>NC_142441.1:24290000-25490000 GCF_059453495.1 Arachis ipaensis | reverse complement strand
ACGGGGGTAGACAAGTGAGTAAAGTGACCACATCATACGAAACCAAAGACACTGGTTACTATCAAAGAGTTTTTTATTGGGTTAAGACTCATTGACCTTTTTGTCTAAAAGGCTTAAAGGGCTCTTAAGATGTACATTGGGCTCTTCTAGGTTGGTGTTTGTCCGTCCAAGCAAACTTTTGAGGCCCAAGAAGTCAAGAAAATCTACTTCGGTGAAAAAATTATTTATCTAAAAAGGTTTGATCTTCATTTTTCTCTTCGTACACCCCAGTGAACACTGCTGAACCCCACCTCATTAAAGGAGGAAGGACACTCCAAGACACATGAGCCACGACAACCACCAGAGCAGAAGATAGACATAATGGAAAGAAGTGGAACGAAAGTATGCAAGGTGGGGGAAGACCAAACCTTTATAAGAGACACCTCTCTCGTTTCCAAAGAAGAGGATTGGATGTTAGAAGAGAATCAACAACCAAATATAGTGACTATGCACCAGCCGGTAGTGGAGACCCAAAAAACCAAGTCTTTTAGATAGCGTTTGTTTTGAGGTACTAAGACAGAGACTGAGAGACTGTGACTCAATATTATGTTTGTTAGTTCAGAGATTGGTACTAAATTTTCTGTCTCTGTCTTCAAAATTTCAGTATTTCAGTACCTCCAAAAAGTAGGGACATAGGGGACTAAAATTTTTAAAGATGGAGACTGAAACTTTAATAACATTTTATACCTAAAATACCTTTATTTCAATTAATTAATTTCAATTTTATCCTTTGTGCAAATTAAATTAGAGTTTCATTGTTGTTTCAATTTCTGTCTCCCATTTTGTACCAAACAGAATACTGAGATTTATTTCAATCTCCGTCTCTTAGTCTCTGTCTCTCAATCTCAGTCTTTCTGTCTCTGTCTCTCCACCAAACGCTACCTACGTAGCGTTTGTTTTGAGGTACTGAGACAGAGATTGAGAGACTGTGACTCAATATCATGTTTGTTGGTTCAGAGACTGGTACTAAAATTTTTGTCTCTGTCTCCAAAATTTCAGTATTTCAGTACCTCCAAAAAGTAGAGAGACAGGGGACTAAAATTTTTAGAGATGGAGACTGAAACTTTAATAACATTTTATACCTAAAATACCCCCATTTCAATTAATTAATTCTAATTTTATCCTTTGTGCAAATTAAATTAGAGTTTCATTCTTGTTTCAATTTCTGTCTCCCATTTTGCACCAAACAGAATACTGAGATTTATTTCAATATCTGTCTCTTAGTCTCTGTCTCTCAGTCTCAGTCTTTACGTCTCTGTCTCTCCACCAAACGCTACCTAGAGATGCGGTAAGAGGAAGGACAAACCCCATGGACATGGAGGATGACAGCTTCTCATCATCTGAGGGAGAAGAGTCTGAAGAATTTGACACTGATATGGAGATAGGAGACAAGGAGGAAAAAAATAGAGGTACTACCGAGCCAACAAAAATGAGCAGTCAAACCCCAAAAATTAGAGTGGAGAGAATGGATGGGATTTTCAATTTCGTCCTAAACGAGGCAGCTGTGAAGACTCTTAGATACCCCTAGTGGGATACCCTAATAGTGAAACTCCTCGGAAGGAAGATTTTCTGTCCAGCAATCACTAGGAGACTAAAAACTATGTGGGGAAGGAAGAGCATTATTGAAGTGATTGATCTAGGAAGTGATTTCTTTGTAGTAAAATTTTACTCTCAATAATACTTAAATTTCGCCCTCATCGAAGGACCATGGAAGATCCTAGACTATTACCTCACAATTTGACCATGGAATCCGAATTTCAACCCGGAGGAAGCAATTATCAACTCTATTGCGGCATGAGTGAGACTTCCAGGACTAGCAATAGAATACCATGAAGATGAAATGCTGAAGAGGATAGGAAACATTATAGGAAGAACAATCAAGATGGACGCGAATACAGCTAACAAATATCGAGAAAATTTTGCTAGGTTGTAAATTGAAATTGATCTTAATGAGCCTTTGGTCTCATAATACGCCATTAACGGAGTTAAATACCTAGTGGAGTATGAAGGGATTTATAACATTTGTTTCTCTTGTAGTATGGTAGGACATAAGAAAACAAATTGCAACAAAAATACCGAAAAATAAGCAACTGGAAAGAGTAGAAGAGGAGGCCAACCAGAAGAAACATGGCGGGACAAAGAAAAATGAATAGTTAGAAGGCAAAAAATACGAGGGCAGCATGGGAATTGCAGGAAAATACAAGGGCAAAAACGTCCTTTAGGAGAATGATGACCAATATGGTCCTTGGATGGTAGTACAGAGAGCAACTTGTGGAAAAAGAACTGGAAAGGTTGGTGAAAAAAAACTGGAAAGGTTGGTGGGGGGACTAGTGGATAAGGAAGCAAAAAAGAAATATAAAATGGGACAAATATGACAGGCACGAGGTATGCCTCACTATAGGTAGTGGAGGACGAGGTAATAGAAAAAGAAACAAATGATGTCTCTAATCAGGGCGTGGATAATGAAAGTCAGAAAGAGACATTAACCAAAGGGAACCCTATTGGAACAAGCCCAACAACAAAATCCAGTAAGAAGAATTATAACCCAAAAGCCCAGAAAAACCAAACAGTTCAATAGGAACATCCGAAGTAGTCAAAAACCAAATAACACAAACAACGGACCAAACCATGACACACAAAGCCACAACACCCCAATCCCAACAACTAAGACCTCTACACATGACCCACAACCCTTGAACAAACCCGTTTCACAAAACACCTGTATAAAAAAAAGAACCAAAAAACTCACTTTGAGCCAACCACAAAGTGTCGATCCATCCCCAAATCACCACCTCACCCTAGCATATAACACTCTGATTCTCCACAAGGTTATTCTCAGAAATTCTGTGATGAGAAAATTCGATAAATATCTGAGAATCACCTTGTCATAAAATAATAAGGCAGATTTAGACTTGATACGTGAAAAGAATAGATATACTGTGAGAGATAAACGCGTGTCCTAAACTTCAATATTATTTTACTCTGTTTTAATTAGTAACAAGACTCGGTGATTTCAAAAATTACCCTTCCGATTCAATTATTCTATGGAATAATTACTTTCATAAGATTTTAATAATCTCTTTAATTATTTTTTAAAAGAGTTGATAAATGAATCATTGAACCACACTATTTTAATGAACCAAACCTTGAACTGGATTGGTTTTTTTCTTTTGGTCCAACTAAACCACCTCCCATCCAAATAAACCCAACCCTAGTTATCTATTCTCTCAGCACGGCTTGGAACTCAACATAAACCATAGTTTCACCTCCTCAGAGATGCGTTGCTGCGGTGTTGGAGGAAGGAGAAGGCACGAATCCCTTATCAACAGCTCAGCCCATCCTTCCTTCTGATAAATGTAGGTAGGTAGCTTCAAATTTCTCTTCTTCCCCAAAACACACATCAAGCAGAGAAAAGAGAGGAAGGGCCAGCGACGGGAAAAGAATAGAGAGCAGGATGAGGATGACCAAGCTAAAGCAGGAGCTTCATCCTACTCACCCAGTTGATTCATCGAGCTTCTTTATAAAGTGAGAACTAGTGATTTCACCTTCTTCCCTTACTTCTCTAATTTGAATCTCTGACCATCTCTTTGCTCCATTTCTCTAGTTTGCCCGATTTTTGAAACAACCACCATCACAAGCAAGAGAGGGGTTCGGTTGCAAAGAGACAGCAGATGCAAGTTTTGTGCGTTTGATCAACAAACAAGGTAAGTGATAGGATAGATAGAATGCTTCTTTTGTTACTGAGCTTGTTGTTTTGGATTGATGGATTGTTGTATGTTTGATAAATTAATGTATGTTTGAACGATGATGGTTGCTGGTTTATGATCGGTATGCTTGATGATGAGTCTCTATGAAAAACTGTGTTTAAGATAATGCAGAAAAATATATGTTCAATTGTGTATATGTACTTAAAGAATTGTGAATGATTGAATTTGAGTTTATGAGGCCGCGTTGAGATTGGTAACAACTTTAGATAACCAAAGAAAACATAAAAGTGTGATTTTAGGGGAGTTATAAGCTAGGGTGTAGAATTTGGCATGTGAGGTTGTTGGAATTGTATTGTGCAGAATTTCTACAATTTTTGCATAATTGGCAGCAGAATAAACGAATATCTAGGAGCATTCCAGACCAAAATAGTGTATAAAATTATTTTTTATGAAACTTTAATATGTTTTAAATGTCTCATACAAATTTTAGAATTAACTGATAAGCAGATTGGAAGAAATGAATTTTGAAGATTGATGGTTTTTATAGAAAATTCTATCCTCTTACTGTAGAAGCACCAACTTCCAACCCACTTAACTCTTAATTATAATAAGGGATTAAGTTGAAACTAGCGGCAATTTGAATTTTTATATGTCTATAATCTCCAGTTCAAATTTCAGATTGATACCACATTTAGCCAATTAGATATGATGCAGGGAAGGTGGCTAACTTCCTAAATTCTGAAAACCCTTTTCAAAAAAAGCAGGGCAACGTTCCCGATTGAATAACTTTTTCATACGGCATGATATTGATTCATAATTTATTTTGTTTGAAATCTAAATGAGTCTTGTTTGATGTCACCAATTTTGAAAGGCAATGAATGAAAATTGGATTTTTAATGAATTTATTGAGTTTACTGCTCCGTGCTGTTTTTCTACAATAAAAGCAGAATTTTGAAAGATTTGTACAAGTTTCAATTATGGTCGAATTTTCCCAGAACCAAGCTTTATTTTCTAAACGAGTGATTTTATAATAACTAAGGGAATTGAAGAGAGTATAATAACCAATTAAGGATGTCTACATGATAAATTGTTAAGGAGGGTCTAAAAGTGTTGAGATTAAAGGAACCCATAAGGGTGGCCCTAGTACCGTTTTAAGGAAGGTTATGCCCAATTTTCTTTTGTAAGATCACATGAACTTAGTTAAATGGTGATGCGAAAGTATGTGTAATCAAATGGTGATGCGGATGTACGCTTAATAATGTGGTGATGCGGAGGTGTGTGTATGTAATTGGTGAAGTGGAGGTATAATGAAAAGAAAAAAAAAATGAGAAACCATGAATGGATAATGATTCATGAGAACTGTATGTTGAATGGGCCTTGCGCCGAATTGCTAATGCGAAAGTACCCGCCTAACTGATAGCCTGAGGTTGCTAATGCGAGAATGTTTGCTTAACTTATAATCTGTTTCTTACCGTGATGCTAAGATATCTTAACTGACATGGGTTCACCCATGATGATAATTGTGCCTGACTGACATGGTAAAGAGACCATATTCAGGGTTCACCCCGAGTAACGTCGGATTGCGGATAGACAACCGACACATGAGCTCATGGTCGGCACTAGGAATAGGCATGCATCACAAATTGTTTGCGCATTTGATATTGTGATGGTTCACTATTCATTCTTTCTGCCATGTGGTATCTGCTTCTTGTTAATCTTCTATTCTCTAATTCTTGTTTGTATTTTAAAATTATGACTTAACTTTCTCAAAACTTAGAACAAGATAGTAAAGTTAGGAATAATAGTCATAGAAAATAGCATAGGAACGACATTGATCCCAAAGAAAGATGCCAAGGAAGAGTTATGTCAGAACCTACGATACAAAAATGGCCGAGAGACTTAGCAAGTGAGTTATTACGATAGAGTCAGAACTCTAGGTTTTACGAGAGAAATGTGTTTTCACGATGTCACCTTACTGGGAACCATATAGGTTCTCACCCCCTTCCTTTTCCTTTTCCCCCAGATGGAGGATTTTGACTTGTCTGTCACCACTGGAGTTCTATTCAGAGAGGTACCAGAGGAGCATATTTTTTTGAATCCTACAGGAGATGCCCAATGCTAGTCCTGAGATGAGTTATGCAGACTTGTGCCTCAACGGTGAAAAGAAAGTAGGATAAATGGTCTTTATTCCCTAGACTTTGCTTTTCCTCACTTTTGTAGCAATTTTGAGGGGTAGAACTTGATATTTTCTTTTCTTTGTTTGTCTGGATACCAGCTTAGGGGTTTTCTATATGAACCAGGTATCTGAAAAGTTGTCAGTTGTATATAAGTTTATATGTATATCTATATATAGCTAAGCGTGTCAAGTTTGTATGAACTAACTTAAGACGTATATATGTATGAAAGTTTTTTCTGTAATCTTGTTGTCATTTGATTTTGCTATTAGTGTGGTATTTATTTTATATTATATATCTCTGAAGATGTTTATGTTTTTCCTAACGGGCTTGTTAAGAAAAGCATATGATAAAAATAAGCTAACATACGCGATGCCGTTAGTACGAAAGGCTCATATGTAGTAAATATTACTGAGTCTAGAGTTTTATAGGGCTATTGAGAAGTAACACCTGACGACTAGCAGTGATTCAGAACTGCCAAAAATGATTAGCCGACAGATGATTAGCCGTGCGGTGACAGCACATTTGGACCACTTTCACTGAGAGGACGGGAAGTAGCCATTGACAACGGTGATGCCCAACATAAAGCTTGCCATGGAAAGGAGTATGAATGATTGGATGAAGGCAATAGGAAAGCAGAAGTTTAGGAGGAACAAAGCATCTTCATACGCTTATCTGAAATTCTGACCAATGAATTACATAAGTATCTCTATCTTTATTTTATGTTTTATTCATATTTTAATTATCAATTCTCCATAACCATTTGAATCCGCCTGACTGAGATTTACAAGATAACCATAGCTTGCTTCAAGCCGACAGTCTCCGTGGGATCGACCCTTACTCACGTAAGGTTTATTACTTGGACGACCCAGTGATCTTGCTGGTTAGTTGTGCGGAGTTGTGATAAAGAGTTGAGATTACAATTGTGCGTACCAAGTTGTTGGCGCTGTTGCCGGGGATTGTTCGAGTTTGGACAACTGGCGGTTCATCTTGTTGCTTAGATTAGGTAATTTTATTTTATGTTTAAGCTTTTTACTTTTTATTTTCGAAAAAAATTTTCAAAAATACAAAAAAATTTTCTATTCTGTTCTTTAGAGTTTCTAAGAATGAATTCTAGAGTTTTATGATGATCTGTTAAAGTCTGGCTGGCTGTGAAGCCATGTCTAATCTTTTGGACCGAGGTTTCAACTTATTATCACAAGAGCTTGATGATTTCTATCAATCTTGCTGTTGAAAGTAATGATCTGCTAAAGCTTGGCTGGCCATTGGCCATGTTTAGTGTTTTGGACCGAAGCTTTCACTGAAAGCTTGGCTGGCTAGTAAGCCATGTCTAATTCCTGGACCGGAGTTTTAGACTAACATTGCATGATTCCTGGAATTATTATTAAAAATTTTGAATATCTTTATTTCCTTTTCCATATAATTTTTGAAAAATCACAAAAAAAATTATAAAATTTATAAAATCAAAAATATTTTATGTTTCTTGTTTGAGTCAAGTGTCAATTTTTAAGTTTGGTGTCAATTGCATGTCTTTATTCTTCTTGCATTTGTCGAATATATGCAATATGTTCTTCATTGATCTTCAAGTTGTTCTTGATGATTCCAGTGCTCTGATATTTAATTTCTCTTATTTTGTGTCTTTTATTGTTTCTCACATGCATTTTTAAATTGTTATAGTCCTTAGTATACAAACTTCTGAGTTTGGTGTCTTGCATGCATTGTTTATTTGAATTTAGTTGCATTTTTCATTGTTTCTCATCATTAAAAATTCAAAAAAATTTTAAATTGTGTCTTTTCAAGTCAATAACATAGAGAATTGAAGATTCAGAAACATGCAGCAGAGGAATTACAGGAAAAAGCTGGGCGTTCAAAATGCCCAGTGAAGAAGGAAAACTGGCGTTTAAACGCCAGCCAGGGTACCTGGCTGGGAGTTAAACGCCCAAAAAGGTAGCATTTTGGGTGTTAAACGCCAGAATGAATGCCATTCTGGGCGTTTAATGCCAGGAGGACACTAGAGGGAAGATTTTGTTTTAATTCAAATCTTTTTCAAATTTTCATAATTTTTCAAAACCAAATTTTTTTCAAATCATATCTTTTCAAGCATATCTTTTCAAAATCAATTTCTTTTCAATTTTTTTTATTTATTACTATTTTCGTAAATCCTTGCTACAATTAGTGATTTAATTCAAAATTTTCAAGTTGTTACTTGCCTATTAAGAAAGGATCAAAAGTTTTAATTCTAGAATCATATCTTTTAATTTCTTGTTGGTCAAGTAATCAACTTTAATTTTAAAAACTTTCTTCTTTTTAATTTTATTCTCAATCATATCTCCTCAATCATATCTTTTCAATCACATCTTTTTTAAAATTAAGTTTCAATCATATCTTTTTTATTTCTAATTTTAAAATCTTTTTAATTTCTTTCCCAATCTTAGTTTTCGAAAATCATTCACCAAATTTTCAAAATTTCTTTTAATTATTTCAAAATCTTTTTACTTTATTTTCGAAAATTCTTCCCCTCTTCCCACATCCTTCTATTTATGGACTAACACTCCTCCTCAATGCACAATTCGAACTCTATCCCTCTTGATAAGTTCGAATTCTTTCTTCTCTACCTTCTCCTTCTATTCTTCTTTACCTCTAACACCTCAAGGAATCTTTATACTATGACATAGAGAATTCTATATTTTCTTCTCCTCTCTTTTCATATGAGCAGGAGCAAGGACAAAGGCATTCTTGTTGAAGCTGATCCTGAACCTGAAAGGACCTTGAAGAGAAAGCTAAGAGAAGCTAAAGTACAACTCTCTGTAGAGGACCTAACAAAGCTTTTCAAACAAGAAGAAGCCATGGCAGCCGAAAACAACAACAATGCAAGGAAGGTGCTTGGTGACTTTTCTGCACCTACTCCTGACTTCTATGGGAGAAGCATCTCAATCCCTGCCATTGGAGCAAACAACTTTGAGCTTAAGCCTCAATTAGTTTCTCTAATACAACAGAATTACAAGTTTCATGGACTTCCATTGGAAGATCCTCATCAGTTCTTAGCTGAATTCTTGTAAATCTGTGACACTGTCAAGACCAATGAGGTTGATCCCGAGGTCTACAAGCTTATGCTCTTTCCCTTTGCTGTAAGAGACAGAGCTAGAACATAGTTGGATTCACAACCTAAAGAAAGCCTAAACTCTTGGAAAAAGCTAGTCAATGCCTTCTTGGCAAAGTTCTTTCCACCTCAAAAATTGAGCAAGCTTAGAGTGGAAGTCTAAACCTTCAGACAGAAGGAAGGTGAATCCCTCTATGAAGCTTGGGAAAGATACAAGCAATTAATCAGAAGGTGTCCTTCTGACATGCTTTCAGAATAGAGCATCATAGGTATCTTCTATGATGGTCTGTCTGAACTGTCCAAGATGTCGTTGGACAGTTCTGCTGGAGGATCTTTTCATCTGAAGAAGACGCCTGCAGAAGCTCAGGAACTCATTGAAATGGTTGCAAATAACCAATTCATGTATACCTCTGAAAGGAATCCTGTGAATAATGGAATAAGTCAGAAGAAAGGAGTTCTTGAGATTGATACTCTGAATGCCATATTGGCTCAGAACAAAATATTGACTCAACAAGTCAATATGATTTCTCAGAGTCTGTCTGGAATGCAAGCAGCAACAGGTAGTACCAAAGAAGCTTCATCTGAAGAAGAAGCTTATGATCCTGAGAACCCAGCAATAGAAGAGGTGAATTACAGGGGAGAACCCTATGGAAGCACCTATAATCCTTCATGGAGAAATCATCCAAACCTCTCATGGAATGATCAACAGAGGCCTCAACAATAATAGTGGAAGAAATAGGTTTAGCAATAGCAAGCCTTTTCCATCATCTTCTCAGCAACAGACAGAGAATTCTAAGCAGAGCCACTCTGACTTAGCAACTATAGTCTCTGATCTAATTAAAACCACTCAAAGTTTCATGACTGAAACAAGGTCCTCCATTAGAAATTTGGAGGCACAAGTGGGTCAGCAGAGCAAGAAAGTTACTGAACTCCCTCCTAGTACTCTTCCAAGCAATACAGAAGAGAATCCAAAAGGAGAGTGCAAGGCCATCAACATAACCCACACGGCCAAACTTGGATAGGAGGAAGAGGCAGTGATTTCCACTGAGGAAGACCTCAATGGACGTCCACTGGCCTCAAAGGAGTTCCCTAATGAGGAACTATAGGAGTCTGAGGCTCACACTGAGACCATAGAGATTCCATTGAATTTACTTTTGCCATTCATGAGCTCTGATGAATATTCATCCTCTGAAGAGGATGAAGATGTTACTGAAGAACAAGTTGCTAAGTACCTTGGAGCAATCATGAAGCTAAATGCCAAGCTATTTGGTAATGAGACTTGGGAGGATGAACCCCCTTGCTCACCAAAGAACTAGATGACTTGACTAGGCAGAAATTACCTCTGAAGAGACAAGATCCTGGAAAGTTCTCAATACCTTGTACCATAGGCATCATGACCTTTGAGAAGGCTCTGTGTGACCTAGGGTCAAGCATAAACCCCATGCCTTTCTCTGTAATGGAAAAGCTAGGAATCCTTGAGGTGCAAGCTGCAAGAATCTCACTAGAGATGGCAGACAATTCAAGAAAACAAGCTTATGGACTTGTAGAGGATATCTTAGTAAAGGTTGAAGGCCACTACATCCCTGCTGATTTCATAATCCTAGATACTGGGAAGTGTATGGATAAATCCATCATCCTTGGTAGACCCTTCCTAGCCACAGCAAAAGCTGTGATTGATGTTGACAGAGGAGAATTGGTCTTTCAAGTGAATGAGGACCCCCTTGCGTTTAAAGCTCAAGGATCTCCCTCTGTAACCATGGAGAGGAAGTATGAAAAGCTTCTCTCAATGCAGAGTTAAACAAAATCCCTACATTCAAACTCTAAGTTGGGTGTTAGGAGGCCACAACCAAACTCTAAGTTAGGTGTTGAGAGGCCATCATCATGCTCTGAGTACCTGTGAGGCTCCATGAGAGCCCACTGTCAAGCTACTGACATTAAGAAGCACTTGTTGGGAGGCAACCCAATTTTACTTATCTATGTTAAATTTCTATTTTCCATTGTATTTTATGTTTTCTATAGGTTGATGATCATGTGAAGTCACAAAAATAATTGAAAAAGCAAAAACAAACTGAAAAACAGAATGAAAAACAAGCACACCCTGGAGGAGAAGCCTACTGGCGTTTAAACGCCAGTAAGGGCAGTAGAATGGGCGTTAAACGCCCAGTCTGGCACCATTCTGGGCGTTTAACGCCAGAAGTGGGCACCAGACTAGCGTTTAACGCCAGAAAAGGGCAAGAAGCTGGCGTTAAACGCCAGAAATGGGCAGCAACCTGGCGTTTAACCCCAAGATTAGCAGCAGAGGGCATTTTGCACGCCTAATTGGTGCAGGGATGAGAAATCCTTGACACCTCAGGATCTGTGGACCCCACAGGATCCCCACCAACCTCAACTCACTCTCTCTCTTCTTCACACCTTTTTATAATACTCTTCCCCAAATACCCTTCACCAATCAACTCAATACCTCTTCCCCAAAAAACCCCTCACCTATCAAATACTACCCTCTTCTCCATAAACCCTTCACCATTCCACATCCATTCATCATAAACTCCACCTACCTCACCATTCAAATTCAAACCACTTTCCCTCCCAAACCCACCCATACATGGCCAAACCAAACCCCCCTCTCCACTCCTATATAAACCCATCTTCACTCCTTCATTTTCACACATCTTAAACACTACTTCACCCCTTGGCCGAAATACTAACCCCCCCAAATCTCCTCTATTTCTTCTTCCGCTACTCTCTTCATTCTTTTTTTGCTTGAGGACGAGCAAACCTTCTAAGTTTGGTGTGGTAAAAGCATTGCTTCTTGTTTTTTCATAACCATTTATGGCACCAAAGGCCGGAGAAACCTCTAGAAAGAGGAAAGGGAAGGCAAAAGCTTCCACCTCCGAATCATGGGAGATTGAGAGATTCATCTCAAGGGTGCATCAAGACCACTTCTATGAAGTTGTGGCCAAGAAGAAAGTGATCCCCGAGGTCCCTTTCAAGCTCAAAAAGGGTGAATATCCAGAGATCCAACATGAGATTCGAAAAAGAGGTTGGGAAGTTCTCACCAACCCCATTCAATAAGTCGGAATCTTAATGATTCAAGAGTTCTATACCAATGCATGGATCACCAAGAACCATGATCAAAGTGTGAACCCGGACCCAAAGAATTGGCTTACAATGGTTCGGGGAAAATACTTAGATTTTAGTCCGGAAAATGTAAGGTTGGTATTCAACTTGCCAATGATGCAAGGAGATGCACACCCCTACACTAGAAGGGTCAACTTTGATCAAAGGTTAGACCAAGTCCTCATAGACATTTGTGAAGAGGGTGCTCAATGGAAGAGAGATTCAAGAGGAAAGCCAGTTCAACTAAGAAGGCATGACCTCAAGCCCGTGGCTAGGGGATGGTTGGAGTTTATCCAACGCTCAATCATTCCCACTAGCAACCGGTCTGAAGTTACTATAGACCGGGCTATCATGGTCCATAGCATCATGATTGGAGAGGAAGTAGAAGTTCATGAGGTTATATCTCTAGAACTCTACAAGGTGGCGGACAAGTCCTCTACTTTGGCAAGATTAGCCTTCCCTCATCTCATTTGTCACCTCTGCAATTCAGCTGGAATTGACATAGAGGAAGACATCCTCATTAATAAGGACAAGCCCATCACTAAGAAAAGGATGGAGCAAACAAGAGATCCCACTCATGGACAAGAGCATGAGGAAATTCCTCATCATGAAATCCCTGAGATACCTCAAGGGATGCATTTTCCTCCACAAAATTATTGGGAGCAAATTAACACCTCCCTAGGAGAATTAAGTTCCAATATGGGACAACTAAGGGTGGAGCACCAAGAGCATCCCATACTCCTTCATGAAATTAGAGAAGATCAAAGAGTCATGAGAGAGGAGCAACAAAGGCAAGGAAGAGACATTGAGGAGCTCAAGCACTCCATAAGATCTTCAAGAGGAAGAACAAGCCGCCATCACTAAGGTGGACCCGTTCTTTAATTTTCTTGTTCTTTATTTTCTGTTTTTCGAATTTTGATGCTTTATGTTTATTTATGTTTGTGTCTTATTACATGATCACTAGTGTCTATGCCTTAAAGCCATGAATATGAATCCATCACCTTTCTTAAATGAAAAATATTTTTAATTGAAAAAGAAAAAGAAGTACATGAATTTCGAATTTTAAAATAGTTTAATTATTTTGATGTGGTGGCAATACCCTTTGTTCTTCTGAATGAATGCTTGAACAGTGCATATTTTTGAATTTGTTGTTCATGAATGTTAAAATTGTTGGCTCTTGAAAGAATAATAGAAAAGGAGAAATGTTATTTGATAATATGAAAAATCATAAAATTGATTCTTGAAGCAAGAAAAAGCAGTGAAAAGCTTGCAAAAAAAAGGAGAAAAAAAAAGAAAAAGAAAAAGCAAGCAAAAAAAGCCAATAGCCCTTTAAACCAAAAGGCAAGGGTAAAATAAAAAGGATCCAAGGCTTTGAGCATCAGTGAATAGGAGGGCCCACAGGAATAAAATCCTAGCCTAAGCGGCTAAACCAAGCTGTCCCTAATCATGTGCTTGTGGCGTGAAGGTGTCAAGTGAAAACTTGAGACTGAGCGGTTAAAGTCGTGGTCCAAAGCAAAAAGAGTGTGCTTAAGAGCTCTGGACACCTCTAATTGGGGACTCTAGCAAAGCTGAGTTACAATCTGAAAAGGTTCACCCACTTATGTGTCTGTGGCATCTATGTATCCGGTGGTAATACTGGAAAACAAAATGCTTAGGGTCACGGCCAAGACTCATAAAGTAGCTGTGATCAAGAATCAACATACTGAACTAGGAGAATCAATAACACTATTTGAATTCTGAGTTCCTATAGATGCCAATCATTCTGAACTTCAAAGGTTAAAGTGAGATGCCAAAACTGTTCGGTAGCAAAAAAGTTAATAGCCCCGCTCATCTAATTAAAACTGATCTTCATAGATGTTTTTGGAATTCATTGTATATTCTATTCTTTTTATCCTATTTGATTTTCAGTTGCTTGGGGACAAGCAACAATTTAAGTTTGGTGTTATGATGAGCAGATAATTTATACGCTTTTTGGCATTATTTTTAGTAGGTTTTTAGTATATTTTAGTTAGTTTTTATTAGTTTTTAAGTAAAAATCACATTTCTGGACTTTACAATGAGTTTGTATGTTTTTCTGTGATTTCAGATATTTTCTGGCTGAAATTGAGGGACCTGAGCAAAAATATGATTCAGAGGCTGAAAAAGGATTGCAGATGCTATTGGATTCTGACCTCCCTGCACTCAAAGTGGATTTTCTAGAGCTACAGAAGTCCAATTGGTACGCTCTTAATTGCGTTGGAAAGTAGACATCCTGGAATTTCCAGCAATATATAATAGTCCATACTTTGCCCAAGATTTGATGGCCCAAACCGGTGTTCCAAGTCAGCATAGAAATTCTGGCGTCAAAACGCCAAAACTGGCAGAAAAGCTGGAGTTAAACGCCCAAACTGGCACAAAAGCTTGCGTTTAACTCCAAAAAAAGTCTCTACATGTGGAAGCTTTAATGCTCAGCCCAAGCACACACCAAGTGGGCCCGAAAAGTAGATTCTGCATCATTTACTCATTTCTGTAAACCCTAGGATACTAGTTTTCTACAAATAGGACCTTTTGCTGTTGTATTTCATAGACTTTTACACAACCGATCATACTTTTGATCTCTTGATCACGTTTGGGGGCTGACCATTCGGCCATGCCTGGACCCTTTGTTCTTATGTATTTTCAACGGTGGAGTTTCTACACACCATAGATTAAGGTGTGGAGCTCTGCTGTTCTTCATGAATTAATGCAAAGTACTATTATTTTTCTATGCAATTCACGCCTACTTCCTCTCCAAGATATACTCTTGTTCTTAATTCAGTTAAGTCAGAATGAAGGGGTGACCCGTGATAATCACCCAATCTTCGTTACTCGCTTAGCCAAGATCGCGTGCCTGACAAACACAAAGCGATCTACATGATGTTCAACGTAGTCATTGGACGATAGCTAGAGTATACTCTCTTGGGTTTCTAATCTCAGATTGGAACCTTTGTGGTATAGGCTAGAATCAATTGGCGGCCATTCCTGAGATCCGGAAAGTCTAAACCTTGTCTGTGGTATTCCGAGTAGGATCTGGGAAGGGATGACTGTGATGAGCTTCAAACTCGCGAGTGTTGGGCATAGTGACAGACGCAAAAGGATCAATAGATCCTATTCCAACATGATCGAGAACTGACAGATGATTAGCCGTGCGGTGACAGCGCATTTGGACCATTTTCACTAAGAGGACGGGAAGTAGCCATTGACAACGGTGATGCCCAACATAAAGCTTGTCATGGAAAGGAGTATGAATGATTGGATGAAGGCAATAGGAAAGCAGAAGTTTAGGAGGAACAAAGCATCTTCATACGCTTATCTGAAATTCTCACCAATGAATTACATAAGTATCTCTATCTTTATTTTATGTTTTATTCATATTTTAATTATCAATTCTCCATAACCATTTGAATCCGTGGGATCGACCCAGTGCACTTGCTGGTTAGTTGTGCGGAGTTATGATAAAGAGTTGAGATTATAATTGTGCGTACCAAGTTATTGGCGCCATTGATGATCACAATTTCGTGCACCAGCCATCAGTCAGGAACAAAGGGGGGCTGGTAGCAGCATCTCCGCATTCGGGATTGTCATAGCTCCCTGTGCTGGTGGATGAAGTGGAGTCCGGGGTGTCTGGGTCTTCTTCAGGTGGATGGTTACCAACAATCAGCGCTTTGAGGTATGTAAATCGGCGCTTGTTACGGCGCTCTCTTCGCTTTGCCTGCAGGTCAAGCCGGTCCAACCTCTCAAGTATCTGAAGGAGCAGTTGATTTATTGAAGGTGCTTGTGATGTGGAAGGAGAAGGGATATCTCCGGTCGGTTCTGCAGGCCAGCTAGTAGTGGCTGCTGGAGGTCTGATGTACTTCCCATTGGGAATAATCTGATCATCCCGTGAAAGTATGGCCTTGGTGTCCCCAGCTCTGTAGGAGACTCCAGCTGCTGAGACTAGATCTGAAACCAAGGCGGGAAAGGGTAGGTTGCCCGCAATCTGTACGTGTCCCATGGCGTGCCAGAGGTATCTTGGTAAGTTGAGCGGCTGGTCTGTAAGGATACACCAGAGGAGAACAACCATATTTGCAGTGAAGGAGGACTCGTGAGTGCTCAGAAAAAACGTAATGGGACATAATCTGTGCCCATACTCGAGCTTCCACGGTGAGTGCTGAAGCCAATATACCCTTAGGTCGGGATCGATGGTATCCATAGATCCATCTGCTGCCAGGTTGTGCTATAATTCTGAGGACGGCGTCCCAGTCAAATTGGTATGTCTGGCACTTGAAAGAGACTTTTTGGTATGCGTCCAATCCTTCTGGAGTAGGGGGAAGATCTAAAGCTCGCTGAATGGCCCCTTCGGATATAGGGACTTGCTTCTCACGGACATAAACAGACTGCATGGTTGGTGACGTGGCGGAAATTGGCGAATTAGGAATTGTTATAAGATATGCGTTGCAAGTATAGTTCTTAACCAACCAGAAATCCGCTTATCAATTTAGAAGGGTTGTCACAAAAATTAAAATTAAAATACTGGGAGTATGAATCCCAGGTCGTCTCCCAACAAGTTGCAGAAAGGTGTGCTATTTTATTAATCAGATGTTTTCAAAAAAGAGTTTGAGTTGAATAAACAGAAAATTAAATTGGAGAAATTAAGTAATTTAAATAAAAGCCTTGACTGGGAGTAGATTAGTTGGAAGCCCTATTCTTGTTGAAGTACTCTCAAGATTAATTGATAATTGAAGTTTGTTCTATTGAGTTATCCCTTACTAGGTAAGGGAAAGTCAAACAAGTTGTAATGCTGTTTCTATTCACAAGTTCCAATCCGCTCAATTGAAAAGGATTAGTGTCAGTGACTAGAGAGCATTCCAACAATAAACCCAATTACAATTTTTCTTTTAAGCATCCTAACTCAAGGGTTCCTTTCAATCAACTCCCCATCAAGTTAGGGAACTACTCGCTCATCGTGAATGTAGAACTCATAACATAGGAAAGGGAATTAAAGAAAGACATGATAAATAAAACTCAAAGGAATCAATTAAAAATAAAAGTAATTCTTGTATTAATAAATTCTAAAATAATCCAATAGTAAAATTGAGTAAATTAAAGGACATGGAAGAGTAAAGCCAAGTAAAGAAAATGAACTAGAATGACGAAGTCTTGATGAGGTAATAACTCTTCTCAATATCCCAATGCAAAGAGCAATAGAAATAAAATCCTAAGAACTATGAATGTGTAGAGAGAAAACCTAGAGAAGGAGTAAAACTAGATCTCAAAACTAAAAATTGTGTGGAATGAATGTTGTTGTTAGTTTCTGCATGTTCTCTGGCTCTAGTATGCTTTTCCGGGCCGAGAACTGGGTCAAAGCAGGGCCCAAAACCGCCTCAAGCAAATTCTGCAGATTACGCAGATCGCGCACGTCATGCGATCGCGTCATTCATGCGAACGCGTCATTCGGCGTTTTGCCCTGCCACACGAGCGCGTCGTCCACGCCTCCGCGTCACTTGTGCTATTCCAATCCACGCGGTCGCGTGAACCATGCGGCCGCGTCACTGCGATTTCCTCTCTTTCGCGCGGTCGCATGAGCCATGCGGCCGTGTCATTTCTCGCTGGTCATCTCCTCAATCTCTTGTGTTCCTTCTATTTTTGCAAGCTTCCTTTCCAATCTCCAATTCATTCATGCCCTATAAAGCCTGAAACACTTAACACACGGATCACGGCATCGAATGGAATAAAGGAGAATTAAAATACATAATTAAAAGTCTCTAGGAAGCAAGTTTTTAATCATGTAATAATTTTAGGAAGGGAATATAAATGCATGCTAATCATATGAATAAGTGGGTAAAGATCATGATAAAACCACACAATTAAACACATTATAAACCATAAAATAGTGGTTTATCAGTTGGCATGTGAAAATTAGAGTAGAATTCAACTATCCATGAGAGATTAACCTGCCGTGGCTGTCTCCGTAAGAATCTCCATTATCTGCGCTCAATCCGGGGTTCTACAAAATCAACAATGTGGGTAGGGAGGATGAGTAGGTGCTCATTATTATAGTTTCGCTCAGCCAAGATAGGGAACATCTGCTCACAGTAGCGGTTAGTGAACCGCGTAGTGTCCATTGCTGGAAAGGCTTTCTCTGTTTCATTGACCTTAATGATCCTCTTGACCCTCTTTGTTGTCGGTTTGATTGCTGTTGAGGATGGTTCCGCAGCTAGTGCTCTTTTTGTTCCTCTCCTTACCGGTGGTTTGGGAGTAACTTTCTCTTTACCCTTCTTGGTGGCCATCCTGAAAAGGAAAAAGGAAAGTAACATGTAAAACCAAGGGTTAAAGCAAGGAAGGGGGCAGTACAAGTGATAATCAATGCCAAGGTAAAGAAGGATGTCGTTAACACATGGTCGTGACTACATGTGATCAGTTCATCCATGAAAATATAGCAAGTGCATAGTATGGCAAGTAGATGCAAGATGTTTATTGGCATGCCGGCAAAGGCATGAGTAGCATAGATCAAGCATCAACAACTAAAATGTATTATCACTCGTAACAAACTAGCCATCACGTTTGTATTGACAATTATATTCAATTAATAAAATATTTAAAGGGTTTTGTGAAAAATAAGCATTAGAGTAGAATGATTAATTAAAAATACATAATGCCATACAGGCTTTTTCACAAATACTTAGTATGCATGGTAAATATGTTATTGGAAGTAGTAAATTTGAACATGCAAATAACCCAAAAAAATTAGTGATAATTGTCAACAACTCCTTAATAATCCACAAGCGAAATATAGAAGAAAGCAATCACCCAATTAAATTTCTAACACCAATTAAAATGATGTAAAAAGAAAAAGAAAGACAAAGAAAACATAGATAATGAAATTAAAAAGAAAAAGAAAAAGGGCATATAAATCAAAGTAATAATGGAAAAGTAAAAGGGGAAGAAGAAAAGAACCTTGATGAAGAGGATGAAGAGGGAAAGAAGAAAGGAAAAAGTAAGAAGGAATAAAGAAGAAAGAAGGAAGAAGGAAGAATTAAGAAGGGAGAAGAAAGAATTAGGATTGGTGGAGAAAATATAAGAATTCTGGCACAGATCTAGTTAAACTGTGCGTCGCATGCGACGCGTGCACATGGAGCACGCGGACGCGTGGATCGCGCTATTTTAAAGTGACGCGTACACGTGGAGGATGCGTACACGTGACATGAATTGTGCTATTGGCGCGGAGGCAGCCTCGCACACGCACAACTCTCTGTTTCAATACGCACATTGCCAAAATTTGGGGCGACGCATGCGCGTGAGGGATGCGCACGCGTAGATGGGCTGGATGGGAAAATGATGCATACGCGTCAGGGACGCGTACGCGTGATAGGGCTTGTGCTTCCAGCACAATTCCAGCCCCACACCATCACAACTTTTTGTCTAAACACATTTTTACGCCGATTTGTAGGGTCACGCGTACGCGTGGGTGACGCGTAACGCGTGGAAGGCTGATTTTGCAATTGACGCGGACGGGTACACGTGGGCGTGTTTGTGCCTAAAGCACGCCTCCAGCCATGCTCCCGCGTAACTCTCTATTTCTTTTCTTCTTTGTTTCGAATGCACATATGACGCGTACGCGTCAGCGACGCTTAAGCGTCATGTGCTTCTTTTTTTTTTTATGCAGAATGCAAAATGCAGCATGCAGATGAATATGCAAAAATTATGAGATGAGTCACTAAGAAAAATAAAGTATAATAAAACAAAATAAAACTAAGACTGAAACGGAACGATCATACCATGGTGGGTTGTCTCCCACCTAGCACTTTGCTTTTACGTCTTTAAGTTGGACGGTCTTCAGGCTCATTCTGCTTCTGTTGGTGGGTCCTCCAAGAGGAAGACCTCTAGATCTTTATGGTCCTTCATCTTCTCACCATGATAAAGCTTTAGGCGATGTCCATTGACCTTGCTGAATTTGGAGCTAGAAGGATGACGCAGGTGAAAGACTCCGTATGGCTCTGCCTTTTCTACTCTGTAGGGACCTTTCCATCTGGATCTCAGCTTGCCTGGCATGAGCCTCTGTCTGGAGTTGTAAAGGAGAACTAACTCCCCTGGTCTGAACTCTCTCCTTTTTATGTGCATGTCATGCACAGCCTTCATCTTCTCTTTGTATCGCCTGGAGTTGTCATATGCTTCTAGGCGCAGGTTCTCTAATTCTGCTAGTTGCAACTTCCTTTCAGCGCCAGCTTCCTCAAATCCCATGTTGCACTCCCTCATAGCCCAGAAAGCCTTGTGTTCCACCTCTACTGGAAGGTGGCAAGCCTTTCTGTACACTAAGCGGAAGGGACTCATCCCAATGGGTGTCTTATATGATGTCCGATACGCCCAGAGCGCATCTTATAGCCTGGCACTCCAGTTCTTCCTATGAGGCTTTACTATCTTCTCCAGGATACGCTTTATCTCTCTGTTAGACACCTCTGCTTGTCCATTGGTTTGGGGATGGTAAGCTGTTGCTACCTTGTGAACAATTCCATGCTTCTTCAGTAATCCTGTTAATCTCCTGCTACAAAAGTGAGTGCCTTGATCACTCACGATTGCTCGTGGTGATCCAAAGCGACATATAATATGGTTTCTAACAAAATAGACAACAGTGTTAGCATCATCAGTACGGGTAGAAATTGCTTCCACCCATTTAGAAACATAATCTACAGCTAACAGTATATAAAGGTAACCACTAGAGTTTAGAAATGGACCCATGAAGTCAATGCCCCAAACATAAAAAATTTCACAGAATAGCATAATCTGTTGGGGCATCTCATCCCTCTTGGATATATTACCAAACCTTTGGCATGGGGAACAAGATTTACAAAAGGCAGCAGCATCTTTAAAAAAGAGTGGGCCACCAGAATCCACAGTCTAAACTTTTTCTAGCTATTCTTTGAAGGCCAAAATGTCCTCCACTCTCAGAAGAGTGGCAGGCCTCTAAGATGGACTAGAATTCTGATTGGGGTACACACCTTCTAATTACCTGGTCAGCACCACACCTCCATAAATATGGATCATCCCATATATAATATTTGGACTCGCTTTTCAGCTTGTCTCTTTGATGCTTAGTAAAATTAGGAGGGAAAGTATGGCTAACTAGATAATTAGCTACAGGTGCATACTAAGGAACTACTTCAGATACTGCATGCAAGCTATCAAATGGAAAAGCATCATTGATGGGAGTGGAGTCATCCTTAATGTGCTCAAGGCGACTCAAGTGGTCTGCCACTAAATTCTGGTTACCACTCCTATCCTTAATTTCTAAATCAAATTCTTGCAGCAACAGTATCCAACGTATCAACCTTGGTTTGGACTCTTTTTTAGCTAATAAATATTTTAGAGCTGCATGGTCCGAGTACACTACTACCTTAGTACCAAGTAAATAGGCTCGGAATTTATCCAGAGCAAAAACAATAGCTAGAAGCTCTTTTTCAGTTGTAGTGTAATTAGACTAAGCAGCGTCTAAGGTCTTAGAAGCATAAGTAATTACGAAAGGATCCTTACTTTCGCGCTGAGCCAGCACCGCTCCTACTGCATGGTTGGAGGCATCACACATAATTTCAAAAGGCTGGCTCCATTCTGGTCCTCTCACAACCGGAGCTTGAGTCAAGGCGATTTTCAGTTTATCAAATGATTGCATGCAATCCTCACTGAACTCGAATTCAACATCTTTCTGCAGCAGCTGGATAAAGGCAATGCTACCTTACTGAAGTCCTTGATAAATCTCCGGTAGAAACCTGCATGGTCAAGGAACGAACGGACTTCCCTCACGAAGGAGGGGTAAGGCAAACTAGAAATGACATCTACCTTTGCTGGATCTACAGAAATACCAGTATTAGAAACAACATGTCCTAGTATAATACCTTGTTTTACCATAAAGTGACATTTTTCAAAATTTAAAACAAGGTTTGAACTAACACACCTGTCTAATACTCTAGCTAAACTATCCAAGCAAAGGCTAAATAAATCGCCATATACGCTAAAATCATCGATAAAAACTTCCATACAGTTCTCAATAAGATCTGAGAAGATACTCATCATGCATCTTTGGAAAGTAGTCGGTGCATTACATAAGCCAAAAGGCATCCTCTTGTATGCATACGTTCCAAAGGGACATGTAAAAGTAGTCTTCTCCTGATCTTCAGGAGCTATATGAATTTGTATAACCATCTAAAAAACAGTAATGGGATTTACCTGACAGGCGATCAAGCATCTGATCAATAAAGGGCAAGGGATAATTATCCTTGCGAATGGCTTGGTTGAGATGCCTGTAATCAATGCAAACTCTCCATGAATTCTGCACTCTAGTTGTTAGGAGTTCTCCATGCTCATTCTTTACTGTTGTGACTCCAGACTTCTTGGGCACTACTTGTACTGGACTGATCCATTTACTGTCTGAGATGGGGTAGATGATATCTGCTTCAAGTAGCCTGGTCACTTCTTTCTTGACAACTTCTAAGATGGTGGGATTCAATCTTCTTTGGGGTTGATGGACAGGTCTTGCTCCCTCTTCTAAGAATATTCTGTGCTCACAAACTTGAGGGCTGATGCTTACTATGTCCACCAAGCTCCACCTAATTGCTTTCTTGTGTCTTCTCAGCACACTGAGCAGCTGCTCCTCTTGTTGGGAAGTGAGTTTTCTTGCAATGATAACTGGGAGCTTCTGATTATCCTCAAGATAGGCATATTTGAGGTGGGGTGAAAGGGACTTTAATTCCAATATCTGCTCATGGCTGGGCTCTGTATCATCTGGAGTTAGTGATAATGGCACAATGTCCTCATTGTGCTCAGAGGGTGTCCCCACACTTGGACCTTGCTCCATGTGCCTCTCTTCTATTTCTTCTTAGTGAACTGCTGCTACAGTTTTATCAATGATGTCAAACTGGAAGATGGAATGATCTTCCGGAGGGTGCTTCATAGCTTCATTCAAATTGAAACTCACTATTCTGCCATCTATCTCAAAGGAGTAAGTTCCTGAGAAGGCGTCTAGCTTGAACTTTGAAGTCTTCAGGAATGGCTTTCCAAGCAGGATTGATGATGGTCTTCCTGAGTCATTAGGGAGCATTTCCAAGATATAGAAGTTAATAGGAAATGTGAGCCCCTTAATGCTCACCAGCACGTCTTCAGCAATTTCAACCACTGTGATGATGCTTTTATCTGCTAAAACAAAATGAGCTGCCAACCTTTTTAAGGGAGGGAGCCTCAGAGCATCTTATATAGACAATGGCATAATACTCACGCACGCTCCTAAATCACACATGCAGTCAGAAAATATTACACCCCCAATGGTACAGTTAACCATGCATGGACCTGGATCACTACATTTTTCAGGTATACCTCCCATTAAAGCAGATATAGAACTACCTAAAGGAATAGTTTCTAATTCATTAATTTTATCCTTATGTATGCATAAATCTTTCAGAAACTTTGCATATTTCGGTACTTGTTGAATAACATCAAAAAGAGGAACAGTTACCTCAACCTTTTTGAAAATTTCTACCATTTTGGGATCAAGTTTCATCTGCTTCCTGGACTTCCTTGCAAGGTGTGGAAATGGAACAGGAATGGCGCCACTTGCAGCTTCTGCATCCTTTGGCGCTCCATTCCTTGGCTGTGCTTCTTCTTCTTCAACCATGTCTTGTACTTCCTCTTCCTCTTCAGAATCTTCCACTTCAACTATGTCTTCAACTGGGGCGTGTTCTTGCGGGCTTGGCTCCTCGTGATTCCTCTCTTGCAGTGTGGTTCTGGACCTCAAAGTGATGGCATTGATGCCACCCTTGGGGTTGGGTAAGGGTTGAGAAAGAATTCCATTGGAGCTTGAAGGTTGATTATTGGAACTATTCATTGATCCAATCTGTGAGGTAAGAGCTTGTACAGCAGAGGTCAGACTGTTTAAGGTGGAGCTAAGTGTGTTCTCCATGGCCTTTTGTCTTTGCTCAATAGACTGAAGCATTTCATCATGAGAAGCAGAAGAAAGGTAAGTGATCTGAGGGGTCTGCTGTTGGTTGTTTTGAGGTGCTTAGGACTGCCTTAAGTGAGGTACTTTGTAGGGCTAGTTTTGGTTCTGCTGTCTGTTGTTGTTATTCTACCTCTGATTTCTATTGTTGTCTCTGCCTCCTCTGTTGTAGTTGTCCCTCCAACCTTGGTTAAAATTATCCCTTCATCCCTGGTTGGAATAGTCTCTTCATCCCTGGTTGGAGTTGTCTTGCCAACCTTGGTTGTAGTTTCCACCTTAGTTGTAATTACCGCCTTGTTGATTGTACCCTTGATTTGGACGGTTATAGAAATTATGTGTGGCTGCTACAGTGTTGTCCTCTTGTTGGAGCTGCGGACACTCATCAGTGTAATGACTATAATCAGAACATATTTTGCATACTCTTTGAGGGACTAACTGTTGACTTTGTTGTGGTGGAGGAAGCTGAGGTTGTTGTTGATTTAGCTGTATTTGCTTCAGTAGGTTGGTTAAATCCTGAAATCACTTAACGCACATATCACGGCATCGAATAGTATAAAGAGGAATTAATATTAGCAAATATAAGGCCAAAGAAACATGTTTTCAATCATAGCACAGAATCAGGAAGGAGAATTAAAGTCATGCATTTTGTATGAACAAGTGTATGAAAGATTGATAAAATCCACTCAATTGAGCACAAGATAAACCATAAAATAGTGGTTTATCATTGGTCATCTTACATATACTCTGTGTAAGAGCAGAAGTCTCAATGCTAGAGGAAACCTCTGCAACAGCCTTTGAGTGGTTGTTCCTGTGCCTGTGATTCCGAGTGGACTCAGCTAAGTCGCTGATCAGTTGCCACGCTTCATCTGCGGTCTTGTACTTTTTTAGAGAACCATTACTTGCAAAGGAAGAAGAAGAGCAATTGAGGGCCAAGGAACCGAAGCGGAAGAGCAACTTAGAGTAACCAATTCCTATACCTTTCCCGACGTTATCCAAGAAAGCCAAGAAGCATGAGGAGCTTGATCCCAACATAGTCCAAATCTTCAAGAATATGGAGGTAACTATTCCTCTCTTTGATGCTATACATCAAGTTCCGAAATATGCTAAGTTCCTTAAGGATGTGTGCACTCATAAAGAGAAGATTGGTGGACTAGGGATGAATCTATTAGGCAATTCTGTTTCTTTTGTGATGGATGATTTTCCTGAAAAATATAGTGATCCCGGTCCTTGCTTGGTATCTTGTATGATTGGTGAGATTCAACTTAAGGATTGCATGTGCGACCTAGGGTCATGTGTGAGCATTATGCCACTCTCGATTTATGAGAAGTTGAACCTTGCATCGTTAAGGCGATCCGGAGCTAGGTTTGTGCTTGCGGACAAGAGTATAATTTCAGTTGTGAATATTGCTGAGAATGTATTGGTGAGAATTCAGGACCTAATCTTTCCAGTGGATTTCCATATCCTAGAGACACCTCCCATTGATTCGGATAGGCTATCCTCCATCTTACTTGGGAGGCCATTCTTGAAGACATCCTGGTTTAAATTAGATGCATTTTTGGGGGATTACTCATTTTAAGCCAAAGGGAAGGTGGTGAAGTTCAAATTAGAGGAAACAATGAGGCAACCCCTAGAGGTCCACTCAATTTTTGGTTGTGACATTGTTGAAGATGATGTGATTGAAGAACACTTTGGGAGAGATGATGAGATAAGTATCAATAGAAACTTGGGGATAAGAGGACTTAGCAAGGAAAAGGGGAAAGATCCACAACTTCCATATCCTCAAGGAAACAAGGCACCCAATCATGGTTCAATTGACAAGTGGAAGCA
The DNA here is from genome assembly GCF_059453495.1 of Arachis ipaensis. Taxonomy (NCBI): domain Eukaryota; kingdom Viridiplantae; phylum Streptophyta; class Magnoliopsida; order Fabales; family Fabaceae; genus Arachis; species Arachis ipaensis. The sequence continues at coordinate 25,464,059 of NC_142441.1, read as the reverse complement.
TCTCCCCTTGAAGGACACTCTCATCAAGGCCAACAAGAAGGACAAGATGGATGTCCTTGAGGATGTTCCAAAAAGATGATCTTAAGCTCATGACCGTCCAACTTAAGAACGTTAAAGAAAAGTGCTAGGTAGGAGACACCCCACCATGGTATGATCCTCCTTGTATATAGTTTCTTGCATGTAGTTTTAGAGTCTTTGTTTGATTTTGTGATTGTTTGATTTTGTTGAGTTGTTTAAGCTTGCCTGATTTTGTCTAATTTTGTTAAGCTTGTTAGAGTTTTCAAGAGGATTTCATTGATATTAGTTTGGTTAAATTGGCAATTTTGAAGAAAAATGCTTGATTTTGAGTATTGCCTGAAATTCTAAGTGTTTTTGAAGTGCCTAGCTTGAATGAATGCCAAGATTGTGCTATAATAATCTCCCTCATGTTGTTAAAAAAAAAGTCGTCCCACGCGTGAGCGTGGGCGATGCGTACGCGTCAATGGTCATTTTTGGAAACCCACGCGTGAGCGTAGGCGACGCGTACGCGTCGTTTACTGTTGTTGCAACTCCTGGTACAAAAACCAGAGAGTTGCGCTGGAGTGGTGCTGCCTTTATGCGAGAAGCACAATCTCACTCCACGCATATGATGCATATGCATCCCCTTCCATTTCTGCTCTCCACGTGTAGGCGTGGAGGACGATCACGCGTCACTCGTTTTTTCTCTCTTCCACGCGTACGCGTGGAAGAGGCGCATGCGTCGCATGCCTGACGCAGCCAGTAGGGCACGCTGCCCTGTTCTCTCTATTTTCTTTTTCTTTTCTCCTTCTCTTTCTTCCATTCTTCTTTCTTTTCTTCTTTCTTCTCCTTACCACCTCTTCTCCGCCCACTACCACCGGCAACTTCAACCACCGGTGACGACCACCTCCGGTGGTCCCACATTTCTCTCTCCTCTCTTCTCTCTTTCTCTCCTCTTATTCTTACTTACACTCAACCTTACTTTCTCTCTCTTTCAAGGTCTTATTTCTCTTCTTTCTCTTTTGTTTCTTTTTAAAATTTTTCTTTACTATTGCATTTAATTACTTTACTCTCCCTGTTTTGATTGCATTTTAATTTTGTGTTTGTTTGTTCACTTTTATTTCTTTTCTTTCCTTTTATTTTCTTGTATGGTTGTTGAATCTCATTTACTTTTTGAATTGGTGAATTATTTCATATCTCTTAGCTTGTTTGTGCTATGGTGAATGACATTCTAATTTGGGACATATTCCCCTTGAACCCATCAATCTTACTTGTTATTTACACTTTGCACACCAAGTGTTTGTGAAAAGGAGCCAATGTCATCTTTGTTCATCAATCCCGTTTGCTACAGGATCCTTTCGATCTAGTAAACCCCTTTTTACTAGAAAGTCAAATCTCAGAGAAGAAAACTAAAGGAGGAATTTGTCCAATAGTAATAAAAGGTGCCTCCACTGGTTGACATCCGATCCAACCTAGTAGTAAGCGATCCGCCAAAAGCTGATCTTTCTTATCTTGATCTAATGGCTGGCCAAAGAGAGAGCGACTGGTAGGGAAAATGATTATATATAGAGCCAGAGAGGCTGAGGTGAGTATCGTCGCATCGCCATCCAGGGGATATGCAGATAGAGCGCCCAAGACTTGGCAGGGGAACTACGATTTAAGACGATTTTCAATAGACGAAATCAGATCGTAAAATAGAGAAGTGCTGCCGCTCTTGTTGACCTTTTTCTTTCAATTTGGTGCCTCTTTTTCCGCAACACTTGCACTACATGAGCATTGAGTGTCATTTTCATGATTTTTCATCATCAATTACTCATTGTTTATGGTTTGCTATGCTTGTAGCGTTATGTGAGAATGAGTGGTTCAATGCTCTCTAACCCCATATTCTTCCATTCTAGACTTCATTGTCTTGGAGTTAGTTCAGCGAAAGGTTTTCCTATGACCCCCACCTTTCTTGCATGTGCTTATCATTGTTGTTATTGATGCTTGAGTTTACTCTTCTCATGCTTTATATTTGCATGCCTCTTTCACTCATGCATCTCATGCTAGTAATGTGTCACCTTGATCATTTTGTCGTCTTACTTGCATGTAGTAGCTTCCATGTTTTTAAGACATTTCGCTCTTTTGTGGTATTAATCTTCACTTGCATTGTAGTAATTCTGGTTTTTGTCTCTCTAAGCTTAATATTTTTCTCTTTTCTTTCTTTTTAGGATGGCCACTGAAAAGGAAAGGAAAAGACCTCCGAAAAGCCGTCTACAAAGAGAGCAACTCAAAGAACAATCGTCAAGGTGCAACTTCCTTAAGGGCCAAAACCACTTTCTAAGAGATTAAAAAACTCTAGTCGCATTGATAAGGCAGGAAAGGAAGTTCCCGCAAGATTCACCAATCCACCTACGGCAGAAACCGACAATCTGGAGTCCACCTCGGATCATGGCAAAGAAGTAATCAAGAGGTGAAAAAGGAGACGTCCTTGTCCCACCATCCTATGGCCATTGCGAGTAACACTCCCGGACCCACTCAGTTTATCATTGATAGCATGGAGGACCGTGCAAATATTTAAGTGTGGGGAGGTCATTTACCGACTTCCATTGGTAACAAACCTTCTTTTCAACACCCAAATTTTAATTTTATTTTGTCAATTAAGATAATTTGCATTGCATGGCTAATTTTGTATTTAAACACTTTTTGCATGGTAGTTATTTTTTGCTAGGACTACTTGGTTAGTGTGATAATTTCTTTTCCAAGAAACTGTTTTTAGGGTACCCTACCAATTTAAAAAAAAAATTGTGTTGAACTTGCTTGAAGGAATTAATTTTGGAAAAGGTTTTTGAGCTAAGAACACACAAGCATGTGAGTTTTGAGCCCGATTGCGTGGTTACATCATATAACCACTTATTTCCATTCTTGTGTGCATTGTTCTCTTTCTATGATTGCAATCTTGTATTTGTTTGATTCTATATGTCCACTATTTTGTGTATGAATGCATTTATATGATTGAGGCCGTTATTTCAATAGCTCACTTACCAAAGTAGCCTTAACCCTTTTATCTACCATTGTTAACCAATTTTGAGCCTATGTTAAACCCTCCTTTATTCTTTAATTTAGCACATCAATACCCCTAAGTGAAAAATAATAAAGGTCCTCTGATTTGGATCCTTGATTAGTTTAGGCGAGTGAGGGTGTATGTCATTTATGTGGGAGGGAAGCTTGGAAACATTGATAGAAGTAAAAGTGTATTTTTATAATTTTTATTGAAAATATTGGGAATTGGGTGCATACTCATGTATTGAATGTTTGAACCATATGCATTGGCATCATTGTATATAATTCATCAAAAGAGAAAAGCAAAATAAAAATAAAAAGAAAAAATGTAGAAAAAGAAATAGAAAAATAAAAGAAACAAAACTATATAGAAAAAGAAAGCAATAAAAAAGGGACAAAATGCCCCAAGGCGAAGCCAATAATAACCAATGCATATAGGTTATGAATTTAAAGAAAATGTATGAGTGTGTGAAAAGTGAATGAGTAGGTAGTTATGTTGTGTATTAGAATTGTATAGGTTATTGTGTGTGTTAGGTGAGAGCTTAGGTTAATCAAGGATTCAAATTTCAAGCTCACTTGGCCATATATGCATCCTTACATGTACCCTAGCCCCATTACAACCTAAAGATAAGCCCTCATGATGAATGTATGCATGCACCGAATAACTGTCGATTGTTAGATGAAAAACAAATCTTGGAAAGCATGATTGGAGGAGAATTGAGTGATCAACCCTATACACTTGAGCGACTAGAGCGGATACACTTCCGGTGAGGGTTTGATGCTCAACTCCTTGTTCCCTGCTTTCACAAGCTTTCTTCTTGCAAGTTGTTTGCACTCCATTTTGATATTTGAATTGGTAGAGTCCATGATTTATCATATTACCTTATCCCTACTCGTTCATGTATGCGTTCTTGGAAGTTGACTTACTTTCGACCAAGTAGATAAAAGCATTTGCATTAGTTGCATCCATGTAGGTAAATTGCATTTCATAAACCTCATTCTCCTACATTCTTTGGTCTTTTAATTTTTAGCATGAGGACATGCTTGGTTTAAGTGTGGTGAGGTTTGATAAACCCCAATTTTGTGGTTTATCTTGTGTAGAATTTGGGAGGTTTTATCAATATTTTCCGCACTTATTCATATAATTGCATGGTTTTGTGTTTCCTTCCTAATTTCGCTTCATGATTTAAAACATGCTTTTCACCTTAAAAATGCTATATTTTAATCCTCTTCTATTACTATTCGATGCCGTAATGTATTTGTTAAGTGGATTCAGGATCTATAGGCAAGAATGGTCTAGAAGATGAAAAGGAAGTATGCACAAGTGAAAGGGACATGAAGAATAAAGCTTTGGAGAACTGGAGGCGACACGCACGCGTGGCTGATGCGCACGCGAGGCTCGCAGAACTCAGATGACGCGCACGCGTGGCCGACGCGCAAGCGTGACGCCCAGCACGTGACATCATTAATGAAATCGTGGCTGGCAATTTCTGAGAGGCTCCAGGCCCAAATCCAACTTGATTCTGCATGGAAAAGACCCAGGAATTGATGGAGGAAAGGGGGGGGATCCAATCATTCACACAAGACACATAATTTTAGCTAATTTTAGGTTCTTATCTTCTAGAGAGAGAAACTCTTACTTCTCTCTAGATTTAGTTTGTTTTTGATCTTCCTTTGTTGAAATTTTGAATTAGGTCTTGTTAATTTTAGTTTTAGTTACTTAATTTGAGTTTTCTAGTTATAATTTTGTGTAGATCTTGTGTTGAAATTATATTTTCTTGTTATTTCCTTTTTCTTCTCATTTTATGAACTTTGTGGATCTTGGATCTCTGCTAGTGCATTGATGTTTTCTATGATTGATAGTGTTAATTTAGTTGTTTTCTATTGATAATTATTAGTGGGTGCTTGTAATTTCTAATTAATTTGCAATTCGAATATGTCTTTTGTTAATGCACACCATGTGTTTGATGAAATGTTTCCTTTGATTATGGAGTAGTTTTCTTTACTCTTGGCCTAGGCTAAGGAAATTGGGTGATCTTGAGTCATTGGGTCTAATTGATTTGGTGATTTGAGAACCCTAGTGGTCAAATTGATACCCATTGACACCAATCTACTACTAAGCCAATTAGTAGTTGGATTGGAACTTATGAGTTGAGATTGATCAAGCCATTTGACGTACTTCAAGCGTTAAAATAGACATTGTACGTACTTCAGGCATAGAAGTAGACTTAATGAGCTTGGTTCCTTATAATTATCAAGATATGGTTATTAGACAAGGATGGTGACCCCAATTCCTATGCCTAGCCAAGAGTTCCTTTTATTATTCATATTTGAAACCCAAAAATTCCAATTCCTTGATTCTTGTTATAGTTAGTTTAGTTGTTTACTTAGTTCTAGAATAGAGGTAGATTTATATGTTCCCTTACTAGATTGAAATTGCTTATACTTGGCTTTAGTTGCTTTGATTTAGTTTCTTCCATTTTAAGACTCCTTGCATGTAAGTTTAGTAGTTTAAATTCTTGTTTATGACTCCCAATCCCAGAATTCTAACCAATATTGATGCACATGTTTGCCCATTCTCTTGAGGATGACCCGAGACCAATACTCTCGATTACTTTATATTGGGGTTGACTTTGTGACAACCAAATCAAAATTTGACCAAAAGGATTATATGTTGGTCTAGGACTATACTATGACAATGACATTGGTTTTCTATTGATGAAAATTCTAGACCGACCATAAATCCTACGCATCAATAGGGCTACTGGAAAGTAACACCTGACGACTAATAGTGATTCGGACCTGCTGAAAATTGTGTCGTTACATAGCCAGCCCTGTGAACAACCCAGAGAACAAGCTACCACCCAGACACAATCTTGGAGGATGATGTGGTTCCAGAAACATTATTTTTGGATGAGGAAATGGAGCATTATCAAGAATCAGAGCCACCAGATCCATTCTTAGTTGAGACAGGGCTGATGATTCAAGAAGGAAATTATTGGAAACCTATCGAGAATGAAGACAAACCACCTGAGAATTAAGAACTATTAGATTCTAACCAGGATGAGTCCTCTCTGGCAGCAAAGAAGTTGCACTGTGATGTTTGATCCAGCTTCACTCTATGGGGTTTTTTCTTATCTGTTTCTTCTTATTATCCTCTCTTGGAATTGTAGGGATGCTGTAGTAGAATGCAAGCTCAATCAGTCATTAGGAGGTGGGGATACCACCTCAGCCACATTGATGAGGCAGAGGGGTTCAGTGGAGGTATTTGGATTTTCTGGAGAGATTCAAACTTATCTATTAACATCATCAAATCCCACAAACAGTTTGTACACATAAAGGTAAAGCAAAACAACAAAGATAGCTGGCTGCTAACTGCCATCTATTCTAGTCCTCAGGAGACTAATAGAAGGGTTCTCTAGAGGGAGTTAAAATCTATGGCTCAGAATATCGGACCGAATGAGAATAAGGTAGAAGGAAGAACAGATCAACTAGCATACAAAAAAACATTGGATAAATGCTTGCTCTTTAATTGACTTGGGTTATGCGGGCTCCGAATTCACTTGAAGAGGACCACAATGGAAGGGTCTTGATGGAGTGCTCAAGCGCCTAGATAGATCCCTCTCAAATGCTAGGTGGAAGATCAAATTTCCAGAAGCAAGGGTGTAAATTCTTCCTAGAAGCAATTCAGACCACCATCCTCTCCTAATCTGTTGTGATCCTCAGGACCCTGACAAAAGAGAGAGACCTTTTCTCTATGAAGCTATATGGAACCTCCATACCGGATACAAAGATTTCATAAAATTCAACTGGGAGAAGAAGTCCCCTCTAGCCCCTACCCTCAAATCCCTGACCCAAAATTTGGGCAGTTGGAACAAGAATACTTTTGGGCATATAGGAAAGCTCAAGAGAAGATTGATAAATTGAATTGGGGGAATTCAAAGAGATCAAGGTTATGGAAAAAATCCATTCTTGGACGAGCTGGAAAGGACCCTCAACAAGGAGCTTGAAGAACTCCTCATTAAAGAAGAAATTCTCTAGATGAAAAAATCTAGGGAGTTATGGCTGGTTTAGTGATAAGAAGATGAAGAAAGAAAATTCTTAAGCTCAGGAATAGCCAAGGGGACTGGCTGGAAGACTCGAAGGACTTGGCCAACCATGCCCTCAATTTTTTTATTAGCTTGTTTAGAGATGAAGAGCAAGGGATGTGCACGCTGAATACTAATGGGCTCTACATTCTTCTACAAGAAAACCTGATTCAAAGCATGATCAACAATTTCAATAGGGCTGAAATAAAAAAAATATTTGACATTGGTTCCTTGAAAGCTCTGGGGCCTGATGGCTACCCAGCACTTTTTTACAAGGAACATTGGGATGTTGTTTAGGAAGATATGTGTAGGCATGTCATGGAGATATGGAATGACCCGAAACAAATAAAAGATCACAACCACACCCTCATATCCCTCATACCAAAAGTGCAAGTGCCAAAATTCATCTACCAACTCAGAATGATTGTACTTTGCAACGTCAGCTACAAATGGATAACCAAAATTATTATAGAAAGACTTAAACCAGCTCTTTGCAATCGAATTGCACCCTACCAAGCAAACTTCATACCAGGAAGAAAGATCCAAGATAATATCCTAATGGCAAAAGAGATCACACACATCATGAAAAAAATCAAAGGGAAGAAAGGTTTCATGGAGGTCAAGTTTGATTTTAAAAAAGTATATGACCACTTAAAATGGAGCTTTATTAGACATAGTCTTGAGGAGTTTGGGGTTCCAAGGAAGATGCTAGAGTTGATTATGGAGTGTGTAACAACCGTCACCTACAACGTCCTGTGAAACGGAGGAAAAACTAAAAACTTCTCTCCATCCAGAGGCCTAAGGCAAGGAGACCCTATATCCCCTTACCTTTTTGTTATATCCATGAGCAGCTTGTCTTATATGATTGAGGAGCAAGTCACCAAGGAGAAATGGAAGCCCATGAGAATTGGGAAAGAGGGTCTGGAGATATCCCACCTCCTTTTTGCCGATGATCTTTTGATCTTTGTCAAAGCAAATATGGATTAGATGGAGATTATATCTAGCACAATGTATTGCTTCTCTTAAGTCTCGGGTCTGAAAATCAACCAACGCCAGCAAGACCACAATTACCTTCTCTAATAATGTGAAAAAAAAACAAGAATAAAGATAGTTGGTAAAGTCAACTTCTAGGAGCAAGCAAGCCTTGGCAAATACTTGGGAGCAATGTTCCACAACCAAAGAAGAGGAAAAGAAAGGTTCAAGCACATTATTCAAAGAATCCAAGACAAGTTGAAGAGATGAAAATCATAGTGTTTATCACTAACGGGTCGAATGACGCTAGCTAAAGCAGTAATAGCCCCAATGACTTATTATGAAATGCAACACAGTAGGATACCAACAAGAATCTGTATAGAGATTGAAAAATCTCAAAAGGGGTTTGTATTGGGTGACAGAGAGAATAAAAAAATCACTTGGTGAAATGGGACACGTTTTGTATGGAGAAACAAAAAGGTGGTATGGGTTTCAAAAAGTTACACATGATGAACCAAGCTTTCCTCCTAAGGTTGATTTGGAAGCTGCTCACTGACCAAAACTCACCATGGTGCAAAATAATTCACCATAAATATGGGAGCTTATATGAGTAGATGCCAGGATGCCAAGCTAGAGCTACGAACTCTCCTTTATGGAAGGATTTAATCACTATTTGAAATTCAATGCAAAATAACTTCAATAGAAGTATATGTGTTGGAGAAGCAAATACAATTTGAAAACATGAGACTAATGGAGAATTTTTTGTTTCTTCAACTCATAGGGTGTTGACTGATGATGGGAATAATAGAAAAAAAATATGAAAAATAATTTGAAAATGGAAATGAACGAAGAGAATAAAATTGTTCTTTTGACTCTTAGCTCATAACAAGCTTCTTACGGCTCAAAGGAAATGTAGAATCATAGGAAGCAATCTCCATTGTCATCATTGCCCAGGCTGAGGAGTCCCTTTCTTCATGCAATAAGAGATTACCCAAAAGCAGCTTGTATATGGACAAAAATTATACACCCTTGTATGATAGCTCTCTTCTTTGCTATTCCTCTTGAGACGTGGGTGGAAATTAATTTAAATAACAACCTGGACAGATCCTCACAACACTAATGGATTGACCTATTTATGGTTGTCTGCTGGTAGATCTGGAGTTGGAGAAATAAGGAGGTTCACAACAACAATGACTAGGCCAGAAAATACAGTAGAGCTTATAAAGAATATGTGAAGGAGATGAAGAAATTCTTTGCCAAGCAAACTCTCATCAAGAATCCAAAGAGACAATCTACAAGAAATGCCAAGTGGAGAGCTTCGCCTGTTGGGTGGACATAACTAAACACCAATGGCTCAGTGAGAGAGGAGGAGGGGAAGGCTGGATGTAGGGGCATCATTAGAACACATGGAAGGAGAGTGGATTGGTGGGTACATATCAAATCTTGGGTGCTTTAATGTATACCAATCTGAATTATGAGCAATTCTTCATGACTTAAGAACAGTCTGGCAAATTGGTATGAGGAGAATGATAGTCAAAACTGACTCTTTTTTAGCTTATAAAGGAACCATAAAAGCCTATGAAGGGGATAAGGCTGCCAATCCACTTATCAGAAAAATACTGGATATGGTCAAAACGTCTTGGGAGATAACTTTCCATCACATTAATAGAGAAGACAACACTTGCGCTGATTGACTGGCAAAGAGTAGCCTTCTTCTTTAAGACGGCTACAAGTTTTTAGACGTTTCTTCCTTAGCTTTAGCTTCCTTAGTCAATGATGATGTTTCAAGGATTGCCACAATCCCACAAAGTGTTGTAGTAGTGCTGTTTTTTATTTTTTGGGCCCAGGCCCCGTTCATTTACCAAAAAAAAATTCTTATCTAAAAAAATATAAAAGAAGAAGAAGAAAAAGGCCGAAATGAAAGTTATAACTTGTAACAAATCAAATAACGGAGACACATCTTTTATGTTTTTTATTTTTTAAAAGTATAAACAAGAAAAAATTCATTATCATAATATGTCTTTCATATTATTATATTACAAATTTAAATAAATATTAAAATTATTTCAAAAATTATGAAGAGATAAAAAAAGGGCAAATAAATCATTGACCTATTGTCACGCAGACATTTAAGTTTCTGAGAATTGAAAAATACATTTACGTCCCTAACCTCCTTAAGACCAGAATATTTAGATCCCTCCGTTCAACTGAGTTTGTGAAACATAACAGAGATATCTGATATAGACTTTGTTCTGCTGACGTGGCCGTGATAAACCCTATTTTTAGGGTTTATCTTGTGTTAAATTTAGAGGATTTTATCAACTTTTCCCACATTTATTCACTAAAATAGCATGGTTTTGTAAATTCTCCTTAAATTGTGCTTAAGAGTGAAAACATACTTTTTAGGCCCAAAAATTAATAAATTTAATTTACTTTAATTTCATTCGATGCCTTGATATATTTGTTAGGTGATTTTAGGTTTAGAAGGCAAAGATTGGATTGAAGGAATGAAGAAAAATCATGTAAAAATGGAGAACTCATGAAGAAATGAAGGAATTGCTAAGCTGTCAATCCTGACCTCTTCGTACTAAATCGATCATAAGTTGAGCTACAGCGGTCTGAATGAGGCAGTTATAGTTGCGTTGGAAAGCTAACATTCGAGACTTCAAAATGATATGCAATTTACCATAGTTGTCTTGCAGTTAGGTAACGCGTACGCGGCGCCATGCGTGCGTGTCGCAGGATCAGCGTAACTCACTTAAAGGCAACACGTGACCAGTGATTTTTGAAACATTTTGGGCCCAATCGAACCCATTTCTAATGCTATTGAACCAGGTATTGAAGGGGGAATGAACCAAGTAGTCATAATTTAGTTTTTATCATGTTTTAGGTTAGAATTCTAGAAAGAGAAGCTCTCCATTCTCTCTAGAATTTAGGGTAGTTTGTTCTTAGATCCAAGTTTTAATTCTTATTTCATTTTAGTTTTCCTTTACTTTTATTTGTTCTAGCATTTTGGTTTAACTACTTCTCTTGTTAATTTCTTATTTTGATATCTTTTATGTCGATGAACCCTTGTTAGATTTTAATTCTCTTTTAATACAATTTCATGTTTTCATGTCTTTTTATGTTTATCTTAATTGCTATTGTTGATTCATTGCTTATGTTAGTATAGCTTTTATTAATTCTTACATTTTGTGATGTTTACTTTTATTGAACTCTAGGTGTTTGATAAAATATTTTCACTAGTTATAGTGTAGTTTTCTTCACTTTTGGCCTAGGCTAAAGAAATTGGGTGACCTTGAGTCATTGAGTCTCATTAAATTGGTGATTTGAGAATTCTTAGTGGTCAATTCGATACCCATTAATGCTAGCCTACTACTAAGTCAATTAGTAGCTAGGTTGGGACTTATGGATTGATGTTGATCAAGCCTATTTGACTTACTTCAAGCATAGAAGTAGACTTGATGGGTTGGTCCCTCATAATTGTCAATATATGGTTTGTAGATAAGAATGGTGATCTCAACTTCCATGCCTTAGCCAAGAGTTCCTTTTGCCATTTAATTTTCATTTAATTCCTTGCATGCTTATTTACTTTCTTGCTTTTATATTTTCTTGTTAACCACCAAATCAAACCCCTTGTGTTCCTTCATAGCCAATAATTGATCACTTCATTGCAATTTTTTGTGAGACGACCTGAGGTTTAAATACTCTCGGTTTATTTTCATTGGGGTTTGTACATGTGACAACCATATTAAAACTTTGATCGAGTGTTGTTAGTTGGTTTGGAACTATACTAGCAACGGAATTATTTTGTGAAAATTCCTAACCGACGAAAATACTCTTTCAAGTTTTTGGCACCGTTGCCGGGAAATTGCAATGGTGTTATATTATTATCTATTGTGAATATGTCCATATTGTGAATATTCATCTTTTGGTTATTTCTTGGTTTTGCTAGTAGTTAAGAGTTTGCTTTTTTCTTTACTTTTTGACATTCTTGTTTTGATTTTCTTTTTTTTTCATATGAATTCTCATTCTTGTGATTTTGGGTATGATTATGATTATGTTGTAGGTAGTGAAAACTTTAATGATGTCTCACATTATGGGAGGAAAGAATTCTTGAGAAGGGAGCCACGTCCATATGAGCAATCCTCATGGCAACCTCCTCAACCAAGCTACTATAATTGCAACCCCCTATAATGCATATCATTCCAATGGATATGATGGCCCTTATCATGATTATGCCACTCAACCACCATCATTCCATGTACTATACTCTCAACATAGTCCTCAACCACCATACTCTCAATCCACATCTTATTTCCATCAATTACCTCCACACAATCCAAATCCATATCCCCTTATGCACACCCTTGTGACCATTATGAACGAGCACCCGTTGAACCACCACCATTCCAACATCATTACCCCGATAACCCTATTGAACCACCACCTCCCATATATGAGAACTTCCAACCACATGAAGAACTCTCCTTCCAACCACAACCTTCCATGGAAGAATATCCATATCCACCAATCCAAGAGCAACATGATCCTAATTATGTCAACCAAGCAGAACAAGGGCCATGGGATCGTCTCAAGGAATTAATGGATTGGCTTCAAGTAATCATACTTCAAAGGGAGCACGAGGAAGCCCAAAAGATGCACGAAACTAACGAGGCTAACTTTGCCAAAACTAAAGCTAACTTGGACTCATGAGATTCATGCCACAACCAAAGTGTTTCCACGAATGAATGTGGAAAATTAACCGATGAACGGAGCATGAAGGAGATTCTAGAATCTCAACCTGAGAACAAGGAGACGGATTATATTTTGCAACAAGTAGAGGAAGTAGAAACTCTTGAAGATGAAGAAATAGTTGAAGATCTAGGGGAGGTTGAGCAAGAGGCAAGTTCCATCATTGAAGACAACTCTACACCAAATGACATTGGTGACCTTGTTGAAGCTTCTTCCATTGGATGTGAAATTGATGTTGAAATGGACTTTCCACAACCTCCAAAATTTGATGTGATTGATGATGAAGAAAACTTGGAGGAAGTTAATGGAGAAAAGCTACAAAGTGTTGAAGTGGACTTCACACAACCTCCAAAATTTGATTTGATTAATGATGAGGAAGAGTTAGAAGAAGTTGACAAACAAGTAGAAGTTGAAGAAAGTTGTCAAGAGGTAGAAGTCATAAAGGAGGAGTCAAAATGAGTGAAGCTCACATTGTCAAAACCATTGGATACCCTTCTTGTTAAGTCACCATCTAAGTTACAAATTGAATGGGTAATCATCTCATCCTTTAATTTTCTTGGCCCATATGAATATGCTTTGTTAGAAACGGATGGTTAACTTAGAGTTATTTGTGGGCTAGAAAGTAGAAAAGAGTTGGATGTTGGTTGGCAACAAGAATCAAGGTGCATAGTGGATGGAAACTCAAACTTTGGGATTCATATGTGAAGTAAAGCTCAATTCAATGGAGTTAGGATGAGGATTATGAGTCATAAGAAGAATTCAAGAATTTTGTCACCCAATTGGAAGCATGTAGATCAAGAAGAAGGGGTGTTGACAAACAAAGTATGGGACTCCGAAATACACATCAACAATCGTCAATCTTGAGGCCTTACTACTTGCTTGAAAGTTCTTAGAAGAGTGAGGCGCACAATTTAGGATCCCGGAGGCTATTGGAAATGCAAAAATTGGTGGGTATTCAAGGAAGAGTTCAAGCATAAGCCACCATAGGAAGCTAAGGACCCCATCAATTGTCTAACTTAAGGACAATAAATAAAAGTGCTAGGTGGGAGACACCCCACCATGGTAAACTCTTTCCATTCTCTTGTATATATAATCAATGAATGAATTGGGTTGCCATTGTTAGGTAGTTTTATTCTTTTCATACTTTTGCATATCTTGCTTTGATTTCTAGGTTGCTTGTTAGATTCATGTTTTGGTTAGAATAGTTGTTTTTGAATTGCACTTTGCTTGAAGTGCATGTTTTGTTTGCATTATCTTTGAAAAAAATTTCAAAAACTAAAAAGATTTTTGTTAAGTTTAAAATTTTGGTTGGTTTAGAGTGTAAATAGGATAGGAGAGTATTTAATTCTGTTTTTATGCTTTCTTTAAAAAGAAAGAGTAAAAAAAAAAAGTGACGCCCACGCGTGCGCGTGGCCAACGCGCACACTTCGTGCTGATGCTGCTACTGCATGGGCCAAAAATCAGAGAGTTGTGTTGGTGGGGTGCCAAAATTGTGCGTCTAGCACAAATTCTATCCCATGCATACGCATGACCCACGCGTACACGTCATCTCCATTTTTCCCCTATCACGTGTACGTGTGACCCCCTGCCCTGTTCACACACCTTTCTTTTCTTCTCTTCTTTCCATTTCTTTTCTTCTTCTCTCTTCTTTTATTTTATTTCTCTCCTCCAACCATCACCCACCACTATCATTCACCATCCACCATCTTCTCCTTTATTTAGTTAGTTAGTTAGTTAGTTACTTCAATTTTCTATTTTAGTGCTAAATGTTGGATTATTGATTTAATTTGCTTATTTTGATGTTAATTGCTGTCGATTACCCATGAGATGCTATCCTAGCATCATTGTTGTTAATATTCATTGTTGGAATTCTTTATTGAGGTTATAATTTGTTACTTAGTTTTAAATTCTTCATGCTTAATTTTATGCATACCAAGTGCATGAGAATTGCCTTTGAAGCATTCTAAATCTTTTGAATTGCATGTTGTAGCTTGTCAACATGGGATTGGAACTCTTTACTTTGACTAGGCAATTTCTTGATGTTGGATGTTGTGCATTTTTCTCAATGCATTGTGTTGCTTGATCATATGCATCCATATGTTATGCTTATGCCTTAAGGACATGTTGACCCTCAATTGTTTAACTATATGCTCTACACATACGTGAAACTGGTCATTTTGGCATAATGCTCCAATTGTGAATTTGGATTGTAAGCTCACATAGTGACATCTTTTTGAAATTGTCAAGCTATATAGACCTTGCTTGCTATATGATTAATTTCACCTCTAGTTTCTTTTACTACTTTTCATAGCAACCATGTGTCCTATTTTATGTTCACTAGGTGATGGAAACTAAAATTCAAAAGTGTGTCATTGGTTGATGTGTGATTTTCATTGTTCCTTTATCATTAAAGTCTCCTTGTACATCAACCAATGTCCCCTCATCTTCCATTTCACAATTATTTGATTATCTCTTGAATGCTTGCTTCTTTATGACTTGTTTGTTGGTCTTAACTTACAAATTTTCTTTGAAGCATCTCAAGCACACTAGAATGAGTGAAGTGCATGTTCTTTTTGTGTAACTGTGATATAGCTTTTTATGTTAGTGTGTGTGTTCTAAACCACATGCAACTTAGAATACATTTACTTTTATCCATGTTACACATTGGGTCACTCACTTCATTCTAGCGATTATTATCTTATTCCGAAAATATATGCATCCTTGCTTTAGCATTTACTTGTTTTCTTATCTAGTTTTCTATTTTTCATGGAGGATGCACCATAAGCAATAAGGAAAGCGGAAGAAAGAACATGCAGCAACTAGTTGGTCCACTAGCTGAAGGTGGCAATCCGAAAAGTCACCATATCCCCTTTACTCATCTTTGAATGCACCGAGGATGGTGCAAACTTTTAAGTGTGGGGAGGTCGTCCGACCGAAACGGTCATTTTTGGGTGACAAATTTCTAATCCTAACACTTTCACATTTTATTTTTCTTTTATTATTAGGTCTTTTAGAATTTTTAGATGCATTTCTAGGTTTGCATATATGTATAACAAGCTTCGTTAAAATAATGAAATTCTCCAAGAAAAACATTCTTAATAGGGCATTGGAATCCCAATTGATTTGAGTAAAAAAAATTTATTGAACTTGCTTGAATTATACATTGTGGAACATGTGTTTGAGCTAAGAACACACAACTTTGTGAGTTTTGAGCCTAATTGTGTGGTTACATCATATAACCACTATTTTTCTTCTTGTGTGTGATTATTCTCTTTTTATGATTGTAATATTTGATTTGTTTGATTCTTTATGTCCATTATTCCATGTATACATGAATTTATATGATTGAGGCCATCATTTCATTTAGCTCACTTACCCAAATAGTCTACCTTTCATCAATCATTGTTAGCCAATTTTGAGCTTATTTTAATCCCCTCTTGTTCTTAATTTTAGCACATTACGAGCCTTAAAGCGAAAAACAATAAATATCCTTAATTTGGATCTTTGATTATCTTAGGCTAGTGAGTGTGTGTATCATTCAAGTGTGGAAAAACTTGGGACATTGGTTGAGGTAAAAGTATGTTTTGTATTCTCATTAAAGATCTTGGGAATTGGGTACATACTCATGTATTAAATATTAAACCATATGCATTGATGCTCTTGTATATACTTTTAGTTTGAAAAAAAATAAAAGAAAAAGAAAAAAATATACATATAAAGAAAATGAATGAAAAAGAAAAGAAAAGAAAAAGAAAGTAATAAAAAGGGGACAAAAATGCCCCAAAGTAAAGTAATAATAACAATGCATATGTGTTGTGATAAAAAAGAGAATGCATGAGTGTGTGAAAAAGTGAAGAATGGGTAGTTAGGTTTGTATTTGAATTGTATAGGTTGTAGGTTAGGTGAGAGCTTAAATTAATCAAAGATTCAAATTTCAATCTCACTTAGCCATATATAACCTTACCTTGACCCTAGCCCTATTACAACCTATGAAAAGACCTCATGATATATGTATGCATGCATTGAATAATTGTTGATTGTTAGATAAAAAACAAATCTTAGAAAGTATGATTAGAGGAGAATTGAGTGAATCAACCCTAAATACTTGAGTGACTAGAGCGGATACACATCCGGTGAGGTTCGATTGCTCAATTCTATGTTTTCACCTATTATTATTTCTTTTCTTGCAAGTTTGTAAATTCCTTTCAATAATTCAATTCAATTGTGGAGTTGATTTGATCATGATTGCCTTAGCCCTCGTATTCGTATATGTATTCTTAGGAATTGATTTATTTTGACTAAGTAGTTGTATGCACTTAGATAGATTGCATGTAGATAGATTGAATATAGGTAGTTACCTTGAATAAATGTTCATACAGTTTCTTATCCTTCTTGGTTTAGCATGAGGACATGCTATTGTTTAAGTGTGGGGAGGTTGATAAACCCCATTTTTAGGGTTTATCTTGTGTTGAATTTAGAGGATTTTGTCAACTTTTTCCACATTTATTCACTAAAATAGTATGGTTTTGTAAATTCTCCTTAAATTGTGCTTAAGGGTGAAAACATGCTTTTTAGACCAAAAAATTGATAAATTTAATTCACTTCAATTCAATTCGATGCCTTGATATGTTTGTTAAGTGATTTCAGGTTTAGAAGAAAAATATTGGATTGAAGGAATGAAGAAAAAGCGTGTAAAAATGGAGAACTCATGAAGAAATGAAGGAATTGCTAAGCTGTCAATCCTGATCTCTTTGTACTAAATCGATCATAACTTGAGCTATAGAGGTCTGAATGAGGCGGATCTAGTTGCATTGAAAAGCTAACATCCGGGGTTTCAAAATGATATGCAATATGCCATAGTTGCTTTATAGTTAGGTGACGCGTACACATCGCCCATGCGTGCGTGTCGTAGGATCAACGTGACTCATTTAAAAGCAACACGTGACCAGCGATTTCTGAAGCATTTTGGGCCCAATCTAACCCATTTCTGATGCTATTGAACCAGAGATTGAAGGGAGAATGAACCAAGTAGTCATAGTTTAGTTTTTATCATATTTTAGGTTAGAATTCTAGAGAGAGAAGCTCTCCCTTCTCTCTAGAATTTAAGGTAGTATAGGTCAAATTTTCTTAGATCCAAGTTTTAATTCTTGTTTCATTTTAGTTTTCCTTTACTTTTATTTGTTCTAGCATTTTGGTTTATCTACTTCTCTTGTTAATTTTTTATTTTGCTCTCTTTTATGTTGATGAACCCTTGTTAGATTTTAATTCCCTTTTAATGCAATTTCATGTTTTCATGTCTTTTTATGTTTATCTTAATTGCTATTGTTGATTCCTTGCTTATGTTAGTTATAGTTTTTATTAATTCTTGCATTGTGATATTTACTTTTATTGCACTCTAGGTGTATGATAAAATATTTTCACTAGTTATAGTGTAGTTTTCTTCACTCTTGGCTTAGGCTAAGGAAACTGGGTGACCTTGAGTCATTGGGTCTCATTGAATTTGTGATTAGAGATCCCTTAATGGTCAATTCGATACCCATTAACGCTAGCCTACTACTAAGTCAATTAGTAGTTAGGTTGGGACTTATAAGTTGATGTTGATCAAGCCTATTTGACTTACTTCAAGCATAGAAGTAGACTTTATAGGTTGGTCCCTCATAATTGTCAATATATGGTTTGTAAACAAGGATGATGATCTCAACTTCCATGCCTTAGCCAAGAGTTCCTTTTGCCATTTAATTTTCATTTAATTCCTTGCATGCTTATTTACTTTCTTACTTTTATATTTTATTGTTAACCACCGAATCAAACCCCCGTGTTCCTTCATAGCCAATAATTGATCACTTTATTACAATTCCTTATGAGATGACCTGAGATTTAAATACTCTCGGTTTATTTTTATTGGGGTTTGTACATGTGACAACCATATTAAAAATTTGATTGAGTGTTGTTAGTTGGTTTGGAACTATACTAGCAACTGAATTATTTTGTGAAAATTCCTAACTGACGAAAATACTCTTTCAGGCCGTTACGGTGTCCTACGTGGATGTGTAGAAAGGTTTAGGGACAAAAAAGTCCCACAATCCTAAAACGACGTTGTTCTAGACTTGGATGTTTAATTTGACAACTATAATTTTAGTTCTTGAACAATTTATTAACTATTATTTTTAGAAATTTCATTGCATTTTCCACAGACATTGCAAATTACAGAAACTATGAATACCTTAAATGGCATTAATCATTACAGCACATATATTAGCAAAAAAATTACTCTGCATCCATATTTTTTCATTTCAGACATTGCTCAATTACTACACTTTATAACAGCAACACATAGAGCAACTACAATAACACGAATGCACCATTTTATTTTATTTTTTCATCTCTAAAGCAACAATCCTCATCTCCAAACTAATGATTCTATTTTCCACCTCATGTGTCCTGTGATGCTTTTCAACATTTTCAATATCCTTCTCTCCTAGAATCTTTATATCAGAGCTCCTAAGTCTTGCAATGCACTCATCAAGCTATACAAAAAACTTACAATACGGTTCTCTTACTTACACAACATACCATAGTTCGAAAATCATATAGTATTTCAAGTGAATCCTAATTTAAACTCAACAAATTTCTTTATTTACCTTATAGAATGGGCACTCCAAATAAACTCTGTTAAGGTTCTTGTTAGTCTTCGATATGAGCATGATTGCATAAACTCCACAAAAACACTTTGAGACATTGCATCTTTCTCATCTCTTGCATGTAATGCATACAAGTCCGAATTCGCAGCAGATTGTTCTAGTTTTCCTCTTCTTCCACTTCTCCTTAAACTTAAAGATACATCAGTAACCATAAAAAACATCAGAATAGAATTTATGTCAGATATTTTTATTATATTTCACAAATTCTATTGAATAAAAAAATCTAAATCTCCCAATTTTAAAAAAATAAAAAATATAAATATATTTTTTAATTTTTAAAGACTTAAATATTTACGTAATAAAAAGTCAGACCTATTTATATCTTTCTCTAAAAATCAACATTAAGGTTTTTTCTATGTTCTCTTATTTAAACATGTCAATATTTGTCAAACAATATCTTATTTTATCTGTTCAAATAAACGCTGTCACTTTGCTTTATTTAATTTGTTGTGTATTATTGTAATTATTGTATTTGTATGGATAGATATAATAGCTGGCCATTCCTCACCTAAACTAGGTTCACACTTCACAGCTGTCCCTTTTATAGTTTTATGTGTTGCCCTCATGTCATTATCGTTCTCCACTGCGTTAATCATTAGCACACTATGCAAAATCTCTCAAACTATTGCCATTTTCACCCATACTTTCTTTTATTTATTTAAAAAATATATAAAAATCAACATTTTCTATTATTATTTTATTTTTATACTATTAAAATTTAATATTTAAAATTTAAAATTTAGAATTAATATAAAATATTTTTATTAACTAAATATTAGCTATATATAAAACTACTCTTATCTTTTAATGTAAAGCCACGTTCCCATTCTCAAACTCAAATATACTTTTATTATTTGGCGGCTAATAGATTGCTTTGTAGTTGCTTTCTACTCCAAACATACCCTCTTTGATTCTAAAATTTAATTCTGCTTATTTTGGGGGAGGGACTCTTTGTCATACATAACCATTGCTTATGTATATTTCTAAGTGGTAGGTGACATTACATCTTTAATCTTTAATAATGCTGATTTCTAAGCCTTTTTTAGCCATTATATGTTCTTTATTTTTTTCCTCCTTTTATGCATGGTGTTTCATTGTGGCTTATTAGGGGCATGGAAATAGAAATTAAATAAAAAAAAAGGTGAATTGTGTAATGGTCCAACGTATGGTTTGGTAACACCTTTTAAGAGCACTCATCATATCTTAATGACTAAGAAAAAAAAAATTGCACTTCGTTCACATTCTAAAATCTACTATACTAGCAGCTAGAAATTGTCGCAAATTGAAAGGAAATCCAATGATAAAATGATAAATGATGTTTATCCTTTTAAAAATGTTATTCATAAATATAAATGCAAATTATTGTTGATCAAATATTAATAAAAAATAATAATATTTACTGATCATGTAAAATACTCTAAATTATTTATATATGATATTATTTTAAAAACTTGTCCCAAAATACTCTTATTTCATGATGTCTTACATTAATTAAAGGAAATTATAAAAATAATTGACTGAGTTATATAAAATGTTGGATGACCAAACTTAATTTGTAATCAAGTCTCTAATATTTTGGTTTTATTCAACCAATATCCTTCACTTTTTTTAAACAACAGAAAGTTGTTTTGTATCTATTAATCACTCTCACACTTTGGTTATCTTTCTCTGTATCTTCCACATCTAGTTTTTGAAATCCATAATTTCACCAATTTTCTTAATTTGAAAAAATCTAAGAGCTAGTATTTTTATTAAAATTTAGTTAGAATTTAATTAATAAAAAAAATAAATAATTTTATATCATTAAACATAATCTCATACCATTAAAAATACTAATAATAGTTAATTAATAAATACAAATCACAAAATCTGCTGACTCACTAACACTGTACTCCTCCTTTAATTTTTTTTTTCTCCCTTATTTTTACAACGAGAAACCTGAACTACACAACGTTCTCTTTTTTCAAATCTACTATTCCGATCAACTCGTTTTGTAACTAAAATTTCTTTTCAAATCTCATAGTCAAATCTTATTTATTTGAGTTTTAGATGTTTCTTTAATTTCTAAGTTTGTATAATTTTAAAACAAACAACTTGTTTTCTATGTTAGGTTATGAGTTTCTATTTGTTGTTGTGTATTTGTTATATGACTTATAAGTTATATCTATTTAAGAATTTCTTTTGTTGAAAATTGTGTGTTTGACTAATTGAAACTTTTGTATTCTGTTGTTATTTATTTTTGTGTTTTAAATTTTGTTTTATATTCTTGCTATGAGTTAAATGAGCAATATGTGCCGAAACTTTGGATGTATTTTAAGATACTGGAGTCATAATTTTGGGCTTAGTTTAGTTAGGACTTATATTGAATTGAATTTCTATGGTTGTAGTTTATTTGTTATATTTATTTAATAATTTTTTTGGTTGGAATTTTTGTGTTTGTCTGGCAAAAAATTACACGTTCTAGTCTTATTTATTTTGGTATTGTTAAATTTCGTTATAATTTTTATACGAAGATGTGAGTAGTATGTGATAAAGATTGTAATGTTTTTCAATGCAAAAAAAAAAAAAAAAAGAAAGATTTTATAATGACTATATTAAATACGTAGAATTTACTATCAAAATAAAAATTCAAATAAAAAATTAAGAATAAACTAAAAGTAAATATGTTTTTGTCCCTAACGTTTGGGGTAAGTTCTAAAGTTATTCATATATAACGTTTCAATCGTCCTATTTAAGTCCCTAACGTTTTAAAATTGCCTCAATGTTGTCCTGTCGTTAGGGATTCGTTAACGGAATTAATGGCGGGACAAAATTGAAACAATTTTGAAATGTTAGGGACTTAAATAGGACGAAAACGTTGGGACAAAAATAATAATAGAAATAAATTTTAATTTTATCCTTCAATAATATCAATTTTTTACTATATACATAGTATTCAATTATTTTTTAATTACATCTAAGTAAATTACACTTAATCATATTACTTTGATTCTAAATAAATAAATTTTTTTTATAATTTACTCTTAAAGATTTTTAGTTATCATGAAATGTTTGTAGAATGACTAGTATATAAACTTGCGGAAAAGAAAAAAATAATATATATACAATAAAATATAAACTATACCTTTTGTCTCTAATGTATCAAAATTCTTTAAAATTATAAAAAAATAAATTTATTTAAAATGAAAGTAACGTGATTAAGTGTAATTTACTTAGATGTAATTAAAAAATAATTGAATATTATGTATAGTAAAAAATTGATATTATTGAAAAATAAAATTAAATTAAAATTTATTTTTATGTATCGTTTTTGTCCCCAACGTTTTCGTCCTATTTAAGTCTCTAACGTTTCAAAATCGTCTCAATTTTGTTCCGCCGTCAATTCTCTTAACGGATCCCTAACGGTGCAGGACAACATTGAGCCAATTTTAAAACGTTAGAGACTTAAATAGGACGATTAAAATATTAGGGACAATTTTAAGACTTATCCCAAACATTGGGGACAAAAAAGATACTTTATTCATAAACTAATTACATGTATAAAAATAAAAAACATGAAATCTAATATAACTGAACTACCTCTTCATAAAAAAAAGTTTTTATGTCTAGTAAAATAGAAATCAAGAGAGTGATAACAATAAAGAAGATGAAAAAATAATGAAATTGAAGGTAATAATAAAAGTGGGTCTGTAGATTTTATATTAGGGTTTGTGGGTTAAAAAGCAAGAAATTAAAAGAAAAAGAATCTAAAAAGAGCTAGAGAGTGAAATTGATAAGAGAGAAGATGTGAAAGCGAAGAATTTAATAATTTGGTAAAAAAGACAAAGAATTATAAAAAGTGAAAGTGTGAGCAAGACTAATATATTTTGTTAGCAAAATTTTTTTACTAATAAATTATTGGTCAACTTTGTTCGATTTAATTAACCAAAAAACTTGATATGTAATATGATTGGTTTGATTACAAACAAGAAAAATAGTCTTTATAATTATTCTATTTCAAAGACATAAAAATTTTATATATTTCTGTTATTTAAAAAAATGTGATCATGATCAACGATTAAAGCTTTAATAAGAATCGATAACAAGAGTTTCCAATGATAAATCAAAGGCTATATGAAGATCAATCAAAGACATTATGAAGATGTGTTGAGAAAAAACTTAAAAAATTTTTGGATAACAATTGAAATCTTAAGCATTCGATAAATTTTGAAAACCATACAAACCTATGAAGTATATATACGAACACGGACACAATACGACTCCGTGACACACCAATTTTAACATTTTGTCTGATACAGGAACACACATATATAAATAGTATATATTCATTAATATTAAACTAATAATTATTTTCAAAAATAATCATATGTTATGCATTTTTTTTTAAAATGTATATATTGTTATTTAAAAGATAAAATTTTAAATTAGTATGTCTTAGTAGAGTTAGTAAGAATTTTGTATATTATATAAACACAAAAAAAAATTATCTAAAATCCTATTATTTTTCTATCATATATGGTTGATATCTTTATCATTAGAAAAATTTATTCTTTTCAACTCCGGTTTATCAAGAGAAAAGTGGACAACTTTAAAAACACCATTTTCTTCATCAATTGGTGAAAATTCATCTCCAGCAATATCCCATATCATAGTTTCTCTTTCATTATATTGTGGAGTTTTTCTTAAAAGGAGACGAAGATTAGTGTGAACAACTACAAAATTTTCTACACGTTTGAGTTTCAACTTGTTTCTTTTAGGTTATCTTTGGTTGGAAGAAAAGAAATAGAGAGAAAGAAAATAGAAAGAAAAGAAAGGAAAGAAAAGAAATTGAGTGCATTTTTATTTTCTTAGATGTGTTTGGATGGAAAAAAAATAAGACGGAAAAAAATATTATAAAAAGACAATTTTATTCTTGTTTATAAAATATATTAAAAAAAAGTGAAGGGGTAATATTGAAAGTATAGAAAGAAAATAAGTTTTTTTCTTTCTTTTTTTTTAATATTGGAGAGAAAAAAATTGGTGGGTTCCACTAATTTTTTCATCCCTTTTTTTTGTTTTCTAATTTTCCTTCTCAACCAAACAATAAAAAATAATCATTATCCTTCCTATTTTCTTTTCTCCCTTTTCTTTCCTTCCATCTCCCTTCAGACAAACATAGGCTTAAGAAAATGAATAAAGGAATAAGTACTCAATTCCTTTCACAACAAGAAGATGAAGATAGTTGCCTAAGTAATCTAAGAGCAATTGGTTAAAAAATTTTGCTTTACCACTATGAATTAGCCACTATAATTTTACATCAATTATGACTTTATTATTTAAGGAGTCATAATTATCAAAAATACTTCTACTATTAGAAAAGCTTGCAAATTCAATATTTATTTTTCTCCTCTCTTTTTCATTAGAAAATATCTCTTCAAGCATTTAATTATTTTATTAATGATTTTAATATCTTGATGAAAAAAAATTCGTGTAGGATCTTCTATCAACCATTGGTGGCTATAATACCTATATAATTAATAGTTAATAAAAAATTAGCGATAATTCAATTATCTTTACTTATAAATAAAAGATATTATAAATTATAAATATAAAGGGTTACCTTGGGTTTAATGAATGTGTTTGTTGGACATTGAAAGGATGTGCTACTTTTTATCTATCTTTAAACTAATATTGAGTGCACAACATTATAGAAGGATGATGACTCTTCATTCTTTCTTTCATAGAGACATATAGCATTTTTTACTTTCTTTTTATTGAATCCCACATCTCATGAACCAAATGAAGATAAGTGCATTCGTGTTTGTACTTCTTAGAACATCATAAATAGAATTTGTGAAAGTAAGAATATAATTAACTTTTTGTCACCAATTTTTACTCAAAATTTTTTCTGTAACAAACTAAATTTTGCCAATATTATCTTTTTTGTATGAAAACCATTTCCTGCTGATAACCATCTCTTTGAGTCCTTTCTTTTGAGCATCACAATGGTTAGATAGAAAAGTAATGCAAATAAAAAAAAATATTCTAGCAATATATAAATTTAGAGTCTCCCTTGCATTCATATTAAAATCATTCACTAAAGGTCCAGTAGCACTTCTTTTTCTTAAATCAGGTTCACTTGCATTAGATAAAGGTGAAAGAAGAATTGAATTAGACTCTTTTACTTTCATCCAATAATGTACTTTTTCTATCAAGTTTCTTAAATTCTTCAAGCTTTCATGATATAATTTTTGAATAAAATTTTATTCATTTTACTGAAATCTTTAATAAATGTACTTTTACTCTAGTATAAAAATCAATAAATAAAATTTTACAAAATTTACATTAAAATTCAAGATTTTTACCATCTTCAATCTTATTTTTCTTTGATAGAAATTTTCATAGAAACTTATCTATACTTTCTTCATAATTATGTTGAACATTTTCTGAGCTCATTTTTCACAATCCTATAATAATCTAATAAAAACTAATTTTTATTGAATAAATCCATACTACAAATGAATACTAGAAACAATTACTAACAATATATAATCAAAGGCGAATGAACAATGTAATTACGTTAAGAGTTAAGTACGATTTTGGTCCTTAACGTAGAAGACAAAAATTTATTTCGTCCCCAGCCTTTTTTCGCTATAAAATGGTTCCAAAGATTTCAATTTATTTTAAAATCGTCCTTTTTACCAAAAAAAATTTTATTACCAAATTACCCTTCCCTAAAAAAATTATAAAATAAAATAAAAAAAGAAATAGAACACAAGAGGGGGAAAGAGAATGGGGGAAGAAAGAGAAGGGGGGGTGAGGGAAGAAAGAGAATGGGAGGGGGGAGGGAAAATAGAGAATCGGGAAAGGGAAGGTGGGTGGGGGGAGAGAAGAAAGAGAATCCAGAAGGGAAGGTAGTGCCGCCGTTCCCTGCGCCCAGCGCCCTCTGCCCCGTGCCCCGCTCCCCGCGCCGTTGCGCCCACCGCCACCTGTGATGTAGAAGGGGAAACCGCGTTCAGTGTCGCCGCTCGCCGTTTTTGTCTCTGTTTCTATTTTTTTCTTCTAGTTTTGTTTTTGTTGTTGCTTCATTATCCATTGTTATTGTTGGTGTTGTTCTTCTAGTTGTTGTTGTTTCATTGTTGTTGTTGTTTCACTGCTTCTGCTTTCTGCTTCTGCACTCTACTTCTGCCTGCTTCTGTGTCTGCATTCTGCTTCTGTTCTTGCATTTGGATGATTTTGGGAAAGAAGGGAGAAGGGTATTTTCGTCCGAAGGATAATTTTAAAATAAACTGAAACCTTTGGGACCATTTTGTAGCGAAAAAAGGTTGGGGACGAAATAAATTTTTAACCTCCACGTTATGGACCAAAATCGTACTTAACCCTTTTTAACAAACAAAACAAAAATTATTTTTTGACATCTAATTCTATTATTATATTACACCTACCGGCTTATATTTGAGTATTTGACAGAACAAAAATTACTTAAGCACGTCTAATTTCTTTTACAAAAAGTTAAGGGTGATGAGGAGCACAAGTGGAGACAGCAAAAAATACAAGTGGAGGCAATGAACAGAGGTAACGTCATAAGAAGAGACAAAAGAGGTTGAGAGTGAGTGGGCGAGCAACGAACAAAGTGGCAGATGTTGGGTATGGAAAAGGGACTAATTGGTTTGTGAAAAAATGTTTTGTTTTCGTTTTTTATTTTTATTTTCTTAAAGAATAAACTACCATTTCTACCCATGAAAGTTGAAAACGCTGACACATCTACCCATAAAAAAAGAAAATTACCATTTGTACCCATAAAACATGAATTCCATATAACAAAATTATCCAAACACTAAAAAATCACATAAAAATCCAAAATTACCCTTATTATCATCCGCATCATCCACCCCTCCTTCTCTCCTTCCCTGTCTCTTCCTCGCCTGAGCCAAATTTTGAGTTCAAAGGCACCACTACTTCATTTTCTTCATCACTACCATCACCACCACCACCACTATACCTCCATTATCATCTTCTTTACATAAAGCAACAACAACAACAATAGAAAAAGCAAATTGTCTCAGACCACCGCACCACCGCTGGCGACCACCAAGTTGTCGCCCCCTCACCCGATTTCCTCTCTTCTTCCTTTCTCTCATCCCTTCTCTTCTCCTCTGCGTAACCATCACTGTGGCACTCAACATTCGCTGGCGCCGTCAAGTCCCACCTAACCTCCACTCGCTGCCACCGTGTCCTTTCCCCCTTTCTTTCCTCCTCCACCCTTTCCCTCTCTCTTTCTTCTTCTTTCCCTCGCCTCACCTCCGCAAGCCTAGGACCACCGTCGCCTTCTGTTTTGCTGCCTTTCGCAACCCTAGAGCCGCTGCCGCTGCCTGATCGCTACCATTTTCCCAACCCATTCCAACTAGCCCTCCATCTCTTGCTGACACAAAGCTCCGATCAGCTCATGTCCAGTCTGCGGTTCCACCCGCTCTTTCCCAATCTGCAAACCCAGAGACCACCAAACCTACATCACGCAACCATTCGAAAAAGTAGAAGAGAGAGAAAAGCAAATCACATAAGGAAAGAGAGGGAAAGAGAGAGAGAGGAAGGAGTTAACAGAGTTGACAAACTCTGGCGGTGGCGACGAGCTCAGAAAATGGAAGGAAAGAGAGAGGATGGGGTTAGTGGTGGTGGTGGTGGTGAAAGGGAAAAGATGATGCAGATGATGATAAGGGTAATTTGGAATTTTTATGTGATTTTTTAGTGTTTGGATAATTTTATTATATGGAATTCATGTTTTATTGGTACAAATGGTAATTTCCTTTTTTTATGGGTAGATGTGTCAGCGTTTTCAACTTTCGTGGGTACAAATGGTAGTTTACTCTTTCTTAAAATAAAAATCATTTTTAACTTTTCGCATTTCAAAAAATGCTATTAGTTTGTGAAAAGAAGATTCATTTCTAAGTATCGAAAATAATAAAAATATGTTTGGTTGATTTATTTTTAAAATGTATTTTCAATAGTTTAAAATCACAAAACTATATTTTTATTAAATGTACGATTTTAGTTATTTAATTTTTTATTAAATTAACAATTAATTTTTATACGGTATTAATATGAAATAAATTACTATCTTATTATACTATTTTAGAAAAATTTGGCATCCCTTATATATAGTTAGTTATATATATATTTTACGGCACTATATGACAATAAAAAACATCAATTGAAATAAAAAATCAAAACTAAAATTAGTTTTACACCAAACGAATCAATTAATTAATATCAAAATTTATTGATGTAAACAATTTTTTAACAAATAATTTATTAATTAAATAATGAATAAATAAATATTAAAGTTAAAAAAATTTAAAACTAAAAGCCAACTTTCTTCTCAATATTTTTAAGTTTTTATATATTTTTTTAATTTTTATTATCAATACTTTCATAATGGTAAAGGTTACAAAAGAAAAGTTAGAAAAAAAGCATCACAGAGCAAGAAGAAAATTATGTGATAGTAGAAAGAAGAGAAAACTAGAGAGTATAGAAGTGATGATTAGAATTGGGTAAATTGAATTAGAGTAGACCACGTACTCTGTACACAATAAAAAATATATATAGACCTCACAACTAACTTTGCTCTTTTTCCTTAATACCCCCTCAAACTGAGGTATGGGTTCTGAAATACTCTCAGTTTGCGCTTGAATCTGCCAAATAAATACTGGGATAGTGGCTTAGTCAAGTAATCTGCAACCTGATCTGGAGAAGGAATATGCACTACATAAAGGTATTTCTGATTCACCAGGTCTCTAAGGAAGTAAAAGTCCAGCTCCAAATATTTGCATCTACTGTGAAATATAGGATTGACAGTAAGAAGACATGCACTCTGATTATCACAGTATAGAGTAGGTAGAGTAGGCTAAAGAATATGTAATTCAGAAGTTGATGTATTGAGATGGTTTCAGTTTGAGCTCCACACATAGATTGATATTTTGTCTCTGTGCTGCTCTTACTGACTTTAATTTGCTTGTTACTCTTCCAGGAGACAAGATTATTGCCCAAATAGATGTAGAAGCCAGGGATGGACTTTCGATCCTCGAGATCTCCTCCCCAATCAGCATCTTAAAACCCAAAAATCCTAAAATCAGCAGACTTAGTAAACACAATTTCATTATCCACTGTACCTTGCACATATCTCAGTATTCTCTTGACATTTTTCAGTATTGAAGAGTTGGATTATGAACAAATTGAGACACACGACGTATAGCAAATATAATATCGGGTCTAGTCATTGTTAAATACTGCAAACCCTCAACTATGGATCTATATTTCGTTGGATTATCAAATGGTTCTGCATCATTGGTATAGAGCTTTGAATCAGTAGCAATTGGAGTTGGTAATAGTTTAGAATTGGCCTTTCCAGATTTGGATATCAACTTTCTAGCATACTTTGTCTGAGATACCATGATATCTCCGTAAGGAAGATATGTAGCTTCAAGGCCCAGAAAATAGTTGAACCTTCCAAGATCTTTCAAAGAGAATTTATTATTCAATTGAGCTATCAAAGGCTCAATTTCTCTCGAATTGTTACCTGTAACAATTATATCATCCACATAAACTAAGAGATAAGTAATATTAGTAGAATCATTTCTAACAAATAATGAGACATTAGATTTTGTATTTTTGAAACCAAAATTGTAAAGAGTTTCTGCCAGAGTCTTGAACCAAGTCTGAGGTGCTTGTTTCAAATCATATATGACTTTGTTGAGTTTACAAACTAAAGTATTATTGGTATGAACATATCCCTAGGGTTGAGCCATGTAGATAGTCTCTTCGAGCTTGCCATTCAAGAAAGCATTATCGAAGACAAACTATCGTAGTGACCATCCTTATGAAACTGCAATGGTCAAAATAAATCTCATTGTGGTTGGCCTAACTATTGGTGAATAAATTTCTGCATAATCCACTCCTTCTTTTTTATGGAATCCCTTGCCAACCAGCCTAGCTTTGTACCTAAGAATATCACCTTTTTTATTTTTCTTGATGTAAATACTCATTTACTTCCAATAACTATTGCATTCAATGGTGGTTCAGTAAGAGTCCATGTATTACACCTCTGAAATACTTGTATCTCAGCATCCATTGCTCTCTTCAAATGAGGACAGTTAAGAGCTTGCTTAACTGTTGCTAGAATAGTGTGAACAAGATCAGCAACCTGTCAAAAGAGCTATGGGTTTGTGTATGCCTGATTTGGCTCTTGTAATCATAGAATGTGTATTTGTGGGTATGATGGGTGGTAAACATGTGTCTACAAAACTTATAGGAATAGGAGTATCAGTTTGGGGCAAATATGTAGTGGCTAATGTGTGTGAGAGAGAGGAATGTGGGTGCATAGGGGACTGATTTATGGAAGTACTACTAAAAGGAGGTGTAGTATCTGATGAGTCTAAAGATGTTGAAGTATGTGGGGTAGAGGTCTGTGTATTAGTGATTAGTGTTGGTGCTGGATTTATTTCAAATATTATAGGCTCTGGATTTTTTGATTTGTATATCTAAAGAGTGTGTGGATGTAGAATTATGAAACATTGAATAGTAAGGAAATAAGTTTTCAATAAAAGTCAGATATCTTACAAGATAAACTTTGCCATCTTTGGCCATGCACTTGTACCCTTTATGATTGGAATCATAACCAAGAAATAGACACATCTGGAACTTGTAATCAAACTTAGCATTCCTATATGGTCTTAAGAAGGGAAAACATGCATATCCAAAACTTTAAAGAAACCTAAATCTGGGGATTGAATAAACAGATTTCATAAGGACTTTTGTTGTCAAGGACTGTTGTTGGTAACCTATTAATGATGTAAACAGAGGTAATAAAGGCATCATCCCAAAATTGCATTGGTAAAGATGTTGTCGCTAAGAGGAAAAGTCCCATTTCTGTAATATGTCTCTGCTTCCTTTCCACACTACCGTGTTGGTGATGTGTATAAGGGCATGACATTCTAAATTAAATACATTCATTAGCAAGCAAATTAACAAAAGCCTTGGACATAAACTCACCTCTCTTATCTGTTTGTAATTCCTTAATATGATAACCAGTCTATTTTTCCATTAATTTCTTATAATTTTCAAATGCTAATAATGTTTGAGACTCATTCTGTAACAGAAAAATAACAATAAATTTGGAAAAGTCATCCACAAAACAAGCATAGTATTTAAAGCCTTGTCTTGAAGTCATAGGGGCTGGTCCCCAAAGATCAGCAAAGACACATTGTAATGGTTCATTATACACAGTTTCAGTTTTATCAAAATGCAATCGGTGCATCTTAGCCAAGGGACAGATTTCACACATATATTCTAAAGAAGATGCAGAATGTAAAACAGGAATTGAACATTTATTCATCACTTTATGAACTGTTTTCATTACACAATGGCCAAGCACTAAAATCGTGTTATTATTCTCATTATTGAAAGCACTAAAAATTGATTAGCTAGTGTCTAAATTGCTAGGTATAGTAGAATTACAAGTAGCAGAATTTAAAAGTTAAAAATGTAGCTTAAGACAGATTTCAAAGACAAAGGATCAGGAATTTTAAGATTGTCAAAGGAATAAATTCCATTCCTAGCTATGCCTTGTAGGAGATAATATCTGGTAGCCTGATCACGAATAACATAATAATCAGGCCAAAATTCAAAGAAGAACCCATTTTCAGCAGCAAACCTAGATACACTTAGCAAATTTTGTGAAATTTGAGGAACACGTAGTGAATTCTTTAAACGAAATGTGACATTAACATATTTATCATATAGAATAGAAGAACCTAGCTGAATTCTTGATTGCTATACATGTACCATTACCTACAAAGACCTGATCTGAGTCTGTGTTATTTGCCGAAGAAGAGAGAAGATTTGTAGGATCTGGTGTTAAGTGATGGCTTGCACCATAGTCTACAAGCCATGAAGCTTCACTCAGTGAGGAGGATGGAGCAGTGAGGTATGCCATTAGTTGATGAAAAGTTACTGGCGGTGGTGATGGCAGAGGATTAATATAGGGAATATGAGGTGCTGCAGAGGTATTTCCAGAATTGGGGTTAAATGAGTGATCAAACCTGTGGTAACAATTCCACACCACATGCCTTAATCATCCACACAGTTGACACTGCATTCTTGAATTATTGTTGAAACAACTACTACCACGGCTATTCCGTCCTCCATGACCATGTCTATTGGCATTGCTTTGTGAGTAATCAAAGTTGGATGAAGGAGTTTGAATATAATGAGCTATGAGCATGCCAGT
Organism: Arachis ipaensis; assembly: GCF_059453495.1. Classification (NCBI taxonomy): domain Eukaryota; kingdom Viridiplantae; phylum Streptophyta; class Magnoliopsida; order Fabales; family Fabaceae; genus Arachis; species Arachis ipaensis. The sequence goes on along the minus strand of NC_142441.1, from coordinate 25,431,243 downwards.
TTCTGGTTTCTTGAAATGCTCAAGCATTTTTTCATGGGAGAGAAGAAATGCTTCAACCTCAATTACTAGAAAAGAATGCCTTTTTGCTGTAACAGAGGAAATATATACCGCATACTCTTCGGAAAGACCATCTATAATGGCTTGTATGTAATAATCTTCTGGTACTTCATAACCCACAGCAAATAAAGAGTCTACAGTTTTATGAATCTTGACAAGAAATTCAGTAGCTGAGCCAATTTTCTTATAGGATTTGAGTTGACTCTTTAGATTTTGAACACGCGCGGAAGTAGCAGCCTGAAAATATTCATCATTTTTGTTCCAAACTTTATAGACTCTGGATAGGTGAATGACTTTGTTTTTGAAACAATTTGTTATTAAAGCAACCAGCCAAGTTGTGAGGGTTCTATCACGTTGGCGCCCAATTCTTGAACTCTTCTGATTCTGTAACAGTTTTCTTGGTAGCATCTGATGTGAATTGTTCGGGAATCTTTTTTGGATCAAGATGATTCTCTAGTCCCAGACTCTCAATAGTAAGAACAACAAGATATCTCCAAGTAGAGTAGGTATCTTCATTAAGTTTCTCAGCAATGGGTGAGCAGGTTTACTTTGTTGGGATTTCCATTATGGATCAGAAAAAAAATTGGTGGCTCTGGATACCATAAAGGTTACAAAAGGAAACTTAGAAAGAAAGTATCACAAAGCAAGAAGAAAATTATGTGATAGCAGAAAGAAGAGAGAACCAGAGAGTATAGAAGTGATTATTAGAATTGGGTAAATTGAATTAGAGTACAAGACCACGTACTCTGTACACAATGAAAATATATATAGACCTCGTAACTAACTTTGCTCTTTTTCCTAAATAAATTGATTGTTGATTTAAAAAAATTTTCATAAAAAATGAATGTAAAATAAAAAAAAATTAACAAATACATGTTAATTCGTAGAGTACATACTCAATACTAAATAAACTAAAAAACTCAATAAATACATATTTTAATTCTAATTAGAACTCTATTTTTTCTTTAATTACCTTGTCTATATACTCAAAGATACAAAAATAAAGCCTAAAATAAAAAATCAAAGGGGTCAAATGAAATAAAAAAATCATCTTTTCAAGAGATGTATGTATAAATTAGAGGTAAATAATGGATATCCTAACAACAAAACGTATACAGAAAGGAGGAGAAGATGGAAAAGAACGAACGAAGTACACCAGGTGAATGTAGCGTAAAAAATAAAAACGAGTAGAAGAGATTCGAACCTTTATCCCAAAACTAAAAACACCGTATTTTTGTTTGAAAACGTTTTCAAAAATTAAAACGGAAAACATAAAAATAGCGTTTGTAACTTTGTTTTGTTTTTTTGAAAATGTTTTCGTTGAAAATATTTTTAAAATATTTAGTCAATCATATTTTTTTTGATGTCTTATTTCATTTTCATCGAAAATAAAAATGAAAACGCTTAAAGTAGTAGTCCCATAGTGTTTTTACAATTTTATTGTTATTAAATTTGGGAAAAACTCACCTTTTCAACCAAGTGGGCCGTGTCTGCCCGTATCTAGGCCATGTCAGACGATTAGTTTTTGTTTTTTGGGAAGACCCTTGTGGACACGAAAGATACACGTGTCACAAATGTCTATATATGTTGTGTCCAAAATGTGTTCGATATGCAATTGAATGAAATGTTTGTATTTTATAAATACAAATAAACGGTGAGAACAATTTATTTGATCAAAAGTAACTATTGTTGACATGCATGTGTCAAACAAAAATTACACAAGGACTTCTATAAATAGAAAGTTGTAACTTTGATAAGAGATCAAAATTTTATCATTAAAAACACACTTAAATATTTATTGTAAACTCTTATTTTTTACCTTCTGCTAATCTAATTATATTTGTATTTTTAAATTCTGTAAAGATTATATTGAATAATACTTTAGAATTCTATAAAGTATTATCCTGTTAAATTATTTATATTCTTAATTTTCAAAAGAATCTTTGATTTTGGTCAAATTACATGTTGGTTATATTATTTTTGAACTAATACCTCTATGAAATGAGTTACTTTCAACAAAATTTAGATCTTGAATATTAGATAAGAATGAAGAATAGACTTCAACTAAAAATCATAAAAATCTGTAAAAATATTTTTTAAAATATCTTTATTTTCATTTCAAAAAGGTAAATCATCACAATTTTAATATGCTAAAATACCATATGGTTAAATGTATTGTGTTACTTGGCACATTTGATAATTTTTCAAACTTTTTTTATATGACTAAGCATGATACGTGATGGTGGGTAGAGTTTATTTGTTTTAAATAGTTGTTTTGGTATTCAAAAGATTCTAATCTTGATAAAATAATTTTCAATTTTTTTTACAAAATAAACTCTTAAATAGGTTCCGTTTGACAAAATAACCCTAATATTAAGTCAATAATTAATCAATTTTACTACGGAGACAATAAGGAATCTAAATAATATGAACAATTGGCTGCAAATTTAGCCCAATGCAATAAAAAAAGTAAAAAAACACTTTCCAAATTATCTAAATTAAAAAATCCACACAGTTTTTCCAAAAAATTGACCATCTCGAACCCTAATTTACTAAAGCATTTCACCTAAACACCCTCTTCTCCCCAAACCATCTACCACCCCCACCTTCATCAATCATCCCATTTCACCGGCGTTAGAAGCTCCCTTATCGGCCATCATCCTCGCCGGCAACCAACGTCATGGAGGGGCCTGTCATTCCCGTCGCTTGTCTGTCTCTCACTCGCTGGCAGCCATCATCGCGGAGGACAAGTCATTCCCATCGTGCGTTCGTCGTGACAGGCAAAAGTGGGAGGAATACAAAGAATTAAAGATTTGAGAAGCTGGTCTCGACGCGTACACGTGGCTGACGCGTGTACGTGACCAGGAGCATTGTCCACCGATGCGTACGTGTGACTGATGCATACGCATGACAAGCGTCACGTGTCTCACTAAAGGAAAAATGCTAGGGGCGATTTTTGAGCTGGTTTTTGGCCCATTTTCAAGCCCAAATTGAAGATAAGAGGCTGGGAGTGAAGGAGGATGGGGAACACACACATTAGATTATTTTTAGTTTTGTAGATGTAGAATTCTAGAGAGAGAGGCTCTCTCCTCTCTCTAGGTTTTAGGGTTCTTAGTTTAATTTCTTCTTAGATCTAGATTTTATTCTTGCTTCAATTTAGTTTTCCTTCACTTTTTATTATTTTAGCACTTTAGTTTATTCTACTTCTCCTGTTAATTTCTTTATGTTGTCAATTTTACTTCATGAACTCTTTTGTTAATTTCAATTCCCTTTTAATGCAATTTTATGTTTTTATGTCTCTTGATGTTTACCTTAGTTGCTATTATTGATTTCTTGCTTGTGTTAGTTATGGCTTTTAATAATTCTTGCATTTTATGATGTTTGCCTTTATTGTATTCTAGGTATTTGATGAAATGTTTCCTTTAGCTATAGATTAGATTTTTTCCATTCTTGGCTTGGGTTGGTAATTTGGGTGATGTTGAGTTACTAATGTCCAAGTGATTGATAATTTGCTTCCATTAACACTATTCTTCACTAATTCAATTGGTGAGATGGCTAGGACTTATGGATTAGGATTAATGAAGCTCATTTGACTTTCCTCCAATTGTTAGAGGATGACTAAATGGGATTGATCATTGCAATGATCATATTGTGGTTGGTAACAAGGATAGAGATCCTTAACCACCAACCCTTGCCAAGACCTTTTTACCATTTGAGTTTCTTTTACTTTCTTGCAATTTATTTTCTCATAGTCAATAATTAAGCACTTGCTTGCAATTCCTAGGAAAAACGACCCGGGATTAATACTCCCAGTTATTTTTTATTTGTATTGTGGCAACCTTTTTAAACTTTGATGTGAGGATTAATTGTTGGTTTGGACTTTTCTTGCAACGGAATTCCTTTAAGAAATTCTAGACCGACATTTATCCTACATCAAGTTTTTGGCGACGTTACCGGAAAATTGCAAATGTGCGTTTGTTATTGGTTATTGTACATATATGGATATTGTAGATATCTTGATTTTTGGTTTTTTTGTTAGTTTTTGCTAGTTTTAGGAGTTTATTTTTATTACCTCTTTTAGTTCTTGTTTTTATTTTCTCTTCTCAATATGAATTCTCATCCTTTTGGCTATGAGCTTAGTTACAACTACGTTACAGGAAATACAAGCTTTAATGATGATAAGTGCTATGGGATTGGAAATCAATCAAGGGAGGAATTGCATGCTCGTGAACAAACTTCTTGGTATCCATATCAATTTCCTTCGGACGATAATGATCTTACTCCATCCTATAATACATATCCCTATAAACCAAGTCTACAACATAGTTTTCAACCTTCCTCACAAGCCACATTTTACCAAACACCATCCTATGATCCATATCCCTCGTGCAACCAATCACCTTTACCTTATCCTTGTGATCACTATGCAAGAAAACCCTAAGAGCTACCACAATTTCAACACAATCACTCCCAAGAACAACCACCTTCATATACACCACCTCCATATTCTCACAAAGATGAACCAATTTTCTATTATGAACCCTTTCTCCCAAATATTGAGCCCTCCTCTCCACCTCAAACATTAATAAATGACATTCTTATTTCATATCTCCAAGAGCAAAGGGAGATTTATACTACTTTCCAAGGGGTAGTAACCCAATGCTTAAGGGTAGTAACCCATTTAGCTTCCCAATACACTCAAAACCATCCCATAGTCACATGTGGAGAATCAAATGAAAAACGAATTATGAAAGAGAGGTTAGAAACTCCAGTGGAGAATAAAGAGTGGAACTTTGTATTGGAACAATTAGAGGAAGCCGAGATTATTGAAGAAGAGGAAGTGGTTGAAGATTTAGGAGATCACACCATACATAACATGCCATTAGTTTAGTTAGTACAATAATTTTGGTACGTTGTATAGACTTTTGAATGTGACATTACTTAAATTAGTTGACCATTGACGAACTGATTTTCTGCCGGTAAAGAATTTTATAAAAATATAATCGCGTTGTAAGTATAGTTTCTAAACCAGCAAATAATCTTTTCGTACAAAAATTTGATTGTCACAAGTAACAAAACTCAATAAAATTTATAACCGAAGTATTTAAACCTCGGTTCGTCTCTCAAGGAATTGCAGGGAAGTATGATTTATTATTGGTTATGAGTTTTCTGGGAAATTTGGAGTTTGGGCAATGGGCACAAAAATAATTATAAATTAAAGTAATAAAAATTAACAAGAGGTTTTATGTAATTAAAATAAAAGCCTTGACCCGGAGAAGATTAATTGGAAGTTCTATCCTTGTTGGATTTCCCAAGATTAATAGTAATATGTTGTTGTCTCTACTTAGTTATCCTTTACTAAATAATGGAAAGTCAAGTTGGAAGCCAACTACTATTCAGAAGTCCTAATCCTCACCCTTGTGTTTGGATTAACGTCAGTGACCAGAGAACCAATCACAAATTAACTCTTGAGTCTTCCAACTCAAGGGTCTCCAAATATTAATCCACTCCAAAGCCAAGTTGAAAACCTACTCCATTGACATGGATGCCAATTTTGCATACATATAAAGGGAGTAGGAAGAAGACATGACAATTAAACTCAATTGAAAATAATCAAGAAATAATGGAATTAAATATAAAAATACTTTTGCATTAATAAATTAACAAGAGAAGAAGATAAACTAAAGTAATAGAATAAATAAAAAAAATAGAAGAAAACTAAATTAAAGGAACATTGAACATGGAATGAAGAAAACGAAGAAATCATAATCCTAAAACCTAAGAGAAATCCTAATCCTAAAACCTAAGAGAGAGGAGAGAGCCTCTCTCTCTCTAGAACTACATTTAAAACCTAAAATTGTGTATTATGAATGTTGTTTTCTGTTGTTTGAATGAATGGATTGATTCCCCCACTTTATAGCCTCTCATCTGTGTTTTCTAGGCCGAAAACTGGGTCAAAAACAGCCCAAAAATCGCCCCCAGCGTGGATTGAGTTTTTGCCAGGTCACGCGTTCGCGTGATTCACGCGTGCGCATCGCCTGGCTTCGGGGCAGCTATGGCAAATTATATATCGTTGCGAAGCCCGGATGTTAGCTTTCCAACACAACTAGAACCGCATCATTTGGACCTCTGTAGCTCAAGTTATGACCGTTTGAGTGCGGAGAGGTCAGACTGGACAACTTAGCAATTTCTTCAATTTCTTGTATTCCTTCCACTTTTGTATGCTTCCTTTCCATCCTTTAAGTCATTCCTGCCCTATAAACCCTGAAATCACTTAACACATATATTACGACATCGAATGGTATAAAGGAGAATTAATTTTTAGTAATTTAAAGGCTTGGGAAGCAAGTTTCCAATTATAGAACAAAGTTAGGGAGGAAAATGTAAAACCATGCAATTAGTATGAATAAGTGTGCAAAGACTTGATAAAAACTACTCAATTGAGTACAAGATAAACCATAAAATAGTGGTTTATCAACCATAGTCAATCTTTGTTTGAAATAAGATGGATGATTACTTTTCTACGTATCCGGATGGTTGGGTTTTATTCTAGTGATTGCTGTTTGTTTTGGCTATGTAATTAATTTTTTTGCATCATATACTGTATGGATTGTGATTTTATTGAACACTTTAGCACATATTTAGTTGAGCACATATCGCTGTTTGATTTTTTAAATTGCTTAGATTGGTGATTGAAACTTTTTACTTTTCTGCTTTTAAAAGTTAGTTGATGACTATGGGTTTAATTAATTAATAGATGTACATGCAATGAATTTGGTTGATTAAACTGCTTGTTATGCTTTTGTACAAGATTTTTTAAATTTGAAATGTCAAACTGAATTGGAAAAAAAAAACAAAACGTGGTTGTTGATGGTTTCCTTGGTTTTTATATTTTTTGGGTTTATATATTTAATTTTTTGTATTTAGTCCAGGAAATTAGGTACGCTATAGAATGAGACGTTACTTAAATTAGTTCACATAGTGAATGTTTATTCATAATAGGATGGATGATTATTTTACTATGTATATGAATGGTTGGGTTTTATTCAATAAATTGTTGTTTGTTTCAAGTATGTGATTGATCTCTTGATGATGGAATGTTTGAAAACGTGCATCAATGGTGAAATTTATTTTTTGAAATGCTCTGGAAAAAATTCAAAGATGGGTTTTTGGGTTTTTTGACCATTCTAAAAGTTGGGACATTTTGAGTCTTCTATTCGACCTCATGGATCTTGATTTGCTTAGCGAAACTTCAACTTTTGTGCTTGCTGAACAAATATTTTTTAAGCATCAATCAACAGAAAAATAAGGTTTTACGCGTTTGATACCAAAACCAAGATTTGGAAAAAGGACGAAGAACAAACATTGATGGATTCTTTCAAAGTGTGTAAAATGAGTAAAATGACCATGTAAAAATAATTTTTGGTCTGCTAAGTGGTCACATTTTTTTTTGCCTAAATTATTGATTGAAACTTATTATAGCTACACTAGAATCAACCTATATTTTGGATTGGTTTTTTGCAATTTAAAAAAAAAAAGATACAACTCAACCTGGCATTTAATGAATTGGTCACTTAGGTAATGAGTGCGGACGTTTGATTGACATGTTATGTGTATTAGTTAAATTCATGTTGGTCTCCCTAATTGATTGGACAAAACGAATTCAGTCAGTTTTCATTGATCCCATTGACTTCTTTTTTGCAGCATTTGCTCTCATGTATGGGACAGGAACCATGTTTGACTTTCGCGATTCATATTTCTAGAATAAACATGGTTCAGACTCCTAGAACCAACAACTAAACACTGATTGATATTTCAGCCAAACAAAAAGAAGAGAAAAATAAATGAAAATTCGTCCACCATCAAGGAACGAAACCAGATATTTTACCTTAGTGCTAATAGTTGTATCTGCTGCCAATGCCTTAGTAGAAGGAGACTCTATTACATGGATGTTTATTTATGGTTTAAAATTTCATTGCTATGGCAGGAGCTTATTTTTCTAAATAGAAGACATAATCATGTATCAATTGCTTTTTCCCTGGCCCTAATATGTATCCCTTGGTGGACTGATGAGATATTGTATCTTATTAACTTTCTAATCTTATATATCTTTATTTTTATGTGGTGTGATAGTTTAATTGATGTCATCTTAATAGCATCAGGCGTCTTCAACAAGGTCAAAAACTTGCTAGTCATAATTTTCTTAGTTGGTAGAATGGACAAGGACGAAGGTGGTTGGCGTTGGAAAATTTAAGAGACTTATTTGATTGACTGGTAATTTGAGAGACCAATTTACAATCAAGTAAAATTTGAGCTATTTCTTTTTTGAATTTGTGTGATTCTGTTGTTACAAAATCAAGCAAATTTGAGTTAGATTCAATCCACTTAAATAAACATCCACTTAAGAATAAAAATAACCATCCGCATACCTAGTGAATTGAACATCTGTCATATTTCAATTGTATATACCTAAATCTAATCTAATCAAATAAACACCTACTTAAGAATGATAATAACCATCCGCATACCTAGTAAAATGAACATTCGGCCTATTATGGGTTGACCACAACTTCTAACACGCTCATTATTTTAGCACAATGTGTTTGTTACTTCTGTTTTTTGTATTAATTCATTGGCCCATAAATGACCCTAAACCAATATGATATACGAGTAAAAACCTATAAAGGCCTATAAAATCTAGCCATCTTAATATTTAAAAAAGAAGTACGAAGGACAAACTCAAAAGATAATGGTTGAGAACCTCATTAGTTGGGCTAAGTAACAAAATTATAGGTTTTTGCTTAGAATTTGAGTTAGTTAGTTGAAAAAAAATATACATGGAAGTTGCTAAAGTGAAAGATCTAGTTGTATTATGTCTACAGAGAATTCAAGGTATATATCTTTTTTACTACTTAGTTAAAAATAGAAAAAAGCTAAAGAAGCTAAGATTTATTATTACACATAAATTTGTTCAAATAGGACACATAAAAAGACATTATAGTTATACAACAGTATAGTTCACGAGGCAATGACAATATGTACGACAAAGTATTGAAGAACTTCAAGAGTTAATTGTCTTGTTCTAGCAAGTTAAACTGGAAGGAGCTTTCTGACTTTAGTTGCTTGTTCAAATCCATATGCAATATCAATTAACTTTGATTTAGATCCTTTTAAACCACCAAAGTTTATTCTAAATCGAACACCCTTCCCTGCATGTAAATTTATTCCTGGGAATCCTCTAATAGCAAGCACGGGTGCAACACTTGAACCAGGTGTTACCCTGTGGTCCATATTTTACTTACGAAACCAACTTTCTTTGCGTAACTCGCATAAAATTTCTGCGCCAGTTGCAAATACTCAAAACGCATCCCAATTCTTGGTATTTTGTCTTCACCAAGACAACTGTGATCCGATAATTGTGTATCAATTCAAAACAAACATCACTCGATGACAAAGACAATTAATCGTCGAATCCAACATCCGATGCATGAAAAAACAACAGTAAACTACAATCCGAACCTCATGACCAAGATCCGTGTCATCACTTCCAAATTCAGTAACGTCCAAAACTTTCACGGCCTACAATGGAATAGAAATGCACAAAGCCAACGAAACAAACTAAATTAGATATCGTACCATGAACTAAATATCAACCATATAAACCTCCACTCAACAAAAAAAAAATTCAAACAAATACAAAACAAGAGACCTCTAGTTGTATTAAAGACTCCAACAATAAATAATCATCCTAAAACCTTTGCCTAATAGGACTCCTACATGTTTCAATAAAATCAAGATATTTTTCTAATTGAAAAAGGAATACTGGGTCTTAGTTAATAAAAAATAATTATCTTTTTTATCCTTTCATAGTAATTATTATGACTCTCAATTTTGCATAATCAAATACATAATAGGTCTAAACAATTGAATTTTTCATGAAAACTTAAATGAGATAAATAAGTCTAATTATGAAATTAAAACTCACCATTGTAAAATAAAAAATGTAATTAGTTTAATCGAAGTAAAATATATATGAGATGATTGGTTTCAATAAACACATCTAAAATCTTCATACATGTATGTATACTATCATTTACTACCATAACAAATTTGTATGAATTGAGAATTATTATCTTGCTCCTAATTAAACAGATGAAATAAAATAAAATACTCTACTTACACCAAGAATAACCATCTCATTTATATGAAAATAAACATCTGTGATCAATGCATGAACCTTCATTGCTTACCTTATTAGATTGTTCACCTTCCACATCACAAAGGTTGAGAAGGTTATCAGTTGAATGAGAGGAATTGTCGTTGGTGAATGACGACGGGACATCACAAAGCGGTTCAACCAAATCAGACTCCATTTACGTGCATGTGAGGGTGATGCACGTATGAAAATGTGGTAATGTATGGCGCCGGATGTCGATGACACTACTGCGCATGGTGAGGCTGCGATGGATAGCGAAAAGGAGGATACACGGGGCTGTTGTGGCGCAATCTCACGTTGCTACGGAGCGCAAGCGGGACGAGGAGAGGCTGGCCGACGTCCGCAGGAGGCTGGGCAGCATTGGACCAAATAGCAGGGAAGTGCAATGGCGCCTAGGGCTGGCAATTCATACCCTATCCGCAGGTACCCAATCCGGTCCAACCCGCTCGGGTAGGGTAGGCTACCCGACCCGCTGCGGGTTTAGGGTGTACCCTATCCTACCCTACCCACACCTCATATATAACACATATTTTATTAAAAAGTAGGTATATAGTGAAAGAAGTGAGAGTTGAACCCACAACCTCCCTTATGTAATGACTTACAATAAGTGATCAACCACTAAATTAGTTAGTTAATTTAGTAATTTAGAGCATTAGATTTTTATTTTTTATGTTATTAATATGTATAAAATTTGAAATGATTGAATTTTATATTTACTTTGAAAAAAATTGATATTTATTTCTGCGGGTAGGGTAGGGTAGGGTAGGGTAGGGTTTAGAACTTTAGGGTGCGGGTAGGGTTAGGGTTGAGAGATTCTCAACCTGCGGGTAAGGTAGGGTAGAGTTTTAATAAAATTTTCAACCCGCGGATAGAGTTAGGGTAAAGTCCAAACCTACCCTACCCTACCCATTGCCAACCTTGGCGACGCTGGAGTGACTTTACAGAATAGAGATCACAAATGGAGAATGGGAAGTTAGTAAGTTAGTGTGATATTAGGAGTAACTGTGCTAATTATGATTTGGTTTAATTGCAAATTCTTATTTTTTAAATTTCAAAATTTGAAATTAAAAATAATTAATTAATAATATAATTTATAATTTTAATTTTAATTTTCTTTTTTACTCCACTATTTATATTGTTTAGTATTTTCATTATCTTCTTATACTTTCATAAATTGATAAAAATTTATTAATTCAATATTAGCTGTTGACTTAACATTAGAATCATTTTATCAAAGGAAACATATATTTAAAACTTATTTTGTTAAAGAAACGATTAAGATCCGTTTTATCAAAACTAAAATATTTAGAATGTGAAAATGACTATTTAATTAATTTTTTTTGTAGAGTTTATTTATTAAATTGTAAAATTCAATTGAAGATCCAAATCCACAAATTTTATAGTCACCAAAAAAAAATCCGTAAATTTTATATATAAATTAAGAATCTTACTAGAAAATCAATAGAATATTTGTATAATATATATAATGAACTATTTATTTGACTCAATATGAGTTAAAAAATGAACATCCAAAATAAAATACTACTAATTTCTCAAACACAATACATTCATACTATCCAGAATAACCCTTCGAATACTGGGAATAATAAACATTTGATATCCTACTGAATCGAACATCCCTATACCCCATTGTACACATTGCACAAATACTCTATTAGTTTTTTATACTTCCTCGTAAATTAATCCTAGAGCTTGATAAAGTTGCTCATCCCTTGATAAAGTTGCTCTTCCCGTAGCTAAATTTTGAACATATCCCATCCATCCATCATACACCGCCCAATAAACATTTTGTCCCACGCTACTTTATTACTTTGTCCCTTCACACTAATGCATGCAGATTCACATTAACCAATCTCGATTAAATTATGAACAATAAAACAAATCACTGTAAGAATAAGTGAGAATACCAATTCCTTTTTGGAAACCCCTTTGATCAGAGAACTATACACAGATACAAGGTATATTCACCTAAGTAAAAAGACGATGATGATGTCAGAGATTAAAATAACTAGATCTAATATAAGGTATATATATACCCAAATCAGTAGCCCCCACGCTTTCCACTCTTTTTCTTTAAGGCAGATTTGAGGAATAATAAGCAAACAATTAAGAATCCCAATGCTGCCAACCCTCCCACTGCAAGAGCCACTGTTCTTTCTGTGTGTTGGTGCCTCCCGGTCCCTAACACAAAAATATAATCTTCTATTAACAACTCAATAAACACAACTCAACCATGGTTATAATGTTATATTATTGTTATTATTAACCCTAAAAAAGAAATAATAATCATAATTTATATGACCTTACTATGTTAACTCTAAAGTCTAAACTAATAATAATCATCATCATCATCATCTGTAGTCGACTATGCTAGAAAAAATAATAAAAATTAATAATCCTTCAACAAAAATTTTATACATAACAAATTTTGAGATACTGTTACTGATCGATTTTTAATTTTTTAATGATAAATATTAAAATTCTGCCATTAGAATAATAATTTTTAAATAAAATAATTAAATAATCAAACATATAATAATAGAATAATTAATTTTTACTTTTTTAGAGTAGCATAATAAAAAAATTTATAAAAGTTATAATAGCGGGGAAACAAACAAATTTCAATTAAAAAATAAGGGAAAAAACATTAAAACGGAATGAATTTATAGTGAGTGTACCTACCCAGATGAAACCAATATCTTCCCCAACCCCACTCCTCAAACACTCCAACGGCTTTTGGCCCAAACATTTAAAATCAATGACACAAGCAACGTAAATTAATTATATACCACTACTTCAAAATTCACACGATCAACATAGCATTGATAGAACTCAATCGATCATAATCATAACAACACTATTATTAATTAGTTAATCACCTGGCGAAGAAGAAGAAGAAGAAATGGTGCCAGGAACTCCATTAGGGTAAAAACTATAACTAAGATAACAACCCTGCAAATAAACCTGAGCAGAAATAGAGTCACCACACTGAACCTTAACCTGTTCCTCAGCACTCGCAATACAATCACCACAATCGTCATTTCCCATATTACCCTCGCACTGACCCAACACATAAAGAGACTCGTAACTCCCGGTGTAGAACAAATTACCATTATTACCCTTCACACCATTCTCCACCATCTGAAACGCCGAGTCTCTCTTCCCTTCAAACCCAACCACATCACCACCGTTCTTCATTTTCTTTGAACCGCAAACCTTGTAAAGAAGCTGCGTCTTCGGCACCTCCTTGAACCCGACAACCTCGTACCTCAGGTAACACCCGCTCAGCTGGATCCTCGCCGCCGCCACGTCACCGCCGCAGAGTTTTCCGAGCATGTTTGGGATCTTGCTCACGCAGTCGTAGCAGTCGGAGTTTGTTAGGTCGCCTCTGCATTGGTAGGCTCCGGCGACGGCAGAGTTTCCGCCGTCGCCGGAGGTCGTGGCGGCGAAGTTCTTCTGCGAGGACTGTGTGACGAGTGCGTTCAGGAGAGTTTTCAGGTTCTGAGAGGCGGCGCCGGATGGGTCTTGAAGCTTTTGATCGGCGCAGCCTTTGTAGATTAAGGTTGTGGTGTCTGAAGAGGAGCTTTGTGTCGGAATTTGAAGGAGGAGGAGGAGAATTGGAAGTGAGAGGAAGAAGAGAAAGGTGGAGTTTTGATGGTTTTTGAGGGCACCCATTTGAGGGATTGAAAGAGAGATTGGGAAATTTTCTACATGGAGGGAAGGAGGTTCTAGAGAGTAACGGTGTTTTGCTCTTGATTGGTTAGAGAAGAAGAAATGTGGATTTTGATTTTCTTTTTTCTTTTTGAAGTTTCTTTGGTAAGAGTTTTAAGCTTTTTTTTTTTATTCATTTCAATTTTAAGGTTTTGCTTTTGGTGCTCCTTTTTATTATTTTTTATGACTTTAATTTTAATATAGTAAAAATAAAAAATAATTATAAATAACTAGCCAATAAACGGGATCTTGGCAATGAGTAATAATTCAACTGACATAGTCTTTCCATATTCAATTAAGAGGTTGCGGGTTCGAGTCTCCTATTGTTGGTAAAAAAAAACGGGATCTTTATTTTAATAAATAAATAAATTATAATAATTATTGAAATAAATAATTTAAAAAATATTTACTAAAATAAATATTTTTTTCTTATCTCATTTACAAAATTTGCATGTAGGGGCGCGATACATGTATATTTCGTTTTACATGTACTTTTTAAAAAAATATATTTTTTTAAAAATAATAAAAAATATTAATAATATTAATAATCCAAATTTTTACCATGAAATTAGTACATAAAAAGATTGATAGGAGATATTAAAATGGATATGTTTGATTAATTAATACTAAGAAAGAGTACATAAAAAATTTTGGATTAAATTATGATCCAATTTAATTGATTTAAATTTAAAAAATAAAAATAATTTGAGAAGTTGATGGGGATAGTGGAAAGAGAATTGAAACGATATCTCTCTCACGTGAACAGTGGAGATCATAATTTAATCTAAAATTTTGTATGTACTCTTTTTTAGTATTAATTGATCAAACATATCCATTTTAATCTCTCCTACTAGTTTTTTTTATGTACTAATTACATGCTAAAAGTTTGGATTATTGATATTATTAATATTTTTTATTATTTTCAATTTTTTTTAAATACATGTATATCTTGTTTATACTGTAAATAAGATATATATGTGTCGCGTCCACCTCTCATAAACGAGATAAGAAAGAAGTATTTATTTTAATAAATATTTTTTAAATTATTTATTTCAATAATTATTATAATTAATATATTTATTAAAATAAAAAATCCGCCAATAAACTCGTATGTTTTAGACGAGCATTTAAATATTATATGTAGGATTTTTTAAAACAATTAAGATGATATTAGATAGTTAAAAAATACTAAAAGGTGAATATTTTTAATTAAATTAAAAAATTAATTGATATTAATTTAAATACAAAATAGATATAAGAAAAAGATATTATTAAACTTACATTTCTCATAATAAATATTTTTTTTACACTATTATTAAACACTCTTTTTGTTAGTAATAGTAATAGTACTATGGTGGATTTTTTTTTTTCTTTTTAAAGTACAAAGTTATGATCCCATTGAAAGTTGAAAGTTGAAACATCTAAAAAAAAGCATAAAGGTTGAAAGTATAAGGTCGCCAGCAATGCTTGGTGCAACATTGTGAAAAAAATAAAATATTAATTTTTTGTATTTTATAATACTATTATTTTTAATCTATAAATATTTTAATTTTTTTAAAAATAACAGGACAAAATAAAAAAAAAAGCTACAAATATATCATTCTAAAACAAATAACAGTCATCTTATTTAGTAAGAAAGACAAACAAAATATACTAATAAGTAAAGAGTTAAAAATATAACAACCAAAAGATAAATAATTATTATCACATCAAGCTAAACCATTAGTATATTTATTTGTCTTTCTAAACTTATTTTAGATACCAACATTACAAACTTAGATCTATCATTTCGAATTGTTAGGAACTTAAAATTATGACTTTAAGGTTGCTTTTGTTTACACGAGATAAGGATACAGAGACACAAAATTATGTTTGACAGAGGAGATATGAATAAAAATAATATATTCAAAGACATTAAATTAATATATTTTGTGTCCATCCTGACAGAAAAGACACTGAAATACTAATAACACAATTTATTTTTCATTTTTTCTTTCATTATTCTTGTTAATATTTTATAATTATATTTTTTATTATTATATTTCATCTCAAATTTTTTGAATGAAAAAATGAGAATAAATTGAATTTTCATAATTTATTATAGTTTATCACCAAACAGAATATAAGAACACAAAATTTTGTGTCTCTGTCCATTGGTAGCGTTTGTTTTTGGAGACAGGATTAAAATGTGTTTGGAAGCAGAGACATGGACACAAAACACATTGTCTTTGAGACAGTTTTTTATATTTTTGTGTCCACTCTTTTACGAAGGACAATGATGGATACGGGATTTGGAAGAGTGGACACGGACTTTTTTATAAAGTTTTCCTTTTTGTCCATAGATATTTTTTATTATTTTACTATTATCCCTTTTTATTTTTTCTATAATTAGTCTTGAAATTTTTGAAAAATAAATATTATTAAAGATAAAATTGATCTTTTAAAATGCTAAAAAATAATTTATAAGTTGTAATTAATTTTATATAATTTAAAAAAAAATCAGTTTTTAGATAAAAAAAATTAATTTTCTAAATAAAAATAGATTTTTATGTGCAAAAATTATTTTTTTCATGTAAAAACGGATTCTTTTTTAAAACTGATTTTTTATTTAAAATTAATTTGACTTATTAACCTAAACAAAATTTTTTATTAATCAAACTCATCTATTTTTTATTAATCTTAACCATATGTATTCCTACATATTAATAATAAATTTAAAAATAAAATAAATATATTTATAATTTTTATTTTAATATAAATATTATTATATATTTTTTTATTAAAATTTTTGGTCTCTCAAATATTTTTTCAAGTTTCGTCTGTACTCTACGTATTCTCATTCTCTGTTAAATTAGTTTGTACTTGACGTAGAAAATTTAGAATCAATGGTTATTTTAGTCATTTCATATAATATTTTAATCTTGTCCATGTGTATCCAAACATAATACTGGACATTACATTAGTGTCTTGTACATCGTATCCAAACATAATACACAAACAATAATTTTTAGGTAGCGTTTGTTTTGAGGTACTGAGACAGAGACTGAGAGACTGAGATTCAGTATTGTGTTTGTTAGTTCAGAGACTGATACTAAAATTTCTGTCTCTGTCTCTAAAATTTCAGTATTTCAGTACCTCCAAAAAGTAGGGACACAAGGGACTAAAATTTTTAGAGATGGAGACTGAAACTTTAATAATATTTTATACCTAAAATACTTTCATTTCAATTAATTAATTCCAATTTTACCCTTTGTACAAATTAAATTAGAGTTTCATTCTTGTTTCAATTCCTGTCTCCCATTTTGTACCAAACAAAATACTGAGATTTATTTCAATCCCTGTCTCTTAGTCTCTGTCTCTCAGTCTCAGTCTTTTCGTCTCTGTCTCTCCACCTGTCTTCATTCTATTGTCTCTGTCTCAGTGTCATCTTCTGTAAACGCAGCCTAGTGTCTTGTCCTGTCATGTTCTCAGTGTCTTGTCCTATCCTGTTCTCAGAAACAAACGCAGCCTAGTAGCCTAAAAGTTTACATAATCAGAATTATACAATTAAATAGCTATATAGAATTAAGAGTAAATAATTATTTTAAAAAATAAATAATTAAATTAGTCTATAAAAAAATTAATTATTTTTTAAACTAATTTTTAAAAAGTTTTAATCAAAATTATTTTTTAAATATTTTAAGTTAGTTATTTTAATTTTTTCATCAGTTCTATTAAAAATTTATTGATGTGACACGTTAAGTGACACTCAACACAGACCTAATAGTTATAATTGATGGCTAACATAATAAGTTTATGAAATTAGATCAAACCAATTTTAAAGTTAATATAAGTACAATTAACTTAAGAGTAGTAAATGTCAATAAACTGTATAAGTAGTAAATCGAATCACTATGTATATGTTGTATAGTACTAAATTCAATCAGATTAATTCAATTTACTAGCTGATCAAGCTAAATCGAAACAACCTAATTCGATTTACATTGTATTGAATTTCATTCATTCATAAATTAAAGCTATCTATTTTGATTTGTCTTTATTCCTACTAATTCGAATCATATTTATTCTATTTAATACTAGAGAAACTAAATTAATTTAATCAATTTAATTTACATATATTTGTGCATAGAAATATACACGTAATATTTTTTTATTTGAGATTTTATAACATAATTTAAAATGTGGTCAATAATAAATCCATTGAACCACTTTAGAATCATTATAAGTTAATTAAAAATTTTAAAGTTCATTATAAAATTATCATTCATCAATGGTTTGCCTAAAAACTTTTGGCCCCCTCAAAAAAAAGTCTAGCTCTGTCTTGAGCTTTAGTACCATAAATAAACTTATTTCTAAAATACCATAATAAACAAATTGTTCTAGTAAAAAAGAGGGGACTATTTTGTAGTCATACTTTTGTTTCTTAGAAAAAAGTTGTATTTTCTAACAGGGATCATTAGCACGGTGGGGTCTTTGAATTTATTAATGATTAATTAAGCATAGGATTTTTTCTAAACTAAAATAAAAAAAATCTTTAATTTAAAAAAAAATTATTCTATCTTTAATTTTTAAATTTTTTTTTGTTTAGAAAAAGTTCATCTAAACCTTAATGAATTTTATATAATGAGTGAAGTTTGTTTAGTTTTTCGACAAATTTTATCACATTTGTCCAAATAAATACATATTATAAATAAAAAGGTGATACTTTTATAAATAAAAATATTATCTATTTTTATTAAATATTTATAATAATTTTTTTTTTAATTTTTTAGGTGTGTGATTGATCATTGGCATATACTATAAAATTTTTAAAACCATATTTTAACTATTAAAAAAATTAGTTAAGAGTGCAATTTAAAGAATTTTATAGTATATGCATGGTCAATAAGACATGTAGAAAATGAAGGAAAAAAAGGTGAACATAATAAAAGAATAAAAAATAGTTAAGAGTACGGTTTAAAAATTTTATAATATATACTAATAATCAATAATACATATAGAAAGTGAAAAAAATTATTATAGATATTCGATAGAGGTAGATGATATTTTTATTTATAAAAAATATCATTCTTTTATTTATAACCTGTGTTTAATCAGACGAGTGTGATAAAGTTAGGCGAACTTCATTCATTATATGAAGTTTGTCGGAAATTAGATGAATTTCTTTTAAACTAAAAAAAATTAAATTCTAAAGATTAAAAATAGAATAATTTGTTTTTTTTTAAATTAAAGATTTTTTTATTTTAATTTAAAAAAAATCCAAGCATAGGTTAAATTATTGGTGGCAGAATTACAAGAGGATTGAAAGTGGCTATAGCCTAAAAGAGACTGAGATAGTGAGATTGATACAAGCATGTGTTGCAAACTTGGACGTAAGGTAAAAGTCCATGAGATTCATTTTGACCCAAAAACCAAAAGACATTGTGGGAGTGGCATGTATGTATAAAGGTAACTTTGGAATGCATGTTAATTGTTAAACAAACGAATTCATTGACTAAAACCGAAAAAAAAAAAAAAAAAAAAAAGCGAAATCTCACAACAAATATGAAAGGTCACCAATATGAAATGGTACGAACTATTGAGGTGGACCGTGTGGAACCGTGGCAGCTGTTACAATTTTGAACGCATGGGACCCTCAGGCTCATGAATCATGAACGTTGGTATT
The DNA here is from genome assembly GCF_059453495.1 of Arachis ipaensis. Taxonomy (NCBI): domain Eukaryota; kingdom Viridiplantae; phylum Streptophyta; class Magnoliopsida; order Fabales; family Fabaceae; genus Arachis; species Arachis ipaensis. The sequence goes on along the minus strand of NC_142441.1, from coordinate 25,411,573 downwards.
GTTAACTTGTTTAACGTTACGGCCTTACGGGCTTATGGTATTGAGCATCAAAATAGCAGAAGAAATACAAAATCCGCTATTCAATTCAAAGCAAGCTGGAGCGTAGCTAGCGATATTTAATCTGTAGGACTGTAGATTTCCTAAAAATTATAATTTCCATAAAATATTTTTTTTTAAAGAAAATCAACTTCGTCTCTTTTTCAAAACTAATTTTGTCCAATAAAATAACTAAAATGACAATATATTTATAAGAATAAATGACCATTTGTACTCATGAGAGATGAAAACGCTGACATTTGTACCCATGAAAGCTCGAAACTAATCTTGTACTCATGATAGATGCTGTCCGTGTGACAAAAGTGCCCTGGCTTGGATCTGAACTTGGTTCGTGGGTTTCTGAACCTACGTGGCACTCCCACCCCCTCCAAAGCCATATCTGAGCCAACCATTCACCATCATCATCTTCATCTTCTTCACCATCATCCCTATCCATCACTGTCTCTTCCCAGCCACCATAACCTCCATCACCATCACCTCAGCACCGCCACAGCCACCTCCCTTCACCACAACCTCCGGCGATAACGACTTTAAATCGAATCAGCAGCAGTAGCGGCATTAGCCGCACCAACAGCTTCCCGCAACAACAATGCCATCGAACAACTTGCAAATGTATTGACATAACCCTAATGTAATAATGTCTCAAAATTCTCAATCAACCATGAAAATAGAACAGTAACAATGAGGGTTTTGGAACAAGGACAACTTACTAAAACTTGAAAAGAACAGAGGAATGGAGCGGCAGCAGTATTAGTTTCGTTTAAGCACAAACAACCCCACGACTACCACCACGGCAGCAGCGATTTCAACACACAAGAGAGGAATCAGAAACAAAGACAAGACTGAGCAACAAACAGAGACAGTGGTTTCGGCAACAGCAGCGGCGACTCCCGCTAGTGACGGCAACGAGCTCCCGTGATGATGACGGTGACTGGGTGTGGTGGTGGTGACAGGATCGGCTTTCCCTCTCTCTCTCATGTTCGCGCACTTTCTCTCCCTCTTCGAAGCTCGACAGTGATGCATAGTGAGGCGCGATGGCGGCCCTAGCTCGATGGTGGCTAGACAGTGGCGGAGCACGACGGCTCCTCTTCCCCCTTGCGGCGTCTCTGACTCGCGACGCGCACTCTCTCCCTCGACGTTGGCAATAGCGACAATGTCTCCCTCTTCTTGCGTGGTGGCTCGGCGTCTTGATGGCGGTGGTGGTGCGCGACGGTGGCTGGTGACGGCGCGATACCCTCCCTCTCTCGGATCTCTTCTCGTGCTCTCTCCTCACTCTCTGAATCTCTCGTTTCTCTGCTCTCTTCCTCCTTACTCTCTTATTTCCTCTGTTAGTGTGCATGTCATGTGTTTTTGTCGCCGGAGGTTGTGGTGAAGGGAGGTGGCTGTGGCGGTGCTGAGGTGATGGTGATGGAGGTTATGGTGGCTGGGAAGAGACAGTGATGGATGGGGATGATGGTGAAGAAGATGAAGATGATGATGGTGAATGGTTGGCTCATATATGGCTTTGGGGAGGGGGGGAGTGCCACGTAGGTTCGAAAACCCACGAACCAAGCTCAGATCCAAGCCAGGGCACTTTTGTCACACGGACAGCATCTATCATAGGTACAAGATTAGTTTCGAGCTTTCATGGGTACAAATGTCAGCGTTTTCATTTCTCATGGGTACAAATGGTCATTTATTCTTTGACTAGGGAATGACCCGTACAATATACAGAACCGGTAATACTAGAAAGATAAAAAATAGTCATAATTTATTTTATTTAATATTTATTAATTATTACGATAATTAATGAATATTAAATAAGATAAGTTATGACTGTTTTTGGCTAATTATTTTTTGTTACCAAATATTTTCGATACGCAAAATACTAAACCAAGATACATTCATTAGCTATTATAATTAGGTCGTACTAAAATTGCATTAATACATACACCATCATCTTTAATTTTTTCATTAAACATGTGCAAAACATAATTGAATATACCACTGACACATCAAATGAAATAAACCAACTAACTCTGTTAGAGAGACAATGAAAAATCTTGATAACGTATACAATGAGTTTTAAATTTGACCCAATGCAAGAAAAAAAAACTCAAATAGTTATTTTAAAAAATTAACCATTCCAATTCTAATTTACCAAAAAAATTTACCCAAACACCGTCTTTTCCCCCCAAACCGTCTGCTACCCCATCCTCATCAATCATCCTACTTCTCCGGCGTTAGAAGCTCTCTCACCGGCTATCAAACAACCATCCACGTAGTTATTAAAATAATCATCCGACTACCTAGTGAAATGACCATCCATCATTTGTTAATTGTATATACTTAAACTAAATCAAACAAAACAACCATCCAATTAAGAATTAAAATAACCATCTACATACATAGCGAATTGAACATCTAGCATCTAAATTCGTCCGTTAATATATATATCTTGAGACGTAAGGGGAGCAAAGTCTAAGAAAGCCAAGTTGGCTGGAAACCTTCGCAACACCATGAACCAAAATACTCGCCCTCTTGATATTTTCAATCCGATGCACCACATCCACCGGAGGCAACTCACCAAACTCCAAATCACTGTACACGTGGCACCATCCCCACCCGTTGTATGTCGCGGATGAAGACGCTGGGACGGTGAAACCCGCCGACTGCCAGGCGTTGCACGACCGTCGCGTTGGTGGGCTGCGCGACGAATGCAACGTGGACGAAGGGGTATCTTCATCAGACGTTCTCGAAAAGCTGGGTGGCGTCGGGTTGCGTTCTGGGCGGCGGACAGTGGTGATCTTCACGGCGTCAGTGCGGAGAGAGTGGAAGACACCGCCGGAGACGAAGAAACTGCAACACGTTCTTCGCACACGTAAAATGGAGGAATAAGTAACTTTCCCATAACCAAATTCTTTTTTTTAAAATTTAAAATTTGAAATTATTAGGAATTAATTAAATTAATTATAATTATAATTTTATTCCTATTGTACACATTGTACACTAAATTCATTGTCTTCCTATACTTTCTCTAAATCAAATGGTACTTAATCAACTTAAAAATAAAAACCACAAATTCCTTACAGCTAATATTAATGTATGAACATAAAGTTTTATAGACTTGGTATATATAACGTTAAAACTGTGTAATAGATTGATAAAAATATTTACATCACTTGCAAAAAAATAATAAATTATAACTAAACAAAAAAAAATTAACATATGCATCATATATGATGAAAAATTTTTTTGTACACAACATTTATAAGTTGAGTCATATCTTAGTGAATTATTGTTCTTCATTAAAACTCTCAGACTTTTTTTAGAATTAATCTTAGACAGGGTAACATATAATTGATTATGTGTGAACACAAGTTTGGGTAGATATAGACCCACGATGCTCAAAGTTTGACCTTATGATTTATTTATGGTCATTGCAAAAGATACTATCAAAGAAAATTGTCTACGCTGAAACCTGAATGATAGAGTTTTGTTGTTAGGTGCCATATTCATCCGTGGAATTAATACTACTTCACTATACTTGTCACATGTCAGTATTGCTTTCAATAATATGATTACCTAGTCTTCTAACCTGTAATCGAGTATCATTACAAAGTTCATTACTTTGATATATATTCCTGAGAAGTATAACAGGTACACCAACTTTATATCTTAGTTGGTGGCTAGGTAAGCTTGAGCAATTAATGGAATTCAAAACATCAGTTGTAATAGCATCCAACTCATATTCCATGTTGCACTCTTCAACACATAATGAGTCTGAACTAAGATAAACTTTTCCATCACCATCAATATATTCCATTATTGTATTGTTGACCTCATGGACAACTTCAAGTGTAGGGGCTAGAATAGTGCGCTCCTTGAAGTAATCAATGTTATTCAAGTTCAGTAGCAATTCTGTGTAGACAAATCTAACCAAATTGTCAAACCCATCGTCTGTATCATCAATTAGTATGTCTTTAGGAATAATGACCTCTGACTCACCATCTATGAAGTCACCTGCCAACCCATCACCTATCTGTATTAACCATTCTGCAAAACCTTTGAGATCATCATCAACTTCAACGGTACCACTAGCTGTCAGCCTCATGTTCTTTGTAAGCTTTAATATTGTGCAAAATTGCCATAGATAAAAAGAACTAATGGATGCTTGCAGAATATCTTGACATGAGCCCATAGGTATTACTAAAAGAATTTACCTAAAGTCTCCACCAAGTACAACAACTTTTTCATCAAATGGAAGATTTGTATTAAAAGATGGTTCAAACTTAAGAACATCTCTCAGAGATTTGTCGAGAGCTTCGTAACAATACTTGCTTATCATTGGGGCCTCATCCCATGTAATAACCTTTGCCTTATAGATCAGTTTACAAAGAGGTGTGCCTTGCTTTATGTTGTAAACAGAATGCTTGTTTATATTTAATGGTATCTTGAATCTTGAGTGAGTAGTATGACCATTAGGAAATAATAGAGAAGCGTGTGCTCGAAGCAACATTAAGCACAATGTTCCCAATACTCCTTAAATACGCAAAAAGAGCCCTCCAGATGAATGTCTTGCCAGTTCCTTCATAACCATATAAAAAGAAAAACCAACCATGATCATTATTCACAGAATGAATAATTGTATCAAATGTAGTGCATTGTTCATCTGTCATGGTGTTTAGCGATTGCATGTACTGCTGACCAAGTAAAGAATGATCAAAATTAAGCTCATACAACACTAATCGATCTTCTAAACCATGTACAACATATAATGATGGGTAAGGCATACACTCAAACTCTTTAAGAGACCTACCATTACTTTGCATCTTCTCCTCAATCTTGCAAGTGTTAAGTTCATGATATGTTCATAAGACAATTGAAGATCTATCAAATAAAAGATAATTACTTTATTACATATAACAAATAAAAGTTAATATTATAGAAAAAAAATTAGGCATACAAATAGTTGATAATCTAACTAAATACCTTCCAAATGATGAATCCTTCTTTGCTGAAATAAAATATCATCGGATAATTCTTTAAAGCATCTATCCTAAACAAAATTAGGGCATGCAATGTTATTGGAGATCGGCATCATGACAAATAGGTCACGAACATAGTTAGCTGAAGCCCATGTACTTGCTTCAAGAATAGCATCGACGAATTCTTTGTTATCCTGCAAAAGACCTAGCGCATGCATGCTTTTTTAAAAGTAGTATGTAGAACACCATTAACAGTACGTAAGTCTTCAAACTTTGTACAACCTTTCTGAATGTTGAGAAGAAGTCTCAGATAATAATCCTCACAATTACCTCTAGGTATATGGGTTAACCTACCAATAGAAAAACCTTATTTCCTAGGAATCTACATCAAAATGTCATCCTTCCAAACAAATTTTCTTGGGAAATCACAGTATGTCAAAGACCTGGCATATGAAAAGATTTTATTCATAATAAACCATGCTTGCAATTTAGTGAACTTAGCATTAACATGGCTAATAACATCCTGAATACTCTTGTAATCCTTAAAAACAACAGGATTTTCATCTGGTAGGTGAAATCGAAGCTTAATGACTGCAGGTTTCTTCACTTGAATATCATAACTTATAATCTCCAAGTAGCTTCACATGCAAAAATGTATCTACAGTCATATTAGTTGTTAATCTCATCTACAATTAGAGCAACAGTACCATTATCTGAAGTTGATAGAATGAAGCAGTTACACGATCGTTGCCCTTGTGAACGTACTTAAATAAATATTTGATTGCAAAACTCTGGCAAGTATGTTCAACATTAATCTGACAACCATACTTAGCAACAAAGTTGGGTTGTACGGAACAATAAAAGAGTTTGATAGAATTACAATCTTTTTGTTGATGGTGCGACCATTGTCTGGCCTACAATACTCGGGGAACCTAGCTTCATCAGTGACAATATATTGTCTAAATGGTTTGGAAAAATATTTAAAGCACATCTCATTAACCATGCAAGGGCTATTCTTGTTATGTTTGCCACATGGACCATGCACCGTGAATTTTTCCACAGCAGCATATAATTTAGGTCTCTTGCGTTTATTATGAATTTGGGCTGATATCAACCTATCTATATCATCCGGAAACTTTGGCTTTGATAGAGGATTCATGAACAATAGAATATGAGCATGAAGAAGACCCCTCTTCTGAAATTCAATAGTGCATACATCTGAAATATAAGGAATAAAGGTCATCGTTAGTATAATTCAAAATGAAGTCATGAATCTACATTAAAGATAAACATAAAAAAATATCACCTACATGCAGAGATCTTGCCAAATATGTCACCATACTTGAAATCGCTAATTAAATTGTTTAACTTAATTTTGAAAACCCTTGATGTAATATTAGGATGATCCTCTACTTTAAGGCTAGTACTTCTTAATAAATACTTTATCTCATCCCATTCTGGATTGCATGTAATAGTGATAAAAAAAACTTTGATAACCAAAATGTTTGTGAATCACAAATGCATCCTTGCAATTGTTAAATATGTATCTAGGTCCACTAGTAAAAGTGCTTAGTAGAATTACCCTTTAACGTGTTTTCATAGCATATGCTTCGCCTTTGACCAAGGATTCATGTAATAAATTGTACTTTTTCACCTTCAATTTAGGTTGGTTAAAACTTAAAACGCAAAAAACTAAGACGCTCAGACTCTACCATGGTATGCGCATTTACCAAGAATTGCTGAAATAGCCTACTGGAATTAAGTAAAATGGGTGATTCAATAGACCTTATTTGTACCTGAAATGCAAAAAAATTCCTCATGCTGCTTGTATTTCTCTTCTTTGAACCATCGATATTGTACAGAGAAGCTGTTAATATGCCAGTTCTTAATACTGTATCACGCCAAGGTTTACCCTATAGCCGTAAAGCAAAGATGATAAAGCATTACGATAGGTATAAAGCTCATAACATAATATGAAATCAAGGAGTATTAATACTAGAATCCCGATGAAAGAAACAGAAGATCAAAGAATAACTCAGGAACACAAAACGTAAAGCATTCACACACGATAGCTAAAGCACGTTGGCACGAAAAGAACAAAATACATAAAACCTTGCACAAGCTCCAAGATATACCATGTAATAGATATAAGATAAACAAGGTATATATATATGTACAATAACCAAAAGGAAACTAGCCGCATCCCGCGGAGTTTAGATCAACTAGTTAAACAAGATAAAACAGAGTTTTTGATAAAAATAGATACATCCTGTCTCTCAAAGTTTTCAAAGTAAAAGGCCTCAAAGGCAATAGTATACAAAAGGGATACTCAACTACAATAGTAAAACAAAATTAAAACATCGAGCCATCCTCCGGTCTGTCACCATCCGTAAAACTCACCGAGGTGGGTTGTGACCTGCATCTAAAAAATAACAACAACATATGGTATGAGAACCGGAGGTTCTCAGTATGATAACAGTGCCCAATAGATAAGATATAAGGTTCCGAGAAACCAAAGGCAATCTTAGAACTTCACAATGCATAATATTTCAACTTATAACATGTCTTGAAATCCACAAAAGGTTTTCTAACTTAAGGGATCTTTACTCTAACAATCACTGCTATCCCATAGCCTGCGCCAACCTATCCTACAAGGGACCCCATCACCATTGACTACTGAACTTCCTCAATCCTAGTAGAAAACACAAGTAAATGCAAGCAAATAATAGACAAGTAGGTTACATGTACATCATATAACACAGGTAGCATTTAGGCATGTTATACAACTAGGCAAAAAGCAAATAAACAATCTAAACACGGATATTTTATACGCTTTTTGGCATTATTTTCATATAGTTTCTAGTATGTTTTGTTTAGTTTTTATTAAGTTTTTATAGGTTTTAGTGTTAAATTCACATTTTTGGATTCTACTATGAGTTTGTGTTTTTGTGCAATTTCAGGTATTTTCTGGCTGAAATTGAGGAGTTGGAGCAAAAGTCTAATTCAGAGACAGAGAAAGCACTGCAGATGCTGTCCGGATCTGACCTCCTTGAACTTGGAAGAGTTTTTCTGGAGATACAGAAGTCCAAATGGAGCTTTCTCAACGTCTATGGAAAGCTAATTTCCATAGCTTTCCAGCAATGTATAATAGTCTATAGTTTGCTTCAGATTAGAAGGCCCAAAAATGGCGTCCAACGCCAGCCTCCTGCCCCCTTCCAGGCGTCCAGCGCCCAAGAAGAAGAGACCAACGTCCAAACGCCCAAAGAGGACCCCCTAGCCAGCGTTCAATGCCCTGGAGGCCTCCTAGCATATCGATCTCATCAAAGCTCAACCCAAACACTTACCAAGTGGGCCCCAGAAGTGGATTTTAGCACTAAAAAGATTGTTTTACCTTTACTAGTCATTAGTTTAGTATTTAAAGTAGAAGATCACTCTTTGTTATGGATCTTCAGCCACTTTACATATTATTTTCATTTTTACCATTGTATTTTCTATCATTATGAGTTTCTAAACCTCCTAGGTTGAGAGGAGGAGCCCTGCTGAGTCCTATGAATTAATAAAAGTATTACTGTTTTCCTTCAATCTGTGTTTGATCAATTCTAAGATGTATACTCGTTCTTCAACATGGTGAATAGGATGATCCGTAACAATCAGCTCTGTTTATTATACTAAGACCGCGTGCCTGACAACCACCCGTGTCTACTTGGGTTCGTGTGAATACGTGGTTGGAAAGCACGAACCGCCAGCTTGAGACGGTTAATCCATGACTTCGTTGGGGACTTCTCCAGACACCAGTTCAGCTAATTTACAGGGAGATTAGGGTCTCTATGGTAAAGGCTAGAACCCAAAGAAGCATCATTCTCTGATCCGGATGATTCAACCTTGTCTGTGGCGTTTTGAGTAGGAGCACCAAAGAGAATGAACTGCTAGAGCTTCACCCTCGTTCAGATTGTATGATCGCGGCCATACTGCATTTGATCTGAAGCAGAAGAGATTGATGATCGCGGCCATACGGCGTTGATCACATACAGCCTGCCATAGAAGAAATCATTCACAAGTAAAGGAGACAGTAATACCAGAGTTAATTCAGAAAGACAAAGCAACTCCAATCCTTAACCAATTCCTATTACTGATTCCATTCAAATTTATAAAGTATTTTATACCCTTTTTTTTTAGACATTTTCACTCTATCAAACAATCAAACCAATTCTTCTATCCGCCTGACTAAGACCTGCGAGATAATCATAGCTTGCTTCAAACCACAATCCTCGTGGGATCGACCCTGACTCGCTCAGGTATTACTTGGACGACCCAGTGCACTTGCTGGTATAGTTGTACGGAGTGTGGGGATTCATGCACCAAGTTTTTGGCGTTGTTGTCGGGGATTATTCGAGTTTGGACAACTGACGGATTATCTTGTTCCCTAGATCAGATATTGTCTTTAATTTTGTTAAAGTCTTTTAATTTTATTTTCTTCTTCTTTTTTTTTCGAAAAAAAATTCAAAATTTTTTTTCTTTTATTTGTTTAATCTTTGTTTTTGGTTTGAGTCTTTTGTTTTTGTTCTTGTGAATTTTCGAATTTCTTGAGTCTTTCTACTAAAAATTTTCAAAATCTTTTTTGTTTTTGGCGATGTATTTTCTTTTGATTTTCTTACTTTTGAATCTTACCTATTTCTTGTTTTCTTTTTCAAAATCTTTTCTTTTCTTTAATAATCTTTGCCTTTTGTATGAGTCTTGTGTCAATCTTTAAGTTTGGTGTCCCTTGGTCACTTTGGTTTTCATTTCTTTTAACCTGTTCTTGGTTTTTCTTTCTTCATATTCGAATTATTCTTGGTTATTTTCCTTGTTTGATTTCAAAAATTTTAAGTTTGGTTTCTTTTAGTGTTTTTATTTTAAAATTTTCGAAAATAGTGTGTTTGGTTTTCAAAAATTTTAAGTTTGGTGTCTTTTGCATGTTCTTGTGTTCTTTGAATTCTTTGAGTTTTGTTCTTGGTGTTCTTCTTGATCTTCAAAGTGTTCTTGTTTTTCTTTTTGTTTTGATCTTAAAATTTTTAAGTTTGGTGTCTCTTTGTGTTTTTCTTGTCAATTTTCGAAAATTACTCTTCTTAGATCTAAAAATTTTAAGTTTCTTGTCTTTTTGTTGCTTTTCTCTTTCCTCATTAAATTCAAAAATAAAAAAATATCCTTTTTATCTTTATTTTAATTAAAAATTTCGAAAATTGCATTAAAAATTCATATTTTAATTTTAAATTTTTATCTTATCTTATCTTAGTTTTCAATTTTTAAAATCAAATCTTTTCAAAAATTATATCTTTTTCAATTCTTATCTTAAATTTTTATCTTTCTTCAAAATTAAAAAATTTAAAATTCAAAAATCTTATTTTATCTTATTTCAAATTCAAATTTTAAAAATTAAATTTTTTCAAAATTCAAATCTTTTTTAAATCTTTATCTTATCTTATTTCAAATTCAAGATTCAAAATTTAAAATTTCAAAATTTAAAATTTAAATTTCAAATCTTTTTTATTTAAAACTTATCTTCTCTTAACTTTCTTATCTTATCTTTCTTACCCAACTTATCTTATCTTCTCTATCTTATCTTCTTTTAAATTTTAAAATTAAATCTTTTTTTAAATATTTTCAATTCTTATCTCATCTTGTTGACTATTTCAAATATTTTTAAAATTAAATTTTTTCTAATCTTCTATCTTATCTTATTTTCAAATCTTTCTTAATTAGTTAGTTGTTCTCTCTCTTCTTTTTCAAAACTTACTAACTAATTCCTCTCTCTTCTAATTTTTGAAATTTCTTAATTATTTCTTTTATTTTCAAATTAGTTTTCCATTTTTGTTTTATTTATTTATTTAATTTTCGAAAAAAAATTTAATTTAAAAAATTTGAATTCCATCTCTCTCCTTCTACCTCCATTCTTCTTGTCTTCTCAAGACATTTTAGTGGAAGTGCTCTATACTCTAATATAGAGACACACACCTTCCTACTTCCTTGTTTCCTGACTGAGTATACAGGAACAGGAAGAGTTCACCATGAACCCGCATGGGAATGAACAGTTCAGAAGAACTTTGGAGTCTTATACAGTCCCCACTCCTAACTTCTATGGAGGCAACATTAGCATACCTCCTATTGGAGTAGCTAACTTTAAGCTCAACCCACAGTTAATCATTCTAGTCCAGCTAAACTACCAATTTCATGAACTTCCACAAGAAGAGCCCATGGAATTCCTTGCAGAATTCATGCAATTAGCTGACACAGTATACACTGAGGGAGTAAACCAGGATGTCTACAGATTGATGCTTTTTTCCTTTGTTATTAAAGACCAGGCAAAGAGGTGGTTAGATAACCTACCCAAGTCTAGCTTGAAAATATGGAATCAGCTGGTGGACAAGTTTTTGAATCAATACTTTCCTCATGGAAGCTGACCCAGTTGAGACTGGACATCCAAGGCTTCAAACAAGGAGATACTGAATCCCTTTATGATGCTTGGATGAGATACAAGATGATGCTAAGGAAATGCCCTACTAAAATGTTTTCAGGATGGGTAAAGTTAGACATCTTCTATTATGGACTCATAGATATGGCTAAGATGTCCTTAGACCATTCTGTTGGTGGTTCAATCCACATGAACAACACTATTGAATAAGCTCACGAGCTTATTGAGACAGTTTCCAGCAATCAGCATCTATACTCATCTAATGAGACTCTAGTGAAAGGAGAGGTTAAGACAGTGTCCATTGAGTTAGACCCTCCTGAGCAAAGTGAGTCATTAACCCAGCAACTGCACTCCCTTGCACAATAAACGTTGAAATTGCAAGAGATGTTGCAAGAAGCCCGAGCCTCTAATAAGAATATAGAGGCACAGTTGAGTTAAGCTAGATAGCACTTGTCTGAACAGATAAGAGAAGAGTGCCAAGCTCTTCAATTAGGGAGTAACCTGAACACCCAGCCTCAGAACAGTAAGACACAGGGAGAGAAAGAAATGGCAGCAGATGAACAAGCTACAGCCCAAGGTACCATCAGGGGCGTTGAACACCCAGAAAGGGATGGCAGCCAGGGCGTCCAACGCCTAGAAGGGAACAGCCCAGGCATTGAATGCCAGCCCAAGGGAGACCAGACACGTGTAAGTGCTGGGAACACCCCTCCTAAGTAGGTTGGTGACCCTTCTTTAGGCACTATGGACACTCACCCTGCACCACTCATGGCCCTTGAGTACAAGGCCAAGTTACCATACCTTCAAAGACTCCAGAAAGAAGAAAAGGATAGGCAATTTGCCAAATTCTTAGAAGCTTTTAAGAAGCTGGAGATCAAAATCTCCTTTGCATAGGCTCTTGAACAAATGCCTTCATATGCTAAGTTCATGAAGGAAATACTAAACAACAAGAGGGATTGGAGGGAAATAGAGACAATAGCTCTTAATAAGGAGTGCAATGCAGTCATTTAGAGGAACCTTCCTCAGAAACTGCAGAGACACCCTAACACTCCTCTCAGAGATACAGAAGTGAATCTAAGAGAAGAGTGTCTGGCCCTCATTAGTACCAAGGAGGCTGAGCCTCAGATGGTACACACTATTGAGGAACTAAATAAAGAAGAGACTCAAGAAGAGGCTGGGAGCACATTGTTGCACGCCCCTCTTATGGGAAGAAAGCCTGAAGTACCACACCCTCAGTTGCCCCAAAAGGAGACCAAGGATGAGCAATGCTCACAACCCTTGGAAGGCTTTGAAGAGATGCAAATCAATATTCTTTTTTTTGAGGTTGTGAAACAATGGTCTCTATCTACTGGAAAAAACCTCTCTGATGCTGAGAGAGGCGAATTAGTGATGAGGTTACAGAAGGATTACATGGTTATCAAGGTCCTTCAACCTCCACTACCCCCTGACAAAGGAGGTACTTCCATGCAGAGTACAATACTGGAGCCTCCTCCCCTGGTGAAAACTCATACAGTTTTCCTAGACATCAAACTTAAGTTTAGTGTTGGGGAGTCATCACCTACCAAGGAGGAAGGTCCCAAGAGGAAAATGCATAGGGGATGGAGAAACAATACAAGCCCTACCCTAACAAGCAAGGAGAATCAAACTCATCACACTAAAAGAAAGCTTGTTAGGAGGAATTCAAATATGAGGGCACTGATCTCCTCCTCTTCTCCCATGGAGTCATTTTTGTTAACCAACTGAAAGAAGAGGAAGAAATTCAGCAATCGAGTGTCAAACTAATGACATTAAAGAAGAGCTTGTTGGGAGGCAACCCAACCATGATCAGAACAGCAAACAGAAACGTTTAGTAATGAAAACAGAACACTCTAGATGGAGTGTCTTGCTGGCGTTGAACGCCAGCCATGGTGTAGTAGCTGGGCATTCAACGCCCATTTGGAGGGCAGGGAATTCAATTGCTCTGGCCTCTCAGGACCAGGAGGTCCCAAAGAATCTCCACTTACACCACCCTCTTCTACTCTATTCTTTTCCACTGTTCATGTTTGCTCGAGGTCGAGCAAAACCCTTAAGTTTGGTGTTGCAAAAGCTTTGCTTTTTGACTTCTACAACTCCTAAGTATGGCATCAAAGGCAAAGGAGTGACATTGGAGATATCAAGCATCACATTGGATCCTCAAGGAGGAGTACTCGCCGCCACCATTAAAGGTGGATTCGTTCTCTTTACCTTATTTTCTGATGTATTTTTCTTTTTTCTGTTATGTTGTATTGCCTGTGCTCTTGTTCTTGTTGCATGATCACTTGCATTTATGTCTTAAGGCTATAAAATGTTCCATATGTCTCTCACCTTGCTTAAAAGAAAATTTTAATTAAAAAGAATTGAAAGATATATGAATTTCAAGTTTAAAATAAGAATAATTTAATTATTTTGATGAGGTGGCATTGCTTTTGTTTTCTGAATGCATGAATAAACAGTGCATATTTGAAGTTGAAATTTTAGAATGTTGGCTCTTGAAAGAATGATGAAAAAGGAAAAGTATTATTGGTAATTTGAAAAATCCAAAAATTGATTCTTGAAGCAAGAAAAAGCAGCAAAAAGAAAAAGAAAAGCACGTTGCAAAAGGAAAAAAATTAAATGGCAAAAAAAAAAAAAGAAAAAAAACAGAAAAAGCCAATAGATCTTTAAACCAAAAAGGAAGAGCAAAAAGCCAGTAACCCTTTAAACCAAAAAGCAAGGGTAAAAGGATCCAAGGCTTTGAGTATCAGTAGATAGGAGGGCCTAAAGGAATAAAATCCTGGTCTAAGCGGCTCAAACAAGCTGTCCCTAATCATGTGTTTGTGGCATGAAGGTATCAAGTGAAAAGCTTGAGACTGAGCGGTTAAAGTCGTGATCAAAAGTAAAAAGAGTGTGCTTAAGAACTCTGGACACCTCTATCTGGGGATTCTAGCAAAGCTGAATCATAATCCGAAAGGATTCACCCAGTTAAAGTGTCTGTGGCATTTATGTATTCGGTGGTAATACTAAAAAACAAAGTGCTTAGGGTCACGACCAAGACTCTGAAAGCTGTGTTCAAGAATAAAAAAGAACTGAACTAAGAGAGACAATAATATCATCTGGATTCTAAGTTCCTAAAGAGACCAACATTTCTGAGTTTCAAAGGATAGTGAGATGCCAAAACTATTCAGAAGAAAAAAGCTACTAAGTCCCGCTCATCTAATTGAAACTGAGCTTCATTGGAAACTCTGACATTTATTGTATCTTAATCTTCTTTTTATCCTACTGTGTTTTTTAGTTGCTTGGGGACAAGCAACAGCTAATTTTGGTGTTGTGATGAGCGGATATTTTATACGCTTTTTGGCATCATTTTCATATAGTTTCTAGTATGTTTTGTTTAGTTTTTATTAAGTTTTTATAGATTTTAGTGTTAAATTCACATTTTTGGATTCTACTATGAGTTTGTATGTTTTTGTGCAATTTCAAGTATTTTCTGGATGAAATTGAGGAGTTAGAGCAAAAGTTTGATTCAGAGACAGAGAAAGCACTGCAGATGCTGTCCGAATTTGACCTCCATGCACTTGGAAGAGCTTTTCTGGAGCTAAAGAAGTCCAAATGGAGCGTTCTCAACGGCTATGGAAATTTGACTTCCAGAGCTTTCCAGAAATATATAATAGTCCATACTATGCTTCATATTAGAAGGCCCAAAACTGGCATCCAACGCCAGCCTCCTGCCCCCTTCCAGGCGTCCAGCGCCCAAGGAGAAGAGACCAGCATCCAAACGCCCAAAGAGGACCCGCTATCCAGCGTTCAATGCCCTAGAGGCCTCCTAGCACGTGGAGCTTATCAAAGCTCAGCCCAAACTCTCACCAAGTGGGCCCCAGAAGTGGATTTTAGCACTAAAAATACTATTTTACCCTTACTAGTCATTAGTTTAGTATTTAAAGTAGAAGATCACTCTTTGTTATGGATCTTCAGCCACTTTTCACATTATTTTCATTTTTACCATTGTATTTTCTATCAGTATGAGTTTCTAAACCTCCTAGGTTCACTACAAGAAAACACGTCTATTGCCACGCTTTTAAAGCGTGTAGAAAAGCTGAAAAAAGCGTGGCGATAGCTTTTCGCCACGCTTTTTGAGCTACCGCCATGCTTTTTTCAATCTATCGCCACGCTTTTTTTTGCCATGCTTTTTTACAAATTGCCACTTTTAAAAGCGTGGCTATAGGTGGGAGATATGGCCACGCTTTTAAAGCGTGGCGACAGGGAGAGATACAGCCACGCTTTTAAAGCATGGCGATAGGGAGAGATACAACCACGCTTTTAAAGCGTGGCGATAGAGAGAGATACGGCCACGTTTTTAAAGCGTGGCGATAGCCTTATCAAATTAAAAAAAAAAAAAATCCTTTTTGACTTTTCCTTTATCACTACACAATATAAATTTTCAGTCCTTTTTTATTACCAAACCAGTATGCAATTTTTATTACAAGACAAATCAAACAGTAATTACTAACATATATAATTATTGCTATAATTGTTTTATACATTAATAATCAAATACAAAATAAATCTCGGGTTCAAAACTCTAATTTCTCAACAAGCTTTTCAACTTGAGCAAAAAATACAATGCTATCTAATACTTCAATATCCATCATTTAGTGTATAGCCTTCCAGCAATTCTTTAATATCTTCAAGCATTCTTCGTCAGTTACTCTAGAGAAAATTCACAAAACATAGGCCAGTTACTGACCTCACTTGTGTCCTCATTTTCTGGACCAAAACTCAAATAAACATCCATCATAAATCAGAACTTCTTGTCACACAACCAGAACAACACAATCCACTATGGTTATGGTATGATTTTACCCACCGGCATCTGGAGTTTCAAGAACAGATGCCTTAACTTGTGAATTCATACAACATGGAAAGAATCTGGAGCACTGAATCCTCATTCTGATATGCACAAGTCAAACTTGAATTAACAAAAGCTTCTTCCACTTTTAATAATGCGCCTTTTCCAAATATGTCAAAAATTGGCAAGTCCTCTTTACTCCACCAGAAGTCTAACAAAACCTTATTCGCTGCCTTGAGATACTTCAATCATGGTCTTTAACTTGGTTTTCCTAATCTCATGGCCATCTGGTATTGCAGGATAGCACACTCTCTGCATATATCAGCAATTCAATTTGACTAAACACTCAATATACATTGAACAATTCCAAAACCCTTGCCCATCAAAGAAAGAAAAAGTTAACCAAAACTCGAAGCACACACATGGCAAAACTGAAACAA
The DNA here is from genome assembly GCF_059453495.1 of Arachis ipaensis. NCBI lineage: Eukaryota > Viridiplantae > Streptophyta > Magnoliopsida > Fabales > Fabaceae > Arachis > Arachis ipaensis. Next base: position 25,394,821 of record NC_142441.1, on the reverse strand, counting down.
AGTTCACAAAAAATAAAATAAAATAAATGGAGGTTCTGGAGTAAAAAAAATTCACCTGATCTGCCAATGAATTCTCCAGCAACTGAGCCTTTTGAAGACTCATATTATCAGTAGCAGCAGCAACATAGAATCTGGGATTGAACTTATCTTTCTGTAACACTGCCAATAGAGGTCTTGATTGAAAACCTTCTCAGCCTATAAGGACATGAAATAAAAGGCAGAAATATCAGCCAACAGTAACACTTTCAGTGACAATTAAAACGGGAGAACATTTCATATGATTCAGAGGATTTCAATCAAGCAATTGGCAAAAGTAGTGCAGATCTAATGCTATACAAGATAAATCACCATAAGACAGTAAGAGAAAATAATAAAAATGAATCTATGTTCTGACTTCTGTTAATATTATAATGTGCTAAGGTTGAAGATGAATCTAAATGACTAAACTAATCTTCTAATTGTTCTCATTTTGCTTGTTAATATCATGGAAATCTACTTGCATGAACTCAGGTCAGTCATACCATAGTGTATTATTGATTATTCCACTGAGATATGAAATGAAATTACCTCTGAACAAATTCTGCCAAAAGTGAAAATAGTCTTAATAGGGTACAACCCACGCAAGGTCTCAGCACCCAGAAGTATTGCATCACTGCCTGTATGTTTGTTTAAAAATTCAACAAACATGAACCCAATAAGTAGTTATAACTGAAGATAGAAACCAAAAATCATTCAGAAGAATACAGTTACAGCTTCAAGCGCACGAAAAATGGGATCAGTAAATTCAAAAAAAAAAGGGCTTAATCATTACATGTGGCATCATACAGCTGGTAACTTACCATCCAAAACAGCATTGGCAACATCAGTGGCTTCAGCACGAGTGGGTCTTAAGTTGTCAATCATACTGTCCACAACACGTGTAAGTACAGCAGGTTTTCCAGCCATATTACACTTGTATAGGACAGATTTTCGAAATAAGAACACCTACAAAAGCAAATCAAAATTAATTAACATTGACTTTCCATTCACAAAGCAAATATAATTATACATTTACAATAAGAAGCATGGCAGAGGCAACAATAATAAATGTGGTTCAGTTCAAAGAAAATTTGTAACATTAGATGCACTATTTTAAACCTTTTTTAAACATATGGAAGCATCCATTTGTTTTAATTTATTCAAATATCAAATGCATTATCCACATGACCCCAAACATAGCTATTTACACCCACAACATGAGTCATTCAAACAACAAAATGAATTTCAAAGGCAAAACTAACCTTCTCTGGTGGAAGACCAATGCCCAAATTACCATGAGATAGGATAATACCATCAGCTTCTCGTAGAATCTCATCAAAATGGGTCAGGCCCTAATTTCAACACAGACATAAGATTGAATCAGCATAGTCAATAAGAGTATATCTTAAAAGAGAAAAGTTAACACTATGAAGACATCAAAATCACCTCAACATTTCAATCTTAGCAAAAATTTGGGTCTGGCTGAGATCACCCAATTTGGAAAGGAATTCACGGGCCTGAATTACAACATAAAAAGTATGTTAATAGCAAAGCTGAGCAATAGAAAGATTATCAATTATGATTTTGAAATCACTGAACTGAAGAAAAGGGCATTAGACTCGAAATAACCTGGCGAACATCTTCGGCATGACGATTATATGAAAGTGACAGAAAATCAATTTTGTTTTTGACTCCACAGGTGCTAATAACCTGAAATAAACAAATGATTAAAAATTAAATAAAACAGCCCCTAAACTCTAAGGAAATATATTTTTTAGGCCAGGAGTCAGAGACAAACATTATGTGTGCAATGATACATGAATCATTCAAAAAGGCGACTCAAATGCAGAAATTACCTCCATTGTACAATTCTGGGATCGAAACTTGAGTGATCAAAAATAAAATAAAATAAAATAAGAACAGAGAGCACTAAACCAAAATTGACATGAGAACACCAAACAACAAATTAAAATCAAATAATTAAAAAACTGCAACCACAAAAGTTAGAGAACAAATTCAAAATCAACAAAAATCAAGAATCAAGAACATAATAGAAACTGGCAGTGAAAAATAGATGCAGACAAAATACAAGAACAAAAATCAAGAACAGAAACGAGCAATAAAAAATAGATGCAGGAAAAAATCAAGAACCAAAAATCAAGTACAAAACAGGAAAAAAATAGCAGTAGTAAAAAATCATAATGAAAATCAAGAATCAAGAATAGCAACCAAGAGAATACTAGAGAACTGCAGAAAATAAAGTGCTTACAGTCTTTAGATAACAAAGTCAACCACAACAATTACAAAATCGCAACTGAATATAAAGTGCTTACAGTCTTTCTTGGCGACGGAGAGGGCTGTTTGGTGACAGAGATAGACAAAGGAGGTGCTTGGTGACGGCGGTCTTCTTGGCCGTGGAGAGGTGCTTGGGGGCGGCGAGGGCTTCTTGGACGATGGCGCTCTCTGCGACGGAGAAGAGCACCGCGGTAGGGACTCGCGACTTGGTGACGAGGAACGTGCCACCGCCGCGGATTGCGTGAGAAGGATGGCGGGGCATGAGAAGGGCACCGCGAATGGAGGAGGATGTAGGGACGCGCTACGGTCTACGACTCTACGGATGGAGGGGGCTCTATCGAGAAGGATAATTGTCAAAATGTAAATACCAAAACATTAATGTAAGGATCTGAGAAACCTAACAATTTAGCAAATTAAAACAACAAAAGCCCAATAATTTAGCAAATTATCAACTTAACAGGTTCAAAAACAGAAAATCACAACAAAAAAAAAATAAAAATAACAGAAGAACAACAGAACAACAGCACAAGAACAATTAGCAAATTAACAAGTTCACACTAACAGTTAAATTTACTAGAAGAACACTAATGCAAGTGGAATCATCATGCTAATATATTTTCTACAAAGATGCTATTTGTGCAGCTAAAATTTCCTAATTACTAAGATCCAGTTATTCTAATTTCACATGCAATCAACTTACTAAGTTTCTAAAAGCTAGAAATGATAAAACCAACCCGAAATATGGTTAAAGCATTTCATCAAATATGTTGAGTGCGGTAAACTTGAAACGAAATAAGAGAATTCAAAGCTTAGTATCAATGTGATAGAGAAGAGAACATAACTATTGTATACTTTAATTCAGTCTATGAAAAAAATCCAAACCACTGCAAAATCAAATAGTTACTTATTGTAATAGAAATAAGAAGTTGCAGATTTTCAAGCAGAGTATTGGTGTTGTGTGAGTGTATTGTCTGGTGGTGGGTTTAGGGAACTCACGGCGGCGACAAAGAGAGCAGTTCGACGGCTAGGTGGAGCGCACGGGTTGGTCGTAGAGTTTGAAGCAGGGCAATGTAGCTTCCAGACGAACGCGAACGTGAATGGTGAACGGCGAGTGAACGCGAACGGTGAACACCGAGCAAACTTGAACGGCGAAGAACCCGAACGAAGACGACGGCTGAACGAAGACGCGAATGTTAGCGACAACCAACGGCGGCGGAAGCGCGACTGAGCAGACAAAGAGGACGGACGCCGAGCTCGAGGAAGCAGCTAGATAGACGGACGGACGGCAGCAGTATGCCACTTATTGCAGCGGCGGTGGTGTAGGCTTACAGTGCTAGGGTTTTTTGGCTGAGTTTCTGTGAATGAAAGAAACGGAGGGAGAAAGGGAGAAAGAAACGAAGGAGCTTCAGAACCAAGAGTGAAAGTAAGAAAATTTGGCAAAAACGACGAAGTTTCTTTTAAACCGGTCGGTTCTCTGTCCAGTTCAACCATTCCTGTAGCTCTCTACGGACACGCTTTTGAAGCGTGGCAGAAAAAAACCCTTTGGCCACTCTTTTAAAGCGTGCTAAAAGAGTACCAGGATATGGCCACGTTTTGTAAGCGTGGCTGTAATGAAACCCTGTCGCCATGCTTTTAAAATGTCCTTGTTTCTCTCTATGGCCACGCTTTTGAAGCGTGGCAGAAAAAAAAACGTGGCCGTTTCTCTAATCAATTGCCACCCTTACAAAAGCGTGGCCGTAGATCCTTTTCGCCACGCTTTTGAAGCGTGGCAAAAAAATAGTAGCCAAATCTCTAATCTACCACCACCTTCATAAAAGCGTGGCCATTGACCACTTTTGGCCACGCTTTTGAAGCGTGGCAAGAAAAAAGTGTGGATATAGGCCTTTTTTCTTGTAGTGGTTGAGAGGAGGTGCCCTGCTGAGTCCTATGAATTAATAAAAGTATTATTGTTTTCCTTCAATCCGTGTTTGATCAATTCTAAGATGTATACTCGTTCTTTAACATGGTGAATAAGATGATCCGTGACAATCAGCTCTGTTCATCATACTAAGACTGTGTGCCTGACAACCACCCGTGTCTACTTGGGTTCGTGTGAATACGTGGCTAGAAAGCACGAAACCCCAGCTTGATTATACATCTCTCAGATGGCTAATCCATGACTTCGTTAGAGACTTCTCGAGACACCAGTTCAACCGATTTACGAGGAGATTAGGGTCTCTATGGTAAAGGCTAGAAACCAAAGAAGCAGCATTCTCTGATTTGGAAGATTCGACCTTGTCTGTGGCGTTTTGAGTAGGAGCACCAAAGAGAATGAACTGCTAGAGCTTCACCCTCGTTCAGATTGGATGACCGCGGCCATACGGCATTTAATCTGAAACAGAGGAGACACTACAAGAAAAACACCCATTCAGGTACACTTGAAAAGTGTAGCTAAAAGTGAAAAAAAAATGATGCCTTAGGCTACGGCTACGCTTTTTGGGCTACGGCTACGCTTTTTGGGGTGATTCCTATTTGGCTATTGCCTATTCTCAAAGGCTACGCTTTTCTGCACCAAGGGCTACGCTTTTGGCGTTTGGAAATAGGCTACGCTTTTCAAGTGATGCTGTCCAGGATCAAAGGCTACGCTTTTCAGCTTTCATTTTTCCAGAATAGGCTACGCTTTTCAACGCTAGTGCATCACTTGTAAAGCGTAGCCACATTGTATACCATAGCTACTTTTTATAAGCGTAGCCCTAGATCCCTCTTTTTTTTGTATACTATAGCTACTGTATATAAGTGTAGCCTTAGGTCCCTCATTGTTTTTTTTTATTTTCTATATATATATATATATATATATATATATATATATATATATATATATATATATACATATATATATGATTAATTATTACATGTATAATAATTTTGCATTTTTATTTGAATGAATTGAATATTATAAAATAAAAATAAATACATAATTATACTAAATAATTTCTTTAAATGAATACATAATTCTATTCTACGTGTTAGCGTCTTTTTGAGACTACTGAGAACAATTTGCGAGTCCTTGCTACCCAAGACAAATAAAAAAGAATTGCTGTATATAATGCTTCCATGACTCTTTGAAGTTCCTTGCTATGAGAAGCCTTCATGTTTCATGAACATTGCATAAAGCAGCTCATTCCATGTATCAGGTACACCGGGCAGACACCAGTGGCTGCAATCTTGCCGATGGAGTGCCGCCGTGCCGCCATTCGGACCAAGATAGTAGATTGATGAGTGTCCATCTTTTCTCTGAGCTGTCATCTCTGTTATATTCAATATTTTCAACTTGACAAGTTCAGTGATGTTTTTATATGATGATAGCAATGAATTGCCTATTTTGAATTGTGACCAGTTATCATTAGGCACTAATGACATATTAAGCTCTGGCAGTGTTTCCAAATGACAACTTCCACCGCTTCTCCAATCTCCACTTCTGTTCATACATTATTGGATAAATATATGTAAAACTTGGAAGGCAAAATATAAATCATAACAATTGTTGCAACAAATTACAAACCTGAAGTGCACGGGTGCATATGTACGAAAGAAAACTTGACTCTTGTTAAGATTTACAGTATCTTATATCCAATTCAACACTGTCTCCATTGACTTCCTATATGCATCATCCACCTTCATTTCCATCTTAACTTCCATACCTTGCTGGAAATAACAGCCCCTGAGCAAATATGAAAAGGTTTGTTTATAGGTTTGTTTATCGAGATTCCAGAATTAATCCATGTATTAAATGATTCTTAACAGTTAGCACAACACTGCTACCAGCTCAAACAACTAAACCAAAATAACTGTAAAAATTACAGACAAAAAAATTGTAATTGCCATGCAACCATTTAACCACAAATTCAGCACAATCATCATTTAGCAAGAATTAAATTGATATAATCAAACAGATTTGGGACCCAGCAGCAGCAGCAATTAAATTATTCAAGAGATAACGGCAAAACAACAAAATAGGGCAGGAAAAAAAAGACAACCTAAAAGAAGGTGGAAATTAGGGCAGAACCGGATAGCACAGGACAGAATAGCAGCAGGTAGAATCGAAGAAAAGGAATTTGTGAAACATTAGGCAAAGACAGCAGACGCTGGTGGTGCTGGGTGAGCCACCAAATTTTGCTCCTGAAAAGGAAACACAATTATGTCCACTGGCAGGTCTCTATAGGAACAGTTTACTAAGTTTTTAAAAATCATAGGGATGCATCAAAGATCTTATTATTGCTTCATCAAAGGACATATGCTCAGGATCTTAGATTTAATAATTTTTTCTATCTTATATTTACTTAATTTGAATTAATAACTTCAAACTTAACTACTTAAAGCATGCGCTACTCAATCATTTTTTCCATGAAATGGAATTTTGTAACTCATCAATATGTTCATATATTTCTCTGTACATAAGCCCCCATATTAGGCATTCACTTTGGCTTCATTCAAAATTTTAGTTGAACCTCAGATAGAAAAGAGAAATAAAGCTGGCAGAAACATACCAAGATAAAGTCTTATTGGATGTTGAAAGATAGTTCACGAGCATACCCAAATTTCTCTTGAGGACGTCACGAACTACACTTGAAGTCTGAAAGGGGAGGGGGGAAAATGAAAAAATCATCCTCGACAAAACATTAAGGTGTATTGACAAGTATTAGTCATCTTAAATTTTTCTCTTTAAACCATACTCACAACCAGCAAAGCATACAAAATTAAAGATGATTTTTTAAATGTAGAGGTTTCATAGTTGTTTCATGTAGGCTACCTTTATCACCACATCTTTTATGGAAAGACTCATGGAAGTTTACAGCATCATCTGAGAAAAAGTACCTAAAGAAGTCTTCAACCTTTATCTACAGAGTTTACAGCACACCTGTGTATTCTTCTGGGACTGCACATTAGAAAATAAGCTCAGATCAGCAGAGGTTTTGAAAAAATATGATGGATTAATAAAACATATTTTAAGTTAAACACAATAGATATTTTTTTATCTTTTTTATAAAAGAATAATTTCATTAAGATTTAAGGAGAAGGATAATATGATAAAAAAGCAAAACAAAGGATTCATCTATAAAGCATGGCTTTTCAAATCCTAAACACAATGGGCATGAAAAATTGATCAATTTTGCTTAGGCAAAGTTTCCTAGGGTTATATATGTAATATTTTTTAACTTCTCAGACCATAAATAAACAGAGGGGTTGGAGAATTTCAAAGACGGGATCAATAAAATCCGTTTACCAACTTCTATTTGTAAGAAATCCCATTTCAATTTGGTTTCCTTTCTTATCAACAACAGAACCAACTTTTCCACCAATAAAAGTCCTCGACTCATATATATCCACCTGATCGAGAGCAATTAGAAGTAAACATACTAGATAAAATGCATTAGCTAGAATATCCTAATAAATTTAACACCATAATTGTGTTAAGAAACTGACCAAATCACTCCCCTTTGCTTCAAACAGAGACGGAGATGGTGACATTAGGGATAGAGACATACTAAATTGTCAAAATCTTGTTTGGTAAAAATAAAGACCAAAAAAATTTAAAAGTCATTTTTGTTCCCATCTCCTTACCATCCACACCAAACTACCATCTACCTTCTTCCAACACCATTCTTGACCTATAAAAATTTCCGTCTCTCTTCCAACACCATTCTTAAACCTTTCACTTGTATTATAGTCATTAACTAAGTTTGAGTTTAGTAAGCGATGACCCTTCATGGTTTATGTAGCATGTGGTATATTTAATTGTTCAATGCTTTTTTGAAGACTCGTGTTATGCAACACCTCAAAATAGACTATTTTGTCCCATTTTTCTTCTGGCTGGCAAATAATTGCTCAATCACAGGGATGAACAGATTGGCAGTAATAATGTTTAAAAATGTGGGTTGCTGATGTTAGGGATGAGCAGTGTACAGAAGAGAAATATTGGATATGTTGTTCCAGTAGTGATGACTGATGAATACAAAATTGTGAGATAAGATGAAAGTAACTATATCACTATAAAATTCAGAAGTAAAAAGAATATTAAGGAAACTAACCCTTAGCTTCCTATCTTTATGTTGAGATAAGATGAAAGTAACTATATCACTGGAAATTACATAAGCAGGCCCATTTGCATAAGGAGGATATACTTCTTCTGGCCACTCCTGCAACAATAAAATGTAAGACATCAGAACAGAACAGAAAACACAACACCATTCTTCTGAAATGGTCAAACATATGAAATTATATTTAAGGCAATGATGATATCAAAGAAAAAAATAAGTCAACTATATAAAAGAAAAATAAGCATGAAAGGTCACTACATCTTAAAAAAAGGTATTGGTATATACTATATATTACTAATAATGACATAATAATAGTAATGGATGCACAACTCATGTATTTGGTAGCTATCATACCTCATTAAACCAATTTGAGACAAAGCTAGTTCTTAATTTAATCATTTCATCATTTTTCTTTAAAATAGCTCTCAATATCTCTCTCCGGGGAGTGCAACCCCTTCTCTTTGTTTGACATTCCTTAATAGAATGTTGAACCAACACAGATTCTTTCTCTATTCCTGTTCAGCAGAGACAATGGGCTCCTTAAAAACTAGCTTAGTCTTGTTTCATACACCTAAAATTGAGACTTTCAACTTCTTAACTGAAGATTGCAGGTAAGTTTCTAGTGATCTCTTTTTAATCAAAAACCCTCCACTGCATTTGGATTCAGTCTCAGTAACAAAAATACAGAGAAAATAGACAAGCTATATATTAAATCACAGTTCACAAACCCTAAAATACCACACATCTTCATCAACAACAGCGTGCATATTATCAAATTACAGTTCACAAACCCATATTTCGCAGATTTAAACCCCCAATTAAAACCCCTAAAATAGGAACCCTAAGCCTCTGCAATTTCAGAACCAAATAGAAATCAATACATACCTATTCAATGATGTGAGCACAGCGAACACGATGATGAGAAGCACGAAGATGATGCTGGTGAGAGCGGCGCAGCGACGATGGTGAGGGCGGCACAGCGACGATCAGTGCAAGCGATGGCGGAGAGGAGCGACGGTCAGTGGGGGTTTCTTTTTGTAGTGAGAGTGAGAGGGAATGGCGAGAGTGAGAGGGTCAATGGCGAGACCGAGAGTGAGAGGGTCAATGGCGAGAGTGAAGAGAGTGAGTTGGGGGCGACGATGGTGAGCTTTGGAGGCAGGCAGGGTTTCTACTTCACGATGAAGGTGATGAAGAGACTGAGTGATGAAGGTGCTTTGGAGTGAGAGGGTTTACGAAAGTGGATGAACCTGCTTTGGAGGTGATGAGTGAGATTTGGAGGGAATGGCAAAAATTTTACTAAGTGTCATCGGTTTGCTTTCACGAAAATGAGGAAGAAAATTTACTAAGTGTTAAGTTTTTGGCTCTACATACATTAGGCATCACTTTTAAAAAGCACCTAAAACTTAACAAATAGGCTATCCTTTAAAAGCGTCTCCTTTGATACGAAAAGTGAACCTATAGATGTCAACCTACGGCTACGCTTTATAAGTGATTTCTATAATACCTAAGGCTACGCGTTTTAAATGATGCCACATTTGTGTATCCTTTTCTCTTATAAAAAGGCAACACGGAGAAAAGCGTAGCCTATTCCTAGAATAGGCTACGCTTTTCAAATGTAGTTTAAAAAAAGTGTGGCTGAATGGGTATTTTTCTTGTAGTGAGATTGATGACCGCGGCCATACGGTGTTGATCACATACAGTCTGCCATAGAAGAAATCATTCGCAAGCAAAGGAGACAGTAATACCAGAGTTAATTCAGAAAGACAAAGCAACTCTAATCCTTAGCCAATTCCTATTACTGATTCCATTCAAATTTATAAAGTATTTTATACCCTTTTTTTAGACCTTTTTCACTCTATTAAACAATCAAACCAATTCTTCTATCCGCCTAACTAAGACCTGCAAGATAACCATAGCTTGCTTCAAACCACAATCCTTGTGGGATCAACCCTGACTCGCTCAGGTATTACTTGACGACCCAGTGCAATTGCTGGTATAGTTGTACAGAGTGTGGGGATTCATGCACCAAGTTTTTGGTGCCATTGCCGGAGATTGTTCGAGTTTGGACAACTGACGGATTATCTTGTTCACTAGATCAGGTATTGTCTTTAATTTTGTTAAAGTCTTTTAATTTTATTGTACGGAGTGTGGGGATTCGTGCACCAACAATCACATAAGAATGCATATGATGAATCCCTACCCTACTGGCCATGAGCTCGCGTGTCGGTTACATTGCCATAACCCGACAAATTCGGTAGCTAACCTAGATACCGTCTCTATGTTTCACTTCCACACTCTTGAGATATAGTACCTGCCACACTCTTGGGATATAGTACCCGACACATTCTTGGGATATAGTGTCTGCCACACTCTTAGGATATAGTGTTCGACATACTACACCCATAGAGAGAGAACCACGAACAAGCGGGATAACACCACCGTCCTTGCCAAACACAATTCAATCCCATATTCTAAACCAAATTCACGATTTCACTCAAATTCATCCCCAATCTCACTTCACTTCATTCTTAGTAGAAATCATCATCAACCATCATCATCTCTTAATATCATTGTTACCCTTATCATACCTCAAAGCCACGATCTCGACAAGCGGGATTAATCACCGTCCTTGCCAAGCACATCACAACTTATCAATAATAATGCATTATAATCTGCTATTCATATAAGCTATCATTCTTCATATTCAATAGGTTAACCAACCTCCATCTTTCACAAATCAGCATTAGCTTTCCTTTTTCACTTTACCATCAACATGCCATTCCACCAATCTACTCTAATTATTCCATCCACAGTACGTTACAAACCTAAGTCATCGTCTCTAAACTCATAACAGAAAATACCTCTTTTTAATTCTCCCAAAGCATTCTCGCTTGTCCCAAAACCTAAACACTAGTTAGGGAATCTTGAATAAGTATCACAGATGTTTAGAAAGCTAAAGGAATGCTTGAAAACTTATAATTTCAGCAAAACAGGGGGTCATGCGTGTAACACCCTGATGAGTCTATATTTGATGATAATTTTTTGCTTGAATTGGATGGATTTCATCACATAAACTCACACTTATTCACCAAAATAGCATACTTTTGTGTTTGATCCCTAAATTCCACCAAAATGTGAAAACATGCATTTTTGTACTTAAATTGAGCAATTTAATTCTACTTTTATTCCATTCGATGCAGTGATATGTTTGTTGAGTGATTTCAGGTCCTAGAGGCATGAATAGTTTGGTAGAAGTGGAAGAAAGCATGCAAAAAGGGAGAACACATAAAGAAAATAAAGGAGAAAAGTATTTCAGAGTGTGCTCACGCACACCTTCTGTGCGCACGCACAAGATGAAAATCAGCAAGTTTTGCTAAAAGTATTTCACAACGGAATTGTTTTGCTAAAATTTTCGAACCGTCATAATCTTCTTCATCAAGTTTTTGGCGCCGTTGCCGGGGATGCAATTGGTGTTATGTTTTTGGTTGTTGTAAATATGTTGATAGTATAAATATCTTACTTTTTGGTTATTTGGTTGTTTTTATTAATATTTAGGTGCTTGTGATAAACTCCAATTTTGTGGTTTATCTTGTGTTGAATTTAGGAGATTTTATCAAATTTTCTCACATTTATTCAATGAAATAGCATGGTTTTGTGAATTTCTCCTAATTTGCGCTTAAGAGAAAAAACATGTTTTTTAGGCCTTTAAATCGCTAATTTTAATTCACTTTAATTCCATTCGATACCTTGATATGTTTGTTAAGTGATTTCAGGATTAGAAGGCAAATATTGGGTTGAAGGAATGAAGAAAAAGCATGTAAAAATGGAGAATTCATGAAGAAATGGGGATTTGCTGAACTCAAGGCCACGCGCACGCGTCACCCACATGTATGTGTGAGAAGGAGATTCGCTAGCGATGCGCACGGACGTGCACGTGTGATCCACGCGCACGCGTGACGAGCGGCACATGACTTCACTAAAGGCAAAACGCTGGGGACGATTTCTGAGCTCAAGGAGGCCCAAATCCAACTCATTTCTGATACTTTTGAACCCAAATCCAACTTTTAATTCTTATTTTGATTTCAATTCTCTTTATATTTTATTGTTCTATTGTCTCAATCTTCTTAGTTTTCCGTGTTAATTTCCTTATTTTGCCATTTTTACTTTCATGAACCCTTGTTGGATTTCTATTTTCTTTCAATGCAATTTTATGTTTCCATGTCTTTCTATGTTTATCTTAGTTGCTATTGTTGATTTCTTGATTTTGTTAGTTATGGTTTTCATTAATTCTTGCATTTTGTGATGTTCACTTTTATTGCACTCTAGGTGTTTGTGAAAATATTTTCTCTAGTTTTAGAGTATTTTTCTTTACTCTTGGCCTAGGCTAAGGGAACTGGGTGAGCTTGAGTCATTGGGTCTCATTGATTTGGTAATTTGAGAACCCTTTGTGGTCAATTTGATAACCATTGACACTAGCCTACTACTAAGTCAATTAGTAGCTAGGTTAGGACTTATGGATTGATGTTGATCAAGCCTATTTGATGTACTTCAATCGTTGAAGTAGACATTGTACGTACATTCAAGCATAGAAGTAGACTAAATGGGTTGGTCCCTCATAATTGTCAATATATGGTTTTGTAGATGATGAGCGGATAATTTATACCCTTTTTGGCATTGTTTTTATATAGTTTTTAGTATGTTTTAGTTACTTTTTATTATATTTTTATTAGTTTTTATTCAAAAATCATATTTCTGGACTTTACTATGAGTTTGTGTGTTTTTCTGTAATTTCAGGTATTTTCTGACTGAAATTGAGGGATGTGAGCAAAAATCTGATTCAGAAGCTGAAAAAGGACTACAGATGCTATTGGATTCTGACCCTCCTGCACTCGAAATAGATTTTCTCGAGCTACAGAAGTCCAATTGGCGTAGCTCTCAATTGTGTTGGAAAGTAGACATCCTGGGCGTCCAAAGTCAACCTAAAACTTTCTGGCGTAAAACGCCAGAATTGGCACCTTTTTCGGCGTTAAATGACCATTCTGGCACTCAGGGTGGCGTTTAATGCCAGCTTTGGGCATATGAACGTGAAAGCTTGAAAGCTCAGCCCAGGCACGCACCAAGTGGGTCTCGGAAGTGGAATTCTGCACTATCTGCACTTAGTTACTCATTTTCTATAAACCTAAGTTACTAGTCTAGTATAAAAATTACTTTTAGAGATTCATTTTGGAACTTATGACATTTTTTTTTACATTTCATATTGTACCTTTAACGGCATGAGTCTCTAAACCCCATAGGTGGGGGTGAGGAGCTCTGCTGTATTTTAATGGATTAATACAATTACTACTGTTTTCTATTCAATCACGTTTGATTCTATTCTAAGATACTCACTCGTACTTCAATATGGAGAATATGATGATCCGTGACACTCATCATTATCCTCAACCCTATGAACGCGTGTCTGACAACCACTCCATTCTATCTGAGCTCAACGTAGTCATTGGGTGACAGCTTGAGTGCGTATCTCTTGGGTTTCTAATCCATGGACCGAGTCTGGAGGTTAGAACCTTCGTGGTATAGGCTAGAATCATTGGCAGCATTCCTGAAATCCGGAAAGTCTAAACCTTGTCTGTGGTATTCCGAGTTGGATCTGGAAGGGGATGACTATGACGAGCTTCAAACTCGCAAATGTTGGGCGCAGTGACAATGTGCAAAAGGATAATGGTCCTATTTCGACGCTAGTGAGAACCGACAGATGATTAGCCATGCGGTGACAGCGGTTGGTATTTTTCATCTGAGAGGATCATACAGCCTGCTATGGAAGGAGGCCATGCATGTTTGGAGAAGAAGACAGTAGAAAAGCAGAAATTCAGATGACAGAGCATCTCCGGAACCTCAGCCTGTTTCTCATTACTGAATCACAAGTACTATTTATTTTATGTTATTTATTTTTTCATAAATATAACCACTCTTATCATTAATTTCCTGACTAAGATTTACAAAATAACCATAGCTTGCTTCAAGCCAACAATCTACGTGGGATCGACCCTTACTCACGTAAGGTATTACTTGGACGACCCAGTGCACTTGCTGGTTAGTCATGCGGAATTGTGAAAAGTGTAATCACAATTTCGTGCACCAAGTTTTTGGCGCCGTTGCCGGAGATTGTTCGAGTTTGGACAACTGACGGTTTATTTTGTTTCTTAGATTAGGAAAAGTTTGTCTTTTTGGTTTAGAGTCACTAACATTGAGTCTTCTATTATTGTTTTTGGTTAAAATTTTAAAATCCTTATTTTATTTTTCTAAACTATTTTCGAAAATTTTTAAAAAAACCAATAACTTCATAATTTAGTCTTCTGTTTGAGTTTAGTTTCATATTTTAAGTTTGGTGTCAATTGCATGATTTTATTTTTCTTTCAATTTTCGAATTATATGTTCTTAGTTCTTTATTGATCTTCAAATTGTTCTTGATAATTTTCCTTATTTGATCTTTAAAATTTCTTGTTTGGTGACTGTTGCTGTTTATCTTATACATTTTCGAATTACTAGTGTCCAAAATATAAAAATTTTTAAGTTTGGTGTCCTTTGTGTTTCTATTTTCTTAAAAAAATTTTAAATTTGTTCTTGGTGTTCATCCTGATCTTCAAAGTGTTCTTGGTGTTCATCTTGACATTCAATGTTTTCTTGTTTATTTTCTTTGTTTTGATCTAAAAATTCTAAGTTTGGTGTCATTTTGTTATTTTTCTCTTTCCTCACTAAATTCAAAAATATCTTTTCTATTTATTTAACTGAATTTTCAAAAATTTCATTTAAAAAATTCAGATTTTTATTTTAAAATTTTTATTTTATCTCATCTTAGTTTTAAAATTTCAAAATTCAAAATCTTTTTCAAAAATCATATCCAAAGTTTTTCAAATTTTTTTTATACTAATTGATTACTTTAATTTTCAATTTTTTTTTCTTTTTCTTTTAGTTTTTGAAATTTATATTTTATTTTCCAATTATTTTATTTTACCTTACTTTTTTTTATTTATTCGGCTATTTTTAATTAAATAAAATAAAAATAAAAATATATTTTATTTGCAATTTACATCAATTCCCTTTTTTTTTTCTATCATGAACCTAAGTGGAAATGAACAGTCTAGAAGGACTCTGGGGTCATATGCTAACCCCATTACTGCTGCATATGGTAGTAGTATCTGTATACCCCCATCAGAGCAAGCAGTTTTGAGCTAAATCCTCAGCTCATTATCATGGTGCAGCAAAATCGCCAGTATTTCGGTCTTTCACAGGAAGAACCTACTGAGTTTCTGGCACAGTTCTTACAAATTGCTGACACAGTACGTGATAAAGAAGTGGATCAGGATGTCTACAGATTATTACTGTTTCCATTTGCTGTAAAAGATCAAGCTAAGAGGTAGTTAAATAACCAACCCACAGCAAGCATAAGAACATAGAAATAGTTATCAGACAAATTCCTGAATCAATATTACCCTCCAAAAAAGATGACACAGCTAAGGCTGGACATCCAAGGCTTTAAACAAGAGGATGATGAATCCCTTTATAATTCCTGGGAGAGGTGCAGAGGGATGCTAAGAAAATGCCCCTCTGAAATATTTTCAGAGTGGGTGCAGTTAGACATCTTTTACTATGGGCTTACAAAAACAGCTCAAATATCTCTAGATCACTCAGCTGGTAGATCTATACATATGAGAAAGACAATTGAAGAGGCTCAAGAGCTCATTGATACAGTTGCTAGAAATCAGTATCTGTACTTGAGAAGTGAAGCCCTGAAAAAAGAGGCTAAAGCAGTATCCACTGAACTTAGTCCTCAAGAACAAGTTGTTGAACTCAATCAGCAATTACGTATCATAACAAACCAATTCGCATAATTCAAAGAGATGCTCCAAGACACTAAAAATTCTAACCAAAGTATGGAAGCACAATTGGATCAGACAAGATAGCAGCTATCTAAACAGATAACAGAAGAATGCCAAGCTGTTCAATTAAGGAGTGGGAAAATACTGAATGTATCAATCCAAGGTAGCAGGAGGCCAAGAAAGGAACAACTGACAAAGGATAACCAAACCACTGCCCAAAATCCCTCTGAGGACAGTAAGAGCCCAGAGAGGAATGATTCTGGCGTTCAAACGCCAGAAAAGGGTAAAAAAGTGGCGTTAAATGCCCAAAGGACAGCTAATTCTGGTGTCCAAACGCCAGAAAAGGGTGGCAATCTGGCATTAAACGCCCATGCAGCCCCCAATTCTGGCATTCAAACGCCACAAAGGGGTCAGACACTTGCAAGTGCTGATAACAACCCCCTTAAGCAGGCTTCTCCAACCACTTCTGTAGGAAATAAACCTGCAGCAACCAAGGTTGAAGAATATAAAGCCAAGATGCCTTATCCTCAGAAACTCCGCCAAGCGGAACAGGATAAGTAATTTGCCCGCTTTGCAGACTACCTCAGGACTCTTGAAATAAAGATTCCGTTTGCAGAGGCACTTGAGAAAATACCCTCTTATGCTAAGTTCATGAAAGAGATCTTAAGCCATAAGAAGGATTGAAGAGAAACTGAAAAAGTTTTCCTCACTGAAGAATGCAGTGCAGTCATTCTGAAAAGCTTACCAGAGAAGCTTAAAGATCCCGGAAGTTTTATGATACCATGCACATTAGAGGATGCTTATTCCAAGACAGCTCTGTGTGACCTTGGGGCAAGTATCAACCTAATACCTGCATCCACTATCAAAAAGCTTGGTTTGACTGATGAAGTTAAACCAATCCGGATATGCCTCCAACTTGCTGATGGCTCCATCAAAATCCCATCAGGCATAATTGAGGACATGATTGTCAAGGTTGGGCCATTTGCCTTTCCTACTGACTTTGTAGTGCTGAAAAAGGAGGAGAACAAGAGTGCAACTCTCATTCTAGGAAGACCTTTCCTAGCAACTAGACGAACCCTCATTGACGTCCAAAGAGTAGAGATAACTCTGAGAGTCAATGAGGATGAGTTTAAGTTGAATGCTTTCAAAGCTATGCAGCATCTAGACACACCAAAAGACTACCTGAGCGCAGATGTTATTGACTCCTTGGTGGAAGAGGTCAATATGACTGAGAGTCTCGAATCAGAGCTAGAGGACATTTTTAAGGATGTTCAGCCTGATCTGGAGGAACCAGAGAGAACGAAAGAACCTCTGAAAACTCCTCAGGAAGAGGATAAGCCTCCTAAACTCGAGCTCAAACCACTACCACCATCCCTGAAATATGCATTTCTGGGAGAAGGTGACACTTTTCCGGTGATCATAAGCTCTGCTTTAAATCCACAGGAAGAGAATGCACTAATTCAGGTGCTAAGGACACACAAGACAGCTCTTGGGTGGTCCATAAGTGATCTTAAGGGTATTAGCCCAGCAAGATGCATGCACAAGATCCTATTGGAGGATGATGCTAAGCTAGTGGTTCAACCACAGAAGCGGTTAAATCCAGCCATGAAAGAGATGGTGCAGAAAGAGGTCACTAAGTTATTGGAGGCTGGAATTATTTATCCTATTTCTGATAGCCCATGGGTGAGCCCTGTCCAAGTTATCCCCAAAAAAGGAGGCATGATAGTGGTTCATAATGAAAAGAATGAACTGGTTCCTACAAGAACAATTACAGGGTGGCGTATGTGTATTGACTACAGAAGACTCAATACAGCCACCAGAAAGGATCATTTTCCTTTACCATTCATAGACCAGATGCTAGAGAGGCTAGCAGGTCATGAATACTACTGCTTTTTGGATGGCTATTCAGGTTACAACCAAATTGTAGTAGATCCTCAGGACCAAGAGAAAACAACATTCACATGTCCTTCTGGAGTATTTGCCTACAGAAGGATGCCATTTGGTCTGTGTAATGCACCTGCAACCTTTCAGAGGTGCATGCTCTCTATCTTCTCTGATATGGTAGAGAAATTTCTGGAAGTCTTCATGGATGACTTCTCAGTATTTGGAGACTCATTCAGCTCCTGTCTTGACCATCTAGCACTTGTTCTGAAAAGGTGCCAAGAGACTAACCTGGTTTTAAACTGGGAGAAATGTCACTTTATGGTGACTGAAGGAATTGTCCTTGGGCACAAAATTTCAAACAAGGGAATAGAGGTGGATCAAGCTAAGGTAGAGGTAATTGAAAAATTACCACCACCTACCAATGTTAAGGCAATCAGAAGCTTTTTGGGGCATGCAGGATTTTATAGGAGGTTTATAAAGGATTTTTCAAAAATTGCAAAACTTCTAAGCAATCTACTAGTTACTGACACACCATTTATTTTTGACGCGGAGTGTCTGTAGGCGTTCGAAACTCTGAAAGGTAAGCTGGTCACAGCACCAGTTATATCTGCACCAGACTGGACATTACCATTCGAACTAATGTGTGATGCCAATGACCATGCCATTGGTGCAGTATTGGGACAGAGGCATAACAAGCTTCTGCATGTCATTTATTATGCTAGCCTTGTTTTAAATGATGCACAGAAGAATTACACAACCATAGAAAAGGAGTTACTTGCAGTGGTTTATGCCATTGACAAGTTCAGATCTTATTTAGTACGATCAAAAGTGATTGTGTACACTGATCATACTGCTCTAAAATATCTCCTCACAAAGCAGGATTCAAAATCCAGACTCATAAGATGGGTGTTGCTTCTGCAATAGTTTGATATAGAAATAAGAGACAGAAAAGGGACAGAGAATCAAGTAGCAGATCACCTGTCTCGAATAGAACCAATAGCAGGAGCATCCCTCCCTCCTACTGAGATCTCTGAAACCTTTCCAGATGAGCAACTCTTTGCCATTCAATAAGTACCATGGTTTGCAGACATTCCAAACTATGAAGCTGTGAGATTCATACCCAAAGAGTACAGCAAGGTGCAAACGAAAAAATTGATTTCTGATGCAAAATACTACTTGTGGGATAAACCATATCTCTTTAAGAGGTGTGCAGACGGAATGGTCCGTAGATGTGTGCCTAGAGAAGAGGCACAGAAAATCCTATGGCATTGCCATGGATCACAATATGGAGGACATTTCGGAGGTGAGCGAACAGCCACCAAGGTTCTCCAGTGTGGCTTCTACTGGCCTACCCTCTATAGAGACTCCGAAGAGTTTGTACGTAATTGTGACAGTTGCCAGAGAGCTGGTAATCTTCCTCACGGTTATGCCATGCCTCAACAAGGGATCTTAGAGATTGAGTTGTTTGATGTATAGGGTATTGACTTCATGGGGCCTTTCCCACCATCATACTCAAACACTTATATTCTGGTGGCAGTAGACTATGTATCTAAATGGGTAGAGGCAATTGCAACACCCACTAATGATACTAAGACAGTGATGAAGTTTCTCTAGAAGCATATCTTCAGCAGGTTCGGTGTCCCAAGGATACTGATCAGCGATGGAGGCACTCATTTCTGCAATAAACAACTTGACTCTGCTCTGGTCCGATATAGAATTAACTATAAAGTGGCAACTCCATATCATCCACAGACAAATGGACAGGCTGAAGTCTCAAATAGAGAACTAAAACGAATCCTGGAGCGGACTATAAATGCCCATAAAAAGGATTGGGCAAGAGGTCTGGATGATGCTCTGTGGGCATACAGAACAGCATTCAAGACTCCTATAGGACCTCTCCATACCATCTTGTGTATAGAAAAGCCTATCATCTGCCAGTAGAACTGGAACACAAGGCCTACTGGAAAACCAGGTTCCTAAACCTTGATACTAAGGTAGCTGGAGAGAGGAGATTACTCCAGTTGAATGAGCTGGAAGAATTTAGACTCAATGCTTTCGAAAATGCCAAAATTTATAAGGAGAAAGCAAAAATATGGCATGACAAAAGGCTGTTATCTAGAGTCTTTGAGACAAAATAGAAGGTCCTGCTGTTTAACTCTAGGCTTAGATTGTTCCCCGGGAAATTGAAATCCCGATAGAGAGGCCCATATGTGATTACAAGTGTGTCACCATATGGCTATGTAGAACTTCAAGATATTGATTTTGACAAAAAGTTCATTGTTAATGGACAAAGAATCAAACATTATCTTGAAGGCAGTGTTGAGCAAGAATGCTCAAAGCTGAGACTAAGTTAAAAGCTCAGTAAAGTCCAGCTAAAGACAGTAAGAAGCGCTTGCTGGGAGGCAACCTAGCCATTATCAATAATTAGATGTTTGTAACAGTTAGATAAATCTTTTTAATTTTGTTTTCCTTGTTAATTAATATATTTTCAGTGAAAAAGTCAGGAAAATGGAGGTTCAGGACATAAAACAGAGAAATCACAGAGAAAAGGAGCCCACTGGCGTCAAAATGCTAGTAAAAAGGTAATTTGGGCGTTAAACGCCAGAATGGCTACCATTCTGGGCATTTAACGCCAGTAAAGGTATCATTCTGGGCGTTAAACTCCAGAATAGGTAGCATTCCGGACGTTTAACGCCAGAGTTGGTAGCATTCTGGGCGTTCAGAAAAACTCCCAGTGAAGAAGGATTTCTAGCGTTTAACGCTAGCCAGGGTACCTGGCTGGGCGTTAAACGCCCAAAATGGCCACCAGATGGGCGTTAAACGCCAGAACAGATAAGGGAGAGGTAATTTCGTTTTCAATTCAAATTTTTTCGAATTTTCTTGTTTTAATTCAAAATTTTCTGCATCTAAACATTACAAACATTCAATTTCTAACTTCCATTAACAAAAATTCATAATCTTATAAATTCCTTTTAATTCTCCTTTAAATTCTTTTCAAATCTTTTTCAAAAACTCATTTATCTTTCCAATTTCTTTTCAAATCTTTTCAATTCATTCATATTATCTTTTATTTCTTAGATGCATAAACAAAAAAAAATTCAGATTTAACTTTCTCATATCTTCTTAATATCTCTAAAATTTTGAAAACAATCTTCTCTTTTGCATATCATGTTTATCTTTTATCAATCATATCTTTCAATCATATCTTTTTCTTTTCTAAATTTTTGACCCCATTCCCTCCCTCCCCGTTATTTATAAATTCGGTCACCCCCTTTGGTTCATCATTGGAATCCTTCTCTCCATCTATTCATCTTCGTTCTTTCTATTTTGCTTGAGGGCAAGCAAAGCACTAAGTTTGGTGTGATTTCCGTGATCCCTAAGCCAAAACAAACAAAGCTCATGGCTCCCAAAGGAAAACAAACCACTTCAAGAGGCAAGAAAGAAGGCAACTCAAAGCCACTTTGGATGCATGAGAAATTCTACACCAAAGAACATGCAAACCACTACCTCAAAATAGTATGCAGAAGATCAGTGATCCTGAAAGTTAGATTCAATCTGAAAGAGGATGAATACCCAGAAATCCAAGAGCAAATTCAAAACAGGGGCTGAGAAGTCCTGGCTAATCCTAAGATACATGTTGGAAGAAACATGGTCCAAGAATTCTATGCAAATCTATGGATTACAGAGAAGCAAAGATTAGAAGGAACTGCTTTCTACACCTTCCGGACTATGGTCAGCGGGAAGATTATTTACTTGCACCTTGATAAAGTGAGAGAATTTCTTAAACTTCCTCAACTGCAGGATGATTCAAAGTCTTTTAATAGGAGAATGGCCAAGGATAAAAAGCTGGATCAAGTTCTAGAGGACATATGCCTCCTTGGAACCAAATGGATTACCAATTCAAAAGGTGTCTCAAACCAGTTAAAGAGAGGAGATCTTAAACCAGTTGCCAGATGTTGGCTGGATTTCATTTAGCCCTCTATACTCCCAACCAGCAACCGATCTGAAGTCACTGTCAAGAGGGCAGTGATGATTCACTGTATTATGCTAGGGAATAAGGTAGAGATTCATCAGTTGATCCCCATTGAATTTTACACAATTGCAAACAAGGAATTCACTGAGGCCAAATTGGCCTACCCAAGCTTGATTAGTCTGCTATGCAAAGATGCGGGGGTATAGATGGGTGTGGATGAATTTATCCTAGTTGAACGCCAAATCACCAAAAAAGGGATGGATGGACCTCAAATTCAAGATAACCCCACCAAGAGGGGGCGCATGAAATCCTTCCAGAAATTCCTCAATTTGACTATTGGGCTCGCTTAGAAGCATCTGTCACCAAGCTGCAAGAAACTGTGAATCAACTCAAAGAGGAGCAGCATAATCAAAATAGCATGCTTTGCAAACTGCTCATAGAACAAGAGAAACAAGGGCGTGAGATACATGAGCTAAAGTGCCAGAAGCTGTCCCTTGAAGAGCCAGGCGTCCTACAAATTGAAGGAGCACTTGCCTCTCCAATTGCAGGTTGTTGAGTCCTAACTCTGTGATAACTTTTGTTATTAGAGATCTATTTTAAGAGTCACATGAGCATTAGTATTAGAGTCATTTATTTTTATGTCTTTAATTTCCTTTCTTTTATTATTATCTGTCTGCTTTTATGTTTATTTTATGTCTTATTTTTATTTTATGATCATTAGTGTCTAGTGTCTATGCCTTAGAGCTATGAATGTCCTATGAATCTATCACCTTTCTTAAATAAAAAATTTTTTTAATTGCAAAAGAACAAGAAGTACATGGTTTCGAATGAATGCTTGAATAGTGCATATTTTTTGAATTTGTTGTATATGAATGTTAAAATTGTTGGCTCTTGAAAGAATAATGAAAAAGGAGAAATGTTATTGGTAATCTGAAAAATCATAAAATTGATTCTTGAAGCAAGAAAAAGCAGTGAATAGACAAAGCTTGCGAAAAAAAAAGAAAGAAAAAGAAAAAGCAAGCAGAAAAAACCAATAGCCCTTTAAACCAAAAGGCAAGGGTAAAAAGGATCCAAGGCTTTGAGCATTAATGGATAGGAGGGCCCACAGGAATAAAATTCTGGCCTAAGCGGCTAAATCAAGCTGTCCCTAACCATGTGCTTGTGGGTGTGAAGGTGTCAAGTGAAAAGCTTGAGACTGAGTGGTTAAAGTCGTGGTCCAAAGTAAAAAGAGTGTGCTTAAGAGCTCTGGGCACTTCTAACTGGGGACTCTAGCAAAGCTGAGTCACAATCTGAAAAGGTTCACCCAGTCATGTGTCTGTGGCATTTATGTATCCGGTGGTAATACTGGAAAACAAAATGCTTAGGGTCACAGCCAAGACTCATAAAGTAGCTGTATTCAAGAATCAACATTCAGAACTAAGAGAATCAATAACACTATCTGAATTCTGAGTTCCTATAGATGCCAATCATTATGAACTTCAAAGGATAAAGTGAGATGCCAAAACTGTTCAGAAGCAAAAAGGCTACAAGTCCCGCTCATCTAATTGAAGCTAATCTTCATTGATAAGTTTGGAATTTATTGTATATTCTCTTCTTTTTATCCTATTTTGTTTTTAGTTGCTTGGGGACAAGCAACAATTTAAGTTTGGTGTTGTGATGAGCGGATAATTTATACCCTTTTTGGCATTGTTTTTATATAGTTTTTAGTATGTTTTAGTTACTTTTTAATATATTTTTATTATTTTTTATTCAAAAATTACATTTCTGGACTTTACTATGAGTTTGTGTGTTTTTCTGTAATCTCAGGTATTTTCTGACTGAAATTGAGGGATCTGAGCAAAAATCTGATTCAGAGGCTAAAAAAGGACTGCAGATGCTGTTGGATTCTGACTCTCCTGCACTCGAAATGGATTTTCTTGAGCTACAGAATTCTAATTGGCACACTCTCAATTGCGTTGCAAAGTAGACATCCTGGGCTTTCCATCAATATATAATAGTCAATACTTTGCCCGATATTTGATGGCCCAAACTAACGTCCAAAGTTAGCCTAAAACTTTCTGGCGTAAAACGCCAGAACTGTCACCTTTTTCGGCGTTAAACGCCCATTCTGGCACCCAGGGTGGCGTTTAACACCAGCTTTGGGCATATGAACGTGAAATCTTGAAAGCTCAGCCCAGGCACGCACCAAGTGGGTCCCGGAAGTGGAATTCTGTACTATCTGCACTTAGTTACTCATTTTCTGTAAACCTAAGTTACTAGTCTAGTATAAAAACTACTTTTAGAGATTCATTTTGGAACTTATGACATTTTTTTTTACATTTCATATTGTACCTTTAACGGCATGAGTCTCTAAACCCCATAGGTGGGGGTGAGGAGCTCTGATGTGTTTCAATAAATTAATGCAATTACTACTGTTTTCTATTCAATCACGTTTGATTCTATTCTAAGATACTCACTCGTACTTCAATATGGAAAATATGATGATCTGTGACACTTATCATTATCCTCAACCCTATGAATGCATGTCTGACAACCACTCCATTCTATCTGAGCTCAACGTAGTCATTGGGCGACAGCTTGAGTGCGTATCTCTTGGGTTTCTAATCCACGGACCGAGTCCAGAGGTTAGAACCTTCGTGGTATAGGCTAGAATCATTGGCAGCATTCCTGAGATCCGAAAAGTCTAAACCTTGTCTGTGGTATTCCGAGTAGGATCTGGAAGGGGATGACTGTGACAAGCTTCAAACTCGCGAATGTTGGGCGCAGTGACAGTGTGCAAAAGGATAATGGTCCTATTCCGACGCTAGTGAGAACCGACAGATGATTAGCCGTGCGGTGACAGCGCTTGGTATTTTTCATCCGAGAGGATCATACAGCCTACTATGGGAGGAGGCCATGCGTGTTTGGAGAAGAAGACAGTAGAAAAGCAGAGATTCAGATGACAGAGCATCTCCGAAACCTCAGCCTGTTTCTCATTACTGAATCACAAGTACTGTTTATTTTATGTTATTTATTTTTTCATAAATATAACCACTCTTATCATTAATCTCCTGACTAAGATTTACAAAATAACCAAAACTTGCTTCAAGCCAACAATCTCAGTGGGATCGACCCATACTCACGTAAGGTATTACTTGGACGACCCAGTGCACTTGCTGGTTAGTTGTGCGGAGTTGTGAAAAGTGTAATCACAATTTCGAGCACCAGTAGACAAGGATGGGTGATCTCAATTTCTATGCCTAGCCAAGAGTCCTTTTCCTTTCTTTTATTAGTTAATTGTGATTTACTTTCTTGTCATTTATATTTTCTTGTCAAATATCAAATCAACCCCCCTTGCCTCTTCATAGCCAATAATTGAGCACTTCATTGCAATTCCTTGAGAGATGACCTGAGGTTTGAATACTTCGGTTTATTTTCATTGGGGTTTGTACTTGTGACAATCAAAATATTAAAATTTGATTTGAGGATCGAACATCGGTTTCGGCTATGCTCACAACGAAATTATTTTTCTAAATTCCGAACCGGTATAAATCCTCTTATCAGCTTGTTTTTCTTGTTTATTGATTTCTTTTGCTTTTATTTTCTATTTTCTCTATGAGCTATCACCCTTGTTGCTTGGAGCTTGGTTGTGAGTATTTTTGTAGGGTATAATGACTTCAAATTGGGATTGCATCATGGAGTGGGAGAGTCAAATGAGGAAGGAACAACCTCCTCCATACTACAACGAGCCAAACCCTCCCCAATGTGCATACCAAACCCAAAGGTATGAACGGTACCCCCTACACGACCCCCAACCACCAAACCTTCAAGCACCACACCATACACCTCCATGGAATCAAAATGTCTATACACCTTGTCACCAACCATATGAACCATCACCTCATCACACACCACCTCAATCCACTCACCCACATGACACACCTTCCAACTATACAATCTTTCTCCCAACCAATGAACCTTCTTTTTCACCAAAATGTGAAGTTCTCTAACCCTTTCTCCAAGAACAATAAGACCTTCAAGCATTCTTCCAAGAGCAAGAAGGGTTCCGAAGGAAGCAAGGGGAGTTCATAGGCCCATACCAATATGCTCTCTTGAAAACGGATCACCAACTTAAGGTGCTTCTTGGATTGTTAAATAGTGAAGGATTGGATGTTGGTTACCAAAGGAGTTCAAGGCATAAGTAGTGCAAAGTTCAATTAGGAGGAGTCCAACATTCAAGTGGGTGCTTCAAAGGAAATTTGGGAAAGTGTTCATCCAAGTACAAGAGTGAAAATCAACAAGAGGATGATAGAGAAACCAAAGTATGGGATCCGGGCATACACCTCTACAACCAATAATTTTGGGTCCCAATTGCTTACTTGAGGTTGTTTGAGAGCTTAATGTACTTAGTTTGGGATCCCGGAGGAGCTTTGAAGAGCAAACATGGGTGGCGACTCAAGGATGAGTGGAAGCATAAGCCACCATGACACAAGTTTTACTCAAAAGTCCAACTTGAGGACTTTAAACCAAAGTGCTAGGTGGGAGACACCCCACTATGGTAATATCCTTCCAACCTTTCTCTTCTTTTAGCTTTTACTTATTGAATTTTGTCTCTTTTGTTAGCTTAGTTTGATAGAATTCTAGGCTTAATTTAGTTGCATTTTGGTGTTTATTAGGTAATCTTAGTGGAATATTATGTTTTTGAAGTTTTAATATGTTTTGGGGCTTGAAAAAACTGTTTTGGAAGTCATGTTGGTGCCTTAGAAGCATTAAAAATTTTGCAAAAATAGGGTAGTGTGCGTATGCACACACCTGTGCCCACGCACACTTTCCCCAGATTTTGACTTCTGTGCGTACACACACTTATCAGCAACCCTTCTGTTAGGAGCATTCGCACATGCTGTGTGATGAGAGAACTTTTACGTGGTCTAGAAATTTGCGGATAAATCCTCGTTGCAAGTATAGTTTCTAAACCTTCAAAAGTCCTTTCATACAAATGTTTTGGTTGTCACAAGTAACAAACCCCTTTTAAAATTGATAACCGAGTATTTAAACCTCGGGTCGTCTTCTCAAGGAACTGCGGGGAAGTATGTTCTTATTATTGGTTATAAAGGTTGTAATCGGGGTTTAGAAGGTGAGAGGCAAGTAATTTAAATGACGAGTGAATTAAATGGCAATTAAAAATAAATAATAACTGTAAAACAACTTTTGGCAAGGTAAGAGAAGTTGGAGGTCCAACGTAGTTATCTCTCTCAACTATAATGAAGGTTGAATCTAGACTCCACTTGGTCAACCTTTACTAGGGCAAAGGAAAGTCAATGGACTAATTAATCTGGCCTTTGAATCCTATTTATTTCCTAAGAAAAGGTTGGGATTATTTAAGTTCAGCTCAATTAGCAAGATAACGATTATCAATTATGTTGAGTTTAATAACTGTTGAGTTACTGAATCCTTAACCAGAACCAAAAGGGGAAAAAGTAAAATTGATAGAATAATAAAAATATCCTTAGATGGGAAGCAATGGTAACTTAAATCAAAGAGAACAATCATAAACTGAAAATTCCTCAATTATCATTAATTCAAAGAACAATCTGTGACATGGAATAATTCATAAATCAAATTATAATAATCAATTCAAATGTTGGAATAAATAAAACTAAAAATAAAAGAACATTAAACCTGGGATCCAGAGTTACTCTTAAAACAAGAAGAAATCCTAAATCCTAAAAGAGAGAGAGAGAAGATCTCCCTCTCAACTAAATCTAAATCATTGAAAAGTAAAATATGCGAGCTCTCCTTTGAATTGATGCATTCCCACACTTTATAACCTCTGGTCTATGCTGTCTGTACTTGGATTTGGGCCAAAAAGGGCTTCAAAATTCGTTGGGGGCGCATTCTGTAAATTCTGATACGTGGCCCCTGTCACGCGTCCGCGTGGGTCACGCGGTCGCGTCATTTGGAGCCTTTCCTTGCCACGCGGTCGCGTCAGTCATGCGACTGCGTCATATGCATTCTGCTTAAGGCGCGCGGTCGCGTCAGTCATGCGGCCGCGTCGCTGCTGATTCATGCTTGGCACGCGATCGCGTCATCCATGCGATCGCGTGGATACCAGTTTCCTTAAAGCTCCGTTTTGCTTCCTCCTTCCATTTTAGTATGTTTCCTTTTTCATCCTTTAAGTCATTCTGTCTTAGAAAATCTGAAACTACTCAACACACTAATCACGGCATCGAATGGAAATAAAGATAATTAAAATAATTAATTTTAAAGCTTAGAAAAGATGTTTTTCACAATATGACATAATAAGGAGGGGAAAGTAAAATCATGCAATTAATGTGAATAATTAAGTGAAGGATTGTATAAATCACTCAAATTAAGCACAAAAGAACTCATGAAATATGGGTTTATCACTGTGCGCGCGGACCCCCAAATTTTTTGCCCCTGTGCGTATGCACAAAACTTGTACGTACGCACACATGATCTTTTGGCCTCTTGTAAAAAAAAAGAGTCTTCTGTGTGTACACACGTCTTGACACCTTTCGTGCCAGGAGCGGTCACACAACCTGTGTGTTCGCATCCCCTTTGTTCTTCTCTTTTGTGCGTGCGCATACGTCCTTGTGCGTACGCACAGGTCGCGTTTTGGGCGTTAATCAGCAAGGATGCCCTGTTATGCTAGACCCCCCCACCATTCCCTTTCTTCCTTCTTCACCCCCTTACCCCAGCCCGCCCCCATCTTCCAGCGACCACTGCCGCCAGCGGCGCCACCACTCCTCTTCTCCCCTCTTCCTTCTTCTTCTTCTTTCTTATTATTCTTCTCATCTCTTTACTCTTTTTTGTTTTGTTTATTTTCTTGCTTAATTTTTTTCTTTATTTGACTTTGGTAATCTAGCTTAAGTTTTGCTTAATTAGTTGCTTTTGAATTGCAAGTGTTCAATTTCTGATTTATGGGTTGTTAATGCTTGGATTTTAGCTTGAATTTGATGAATATGTGCACTGCATGCCATGTGTTCGATAAAATGCCTAGATGAACTTTTTGTTTAATGCATGTGTTGTAGCTACCATATGTGTTAGACTATGTCCTTGTTTGGCATTCTAATCAAGAAGTGTGAACTTTTACATGATTGTGATGCTATTTTGGATTGAAATTTCAATCAGGTACTTGTTTATTACTTTGAGTTGCTAGCACCAATTTGATATGAAAATTGACATTTGATTTCCTATTTGGTGCAATTTTTAACAAGTACATATTGAATTTAGTGAAGTGAATTGAATTGCTTGTTCATCATGATTTTTAAGTCAATATAATCACATAACAAGGTATTTGTTTCTTGTTAATGCTTTGCATTTTTTTGAGTTGACTTGACTTGATTCCTATCAAGACTTGTCACTTTTTGTAACAAACACCTTGTACATGTGATTATTTCATTGTTCTTAAGGATGAATAAGTAGTTTCTCTTAATCATTGAATTGGTTATTGATTGTTGTGCTATTTTATATTAAACTTGCGCTTTCACTTGCACAATTTCAATATCCAATATTCCCTAAATTCAATTCACTCTTGTCCTAATTGCCTAAACTTACTTGTCCTTAATTGATGCTTATTTATCGCGTGCAACTTAGGCCATTTAATTGAGGAACCCATGCTTACTTTTTGATTGTGTGGATGCCGTTTTAACCGACCGTTGTGTGTGTTCTAACCGCGCGTATAATTGGAATACACACATGGCTTATTTTCATCATACCACGCCACTATGCAAACTTTCTCAATTAAATGTTTGTTTGTTTTCTTTTGGCTCCAAGTATACATTGTATTTAATTCCTCTTTTAGCTTTTTGGGCCACTTGTCCCATGATTCTTAATTATATTCCATTCATTCTTTTTGAGGATGAGACATAAAGGCAAGAATCCGGTAGAGAAGGAGGACACCGAGGATGGGGATGCCGAGAATACATTGGACTTGGCAATTTCTATGCAACCCGAGCCCCGCATCCACCAGCTGAAGGTGGAAGAACGCTTTAGAGCTATTCTCCCCGGATTGTGTTTGTGTATGGAGGACCGTGCAACGCTTAAGTATGGGGGAGGATTTGCCATTTTTGGAGGCGTAAACTTTCTTTTCCAAACACTTTGCACTTTATTTTTGTTTCTTTTTATTATGTTTCTTGTAGATATTTAGAGTGCTTTTGACTGTTGCATTGTATTTTTCTTTTGGTATGTATATCTTAGTTTATTTCTAGTTATTGCATTTGGCATTTTTGCTTTTGCATGGTATAAATTTTATAAATAGAAGTTGTGATTGGATGATGTGAATAGCATAGCACCTAGTTCAATTTTGTCCTAATTGTTCATGTTAGTTTTTGGATGTTAAAAATTAGCAATAGAACTAGAAAATTTTTGAAATTGCATCCATCACATCATACATACATATAGGAAATAATTTTGGTGAAAAACAACAAAGATTTTCAAGAATTTTTTTAGGGCGTTCTATTGAATTGGTTGGAAAAATTATTTTTAAACTTGCTTGAATGGTTTATGTGGAACATAGAAGAGAGATAGAACAAACAACCTTATGAATTGTTGAGCCATATTGTGTGGTTGCATATTTTAACCACTATTTTTGTTCATTGTGTGATATGCTTCTTCTATGACTGTGATCTTAGATTTGCTTAATTCTTTATTTCCGATGTTTGATGTCTTGAATGCATTTAGAATGATTGAGGCAATTTTTTAATTAAGCTTACTTACCCATATAGCCATACCCTCATATCTACCCTTGTGAGCCAATATTGAACTTTTTAATCCCCTTTTATTCTAATTATTACCACATCACAACCTTAAGCGGAAAACTATGATTTACCTTGATTTGTATCCTTGATTAGCTTAGGTTGAGAAGTGTGTTGCATTTAAGTGTGGGAGAAATTTGGAGAAACTTTGGTAGAAAGAATAGAAGTATTTTGGGTATGTTGAAAATTTTTGAAAATGGGTGCATTCATGTATAAATTATTAAACCATATGCATTTTGGTTTCCAAAAAAAAAAAAAAGAAATGAAAGAAAAAGTTATAGCAAAAAAAGAAATGAATAAGGAATGCATATGTGGATTTGAATGAAAAAGCATACATGAATGTGTGTGAAAAAGAAATGATGGAAGGTTAGGAGTGTATATTTTTGTTATTGGATTGATATAGGTTGTGTTGGATACTTAAACTAATCAAGGATTCAATCTTAGTCCACTTGCCCATATTTATCCCACCTTGACCCTAATAAGTTCTCATGATAATTGCATTCATACATCACATATTTGTTGATTGTTAGATGAAAAGCAAATCCTTGAAAGCATGATTAGAGGAGACTTGAGTGAATTGACCCTAAACACCGAGCGATTAGAGTGCATACACTCCTAGTGAGGGTTTAATTACTCAATTCTATGTTTTCACACCTCGTATCGTGTATATTCTTGCAAGTTGCTTCATTTTGGAACTTGAATCAATTCTTTAGATTTTGATTGCATTGAATTACTTCTTTGCTTAGCCCTATATGTTCATATACTTGCTTGGAAATTTAATTATTTGTCTTCACCAATTCCATAGGATACTATAGTATAGATATATATAGATAGTATATAGTATACTTGCATGCATATAGATAGTTGCATTCAATAAGTTAGTTACCCTTTGATCATTCTCCTTGTTTGTATTTAGCATGAGGACATGCTATTGTTTAAGTGTGGGGAAATTGATGAGTCCATATTTGATGATAATTTTTTGCTTGAATTGGATGGATTTCATCACAAAAACTCACACTTATTCACCAAAATAGCATACTTTTGTGTTTGATCCCTAAATTGAACTAAAATGTGAAAACATGTGTTTTTGTGCTTAAATTGAGCAATTTAATTCCACTTTTATTGCATTCGACGCCGTGATATATTTGTTGAGTAATTTCAGGTCCTAGAGGCAAGAATAGTTTGATAGAAGTGGAAGAAAGCATGCAAAAAGGGAGAACACATGAAGAAAACAAAAGAGAAAAGTATTTCAGAGTGTGCCCACGCACACCTTCTGTGCAAACGCACATGATGAAAATCAGCAAGTGTGCCTATGCACAACTTCTGTGCGCACGCACAGGACGAAAATCAGCAAGTGTGCATACACACACCTGTGCGTACGCACAAGTCCCTGAGCGTGACTTCATTAAAATGTCACATGGATCACGAATTTTGGGCTTTCTTGGCCCAATTTTGAGTGTGCTAAAGCCAAACTGAATTGCTATATGAAGGGAACTTCATGCCATATGAAGGCGTTAGGTTTTATTAGGTTTTCATTAGGTTTTAGATTAGTTTTTTTAGGGTAGAAAATGCATTAGGAGTAGGAGTAGTGTAGTTAGAAAATTCTCTCTTAGGGTTTATGTAGTTTTCATTGTAGCATTTTATAGTTTTAATTTTGGCTTTGGATTTTGCTTACCTCATTGAAAGTACTCTTTAATTTCCTCTTTAATTTCACTACTCTTGTTATATTTTCCTATGGTTCAAGTTACTTTGTTAATATATGCAATTTTTATTTCTTGAAGTTTTGGTTGATGAATTTAATGCTTTACGATTTCTCTTTGCTTGTTTGAATGTTTATTGTTGATATTGTGAATATTTTGGTTATAGTTTTTATTATCTTTTGCCATTTTACATGTTTTGTTTTTATGCCCACAAGGTGTTTGTGAAAATGCTAACTTTAGAATTTGAGTAGCTTTTCACACCTTGGCTTGGGAAATGAGTTCCTAGGATACTAGAGTCATAATGTCCGATATTTAGTGGTAATTCTTGGATAGTTAGTTGACTCTTGTTTCCATTGATGCTAGCTTTTTGCTAAGAAATTAGTAAGTTAGCTAGGACTTATGGATTAAGGTCAATTATGCTTGCTTGACTTACTCCTCGATGTTAGGGGTTGACGAAGCGAGATTGACTCATCATAGTTACCATAGTTGTGGTTATGACGATGATAGGATTCCTTAATTCTCATTCCCAAGTCAAGACTCTTTTATGCATTTATAGCATTTTCACTAGTTTTGACCTTATCTTCTTTTTAATTGCATTGATTTTCCTTTTTTATCATTTCTTAGTTCTTTTAATTTTCCGTTTCTTACTCCAAAACCCCTTTTCCTCACAACCGAAAGTGTGACATCTTAATTGCATTCCTAGGGAGAACGACCCAAGGTTGAATTACTCTCAGTTATATTTGTATTTGAAAATCAAACTTTGATGGTGGGAGTTGGTTTCCGGTTTGGTCTATACTTGCAACGGAAGTTATTTTAAGTGGACAAAATCCAAACCGGTGCAATTCTTTCATCTATGACACCCTCACTATCAGAATGGCACGCTTCTGGCTGCACCACTATGATAACAAGAACTATTACAACGACTTCATATACTTAATAATAAAATATGAGCCTTTCACTCGAAACCATATCGCTGATTTCTTTTGAAAAACCAAATATACTTTTTCTTAAAACAAACATACATATATAACTAGAACTCAATCACATTATTCATATACATATATTTATACATACCAGATTTCTTATACAATTATTTACAAATATACATACATGCCTTTCATTACAAAACAGAATTCCTATCCCTCTTACAACAATATAATGTTAATAGCAAGGGAAGAATAATATCTAAACTAAAACATCGTATAAGCAAAACGCAATAAACTCTTCGTAAGCTTCTTCCTCCGTCTCCTGAAAAGATAAAGTTGTAGGGGGTGAAAACATAACCACACGATTTCACCACAGAGTTTTCAGAATTGTCATAAGAAGATATTTAATAAGAAAACTGTTTTTCAAACTCAGTGATTATCGTGTTTTATGAATCTTTTAAAAACCGACGATTTAACCACCCAAAAATTCAAAGCCTTTTTTTAAAAAAAAATCAATTAAGCATCCAGAAATTCAAAACTCACTTTTCTTATAAAAGAATCTTAAAAGTTTCCTAACAGTATGAATGACAAACCTGTTCCAAACATAGGTTCATATAGTCTATGTTGAACCAGCTTGATATTTCATACTTAACTAAACCTTAATCAGAAACCAACACAAAATCAATCAACACTATCATCAATTCAACACCAATACTCAATCAACAAAAGTACCATACCAGAGGAAACACAGGCAAAACAGACAAGAAAAACACAGGTATAGATAGCAGTTACAGCAAATAGTTTAGATAGCAGTTAACAATAGTTAAGTAATTAGGCAAACCAAACAAATTCAAACTCAAAAAAAGCATACAAATGCATATGATGCCTGTTTGCCCTATGGCTAATGAGCTCATCTGTCAGTTATACAGCTAACCCGACATGTCCTGGTAGCTAATCATTGCACAGTACACCAAACACGGAGCAAGTGGGACAACGCCGAAACCCTTACATCTTACCCGCGTATCTGGAGCAGGGGACAACTTTACCCTGCCTCTTACCCAGGTGGTGTTACAGTTCTCAACCTGGAGCAAGCGGTGACAGAACTCAACCCTTGCATCTTACCCGGAGTCTCGAACTCTTATCCGGAGCAAGTGGATAATACCACTGCATCTTACCCGGTCACATATATCTCAATCAAAATTCAATTTCATTTTCAAATCCATTCTCAATATGATTCAATTCCATTTCATAATTCAAACTCAGTTTTCATCATTCTTATTCCTCATATCTTTCCTGGAGAAAGTGGACAACACCACTACGTCTTACCCGGGGTCACATGTCTCATGCATTTACAAATTATCATCTCCGCACTTTCTCAACCACAAATAATTCTTTTCTAAATAAAGCAAAACTTAAAATGTAATTCTTTTCTGAATAACTCAAAATAAAATTATAAAATCCTTTAAAAATCCAAAGCATTCTAATAAGTACTTCAAACAAAATCTCCAATTTTATAAAAATTTGGGCAGCACCTCCTCTAAAACTCGGACTCTGCCACCCTTCTCGGGTCTCAGCCAAACATTCCTCAAACCCCTCTCAATCATTTAATAGCAAATCATTTTCAATAACAAAATATTTTCAAAACCTTAAGAAAACTGATTTGACAACCACCAATTTAACAAAATCAATAACTCAGAATATTCAACCTTCTCAAACAATCAATAATCTCACCAGACAAACAAACATAATCATCCAGAGCAACGTAATTCAATCCATAAGACTCTCATAATCACCAAAATATATTTTTGCATCAATATCAATTTATAACAATTATTGGAAATAAAAGCAGTTTAAGGAAAGCGTCCCTACCTCGATTGTCGGAACTCGAAACTCTAAAATGCGTCACAAACTCATTTTCTCTCGGCCCATAACAGTGGCAGCCACAACCACAGCTTCAAACCACTTTCACAGCAACCACAGCAACTCTAATCGCAACATATAATAACCGAAACTCAATCTTATAGCAATTAACACCACAAAACCTCAGCGTAAGATAACAGAGCAGCGACTAAAGGGCTTTCCGGAACATAAACACTTACCGTAACAAAGGAGTAATGATTGGACTAAACTACAGAAGCTTCGGCAGTGGTCTCGGCGGCCACAAAACTGTCCCGGCGGCCAAATACACAACGACACGATCTTCTCCTCCTCCGGCAGCGACATCCGTGGCAGCAACCTCCATGTTTCCTCTCTCCTGCTCGAGCTCCTCTTCCCAGCAACCCCAACAGTGACAGCGGCGGTGCAGCAGTTCGGTCACGGGGACTCCCTCGGCAATGATGGATCGGCGGCGATGGCTTTGCGGTGAAGGCGCGGCGGTAGCGCGCGGTTCCCTCTTCCTTCGCGTCTCTCTCTCTCTCGCCTCAGATCTGATTTGTGACGGTGGCTTCCAGGCAGGTTGGCGGCGGCGCGTGGCGCAGTAGCGGCGTCTTCTTCCTTGGCTCCCTCACGCGATGGTTCGGGCTGGATCAAAGGCAGACGACGACGGCAAAGCACAAGAACGACAACAAGGATTCTCCCAGCGGCGGCTCTGGCTCAACGACGCCTCTCTCTCTCTCTCTCTCTCTCTCTCTCTCTCTCTCTCTGTGATGGTGGCGCGGTCCCTTCTCCCTTCCCGGTCTCTCTTTCCTTCTGTTTTTATGCCGCCGCTGCTGCTGCTGTGTTAGTGTGTATGGGGGAAAGGAGATGGTGGTGGGTGAGTGGTGGTAGAGATTAGGGTTTTGTGTGTAGATTTTGGGGATTTAGGGTATTGATTAAAAACCAAACTTAATCCAATAATAATATCTATAAAAAACCTATTTAATTATCAACATAAAATTTATTTCCAAATAAATATTCTAATTAAATAATTAAAGATAACAAAAATCATTTTCTTTTATAATCATAAAATAAAGTTAAAAATCTAATTATTAAACTTAAAGCATATAAATTTCATATTATTATTCAATTACTAAAATTTTAAATCATAAATAAAAATTGTTTAATTTATATATAAAATTTCTTAAATTATAATATTAATTAAATATAATAAATCATAAATAAATTTGTCATTAATTTTTTTTTTAAATTCGGGGTCTTACAATGCGTACGCATGCAGGTTCCTTCATACGCATGATATTGAAAACGATATTATCGCGTACGCGAGCTACCTCTGCGAACGCGAGCTTATGGGGCAGAAATAGTTGCCTGCGTATGCACGCCATCTGGCGCGTACGCATGAGTGTCGAAAGGGTATTTTTGCATACGTGTGACACGTTTGCGTACGCAAAAGCACTTGGTCGAACCAAATACTCATGTACGCATGCCTTCCGCGTACGCACGAATGCAATTTTTTTCAAAAAGTTGCTATGACAGAAAATTCAGTTTTTACACAAAACTTCAAATTCGCATAACTTTTTCGTTAAAAATCGTTTTCCGTACGTTTTTCGAACGACATAAACTACACAGACCAAACTTTCATTTAAGATAAGTTTCATAAAATTTGAGGGTCTGGAAACCATGTTATGCCCTTTAAAGTTTGTCAAAACAGGTTTTTACCAAAATTTGCAAAGTCCTCTAGTTTTCAAAATTCTCACCCCAAACCAAATCAACCGTAGCCCATTTTAATACCAAAACACCCAAAAATCAATTCCAAACATACCACTACACATTAGCAATTATTTCTCAATTATTTTCCAATAATTTCAATGCCTAATTTATTCAAATTTCTATTTTCTCAACTCCTTCAACAAATTCCTACTCATAATCCATAATACCATCAATCATGATCACAATTCATTAATTTCCATTCATTTCACAACATCACCACAATTTTATCTTATAAACTCATTCACATTCAATCTCCATCCAATATTTCACAACTCCAACAATCATCAACCTCATCATCAAACATCAAAATTCACATACAAATAATCACATATCACACACTCAATCATTCAATCATATCTTAAGGCAACTAGCCTAAGTTTCACAAAACATTACATATTATCTAGCGAAAATCGAAACCATACCTTGGTTGATTTTCTCCAAGAACAAAATGCCAAAAAACCTTTTTCTCAAAAGATTCCAAGCCTACAACCAATTCCAACAAGCTCCGGCCACCAATGCTCAAAACCAAGCACTCCAATGCCAAATTGAAGCTCTAAACAATATCAATTCAATGTAATTCCATGCAATATACCTAAAATTAATACTAGGGCTCACAAATTCCACAAACCACAAGGGTTTAGAGAATCCTTACCGTCCCCAATGATGTTTAGGGCAAAACCCAATAATAATCCAATGCTAGATTACACCTAAATAATGAAATAATGAAGAATCTCAATATCCAAAAGCCAATTTTGAAATTGACCTAGAACTGAGAATGAGAGCAAGGAATTTCGAGTTTCTTATCACTTTTTTAGATAGAATTGAAGAGCTCATCGAGAGGATTGCGTGGCCACAAATGACACGCCAATCGGAGCCCTGGATCACAAGTTATGATTTAAGGAAGAAGATGATGAATAGTAATGTTAGGGTTCTTCTTCCCTTCTTCACTTTGATTTTATGATAAAATGTTTTGTGTTGTTAGTGAGGCTAATGTGCTGAATGGCTCATGGGTGAGGGTGTTAATAAATGGGCCTTAGGCCTAATTGTGGCCCAAGTCTGTTTACTTAGCCCTTTGGCCCCTTTCGGCCAAAATCTTTAAAATAAGTGTCCGTTTTTCTATTCTAAATATTTCTCTAAGTATTTCTGCAGTTTTTATTTTCTCATACACAGTACCGGATAGACTTAAGCCGGTACTGCTAGCTAAATTATCGGTACACATTTTTATGCATTTTTTCTACCAAAAGTTATATTTTCCCACTCCGTTGAATCCAAATCTCACGTTTAAATTTTCAAATTAATATTTCTAAATTTTTCAACCTATTCCGGACAACTAAATTATTATTTTATTCTAATTAAAAGGCTAATAATTTTTCATTTCTTACATCCTACCCACCTAAATAGGATTTTTGTCCTCAAAATTCAATTTGCCTGTAAACAAGCGAGGGTAGTTCTTCCTCATCTCAAATTCGAGCTCCAACTTGCACTCGTCCATTCTGGCTCGACTCCTAGTGACTT
This sequence comes from Arachis ipaensis, assembly GCF_059453495.1. Lineage (NCBI taxonomy): Eukaryota > Viridiplantae > Streptophyta > Magnoliopsida > Fabales > Fabaceae > Arachis > Arachis ipaensis. The sequence goes on along the minus strand of NC_142441.1, from coordinate 25,356,155 downwards.
CAACCAGCGAAACTTTTTTTCCGCGATGTCCATTGACACCAATTCGGAACCTAACCAAACCTGTCCCTCATTCACTTCAACTCTTAGTTCCTCAATCCTCTGTTATCCTGTGAAAGAAAACAACTTTATATCAATATATCCCCAAAACTCCTTTCTTCACGAAGTATTCTGCTATTAACATCATCAATTAAAATATGGGGCTCCTCTTAAAAGGTTCAAGTTATCCCCTTAATTCTTCATTCACACTCAACTTAATCAAGTCATCAAAGCATCCCATCCCGTAATTCCACTATATCAATGCTCTCACACACTTCCATTGTGCCAGTCTGATTGTTTGCCATTATGAATCCTAATTATTCACCTACATCCACCAAGGATTTCCTTGGGTTTCGCCAGTCCAATTACTTTCAGTATCTCTTGCAACTCCTGATAATTCTGCTGAGCTTTTTAAATCTCAGTCTTGAAGTTGCTAAAGATATGCAGCTAGTCAATTTAAGAATCGTACTTACTCGACTACTCATCCTTCTTAAGCATCATCCCAGCAACGCTTAGAGATTTTCTGTCCAACGTACCCGCTACCACGTTTGTTTTTCCCAGGTGATAATTTCAATTCAAAGTTGTAGTTCTTCAGCAGCTCCATTCATCTCCTTTAGGTTCTGAAAGCTTTTCCTCACAATATGACATCCCGGTGCATCCTGGTAAGTCAACTCAGTCATAGGTAACGCCATTTGCAAAAGCAAAGCTTCATAACTCCTCATGATATCGCACACTCAGAAGTTTCATCTTTTGTGTTCATAAGTCATATTCTAAGGAACTAACGTTTCGATGGTTGCATCTAGAAAATCGTACGTGATGCCGACATAAGCTCGAGTTTATTTGAAGGGATACCAAGCTCAAAAGAGAACAAACAATTCGAATGGTACCCGCCAGAAAATAAAAATGATAGATTGGGTTGCAATCAAATGAGGTTGTAGAAAATAAAAAAAATGTACTAGAAAAAGAACCAGAGTGCACCTCAAGAAAGGAATTACAAATTAAGAATCTTAGGTGAAAACAATAATGCACATTGAATCAAAATATGTCTCTGCTTTTCCCCACACTTGATTGGGTCGAAACAAGCTCATGCTCACATCAAAGAGTACAAGTTTCATGTAAGGATATGCAAGGAATGGGATTGGGAATTATTCAAATTATTCCCCAAGAAGGATTCTGGAATAAAGAACTTCAATGCAAATTACAAAAGAAAGATAGATTGGGTCACAAGAATTTGTTGAAACACTTTCTCATATCAAGCCTCATATTGCCATCTTCTTTCATCAATTACATAACTGGTGCTCCACATGGGAAAATACTTGGTTGGATCAATTTTTTCTTTTTTTTTTCCTTATCAGTCAGTTTCTCTAACTAAACCTTGAGTTCTGCCAGCCCTAACAGTGATATTACATGTGACACAATTAACTTTGGTCCTAAGTCTGATCCTAAATTTGATACTCTCAGTTCTAAATCCTCATCTCATCATAAGCCACTGATAAGTGTCGTGCTTCTAACATTATACAATGCAATTAAAACTTGGTTACCAATTCAATTACCTCGTATTAGAGATTCTCAACCCCGTTGCTGAGACTATCCCGCATCCTAAATTATTTTGTAGGGACAATGCCTAGAAATATGCCTTGAGAATCTGTAGTGGTAGCATAGACCTAACCCATACATGCACGATGTTTTCGGATGGTACCATTCACATCTCAGGAACCTCAAGTTCTCTTGCTGAGTTCCCGCCTATTTTCCCTTACCATGTCCTCAGTGGTGGTCTTCTTTTCGGTAATCATTTCGGTCATGTGGGTATTGTGGTGGATGGCCACTCTTCTTGAAGCCTTGACCCTTCAGTGCGAAATCCTTGTCATGGTCCTTCTTGTAAAATTTCTGACGGTCATCCTTTGTCATTAAGGCCTCCCTTGAGCACTCTTCTACAATCCTACTCTTGTTTACTAGCTCAGAGAACCTTCTAATCTCCAACGGAGCCACATCACTCATGATGTTCTTCTTGAGCCCTCATTGGTACTTAATACATTTTCAGCCTTCATAGGACTCAGGGACACCCTAACATACCCTCGAGAACCTACAGAGCTCCTAGAACTTGCTGGTGTATTCAACTACAGACATAAACCCTTGCTTCAGATGCATGAGATCCAACTCCCTGGCCTCCTTTACTGACTCGGAAAAAATACTTCTTGTAGAAAGCAGTTTGAAACAATGTCCACAAAATATCCACATTCTGTTGCTGCAGGAATCGACACTTCCCTTGCCACCAATGTTAAGCTTCTCCCTCCAGTTTCACTAAGACCAGTTGGAAAGGTTTAGTTCCACCAAAAGTGGAGTTGTTTGCTTGGTTTGTCTTGACAGGCAGGGTGAATACCAATGATAGGCTGAGTCAGTTCGGGATTATCAATCAGGATGATAAGCAGTGTATTTTATGTAACAGGGATGTTGAACAGGTCAATCACTTGTTTCTTGGTTGTGATTTTTCTTGGCAGGTGTGGATTGCTTGGATATCTGTGTTTGGCAGACTATGGTCTTTTCCAGGATTGTTGAAGGACCACTTCCTAAGTTGGACAGAAGAGCCGGGTAGGAAGGAGGATCGAAAATCGTGGCTGATGTGTTTCTATGCGGTCATATGGCACATTTAGATGGAAAGGAATAGGAGGATATTTTAGAATACAAGCAAAGGTGTAGACAAAATCATCAATATGACCATGATTACCTACAAGAAGTGGGAAGGCGTACTCTCTTCGTGTTGTTGATGGCTATGCTGGAGATGACATGGGGAGATCCTTTAATCGTGTTCATTTCTAGGTGTTGCTAGTTTAGTTTGGTTATCGTTTATAATTGCTCCACTTTATTGTGTTGAGCTCGTTTACTTCAAAAAAAAAAGTTTCTCCCTCCAGTTGTACATTGCAAACTCCACACATTGATTATCCGGAACATGCTGAGTTTGCAATGCACGCTCCATAGCTTGGAACCAATTGTCTGCTTCAGTAGGGTTTGTAGATCCCTTAAAAGTAGGTGGGTTAACTTTCAGAAAAGTAGCTAACGTCATCGGGACTCTACCACCCAAATTGTTCCCAGTTCCTTCTCCACTTCCATTCCTATTTCCAGTTGATCGACCCATCCTTTCCATAGCCTGAGTCATTACAGCAGTGCTCACTTGTATTGAGTTAGCTAAGTTAGTCATCGCCGCCATGAACTCGACATGGTTGTTAGATGGCAGATTATCCTCACTCTCTCTTTGAGTACGTGATCGACCTCATTCACGAGTAGCCATTCGGGGTCCTGTCCACACTAAACAAGCGATATCAAGGTGATTAGTCTCAATACCTCAAACTTAGTGCTTCAATTAACAAAAAATGTGCTTGCAAACAAGCATGTTATGCATATGAAGCAGATATCCTAAATAACACGAAAGAAAAATGACCCAGAGTATGCAATGAAGTACAATCAATCCATCCTTTAAGCTCACGAGGACGAACTGTTCTGATACCATAATGTAACACCCTATCACGCTAAGCTTTACCCTATAGCCGTAAAGCAAAGGCGATAAAGCATCACGACTGGTCTAAAGCTTATAACATAATATATAATCAAGGAGTATTAAGACTAGAAGCCCGATGAAAGAAATAGAAGAACAACTCAGGAATACAAAATACGAAGCATTCACACACTATAGTTAAAGCGTGTTGGCACAAAAAGACCAGAATATATAAAATCTTGCACAAGCTCCAAGATATACAAGGTAATAGATATAAGATAAACAAGGTATATATGTGTACGATAACCAAAAAGGAACTAGCCGCAACCCGCAGAGTTTAAGCCGACTAGTTAAACAAGATACAACAGAATTTTTTAGACAAACAGATATATTCTATCTCTCAAAGTTTTCAAAGTAAAAAGCCTCAAAGGCAATAGTATAAAAAAGTGAGAGTCAACTATAATAGTAAAACAAAAGTAAAACATCGAGCCATCCTCTCCTCTGTCACCATCCGCAAAACTCATCGAGGTGGGTTGGGAGTTCTCAGTATGGTAATAGTGCCCAATAGATAAGATATAAGGTTCCCAAAAGTCAAAGGCAATCCTAAAACTTCACAATGCATAATATTTCAACTTATAACATGTCTTAAAATCCATAAAAGGTTATCTAACTTAAGGGATCTTTACTTTAACAATTACCGCTATCCCACAGACTACGCCAACCTATCCTACAAGCGACCCCATCGCCACTGACTACCGAACCTCCTCAATCCCAGTAGAAAACACAAGTAAATGCAAGCAAATAACAGACAAGTAGGTTACATGTACATCAGATAACACAAATAGCATTTAGGCATATTATACAATTGGGCAAAAAGCAAATAAATGATCTAAACAATCACATAAGAATGCATATGATGAATGCCTGCTCTACTGGCCATGAGCTCATGTGTCGGTTACATTGCTAGAACCTGACACATCTGGTAGCTGATATGGATATCGTCTCGCTGTTTCACTTCTACACTCTTGGGATATAATGCCCGCCGCACTCTTGGGATATAGTGTCCGACACATTCTTGGGATATAGTACCCGCCACACTCTTCGGATATAGTCCTTGACACACTACACCCACAGAGAAAGAACCACAAACAAGTAGGATTTCATCACCATCCTTGCTCGGGTTTTAAATCATAAGTCAAACTGCAAACGGGATAACACCACCGTCCTTACCAAACACAATTCAATCCCATATTCTAAACCAAATTCATGATTTCACTCAAATTCATCCCCAATCTCACTTCACTTCATTCTTAGTAGCAATCATCATCAACCATTATTATCTCTCAATATCATTGTTACCCTTGTCATACCTCAAAGCCATAACCTCGACAAGCGGGATTAACCACCGTTTTTACCAGGCACATCACAAATTATCAATAATAATGCATCATAATCTGCTACTCATATAAGCTATCATTCTTCATATTCAATAGGTTAACCAACCTCAATCTTTCACAAATCATCATTAGCTTTCCTTTTTTCACTTTACCATCAACATGCCACTCCACCAATCCATTCTAATTATTCCATCCACAGTACGTTACAAACCTAAGGCCCCGTCTCTAAACTCATAAAAAAAATACCCCTTTTTAATTCTCCCAAAGCATTCTCGTTTGTCCCAAAGCCTAAACACTAGCTAAAGAATCTTGAATAAGGATCACAGAGATTTAGAAAGCTAGAGGAATACTTGAAAACTTAAAAATTACAATTTCAGCAAAAGAAGGGGTCATGCGTACGCATGCTCATTTCTGTGTACGGATGATGTTGAAAACGGCATTGTCATGTACATAAGCTACCTCCACGTACACGAGCTTATGGGGCAGAAACGGTTGCCCGCGTACGCACGCCATCTGGTGCGTATGCATGAATGTCAAAAGGGCATTTTCACGTACGTATGACACATTTGCGTATGCAAAAGAACTTGGTCGAACCAAATAATCATGTACGCATGCCTTCCGCGTACGCATGAATGCAATTTTTTTCATAAAGTTGCTATGATGAAAAAAATTCAGTTTTTACACAAAACTTCAAACGTGCATAACTTTTTCGTTGAAAATCCGTCCACTCTTCGAACATCATAAATTACACGGATCCAACTTTCATTTAAGATAAGTTTTATAAAATTTGAGGGTTTGGAAACCAAGTTATGGCCCGTTAAAGTTCGTCAAAACAGGTTTTTACCAAAATTTGCAAAGTTCTAGTTTTCAAAATTCTCACCCCAAACCAAATCAACCATAGCCCATTTCAATACCAAAACACCCAAAAATCAATACTAAACACACCACTACACATTAGAAATCATTCTTCAATTACTTTCCAATCATTCCAATGCCTAATTTATTCAAATTTTCATTTTCTTAACTCCTTCAACAAATTCGTACTCATAAATCCACAATACCACCAATCACGATCACAATTCATTAATTTTCATTCATTTCACAACATCGCCATAAGTTCTATCATACAAACTCATTCTACATTCAATCTCCATCCAATATTTCAGAACTCTAATAATTATTAACTTCATCATCAAACATCAAAATTCATATACAAATAATCACATATCATACACTCAATCATTCAATCCTATCTTAAGGTAACTAACCTAAGTTTCACAAAACATTACATATTATTTAGCAAAAATCGAAACCATATCTTGCCCGATTTCCTCCAAACATAAAACACCACAAAACCCTTTCCTCAAAAGCTTCCAAGCCTACAACCAATTCCAACAAGCTCTGGCCACTAATGCTCAAATCCAAGTACTCCAATGCCAAATTCAAGCTCCAAACAACATCAATTCAATCTAATTCCATGTAATATGTCCAAAATCAATACTAGGGCTCATAAATTTCACAAAATACAAAGGTTTAGAGAATTCTTACCTTACCCAATGATATTTGGAGTAAAATCCAATAATAACCCAATGTTAGATTACACCAAAATAATGAAATCATGAAGAATCTCAATATCCAAAAGCCAATTTTAAAATTGAGCTAGAATTGAGAATGGGAGCAAGGAATTTGAGTTTCTTACCACTTTGTTTAGATTGAATTGAAGAGCTCGACGATAGGATCGCATTGCCACAAACGACACGCCAATCGAATCCTCGGATCACAAGTTATGATCCAAAATTTATAAGATGTGATTATCTCAGAAAAATATATATGTATAGCCCAAGTGGAAGATTGTAAGAAAATTATTATTTCTTAATATATTTATGGGCAATACATATATTAATATAATCGAAAATTAAGTAATTTCACATTAAATGACTTATATAACGGTGATCTCATTTATTGTCATAAATGTTGAATTAAATAAGTCATTATTACTTTTGATTTGGATAAATGAGATTAAAATCATAGATACTATTTTAGTTGAGTTTTAGGGTTTAATGAGTGTCACACTCAAATATAAATAATGACTTCAGGATTTTGGTCTCCAACACATCAAACTTGTCTTCATAGCTCTTTTCCTACAGTGGAGTTGTAGTTCAGCCCTATCAGGGATACAGAATGTTTTGGTTGACGAAGATTAAAGAACCACAAGAGCCAAGCTTTCTAATCTCAATCATGCTCTCGAATGAAGGGCACTTCTGCATTCTCAGTTATATTTTTTAATGATTTAACATGGATGATCATGAGGTTGAGAAATCCTAAAATTTTTAGATAAAATAAAATTTTTATTTAATCAAATAATGATAAATAATTTTATTGAATTAAATTATATTAATATGATCATTAGATGATAAAAAATGCTACAAAAATAAATAAATAATATTTTAAGAATATAAAAATATTAAATTCTTATTTCAATTTGCTTTTTTAATCAACGACAATAAATATCTTGAATTAATTACATTTTTACAAAAAATTATATACCTAAAATTATTTCATTTCTTTAAAAATCTTTTGAACATACAATGGTTCAACGAGAGGTTAACTATTGAGAAATGAATATAATATTTTTAAATTCATATTTTCAATAAAAAGATGTACTTAATTCTATCCATTCTAAATAATTCTACATTCACTATTACTTATCTATCTAAATAATTCTAACATTGATAGAATATTATTTTTAGATGCAAAAAAATTTAAAATATATTTATTCTATTTCAAAAATCAATATTCATATTTAACTTAGGATTTCAGTAAATATGGTAAAAAAATATTATATTTTTTAGTTAAAAAAGTAAAATATTGATAAATATATTTTTGTACTTTAACTTTAGATTTTTCAAAAAAATTTTGCAAGTTAATGGAATCAAATCATATTTCTATAACATACATAAGAATGTATATTACACATAAATAAAAAATGTTAAGTGTACTAACCAATAAAATATTGAAGGAAAGAAATATAAATAGAAGAGAAACAAAATTACTAAACGGAAGAAAAATAATTTAATAAATTTTATGTGTATATAAAAGAGGAATAAAATAAAAATATACGGTACCTTATTTAATTTAGCAAGATTTATGAGAATAAACACAGAATAAAAGAATAAAAATAATAATAAAAAGAAACTAAATATCTGAATTAATATCAAAATAAAAAGTAATAAAATAATGATAATCTATCATAATCTTAATCTTTTAATATGATTAATTAATAACAATATAACTAGTCTACCATAATCTTAATCTAATTTTTTAATATAATTAATTCTAATTAAGTAATCAAATAAATTGAATATAAATATGTCTAACCTAATCGTATAAAGAAACAGTAGATTTTCTACAAATTAAACATTTTATATATATATAAACATCACTTTAAAATGAGATTATTATTAATGACATATAAATTTTAAAATTGTATTAATGGATTAATTGAAATACATTATTAGAATAAAAAGTTATAAGAATTAAAATAACTGAAATTTATTAATTTTAATTAGTTAAATTAGCATAAAATAAAAAAGAGATGATTAATTAGATTAAATAAATTAAAAAATATTATTGAGCAAAACAAATGTCACAATAATTATATTATTAATTTGAAAAAAATCAATTCAATCCATTCAAATTTTTATTTAAAATAGACAATTAAAAATCACTAATGAATAAAAGTGAATGGAATATAATAAAGAATAATTTTGATAGTATAAATAATTAAATTAAATTATTATATACAATTTTCACTTTTTACCTTATTATAATTTAAGTTAACATTAATGATAAAAAACTAATGAATAAATTACTATTTGTACCCATAAAAAATAAAGACGCTGACAAATAATGTACCATATAAGAATAAAACGACAATTATAACTACGGAAGATAGTCTCCGTGTGCCAAGAGTACCAAGACGTTGGTTACATAATTAGTCCGTTATGGTACTTTTGGCACACGAAAGCCATCTTCCGTGGTTACAATTGTCGTTTTATTCTTATATAAATACATTTGTCAGCGTCTGTATTTTTCATGGGTACAAATGGTAATTTATTCAAAACTAATTTTAAATAGCCCCAATTTGTATTTTACAACATAATTAAAGCACAATTTATACTTTTTTATTTTGTGATTAATCAATATTTTTTAAATTTTTTGGTTAAGTCTTCTGTATTTTATGATTGATAATTTCTTTCTACAAAATACCAATTTGTGATGAATTGTTACAATCATAATTAATTAAAAAAATAAAAAAATTATTAAAAAAATCAAATAAAAGATAAAAAATAGAGTAAAAATTTATTTTGAATAAAAAATTTTGTCAATTGTGCTAAAAAATCTAAAAATTTGTATCTTATTATATAATTAATTTTGTTACTCACTTCAACTTTATTATCCCTTTGTATCCAAAAAAGTATATAATGTTACGCTTATTTCAAAAAGGATAAAACTCTTCAAATACACAGTATAATATATAATTTAAGATTAATAAGATAAAAAATATCTAGAATTTTATAATTGTATTTGAAATTTCCAATGACGATAATACAAAGAGTTTAAATCTACCAAATAAATTCAATAGTTGCCCTTTGCACATCTTATTTAAATTTTAATTTTAAAATTTAATTTGTATCTTTTTTTTCTAATGTAAATTATTTTTGACAAAAAAATAGTAAAAAAATCTATTAGACCAAAAAAATATTCTATCGAAGAATTATTATAAGGAGATTTATAATTAAATAAGAAAATAATAAAAGCATTAATAATAATAAAGAAAAAAATTGAAGTTCATATTAAAGAATGTTAGAAAAAAAAATAATAAAGTTCGTATTGATAATAATAATACTGAGAAATGATATTATTGCTTTAGACTTTTAGCCTTCATTTTTGGCCATCATTTTTTTTTAATTATTTTTATTTAAATTATTAAGTCATAAAAAAATAAAAAATAATTCAAGAAAACGAAAATAATAAGATCAATAATAATTATATAAATCAAAATACATAAAAAAAAAGCTATTTATATAATAAAATTAACATGAGTATATTTAAACAGGATTTTCCTTTTCACTTATTTTTAGTCTCATTAGATGAGGAGAACAAATGCCATATAAGCTGCTCACACACCCACTCACCCACACTTTGAGGTTTTCTTGAACCTCATCCCAGTCTCAGCTGGAGTTTGAACTTAGTGCAGCTTGATTAAGAGAGGCAATTTGATTGCCACGTGATCTAAGCCTCCGCTGCAGCCCTTTCACTTTAACTTCACCTCTTTTTGTTTTGAATTTCTTCTCACTCTAAATTTCCAAACAAAATGCTCTCCTATTTGGGTCTTTTAAGTTTTAATAGCTCATCAAAACTGAGGCCCTTTGGGCTTGAAAAAAAAACGGAAAAATCACAAAATAATATATCTTCGAAAATGGGGACCGGCGAGTATGGTGGACGCGCTTCCATGGTAGCTTAGAAGAGAGTCAGAAACTACTTCCCCTTAGTCTACAGCTGAGTCCACACTCCACAGTCTCGACCCTCGAGCGAACGAGTGCGTGCGTCACGGCCTTGTTTCACTCGGTGAAAAACCTAACTCCCCAAAACACATCGGAAACAATCTCATGCAATCAATGTGACTCAATTACTGACACAGTTAGGCCCAGGTAAAATCATGCATCATCTTACTATCGTCGTCATCATCATAAAAAAATTACGATAATAAAATGGTTATCATATTGTAATTATAATAATAATTTCGCCCTACATTCCTCTAATTAAATTTTCCTCTCCCTCCTTCAACCATACTCAAAAATATCCCTTCTCTCTGCTCCTGTCAGGTTTCGACGCTTTCATTTTCCCTCCTTTTACTACTAAATCAAATGCGTCAGCCTTTTACATTTCGTTTCTTAATCTCCATTGCGGAAGCTTTGACTTTCACGTTTCTCATTTTTTTCCTCTTTCGTTGATTTTTTTTGCAGGTTTTCGGTCGCTTTTAGGTTTTGATTTTTGGACTCTGTATTCGATCAGCACTCTCCAGGTAAGATATTAGTGCTGAAGATTTGTGCAAATTTACCGTTGCATGTTCTTGTCACTGTGATTTGTTTTGCATCTTGTTGATTGGGTTAGGCTGTGAGCTTGTTCTCTGTTTCTATATGTGTGCTTTTTTTGTTTGTTCGTTTCAGCTGTTAATTTTTACTTAGTGCATTCTTTCATTCAATTCGATAGCTGAAACAAAAAATTTTCATGTTTTTCTGCCATTATTGATATGTGGCACCAGCTTGTTGTGCTTGATAGCAGCACAAGCCAATTACTTGATAAGCTGATCAAGGCTTTTTGTTCAACAATCAGCATTTTTTAGTTATGTTGACCTAACACCCCCATCGCCCGCCCGCCCGCCCGCTGCCGCCACCAAATGCAAAGCAGTATTGTATCGGTAAAATAACACAGTACAATGTTTTTCTTTTAAATGGATTTATTTCTTGATTGTTATATGGAAATGAACTAACATTTTGGAGTTAAGTTAGGTTCTCAATCTTAAAACAAGGCAGTGTTTGGTCTGTTTTCTGCTTGGATTTCATGTTGAGCTTGATACGTTTTCATTGATATTATATTATTGTTATTATATTTATTTGTGTCTGATTTTTCATTTTCTTTTCTTAAGTTATGCTAAAATTTTTTGAAAAAGGGAACTGAATTTAATTATATCTAGTTTTTTAAATTAGTGGTGACAACATATAAACTGAAAATGGAAGAAAAAAGGCCCTATTTTTCTGTAATCAACCATTCCTTTTATTTTCTACGGTATTATAAAATCAGTATCAAGGAGCAGTTTAATGACTATAAATCATATTGTACTTTTCCCATCTCTGGCATCTTTGAAATTTAATTACATTTTGCATTTCAGAGCTTGTACCGAAGTTTCCGTTGGCTGGTTGGAAATGGCGCCAAATCCAAAGGTGGTAGCAGCCTATCGGGCAATGGCAAATCTTGGGATTCATGAATCAAAAGTGAAGCCAGTACTAAAGAAGCTCCTTAAGTTGTATGATAAAAACTGGGAGCTTATTGAAGAAGAGAACTATAGAGCTCTGGCAGATGCAATATTTGAGGAGGAGGAAAATCCGGTCTATTTCCTACTGTATTGAATACTGGGTTATTTATTTATTTATTCATTTTTATTAATACTCTGGTCTATTCTACATAGGATCATCCATTTGTTTGTATATGTAACAGGTGCTGGAGCAAGAGCAGGAAAAGAAAAACAAGAGAGTTGATGTAAATGAAAGTGATTTTTATGTCGCTAAGTTATCTGCATTTCTTTGTTGATCTTATTCGCATGCCTGATTAGATGTCATCCTTACTTGTAAATAATCAGGAAGCAGAGTTAGATGATGAAGTGCAAGATCAGCCACTGCGACCTAAAAAGAGGTTGCGCTTGAGAGGTCCAGAGTTTCAGTCTTCAAATAATCAGATTAGCAGTGGTCCCAGTTCAGCTGCTTTTCCATTGAAAACTCCTAAATTAGAAGATGACACGGTACCTGGAAATGGTTCTATACTGCATGCTCAAAGTGCTGCAGCATTATCTGATGGAAATGGAATGATTGAAGCTCATCAAGTTCATTCACAAGAAGGCATTATTGACAAGGGAAAGAAACCTGTATCACCTCAAGTTACTCCCAGAGGAAGAAGATCTACATCGGATGGAGTGCCACCAGCAGTACTACCTAAAGAACCAGCAGTTGAACCGCTGAGCACTTTGTCTCCAAGAAGCAAAATGGCCCATCCTCTTGTATGGATCAAGCCCAAGGATGAGCCAATTGATGACGCACGAGATAATGAGGCTCCCATTTCAATGATTCTTCCTGGTATTTATCTGATTGTACCTTCATGAGGGATTATTTATTTATTTATTTTTCCTCCAGTCATTTAATATCTTGGCAGTGTCTTTTCCTTCATGATCAACTTTTGTTGAATCTGATGATAAATAATGGGGTTTCAAAGTATATGGGAAAATTTTCATAGGAAGATACAAGATTTTTTACCTAAGTTTAAGGGTTAAGTAAGAGTGTAAGACAAAGGACTTGTTTGGGTGAGCTTTTAATAAAAGATCTTTTTTCGAGTTATCTTTTTTCGAAAGATCTTTTAAAAAGTAAAAGTAATTTTATGTTTGGATATTTCATGTAAAAAGATCTTTTTATCTATCAATTATGTTTAGGTACAACACTAAAAGTACTTTTTTGTTTATTTATTACGTGAAAACATCTTTTTCTTTTTGAAGTAAAAAAGATCTTTTTAAAAAAGATATAAATTGTAGCTTTTAAAATGACATTTTTTATTTTTTAGTGCTTTTGCTTTTATTATTAAAAATTTGCCAAACACGCTGAAAAATGAAACAAAGATATTTTTTCAACAACTTAATGACACTCAAACAAGCTCAAAATATGTGTGATATAGTTTTTGTAGAACACTGTGAATTTTCTCTTAGATACTGAAAGATGGCACCATACAGCAAGTCGCATGGTTTAAGTATTTTAGGCCTGTTTTGCAGAATGCTGGGGGAGTGCTTTGAGAGTTATTTGTGATAAAACAAGTTTCTAAGGGAAAACTTTACTAGATGGCTATATTTTGACTGGGCTGTATATTGGTTGTGGAAAACTAACAAAGAGAAGGAGCTTAATATTGCATAGATTGGATTGATGGACACACTAAGCAAGATAGGGCTAGGAATGGATGTAATAGGAGTGCTTGGATGGCACCTATAATATAAAAGATGGCAGAGTCCGCCTTTGGTATTGGTTAAGTGGAGGATAGCATAATAGCTAGATATGATATCCGTTGAAAATGTCTGCAATATGATATTATGGCTTCATCTGATCCTTATAAGTTGTAACTGATCCTATCTAGCAGAGAAAATGTCCAGTTATTATTGTATGTCCTCAAAAGATGTAATTTGCAACATTCTGCTTAGCTGCCGACTATTTGAGTTGAATTGGCCATGATTAAAAATTCTTTATCCTCAAATGTCCTCTCATAACTGAGTCTTATCAGTTAGCATATGATTCAATTGGCATATGCAGTGTGCAAGTCCTGAATTGTAGGTGTTGCATACTGTATGACTTTTGTGTTTCTAGAAAGTCTCTAATCCAATGCTCAGATTTGGCATTTGCTTGTATACAAGAGAGGAGCCCTGGTTACTGGTTCCAGAAGTGGTCCTCTACTTCAGTCTTAAACCAACCAGATGTTACATCTCTGCCATTTATTTCTCTTTTAATATTGATTTCCATTTTCTTCTATTAGTTACTGTGCTTCCAACACAGATTCACTTTGATTGATGAGTTTTATTCTGGATTTGTTCTCCCTCAAAAGAACCATCTAGTGGAAAGGATTCTTCAATGATGAATGGTGCAGCTGGACAGCAAGATTGTGACGACACTGTGGCATCACATTGCATAAATGATGAAGTTGCTGGTGAAGATAACCTCCGCTCTTCAAATGAAGATGCCCCTTCTACTGTAGAGATAGGCTCATCACCTATACAAGAGGTAAAAATTTTGGAGCTCTAGCTCAGTTCTTAGCGGATTGGTTTTACATTTTTCTAGTTGTAATCTGCTTCTAAAAATGGAGGATAAATATTTATTATCTGATAAATTGTGACTTTCTTGTCCTTGCTTGTGAATCTGCTGAGAGATTTTGTTGATTTTATGTTCCAATTACTGATTTGAATGATGACTCACAGGAAGGATCTGCAAAGATAACAACACCAAACATCAGCATGCCAAAGGAATCTGAGTCACATGATGCTCTGGTTGCCGGAGGAAATGAAGATCCAGTTACACCTTGCATTTCAAATGGATCTGCCAATGTTAATTCTTATTCTTCCTTGCCCACTACTGAAATTCCAGTTTCTCTGCCCTGCCCGCGTGGTCTGGATGACACTTCACCAGTTCCCCAGGAGGTTGGAAATAATGATTGCTTAGCAAGTGATGATGGAAGGGAGCTAGTGGATCCTATATCTAATAATTCTCATAGTTTAGTTACTGTTCCAAAGAATCAGCTTACTACTAATGCTATAATGACTGTTCACGATGTTAATGACATAACAAAGGGTGAAGAAAAAGTGAAAATTTCATGGGTCAATAACATTACTGATGATTTCCCACCATCCTTTCATTACATACCCCGAAACCTTGTATTCCAAAATGCTTATGTTAGTATTTCTCTGTCTCGCATTGGGAATGAAGATTGCTGTTCTACTTGCATAGGCAATTGTGTCTTGTCTTCTGAATCATGTTCTTGTGCGAATAAAACTGGTGGTGGATTTGCCTACACTGCACAAGGCCTACTGAAGGAAGAGTTCTTGGATGAGTGCATTGTCATCAGCTGCAACCCTAAAAATTGTTTCTATTGTGAAGACTGCCCAGTTGAAAGATCAAAGAATGATGATTGTTCAGAACCATGTAAAGGACACTTAAGGAGGAAGTTTATTAAGGAATGCTGGAGTAAATGTGGCTGTGGTAAAAAATGTGGCAATCGGGTTGTCCAGCAAGGAATAACTTGCAACTTGCAGGTGGGTGTTTAAGTATTCTTAACAATTGCTTTCTTCAATGTGGAGGTTGTATACTGTGTACATTGTTTAATGCATTTCCCCCCTGGGGTTTGTTTTGATGAGTATTTACTAATAATTATGTGATTCAGGTGTTTTTAACTTCTGAAGGAAAAGGTTGGGGTCTTCGGACGTTAGAGGACCTTCCCAAAGGGGCATTTGTATGTGAGTTTGTTGGAGAAATTCTAATCGTCAAAGAATTGCATGAGAGGAGCCTAAAATATCCCAAAAATAGGAAATATACATACCCAATTCTATTGGATGCAGATTGGGAATCAGGAGGTGTGGGGGATAAAGAAGCACTTTGCTTGTATGCAGCATCTTATGGAAATGCTGCTAGGTTTATTAATCACAGGTATTAAAATTTCTATTTTTTCACCAGGACACTTTTGTAATTCATATATCTAGATTATCTTGTAAATAAGCTATGAGTTTTTCCTTTTTAATTCATCCACCAAACAAGCGACTATTAAGTCAAATTTCAGTTGAAAAAGCAGCTAAATATAGTTTACATACCATGGGTTTTTTCAAATCTGGCTGCCTATGGCCAATGGTGAGACACTGTTTAAGCAAATAACCTCCTCCTTTTTTCGGTCATTTCTCCAGTATCGGTATAATTGTTGACAGCTATTTTGTTATTTAGACATGCACATCTCTCTGCTTGTGTGCATTTTTGTGGATACTGGAAATAACTAAAGATTATAGAAGGCGAAAAGTTCATCTATATTGTGATTTGAAGAGTTTGATGCAATTGTGATGTTTATTGAACTCTCTGATTGTGATGACAAGTACTTAATACAACAGATGAAGTCGGTAAGGATGGAAAACCTTTTTATCTGAAGTTGTTAGTTGTGTGCATGTATTATTGGATTTTTGTTATCTATATAAACTTCACTATAAGAGTGAATAGGCAGATTTTAGTTTTGACTAATTAATTAGAAATTGTAAACTAGAAGATTTCTAATAGTTCTATTTCGTTTTGGCAGATGTTTAGATGCTAACTTGATTGAGATCCCCGTTGAAATTGAGGGCCCAGATCATCACTACTATCATGTGAGAAGTTAGCAAATCCTCTGAATTGCATCTGAAGTTTTTTAGTTGCTTTTGTTGGCATGAGTCGGATGACAGGCTCTCTGTAAGATACACTGCTTACATACGCTTTTAACATCCAATTTGCAGCTTGCCTTATTCACATCCAGAGAAATAGCAGCACAGGAGGAGCTCACTTGGGTGCGTGGTTTTGGTTATGTTTGGTGAATGGTCTTATATTGCATTGATTACATCAGTTTTTTCAGTAATGCTAATTTATTGCGCTTTACTGTGAACTTTTGAACAAAACAGCAATGAAAAACAGAGTTGTGATTATTTAACTGAGAAATGCCAGTTTGATGGCTAGTGGCTGTGTGGCACTTGGCGTGCTATACTGACTACTAAGCATTATTGTAGCATCTCATTTATTGTGTAGTTCACTTTCTAAATATCATTTTAGTTTATTTTGAAATGTATGTTTCTGCAGGATTATGGCATCAACTTCGATGATCATGATCAGCCTGTTGAGCTGTTTGGGTGCAAATGTGGAAGTAAATTCTGCAGGAATATGAAGCGATCAAGTAGTAAGTTCAATCATCTATTTATGGTAACGTTTGCGAATTTGTTTCTTTTCAACATTAAAATTGTGACTCTTCACCTTTTTTGGATAATGCAAGCTTCTTTCTGTGGCCTGGTGGCCTCCTCCACTTTTGGTCTAGTCTGTTTCAATATTTGTTTTGTATAGTGTATTTCAAGTGTTCAGCCTTCCTGGTAGTAACAAGTATACTTCTGCAGCTGAGTTAGTGTGATATCGTATTTGATAGAAGATCTTCTATCTTTCTTTCTTCGGCACTTTTATGTCTGATTCATGTGAAATCATGACAAAATGTCTAAAATCTGCTCTCGAAGCTATTGGAAAAAGATAATATTGAAAATTGTGATTGCTAACTAATCTTCGACTGTCATAACTTTATGATTTACACTAGATAACCTATTCATCTTTTTTTCATTTGATTGAGTAAAACGCAGTCAAATTCAATCTTGGTATATTTAATTTTCTTGCTTTATGTACGAAAAATTAAGTAACCTGTTGGTTTTGTTGAATGCGCCCTTAGTTTATGATTCAGTTGAGCTCAATGAATAGGGTTCATGATCATGATTGTATTAGAGGAACTCGGGTTCATGATTTGCATGTGGGACTTCTTGGTTTGTTCTTTAGTCAATCTTTGCTTGTCATAAACTCGGAAACCAATACTTCATGTTACTAATTTCACTTTTTTGTAATGTAGGATCCGCAAGATCGTTGGCTGCAAGATGATATAGTCATTCTGTGTTAACACCAATTTTGCTGTTAGACCCATGTCAGCAATGATTAGTAACGAGTTTCAAACTACTGGATTTATATATTTTTGTTGGTCATTTTGCGTGGAATTTGGAGACTAATTGCTTTTTACGCCCATCTATATACATGCACAAAAAAAATGAGACATGCTAACGTTACTCGAAATATAATGCTCTTTATTATTGATTTAAGGGTGAATACATTCTCCCTTTTTAGCTTTATAGAATGGCCAATGCTAGCGTGAGGAAGTGATAATTTTTCCTCAGGTGAGGAAATTGCGTGGTATAGCTTATTGTGTGACATGTCAGTTTGCGTGACTCAGACATTGTCTGCTGCCGGTGACTGACAACGGAAAGAGAGAAAGAGGGGGGGGGGGGGGGGTTGTCTGGGGTGGGTTAATTAGGGAGTAGCTAATATTTATCATGCTTCACTTTGGGAGCTTTCTTCTGAGCATAACCCATCTTATACTTGGCGTAGTATTGAAAAAGTTAGCAGATGACTTAAAAAAGGGTATTCTTGGTGTATTGGATCATTGGACCAATCTTTCTGGTTCGACAAATGAAAACAAGAGGACTTTTTGGCAGTGAATGTTCCTTATGTTCATATAGTGATTCGAATTTCAAGGTGCAAGATGTTTGGAGGGATGGCAGGTGGTGTTTAAAGAAGTGTTATTCCTCTATTCCTGATAATGTGCGGGTTGAGTTTAGCAGATACAATTCTATTGCTAGTTGGATATGGGGATATTCTAACTTTTATACAGCCAAGAATGGTATGATTGGGTTGCACAAAGGATTTTTAAATGGCAACATAACAATAATTGGCAGTGGGTATGGAGATTAAAAATTTCGAAAAAGATCAAATTTCTTGTGTGGCTTGCTCTTCATAAGGCTTTGTCTACTGCATCTTTATGAGCTAAAAGAGATCTTACTAATTCTGAAATTTGTCCTCGATGCTACAATTGAGTGGAGTTTGTTTTTCATTGTTTGCGTGACCGCTGGCTAAAAATATGTGGCATAGTGGAGTTTGTTTTTCATTGTTTGCGTGACCGCTGGCTAAAAATATGTGGCATAGGATTGGTTTGTTTTAAATGTTAAGAAGGATAATTTCCTTTTCTTGTCTGCTATGTGGTGGATTTTGCGAAGCCGGAACAATGACATTTTCAATTATGATCAACTTTGGTCTCCAACTAAACTTCAAATCCTTATATATAATTTTTGTCAAGATTTCAACAAATCAGTTCCCCTCCTTTTTTGTTGATTGATTGGGTAGTTCCACCAGTGAATAAGTTCAAGATAAACTATGATGCTGATTTTATGGGAGATATTGGGAATTAAGCTTCAAAGTGGTCTCTGAAGTTGCACACGAACCTCATAGTAGTCCCTGAACTTAAAAGTTACCCATATTCATCTTTGAAGTTGCACTCTGGGACTCAGACTCGTCCTTCTGGCACATTTCGTCCTTCCGGCACATTTCGTTCATCTGGCGCTACCGAAAAGCTGAGTTGGCCTCCTTCGTGACACGTTGGCAAAGAAACGGCTAGCTGACATGGTAGAGTAAACTGTTCTGATTCAATTTAGTCCCTCAATTCAAGTTTTTAACCCTAATCCCCAATTTTAAAGAACCATCTCCACAATGTTCACGACTCTTCTCTTCGATTCGATTCTCTTCTTTTGTCTTCTCCATCTTCTCTTATCAAATAGTTCAAAGCATGGATAGCCATCACCACAAATGCTGCATATAAGTACTCTTACTACGTCATTTTTTGAATTGGATACCATTATAAGCCCCTAAATAAAAAAAAAAGAGCATTTTTTATGAATAGAAAGAGTGTATCTACCAACTAGCAACTTCCATGAGCTTCAAATGCCCTTCGTGTAATAGATTAAAAGAACCGGGTAGAATTATTTTTCTTTCTGCTGGTATCTCTGAAAGCAAAAGATTAAAAAAATAACCAATAAAAGGTGAATATAATTGTAACTGCATTAATGTTGGTACACCTGAAACATTTAACCGTACCACTTGAAAATGGATAGATTTTAAAGCCTATTTGACAAAGTTGTTCTAACTCTTGCTCTTCATTGAATTGCTTTTCACATTCTTCAGTTACAACTGATTCACTGAAATCAAGGATAGAGGTCGTTGGAACTTTGCATGCCTTTGAAATGGAAATGGATCCTCTTTCAGTTTTTTTAACACTTGACAGAATCCAGTATGGATATTTCACCTTTGATTCTATAAGTGAGACCAAAAATAAATAAGAGAGAGAGAGTAATGAATGGTTAGATTAAATACTGCACACCATTCAATTTTTTTTTTTTTCATTGGAGAGGATCCACTCCCCTTTGCAATAGCCTAGAAACAAAACAGAAGATTAAAAAAACCGACTAAAAAAAATTAAGACAAATCTAGACACCAAAATTCTTATGCATAACCTCAAAAAGTAAGAACAATAAAAATGAATAAAAGAAAATAAACAACTCATAACTGCAAATAAATAACAATAAAAATGACAACTTTTCTTCACACCTGTAACACACCTTGAGCAAAAGTTGACTGGAAACTCTGTCCTCCTCTTCTTCTCTAGTATGAAGTCCCTAAATTAGAAAGTTTGCAAAGTGAATCAATCTAAATCAGCACTTGAACCACGTGATTATCACATGTTTATATTATGTTAAGACCCATCATAGAGAACAAAGATGAGGGTATAGGTAACAATACCTTAGTAAGGGTCACTCCTGAAATCCAAAGTCGGTCAGCGGTTCTTGTCGACATATAAAATCTAGAAATGAACATAAAAGGCGGAGTTCAGATGGTACTAGTCCTCCAGTTAGGTGATAGCAAGCTAAAGTGGTCTAATAATAAGCCTAATGTGGTAGAACATAAACTTTGTATCATTGTTCATGTGTTAATATCAAACCAAGTTGGTGCTTTATTAACTAATTTCTGTTGTAGTAGATAATAGTATTTTGCATATTGTTGAACTTGTGCAGTCTACTACTGGCTTGAAAAGTGAGAACTAAACTTCAATATTCAATTGCTTCCAAAAGGTTCCAGCAGCTTCTCTTCTGGGTTAGTTTCATTACACTATTACAGTAGGTTGTGTGTTGCATAATTCAGTTTATTGGCATAAACAAGATAAAAGAACCATTCAGGAGGTGCATACAGATATAGTGATGTTGATAAGACTTTTGTAGATGGTATATAAAACTAGATAATACCTGTGCTCTCCAAGTTTAGAACGAGTGGTAGCCAAAGAACCAGTGAATCCCACACCAACAACAGGGGATCCTAATCACCAACAAGTAAATGCATAATACATTAGTTCATAACTGTAAGAAACATTTCATCGAATTCTGCCACAAACACTATAATTATCAGATAAGTGATTAAAAAAACGTGGCTTGGAAGAGCACGATTGTAAGCCAACAAAGCTATATCTTCAGCAGTCTGTTGACTGTAAAACCGAAGAGAAGAGAAGAGTGTGAGCATTGTGGAGATGGTTCTTTAAAATTGGGGATTATGATTTTTAACTTGAATTGAGGGACTAAATTGAATCAGAACAGTTTACTCTGCCACGTTAGCTAGTCATTTTTTGGCCAACGTGTCATGAAGGAGGCCAACTCAGCTTTCCGGTAGTGCCAGATGGATGGAATGTGCCGGAAGGACGAGTCTGAGTCTCGGAGTACAACCTTAGAGATGAATATGGGTAATTTTTAAGTTCAGAGACTACTATGAGGCTCGAATGCAACTTCAGGACTACTTTAAAACTTAACTCAAGATATTGGTTCATCGGGTTTTGGTTGTATCATCAGAAACTCAGTTGGCGAGTGGGTGAAATGTTGTGTTGGTCCTCTTTCATTTAGTTTAGTTCTTAAAGGGGAACTTTTTGCTATTTGGCGGGATTTGACTATGGTTTGGGAGATAGGTCTTTGTGATGTTATTTGTGAAATGGATTGTCTGGATACTGTTCTTATACAAGCTACAAATACCTCCGTTCATGCCTTGGATAAATATATTATGGGTAAAGTACTAAATTAGTTTTCTATGTTTGGACGTAATCCTGTTTTGGTCTTTAAGGTTTCATTTAATTTCAATTTAGTCCCACCTGAGATAAAAAATAATTAATGGAATGTCCTACATGACCGTAGTACAAGAACAAGGTCAATAATTTGGAGAACAAGTATAAGATCCAAAGACACAAAATCAACTGTGGATGCATTAATACATTTATTTACCATTCTCCTTAGTTCTATAAAAAATATTTCATTTAAATATTTCAAAACGTGAATCTCCCATCTCTATTAATATATAAATCGTCTCAAGGCTTTACTTTTGATAATATGTAAATCATCGCATCCTAGGACGATTTATGCATTAAATTTATTTTAGAAATGCACATAAATTATTCTAGTGCTTTGATCTTTTCAAATTGAATATAACTCGTCCAAGGAAGCATGGTTTATAATGTTTTTCATCTAAAGCAATGTAAGATAACACGATTTATGTGCAAAAGAGTAACTCACAGTATCCTACCACAATTTACGTGCAAATGAGATAGCTCATAATACCTTAACATGGTTTATAGTGTTTATAATTTTTTTTTAACCTATTTTTTTGGTTAAATTTTAAGCTAATCCATTTTAAACAAAATTTTAAGCTAATCTATTTTAAACAAAATTTGTAAACATAAAAGAGACAGAGAATAATGTAAGATAAACTTAAATAAGTATAATTTCTTTAATTTGATAAAGAAAAATATTGTATTTTTTTATTTAAGTCTTATACAAAATTTTTAAATTTTTTTTGTCACTTATTTTTTATTAAATTTTAAGCTAATTCATTGAAAAATTGTAAAAAGAACACAAATTTTTAAAATAACGAAATTTTGCAAAAATAACACATACATAAAGTTTTAAAAAATATAATATAAATTATAACTATACAAAAAAATACTACACTATTGATAGAAGAAAGACCAAAGACTTATTTACCAAAAAGTACTGGTTTTTAAAAGTTGAAAAATAAATACTTATTGGAGATTTGGTTGAAAAAAAAATCATTTAAAACTAATGATGTTTAAAATAATATTAATTTTTGACCATTTCAAGTTGCATTTTATTTTAGTTAGATTAAATAATATTTATACAAGTAATTAGACATGTAACATTTATTCTTAAATGTGTTAAATATTTATTATTAATTTTTTAACACAAAAAAAAATTAAAATATATTTTCTTTTAATATAAGACACTTAATCACTTATTATGAAAATGCGTGTGTATATACTATATACAAGGGCTAACTAATTTTTTTATTTAAATTAATATAATTTTTTATTAAAAAATATCATATAAATATTAAAAATTAGTTTTTTTATTATTTTTTTTGAATATGTATAATGTTTTTTTTCCAATACTCTCACCCATATTATTATTTTTATAAAATTCTTTTTTTTTATCGTTATTGTTATTTCTTTTTTATATGGAACATTTTTTATTTTGTATTATGATTCTATTAATTCTAATAGAGTATTAAAGAGGACTGAGAATACTAAAAAAAATTAAAATTTATTTAAATATCTAAAATAAAATTATAAAATAACATAAAATAATTATTTAAATTTATGTCATTTTTTATAATTTTTATCTAAAAATAATTTTAAAAAATGTAATCTAAACAATATTTAATTTATTATAATCTATTTTAAATAAAAATTATTAAATATAAACTACGTTAATACTAACTCACTTTTGATTAAAATTAATTTTACAAAATCAATTTTAAATTTGGTTTACGAGAATTTAGTAATATTAATTTTTTTATTTTATTTAAATAAAAAAAGTGGCAAAGTCGCGATTTAAAATTTCAATATTTCTTTTTGGATCTATTAAAACTTCTGGAGCTAGTCATTAAAAAAAATTTCTGGAGCCGGGCGAGGTTATTTAGAGGGGTGAGTACGGGTCGGTTTGGTTCGAATTTATGGTAAAATTAGAATCGAATCGATCAAAATGTAATTGGTTCGGTTTAGTTTGGATTTACATTTTTTTGTACATGTACCCGAACCAAACCAAACTGATTAAGATCGGATTGGTTCGGTTCGGGTAATTGGGTATCCGATGACTTTGAAATTCATAAAAAAACCAAATTTTTATCTTAAAAATTCAACAAGTACAATAAATATGTAACATCAATAGAAATAATTCAAACATATTAAACACCAAATACATTAAAAACTAAACTCATTAAAATCCAAACATATTAATAATGTATAATCATTGTGAAAAAACCATATACATTTTTTTATTTTTTTTATTTAATTAATATATGATTGGGTTCGCGGGTTGGTTCAGATTCCGCACCCGCAAAATCGATACCCGAACCAATCACTAATAAAAATCATCGGTTTGGTTCGGATTTGACCCAATTACCCATTAATTTTAGAACCAATTTAATTGGTTCGGTTCGAGTTCGGACAGGTAATCGGGTACCCGCTACCCGTGCTCACCCCTAGTTACTTACCTTAGCAAGTCTTTGATGAGAAATTTATTTTTTTTTTTTTTGGACAAAAACAAAAAGAGGTATTCAATGCGCCTGCCTGTTGGGGGCCCATACTACTCCATAAACCCTAGTTAGAGTCTGAGAGTGGCATATATAAACAGCAGAAAGACACAAAATTAGGGTTTGTGTTTGTGATCTATAGAGAACCAACAATGGCGTCCAAGAGAGGTGCCTCTCCTCTACTTATTCAATTCTTCTCTAATTCGCCAAGATAACTATACCTAAATCTAACTAACCTTCATTTTTCTACTAATTCACAATTTGATTCTTTTGTATTTTGTTGTTCGATTTCTGTTCAGGTCGCGGTGGAAATGCGGGTAACAAGTTCAGGATGTCGCTGGGTCTTCCGGTGGCGGCTACGGTGAACTGCGCCGACAATACTGGTGCCAAGAACCTCTACATCATCTCCGTTAAGGGGATCAAGGGCCGCCTTAATCGTTTGCCTTCCGCTTGCGTCGGCGACATGGTGATGGCCACCGTCAAGAAGGGGAAGCCTGATCTCCGTAAGAAGGTGCTGCCAGCTGTCATCGTCCGCCAGCGCAAGCCCTTCCGCCGAAAGGACGGTGTTTACATGTACTTCGAAGGTCATAACAATAAAGTCCCTTTGCTTCTTTATTCTTTTATTTGCTTCAGTCATGTTATATTCTTTTATTTTTAGCTTTAATGCGGATTCATCTTTGATTTTGGTTAGATCATTATAGGTTAGGCTCTGATTATGGTTATTATTTTTTATTACTGATTATTGTTGATTAGGATTAGCATTTTATTTGTGTACTAACTTAACTATTTTTATGTTTGGAAAATGGTTTTTGATTGGGGTTTTTTGAATTGTGCAGATAATGCTGGAGTCATTGTGAATCCCAAGGGTGAAATGAAAGGTAAATTATTTCAATAGTTTTTTTTCCTTTCTGCTTTTAACAAGATATTTGACAATAATGGTGAAGAAATGTTTGTGAGCTTGTTCCTTTAAGAAAAATGAACTAGCTGTTGTATTGGATTATGATGTTACATTATTTTCTCTACATGTTTTTAAATTTATAAGCGGTTCTTTGTGTAGTGAATTTGTGGTTGTGGTTTTGATTTGTTGTCATTGTTGTTATTGTAGGTTCCGCTATCACTGGTCCAATTGGAAAGGAGTGTGCTGATCTATGGCCTAGGATTGCAAGCGCAGCCAATGCCATTGTTTGAGTTTGATTTCTAGCAATTATATATGTTAAAGTTTCTGCTTGTTAAAGAAGCCTCCGATTTTGGTTTTAGCTTCAGCTGTACTGAATGTGATAGAGATTTATATTATTATAACTTATGTGAGAAACTTTTTATGGCATTAAGTGGTAGTTATAAAGTTGTGTTTTTCTTTGTTTTTTATTTTATTTTTATTCACTCTATTTGTTGGGATTCATGAGTATCTGGGTCTATCAATTTAGTTTTATGATAATCGGATGAATGGAATACCTGTTTAGTGTTTTGTTTTGATCGGGGGAGTAGTAGTGATTTTAAAGGTTTAAATTTTGACTGTCCTCATTCATAGGATATGAAACACTTAATTCGAGTGTCTGCCTGGCACTCAATGTTGCTAATTGGTTTCTTTGCGTTGAATAGTTCAAGTCTTAAAACACTCTCCCAACAAAAAAAAATCATTTTGTTAGTCTGTAATGCAGGACCAGTGTAATTTAAGAGGATTCTCACTACTCAGTCAAAATGAATTTTAATGCTGAAATGTTCTGGTGAATGTTCACCCTATTAACTATTGAGGTGGATATTTGAGATCCAACTTTTAGGAAAAAAGTGTTTAATGGACTATGAAAACGGCACAACCACATCCACTGGTGTCTGTCACCAAGAATAGCACTGCGATCACTGTTGAGCTGCCATGACCAAGATGCTCCCTTGCCGCATCCACGGTGTTTCGGGTAGGTCAACACACCCCATCACCATCTAAGATTGTTGCACAAGATGATCCTCTGCCTACTTTGAAGCCACCTTTTGCTCAAGCTGCTGCAGGGATCCACTGAACACAGCACTAAATTTTCCCTAATTTTGAGAAGTGGTCCAAAATGGACTCGAAGCTTGCGAAATTTGATCCGAGAATTAAAGTCCAAATCTTGTGAAGTGGGCAGAAAGCTGCTGGCATTGGTGTAGGCGGCGGATTACGTAGCAATATATCTTCTATTTGCTTTCGGGTATACGGTGCCTTATCCAACTCAAAACTGTTACTTGGGTTGTTTGGGACTCTTAGATTTTGTACTTGTTTGAGTGTCAAATTAATAAAAAAAAATTATTTTTAATGTATTCAGTAAATTTTTAATAGTAAAAATAAAAGTAATAAAAAAAATTAAAAATATCTTTTTTAAAAAATTATAATTTATATAATTTTTTAAAAAAATTTTTTCTTTAAAAAAATATTTTTTACATAATAAATAAATAAAAAAATATTTTTATATAATTATATTCAAATATAATTGATAAATAAATTTTTTTTGTATGAATTATTCAAATATAAATTATTTTTATTTTTTTATAAAATAAAAAAAAATTTTAAAAAATATTTTTTTCTAAAAATTCACCCAAATAAGCTCTTTATGTTAAATGTGATCATACATTCATACTTTTGAAGTAGTGGAGAATAGCAAAAATGCAAGAGTGGAGAATATCGATAAAATTTTTTTTAAAGCATCTCCAAACAGAAGCAAGAGGAACTTGAGAGGAAATCTTCCATCAGCACCATCTCCACTTATTGCTAATCAATAATCATCCTCTTATCTGTTGTTTCCCTTGAATATTGTTTTTCTTATTATAAAGTGGATTCATAATATATTATCTATTAAAAAAAATCAAAATAACAAATAAATAAAGTCATGTGATGAAATATATTTGGAATGTTTGGCATCATTTTCGTACTTTATTCTACTTTGTTTCGTCTTCGATCAATCAGTTTGTCATTAAGAAAGTGTCCATGAATTTGATTTACTAGTGGATAATCTCAAACTTTGCATGAGAATGAATAAAATACTAATGTCGTCTCTATTCATATTCAGTTTCTGAATTAAAATTTTGTTACCGTGGGCATTTCTCTTATGGTATCTGTTTTGTCGATTTTTAGCAAATCAATAGTGGTTCGATTTTAATGGTTTGGGAGCGAAATATATTCTTCTTTTGCAGGTATCAATTTTCTATAAGTGCATCAAAGTGTCTCCAATTAGACAGGAATCGAAATGGAACATAAATCCAAATTTATAAAAGGATAAAAGAAATAAAAAGTAAAATTTTCAGAAAAGAAATTAACTGAAATCGAAAAAATTGCGTTGAAATTTAAATAAAGCGATACAGGTGCCTTCGACTGAATCAAAGAGTACTTGGACATGGAAATTAAATAGTACTTGAAAGATAAATTGACTTGAAAGATAAACCTTACTGAAATTTTAAATGAAAGATAAAGACAAATAGAAGGAATCCTACAGATAATTGACTCGAGGCAAACTCAGAAAGTCGCTTGGATGTGAGAGTGCGTGAGTAATTTCTGAAACGAAGTTCCAACCTTTATTCCATAAAATCTTCTAGTATTTATAATCTACCTCCATAACTGACGATTAATTACAAGGTGCAATCTTAAATGCACACTCTTTGGTAACCGTTCCCGCCCTTTGGCTGATCAATGCTTACTCATAAATTTCTCACGTGATAAATGCCTTCAACTTCTCTACTTACATAACGGCTTGCTTTTCGAGTTAACCCATTCGACTACCTCTTCCGAGCACTTGATCGATTAGGCCTGTTCGATTTAATAGAGCGTTTTGAAAATGAATGTGTCAAATACATTCAGCCAATGTTTGCACGTGCATCTTTTCAAAAAACCGCCTACATCTTGAACCTCTTCACTACTTCGAACCAACTTACTTTAATCGAAAATATTTTTCGATCAACAGTATCTAATAAGCCATTATTTTTTTGGAAAATGCTATGGTATAGATCAATAAAATATCTATACCTATAGAAATGAAATAACGTGTTAATTCTTTAAGTGACAAGTGATCACTTATTGTTTTTGGTTGGTCAAAGTTGTCATACCTTGATTAACAACGGACATTACTTTCAATAATTTGTCTGCTTGAAATATAATTAATTTTTTTGTTTTTATAATTATTTCTTTTTTATTCAAATATCACAAAATGAAAATTTGTCTTGACCAGAAGAATATTGTATCGCCCTCCTCTCAGATTAAACAATCCTTCTTCTGTTCTTTCATTTTTTGCTTGTTATGTTATTAATATTCTATCTATTATAAGCATTTCGAATTTTAAATGTTATTTAGAAAATAATTCTAATATTCAAGTAAAATAGCATTTTATGTGATATAAAACAATCATTTAAAATTTAGAAGGATTTTAGTTGAGAGGAATTCAGACATGAACGTATTGTGATTTTGAAAAGAGATGACCAGGTTTAGGATTTATCTATTTATTTATTTATTTTTGGCAAAAAAGACCATCCAATACATTTTTGTTTATTTTTTTTATTTTATTCAAGTGAAAAATCCAAATTTAATAATTATTAACATAAAATCCTAAACTTAAGCAGGTTCTTATTATTTCTACGAAAAGAAAAATACTAGTTTCCCAACAAATTCTAATACTATATGTTTATATTATGATTTTGTTTTTTATTTTCATAGCCACTGTCCATTCATTTACCACTCCAGTCTAGTCATAACGTTTTGCGTCTACTAGTAAAATTAAGTCAGATTTTATGTTGTTCTTATTTCACAATTAACCCCATATATTCATGGATATGTGTGTTTGTAATTTCATTTTGCAGTGTATGAACATAGATTACATTTTTATTTGGTTTATTAGTTTATTTATTATCATGTCTTTAAATTATTCGATAAAATGCTCCAATAAAAATATGCAAACATACTAATTCATAAGTTCATCAAAATCGAAAGAATTGACATATGTATAGACTATAGAGTAGTGCAACTATTTTTTGTATATAATAAATGTTTGAAAAAGATCACAATTTTTTTCCATGTAAGCACACAATTTTTTTATAGAAGCAAAATTTTGATTTTCATCATACACACCATTTTTGCTAAATGACACACAATTTCTTCATGTATGCACACATTATCCATTTAGAAAACATATATTATAATTGCCAAATAACACACAAACAAATAGTTCAACTCGTGTTCTTTAGAAACATGAGATTGTATTGTGTTTTAGACACATACAAATTAAATTTAATTTCATTGTAATAAGAATGACACAAATAAATAGTAGTTTATACACACTATAAAATGAATTTTTTACAATTACATTTGCAAGCACACAAATAGTTAAATTTGTGATTTCAGCTACATGAAAGTGTGGTTTTGTTCATCTCAATTGCCAATGGGCATACAACTTCTATCATGGTTGGTTAATTTCTTTTTCTGCGTTTTTTTGCTTTTTTTTTTTTAATATGAAGTTTATGTTAAAGTTTTTTCGAAAGTTATAAAAAATAGCTATCTTTCGATTGGTTTAGATTCTTTTACAATTAAATATATTCTTTGATTAAGAGTTCATATGTATGAATACTTGTTATTTAATTGCATTGCGTATATGATGGGCGTGTATTTTATACACTTTTTAGCACTATTTTCTTATTGTTTTTGGTTATGTTTTGTTAAGTTTTATCAAGTTTTAGTAGGTTTTAGTGTAAAAATTACTTTTTGGATGCTACTTTGAGTTTTTGTGGTTTTTCTATGTTTTTAGGTGAGTTTTGGGTAATTCTGGCAAGTTTTGGAAAAGACTAATTCATAGGTTGAGAAAGGACTGCAGATGCTGGATTCTGACCTCTGTGCATTTAAACAAGCATTTCTGGAGCTACAGAGGTCCAAATAACGCGCTCTCAACGGCATTGGAAAGCTAACTTCTAGTTCCAGAAATATATAATAGTCCATACTTGTCTTTGGAAATAAAGGCCCAAAACGGGCGTTAAACGCCCACAATTACCGCCTTTCTGGTGTTCAACGCCCAAAAGGGAGCCGCTGGCATTTGGACGCCCAAAAGGGAGCAAGGCTGGTGTCCAACGCCCAAAAGGGATTACCAACTCGTGGATTCACCCCAAACTCAGTCTAAACACTCACCAAGTGGGCCCAGGAAGAGGATTTTCACACTAAGAGTCCAGTCTATCTTAATTTTGTAATCCCTAAGTATTAGATTAGTATTTAAAGGAGAATATCACTGATGAGCAGATATTTTATACGCTTTTTGGCATCAGTTTCATATAGTTTTTAGTATGTTTTGTTTAGTTTTTATTAAGTTTTTATAGGTTTTAGTGTTAAATTCACATTTTTGGATTCTACTATGAGTTTTTGTGTTTTTGTACAATTTTAGGTAATTTCTGGCTAAAATTGAGGAGCTGGAGTAAAAGTCTGATTCGGAGACAGAGAAAGCACTACAGATGCTGTCCAGATCTGACCTCCTTGCATTCGGAAGAGCTTTTCTGGAGCTACAGATGTCCAAATGAAGCGTTTTTAACGGCTATGGAAAGCTGACTTCTAGAGCTTTCCAACAATTTATAATAGTTCATACTTTGCTTCAGATTAGAAGGCCCAAAACTGGCGTCCAACGCCAGCTTCTTGCCCCCTTCCAGGCGTCCAGCGCCCACAATGAAGAGTCCAACGTCCAAATGCCCAGAGAGGACTCCCTAGCCAGCATTCAACACCCTAGGAGCCTCATAGCATGTGGATCTCATCAAAGCTCAGCCCAAACACTCACCAAGTGGGCCCCAGAAGTGTATTTTAGCACTAAAAAGATTGTTTTACCCTTACTAGTCATTTGTTTAGTATTTAAGAGATTATATTTATGTAATTCAAAACCTTTTTACCATCTCTTTTACCACTTTACACGTTTATCATTGTATTCTCCTTTCAGTATGAGTTTCTAAACCTCCTAGGTTGAGGGGAGGAGCCCTGCCGAGTCTTATAAATTAATAAAAGTATTACTATTTCTTCTTCGATCCATGTTTGATTATTTCTAAGATGTATACTCGCTCTTCAACATGGTGAATAGGATGATCAGTGACAATCAGCTCTGTTCATCATACTAAGATGAACGTACCTGACAAACACCCGCGTCTACTTGGGCTCGCGTGAATACGTGACTGGAAAGCACAGACCAATAGCTATGTTTATACATCTCTTAGACGGCTAATCCACGATTTCGTTGGGGACTTCTCGAGACACCAGTTCAGCCGATTTTCGGGGAGATTAGGGTCTCCGTGGTATAGGCTAGAATCCAAAAAAGCAGCATTCTCTGATCCGAAAGATTCGACCTTGTCTGTGGCGTTTTTAGTAAGATCGCCAGGAGAATGAACTGCTAGAGCTTCACCCTTCATCAGATTGGATGACTACGGCCAATGGCGTTCAATCTCTTAAATCAGTAATAATTACCATTTAACTTCCCCATTAATATTGATCCACTCGATACGTTTTTCGAGACGTACACTTTCTCTCTCCACCTCTTCGCCTTCTTCGGGAAGTTACCTCTTTTCGCATTCCTTCTGCAATAACGGGCACAACAATACTTCCTTTAAGTTTGGTGTCTTTTATCTTTCCTTTCTTTGAATTTCAAAAAAAAAATATCTTATTTCATCTTGTTTTAAATTCAAATTTTAAAATTCAAATTTCAAAATCTTATCTTATCCTAATTCAAATTCAATTTTCGAAATTCAAAATTTAAAATTTCAAAATCTTTCTTTGACCTCCTCTTCTTTTTAATTTCAAATTTTCAAAATCAAATCTTTTGTCTTAAATTTTAAAATCTTCACTTATCTTGTTTGACTTTCTCTTTTCTAATTTAATTTTTCAAATCTTTGATTGACTCTTTCTTTTTTTTTTTTAAATTTCAAAAAATTTTCAAATCATCAAATCTTTACCTTATATTTCTTTTAAATTTAAAAATTTTAAAACTTATCTTATCTTCTTTTTAAATTTTAAACTTCTAAATTTTAAATCTTCACTTTCTTTTAAAAAATTGAATTTCAGAATCTTTATTTGACTTTTTCTCTCCAATTTTCGAAAATATCCTTTTTAATTTTTAATCTTGTTAGTTAAGTGGTTGTCATATCTTTTCTTAATCTTTTCTTTTATTATTTTTTTCGAAATTTCTAATTTATTTTTAGTTTTCTATTTTTATTTTATTTAATTTCGAATTTCAAAAAAAATTGTTTCTTTTTGGGTATCTCATTGGGAGCTCTCTATACTCTAACATAGAGACTCCCACTTTCTTTTTTGTCTCTTGTCTGTGTATGTAGGAACAGGAAGAATGCACGTTGAATCTAGAGGGAGAGGCACAACCTAAAAGAACTTTTGAGTCTTATACAGCTCCCACTCCTGACTTCTATGGAAAGAGTATTAGTATACCTTCTATTGGAGTAGCTCATTTTGAGCACAACCCAGAGTTGATCTTTCTAGTGTAGAAAAACTGCCAGTTTCAGGGACTTCCACAAGAGGAGCCCGCAGAATTTCTTGCTGAATTCTTATAGATAGCTGACACAGTAAGAACTAGCGGAGTAGACCAAGATGTCTACAGGTTGTTGCTCTTTCCATTTGCTATGAAAGGCCAAGCAAAGAGGTGGTTCGATAATCAACCTAAATCAAGATTGAAAACATGGAGTCAGCTGGTGGATAAGTTCTTGAATCAATACTTTCTACCAAAGAAGCTAACCCAGCTAAGACTGGACATTCAAGGCTTCAAACAAGAAGTTAATGAGTCTCTTTACGATGCTTGGGGGAGATACAGGATGATGCTACGGAAATGTCCTACTGAAATATTTTCAGAATGGGTAAAATTAGACATCTTCTATTACGAACTCACAGATATGGCTAAGATGTCCTTAGACCATTCTGCTGGTGGTTCAATCCACACAAGAAAGACAATTGAGGAAGTTCAAGAACTCATTGAGACAGTTGCCAGCAATCAACATTTGTACTCATCTAGTTAGACTTCAATGAAGGGAGAGGTCAAGACAGTGTCCACTGAATCAGACCCTCCTAAGCAAAGTGAGTCATTAACCCAGCAGCTACACTTTCTCACACAACAAGTGCTAAGCTTGCAAGAAACAGTGCAAAAGACTTGAGCCTCCAGCAAGAATATGGAAGCACGATTGAACCAGGCTAAACAGCTATTGTCTGAACAAATAAGGGAAGAGTGCCAAGCTATCTAATTAGGGAGTACCCTAAACACCCAGCCTCAGAACAGTAAGAGGCAGGGAGATGAGGAAATGGCAGAAGATGAACAAGCTGCCGCCTAGGGTACCATCAGGGGCGTTGAACGCCCAGAAAGGGATGGCATGGGTGTCCAACACCCAGAAGGGGGGCAGCCCAGGCGTTGAACACCAGATACAGGGAGACCAGACACGTGTAAGTTCTAGTAATACCTCTTCTAAGCAAGTTGGTAACCCTTCTTTAGGCACTATGGACACTCAACCTGCACCACTCATGGCCCTTGAGCACAAGGCCAAGTTACCATACCCTCAAAGACTCTAGAAAGATGAAAAAGATAGGCAATTTGCCAAAAATTCTTAGAATCTTTCAAGAAGCTGGAGATCAAAATCCCCTTTGCAGAGGCTCTTGAAAAAATGCCTTCATATGCTAAGTTCATGAAGGAAATACTGAATAACAAGAGGGATTGGAGGGAAGTAGAGACAGTGGTGCTTACTAAGGAGTGCAGTACTGCCATTCAGAGGAATCTTCCTCAGAAACTGCAGAGACACCCTAACACTCTTCTCAGAGACACAGAGGTGAATCCAAGAGAAGAGTGCAAAGCCCTGATTAGGACCAAGGAGGCTGAGCCTTAGGTGGTACCCATTGTTGAGGAACTAAATCAAGAAGAGGCTGGAAGCACATTGTTACACATCCCTCTTATGGGAAGAAAGCCTAAAGTACCACACCCTCAGACGGTTCAAAAGGAAACAAAGGATGAGCACTGCTCACAATCCTTGGAAGGCTATGAGAAGCTGCAATTCAATATTCCTTTTGCTGAGGTTTTGGAGCAATGGTCTCTCTCTACTGGAAGAAACCTCTCTGATACTGAGAGAGGAGAATTGGTGCTAAGATTATAGAAGGATTACATGGTTTTCAAGGTCCTTAAACCTCCACTATCCCCTGATAAAGGAGGTACTTCCATGCAAAGTACAGTATTGAAACCTCCTCCTTTGGTGAAAACTCATACAGTTTTCCCAGACATCAAACTTAAGTTTGGTGTTGGGCAGTCACCATCCACCAAGGAGGAAGGTCCCAAGAGGAAGATGCATAAGGGATGGAGAAATAATACAACCCCTACCCTAACAAGCAAGGAGAATCAATCTGATGACAATAAAACAAAAAAGCTTGTTAGGAGGAATTCAATTCTAAGAGCACTAATCTTCTCCTCTTTCCCCTTGGAGTCCTTTCTATTAACCAACTAGAAGAAGAGGAAGAAAGTCAACAATCAAGTGTCAAGCTAATGACATTAAAGAAGCACTTGTTGGGAGCAACCCAACCATGATAAGAGTATTTATGCTTTTCATTCTTTAAGTTCATTTATATTTGGGTGATATTAGTTTATTATCATAGTTATTCCCTTTGATTTTTTAAAGTTTGTGATCATGTGCAGTAATCAGAACAGAAACAGAAACATTCAGAGATGAAAACAGAACACCCTGGGGAGATCCCCTTGCTGGCGTTGAACGCCAGACAAGGAGGAAGACCTGGCGTTGAACGCCACACAGGCAGAAGTGTGGGTGTTCAACGCCCAAGATAAGTAGCATAGTTGGCGTTGAACGCCAAGGAAGGAGCACCTGGGCGTCCAACGCCTAAAGGGGAGAAGCAAGCTGGCATTGAACGCCAGGGAAGGAGTCACTAGGGCATTTAACACCCTACATGGAGCAGAAAGCTGGCGTTGAACGACAGCCAGGGAGCAGAGGCTGGGCGTTCAACGCCCACTGAGGAGTACTTGCTGGCGTTAAACGCCAGAATAGGAACAACTTGGGCGTTTAACGCCTATTCAGGAGAAGCTTTGGACCAATTTTTGGTCCCTTTTGGGCATTGAACGCCCATTCTTGGCGTTGAATGCCCGAATTTGTCATCCCTTTCTAACACTCTTACCTTCTGTTTTCAGTTTTCTTTGCTTGAGGACAAGCAAACTTTTTAAGTTTGGTGTTGCAGAGCGAGCTCTAGGTCTATATTATCATCAATGGCAACAAGGGAAGCTAAATCATCTTCACAGAAGCGCACAGCTTGAGCAACTATCAGTACTAAGGTGGTTGAGTTTCATTCCCGTTTCTTTCTATTTTTCATTATTTCATTCCATTTTTTTTATTTCTATTCTGGCTTTTGCATGATCATTTTTAGGATTTTGCTTTAGTAGTTTATTTTCAAGTACTTCATGGTTATAAGATATCCAATGTATCCTCATTAAGATTATAAGAAAACTTTTATTTTTTAGAAGTACTTATCTCCAAATATTTTTTATGGTGGCCTTGCATTGATCCTTTGAATGTATGAATTAACTGTGCATATTTGATAGTGAAGTTAAGTGTATTAGCTCTTGAAGAACAGTGAATTTAGAGAAGTATTATTGACTCTCTGAAAAATAAAAAAACATTGATTCTTGAAGCAAAAGAAATAGCAGAAAAAGCAAAAAGCAGAAAGAAAAAGAAAAAGTGATGAGGGAAAAACATTTCCACACAAAACTCATCGGCAAGTGTACCGGGTCACATCAAGTAGTAATAACTCACAAGAGTAAGGTCGATCCCACAGGGATTGATGGATTGAGCAACTTTAGTTAGGTGATGAATTTAGTTAAGTGAATATTTGATGATTTGAGTGAAATTTGATTAACAGAAGTAAAATTGCAAGAAAATAAAAGGGAGAATGAGAATTGGCTGAATCTTAAAGTGCAGAAGAAGTAAAGTGCAGAAACCTAAAGTGCAAAAAAGTAAATAAGCTGAAACTTAAACTGCAAGAAAGGTAAATGACTGAAACTCAAAGTGCAAGAAATGTAAATTGCTGAATCTAAATTGCTAAGAAACTTAAATTGCATGAAGAATAAAGGGATTTGGGTATTGGGTTTCAAAACTGAGCTGGAAAATGTAAATTGAAGTAAATCATAGAACTATGAGATGAAGAGATTCAGATCTGGATCTCAGTAGCAAAACAGAAATGGAAAATTTGCAAAGGAGTCAAAACGGAATGAGAACTTGGATCAGATTTAAAATCTTAAAGAGAAATCAACAATTGCCTTCAAATAACAAAACAGAAAGAAACTCAAATCTCAATTTCTCTCTTGACCAAAATAGAAAAGAAGAAATTGCAGAAGAAATAAAATGAAAACAGAAAAGAAAATTGAGAACAAATTTACAATACTTAGAACTATAAGCAGGAAAAGTAAAAGATGATTCTCAGATGAAGAAATTTAGTGGTGTTCTTCAATCTGAATTCAAAACCCAAAACAGAAAATAGAAGTTGCCGAAGAAAGAACAAACAAAAAGAAAACTTAGATCTAATCCCCAATTCTCCAAATTCTAAAGAAAATTTCAAGAAAAAGAAAAGTAAAACAAAAATGTGAAGTAAAAAAGTCCTTCTCAAATCAAAATTGCTCCTATTTATACACTTTCTATTTTCCGCATTAAGCATTGGAAGTGGGCTTTTGTTGATTTGGATTTGGCCTTGAATAAGTGGATTAGGTGCTTGGTGGCTTGGGCTCCTCCCAGTGGAGCGCTCAGTTTGTGATTTGAGCACTGCGTTCACTTTTCCTGCATGCTTCCTCACGTGCGCCTTTCTCACAAGCCAGCGTTCTCTTTGTGAACGCTGAGTTCACTTTTTTAGCGCTTCACTCATTGGCCTAGGCTGGCCCCTTGGTGTGCATCCCTCGTGCCAATTTTGGTGCGCATGTAGCCTTCTCTAGCGCTCTCTTTTTGAACGCTGCGCTCCTTTAGTGAGCGCTCTCGCAATGATGCACGCCTTTTCTTCATGGGCGCTCTCCTAGTGAGCGCTTCGTTGATTCCTTGAGCGCTGCCTAGCACTCCCTTGGTTGAGCGCTTCTCCTAGCACTCCCTTGGTTGAGCGCTACGCTCAATATTTGAGCGCTGGCTCTTTGATTGAGTGCTGCACCTTGAAAAACACGAAAAAGGTGAGAAAGTGAACGTGGCGCTCACTTCCAAAGTGAACGCTAGCCTCAAAGTGTGCTCTTTGAGCGTGGCGTTGCTTCTTTGAACGCAACGCTTCCTTGATTCTTCATTTTTTCATTTCTTCACCTACAAGAAATCAAACAACCAATCAAAGTCTCACCAAAATCACGAGATCTTTGCATCATTCATAAAATCAATTAATTCTATAATAAACCTTATGATTTTGTGTAAAATAAATGATGTTTGATTGATTCAAAATAATCATGAAAATCCATTCCAATCACTTACTTATTGTGCAAGAAAGTGCATAAAACCTAGTGAAACAAGTGAAAGATGCTTATAAAACTAGCATACGATGACTTATCATCACAACACCAAACTTAAATCTTGCTTGTCCCCAAGCA
The DNA here is from genome assembly GCF_059453495.1 of Arachis ipaensis. NCBI lineage: Eukaryota > Viridiplantae > Streptophyta > Magnoliopsida > Fabales > Fabaceae > Arachis > Arachis ipaensis. Next base: position 25,318,093 of record NC_142441.1, on the reverse strand, counting down.
AGCACTAAACATGAGAAGAGATGAAACAAAACAAAGAAGTATATGTGTCCTTATTTAGTAGGTAATAGAATTTGAACTATGGGGTTTTATGCAGACAAGATGCAGCTCAATTTATTCTTAGTTGACAGATATGAAATGTCTCTTTGAGGATTCACTATAGTTGCTGTTACAATTCCTTGTTCTTTTATTGATCCCTGTTAGCTTTTTCCTTCTTTCTTTTGCCTAGAAACTTTATTTTTCAATGATAGCTCAGTGTCAAGTATTGCAGCAGCCTTTTGGCTCAATTTTTCTCAACACCTCTTCACTACAGACACTTGGCTCACAATTCTTCTTAGGGACATTGATGCCCAGTACCTCTTTGGGTCACTAAATTATTTGTAACTAGGTTGCTCTTGATAATGGACTTTTAGTTGGTAATCCCGGATTAGTTAATCCAAGTTACCATGTTTTAAAAGACTCCTCAAAACCTAATTATCCAAGCATATCCTAGTACAAGAAGCACCACAGGCATATGTCCTAAGGTCCAAGCTATTGGTGTCCAGCCTTATTATTTGTTTCTTTCATTCTTGTTGCCAATCCTTGGCTTTTCTTTTCTTTTTCTTTTCCTTTTTCTTTCTCAGTTATCTTCATTTTCCAGGGATGTTCATTAATAAAAGGTTTTATAACAGCAACTAAGTTCACACTACAAAGGACATTCTATTCTATAGCTTTTATTATTAAGCTTATCATCTAATCAAGCAATTACCACCACAAGTCTTTATTCTAATTCCTACTACATTGGACAAACACTTTCTATTTCAAACATTTTCTCTTATTGATGCAAAAGGGAAACAAGACATGAATTTAATGCAGATGAGTGATAACAAGCATAATGCAGCTAGTGCATTTAACAGACATCAAAATTTGCACTATTTGCACTAAATATCAAGGTACACAGCAACTTCTTATTCAAAATATTTCAAAGCAGAGTAAATTTTGTGACAATACAACCTCTCAGGAGTGTCTTGCAGCTTTCCTTTTGTCATCATCATCTTTTACTTTTGCATTTTCCTTGGTGATGATTCTTTTAAGAGGTTGAGTATTTTTTCTGCATAATTATTAGAAGTTGCTTGTTTTTTTCCAAGCACTTAGGCAGATGGTTAGCATGCATGAATTATTGTAGATTCTTGAACTTACTTTGGTGAGGGAACACCAAATTTAGTCCCTTGCTACTGTCTAAGATACATCTGTTACATGAAACCATGTGCTTTTGCTAAAAGTAATAAAACTAAAAACTAGAAGACAGACAATGGTTTATTGATTTCCCTGATTGCTTGGAGCTAGTAACCATTTATGCAGAGGGTTGAAATGTGTTTTTAAATGAGATTTTTGGTGGAACACCAAACTTAGCATCCTTCATTCACCCTTAAATTATTTTGGTGTGCAACACCAAACTTAGCTCCTTGCAATACAGATAAGTCTACTTAACCCTTTTTTTTATTGAAATAGTTTACGAAAAGAAAACTACCTCTGGTTGGGTTGCCTCCCAACAAGCGCTCTTTTAATGTCACTAGCTTGACATCCTTCATTCTTGCTCAACTTAATTTCTGAATCTCCTTCTCTTTGTCCCAAGGGCCTCCCAAATAATGCTTTGGCCTGTGACCGTTTGCTGTGAAATTGTTTTTTGTTGCTTCATCTAGGAGTTCAAGGCTTCCATAAGGAAGAACCTTTGTCACCAAGTAGCGGCCAGTCCATTTGGACTTGAGTTTGCCAGGGAAAACTTTGAGCCTGGAGTTATACAAGAGTACTTGCTGTCCTGGTTTGAACTCCTTCTTCGAGATCCTTTTGTCATGCCATCTCTTAGCTTTTTCCTTGTATATCTTAGTATTTTCATAGGCTTCCAGTCTAAACTCATCCAACTCATTTAGTTGCAGTAGCCTCTTCTCTCCTGCTGCTTGAGAATCAAGATTGAGGAGTTTAGTGGCCCAGAAGGCTTTATGATCAAGTTCTACAGGGAGGTGACAAGACTTGCCATATAATAACTGAAAAGGAGACTTTCCAATAGGAGTTTTGAATGCTGTTCTATATGCTCAGAGAGCATCTTCTAATTTTCTGGCCCAATTCTTTCTTGTGTTCCCCACTGTTTTTTCCAAAATCCTCTTCAACTCCCTATTTGCAAGCTCTGCTTGGCCATTGGTCTGTGAGTGATATGGTGTAGCTACTTTATGCATCACCCCATATTTACAAAGTAGTTTCTCCATCTGTTTGTTGCAAAAATGATTACCACCATAACTGACAAGACCCTTAGGCACTCCATATCTAGTAAAAATGTGCTTCTTAAGGAATTGAAGGACAATTTGTGCATCACATGTAGTTGTTGCCATGGCTTCCACCCACTTTGAGACATACTCTACTGCTACAAGTATGTATTTGAAAGAATATGAAGGTGGAAAAGGGCCCATAAAGTCTATGCCCCAAAGATCAAAGAGTTCTACCTCCAAGATGTAGTTTTGAGGCATCTCATTCCTTCTTGTTAATCCTCCAGCTCTTTGGCACTCATTGCATTGATGAACAAACTCTCTGGCATCCTTGAATATGGTTGGCCAATAAAATCTGCTTTAAAGTACTTTGGCTGCTGTTCTTTCTGGTCCAAAATGTCCACCATAAGTTGAACCATGACAATGCCATAATATGTCTCTCATCTCACTCTCAGGAACACATTTCTTAATCATTCCATCTGGACACCTCTTGAATAAGAATGGTTCATCCCATAAGAATTTCTTGGCCTCATTGAGCAGCTTCTTCACTTGTTGCTTGGTGAATTCTTGGAGAATCTTCCTTCCAACCTTGTAGTTTGCAATGTCTGCAAACCAAGGAGCTTGTTGGATTTGTAAAAGGTGTTCATCTGGAAAGCTTTCGTTCACTGAATGTGGAGCTTGGTTAGCTTTTTGTGATAGTCTTGACAAATGGTCTGCCACTTGGTTCTCATTCCCTTTCCTATCTTTCACTTCAATGTCAAATTCTTGTAGCAGCAACACCCACCTAATAAGTCTTGGCTTTGAATCTTGTTTAGACATGAGATACTTGAGAGCAGCATGATCAGTATATACTATAACCTTTGAACTAATCAAGTATTGTCTAAATTTATCAAATATATATACAATTGCCAATAGCTCTTTCTCGGTGGTGGTATAATTTTTCTGTACTTCATTCAACACCTTGCTAGCATAGTATATAACATGATGTAGCTTGTCTTTCTTTTGCCTCAATACAGCACCAATTGCAAAGTCACTTGCATCACACATAAGTTCAAAAGGCAATTCCCAATCTAGGGGTGTGATGATTGGTGCTGTAGTGAGTTTTCTTTTTAAAATTTCAAAGGCATGCTTGCAATTGTCATCAAAGATGAAAGGATTATCAATCACTAGCAAATTGCTTAGTGGTTTTGCTATTTTTGAAAAATCTTTGATGAATCTCTTGTAAAAACCAGCATGTCCAAGAAAACTTCTTACTGCTTTCACATTAACAGGTATAGGAAGCTTTTCAATGATTTCTATTTTTGCTTTGTCAACTTCTATACCTTTGCTTGAAACCTTATGCCCAAGAACTATCCCTTCAGGAACCATGAAATGGCATTTCTCCCAGTTCAATACCAGATTAGTTTCTTGGCATCTTTTCAAAACAAGAGTTAAATGATGCAAGCAGGTGTTAAATAAATTGCCAAACACAGAAAAATCATCCATGAAGACTTCTAAAATTTTTTTACCATGTCAGAAAATATAGAAAGCATACACCTTTGAAAACTTGCACGGGCATTGCATAGCCCAAAGGGCATCCTTTTGTAAGCAAAGACTCCAAATGGACAGGTGAAGGAAGTCTTTTCTTGATCCTTGGGATCCACCACTATTTGATTGTATCCAGAGTACCCGTCCAGGAAGCAATAGTATGCATGGCCAGCTAATCTTTCCAGCAACTGGTCAATGAATGGGAGAGGAAAATTATCTTTCCTTGTAGCATCATTCAGTTTTCTATAATCAATGCACATTCTCCACCCCGTCACTGTCCTTGTGGGAATGAGTTCATTCTTCTCATTGAAGATGACAGTCATGCCACCTTTCTTTGGCACTACTTGTACTGGGCTCACCCAAGAGCTGTCAGAGATTGGGTATATGATTCTAGCATTCCATAGCTTCATCACTTCTTTTTGAACCACCTCCTTCATGGTTGGGTTAAGCCTTCTTTGGAATTGAACTACAGGCCTTGAATCTTCCTCCAATGGAATTTTGTGCATACAGATGGCAGGACTTATGCCCTTGATATCATTAATCATCCAACCCAAGGCTGTCTTGTGAGCTTTCAACACTTCAATCAGCTTTATTTCTTCTTCTATGTTCAAGGAGGAATTTATGATCACTGGCAGGGCCTCTGCTTCTCCAAAAAATACATACTTGAGATGGGGGGGGGGGAGGCTTTAACTCTTGTTTTGGCTTCTCCTCTGTCTTTCCTTCAGAAGAGATTTCTAATACTTCCTCTTCTATGAAATCTTGTTCCACTTCTATTTTCTCTTCCTATTCCTCCTGGTTGTTGGCCTCAAGTTACCCCCTCTTTACTTCTTCCACCATTTCCACCCTCATATGCTTTTCTTTCTCAGGGGGGTATTGCATGGCTTTAAAGACATTGATGATCATCTTTTCATCATGCACTCTGAGTGTTATTTCACCTTTCTCTACATCAATTATAGCCCTTGCTGCGGCTAGAAAGAGCCTCCCCAAAATGATTGAGTTGTGTCCTTCTTCCTCCATGTCTAAAATGACAAAGTCAGCAGGAAATATGAATTCTCCTACTTTCACTAACAAATTCTCCACAACTCCATTAGGTATTTTGAGTGATCTGTCAGCCATTTGAAGTGACATTCGAGTTGGCCTGAGTTCCTCTATTGCTAGCTGCTTCATTAATGAGAGAGGCATCAAGTTGATGCTGGCTCGTAAATCACAGAGGGCTTTGTCCAATGTTCTGTTGCCTATAGTGCAAGATAGGATGAAGCTTCCTGGATCTTTGAGCTTTGGTGGAAGACCTCTTTGGATGACAACACTACATTCTTGGGTCAAGATCACCGTTTCCTTCTCATTCCAGCTCCTCTTCTTGTTGATAAGCTCCTTTAAGAACTTTGCATACAAGGGCATTTTCTCCAATGCTTCAGCAAGAGGAATATTAATTTCCAGCTTCTTGAAAACTTCTAGAAACTTGGGAAGTTGTTGATCCTTGGTCTCCTTCTGAAATCTTTGAGGATATGGCAGAGGAGGTGTGTAAGGCTTCACAATTTTTCTCTGTTCTTGTGATTGCTCCTCCATGACTTGCTTTCCCTTCTTTGAAGCTTGTGGTTGTTCCTCTTTCTCCTTGAGCTTCTCTTGTTCTTGCTTGTCTTTAGGTGTCACTTCTTCCTTGCTGCTAGTCTCAGCTGGCCTCTTGTTAGTTTCTTTGTCATTTACCAAGGTTCTTCCACTCCTTAATTGGATTGCTTTGCATTCTTCCTTGGGGTTGGGAATGGTTTCACTTGGTAATGCATTGGTTGGTCTCTCAGCTGCTGTTTGCTTGGATAATTGTCCAATTTGCCTTTCCAAGTTCCTCAGTGAAGCTTCATGATTTTTACTGGTTAGCTCTTGATGTTTCATCATCTTTTCCATCATTATCTCCAAGTTGGAGATCTTTTGAGATTCTTGGGGTAGTTGTGGCTGATTATGGGATGTTGAGGGTGGATGATAGTTATTTTGGTTAGTGGATGGGTTGTTGGGTGGATAGTAGTTGGGTTGGAGTTGATTGTTTTGTGGTTTTCTGTATTGGTTTTGGTTAGTGTTTTGATGGTTTATGTTTCTGGAATTGTTCTGGTTTGAGTTTCTCTGCCAAGGCTGTTGGTTTTGGTTCTCTCCCCACCTCAAATTTGGGTGGTTCCTCCAGGATGAGTTGTAGGTATCTCCATGAAATTCATTCTGACCAGCACCTTGATTGTGCATATAGTTGACTTGCTCTTGCTGCTGCTCTTCATAGTTTTCCTCGTTTTGCCCCCACCCAGCTGGTGGTTGATTTGTAGTATTCACTGCAGCTACTTGAAGACCATCAATCCTCTTGGCCATCATCTCCATTTGTTGTTGAATTTGTTGATGCATCACTTTGTTTTGAGCCAAAATGGTATCCACACGTTCCAGCTCCAATACACCCTTCCTTTGAGCTGGTTGGTGTTGCCTTTGATGAGTATAGAAGTATTGGTTATTTGCCACAGTGTCTATTAGGTTCTGAGCTTCCTCAGCTGTCTTCATGAGTTGTAATGAACCTCCTGCTGAATAATTAAGGGCTTCTTGAGCTCTCAGTGTCAATCCTTCATAGAAATTTTGGAGTTTATCCCATTCATTGAACATCTCTGGTGGACACTTTTTGATCAAGGCTTTGTTTCTTTCTCAAGCCTCATAAAGTGACTCTCCATCCATTTGGGTGAAGGTTTGTACCTCCATCTTCAATCTTATGATCTTCTGAGGTGGGTAGAATTTAGCTATAAATTTGTTCACTAGATCCTCCCAATTGTTGATGCTTTCTTTTGGAAATGCCTCCAACCATTGGACAGCTTTGTCCCTTAATGAAAATGGGAATAGCAACAACTTGTAGATGTCTGGATGTACACCATTTGTCTTAACTGTGTCACATATCCTTAGAAAGATGGCTAGGTGCTGAGTTGGATCTTCCAAGGAACCTCCTCCATAAGAACAGTTGTTTTACACCAAAGTGATGAGTTGAGGTTTCAACTCAAAGTTGTTTGCATGAACAATTGGAGTGAGTATGCTACTCCCACAGTTTCTTGCATTGGGGAAGGTGTAGGAAGCTAGAACTCTCCTTTGAGGCTGGCCATTGTTATTAGCCACACCCTCAGGGTGATTCGGGATGTTATCCTCCATCTCTTGATCCTCTTCCTCTGATGCTTCTTCTCCAATAATTTCCTTTCCTCTTGCTTCTCTTCTTCTTCTCAGTAATGTCCTCTCCGGCTCAGAATCAAAAGATGTGGATTCACCTCATCTTCCTCCTGACATAAAACACACACAAGACCAGAAACCAAAAGCAATTCACTCTACTGCTAGAGTGAGGTTAATGTTAGCTTAAACAAAAACTCAAACAGTTAGTGTGCTTGACAAAAATAAAGAAAAATGCTTAATCTAGATTATCACCCTACTTAGTCATTGTCAATCTAAATCAATCCCTGGCAACGGCGCCAAAAAATTGATGAGGGAAAAACATTTGCACACAAAACTCACCAGCAAGTGTACCGGGTCGCATCAAGTAGTAATAACTCACAAGAGTGAGGTCGATCCCACAGGGATTGATGGATTGAGCAACTTTAGTTAGGTGATGAATTTAGTTAAGTGAATATTTGATGATTTGAGTGAAATTTGATCAACAGAAGTAAAATTGCAAGAAAATAAAAGGGAGAATGAGAATTGGCTGAATCTTAAAGTACAGAAGAAGTAAATTGCAGAAACTTAAAGTGCAAGAAAGTAAATAAGTTGAAACTTAAACTGCAAGAAAGGTAAATGACTGAAACTTAAAGTGCAAGAAATGTAAATTGCTGAATCTAAATTGCTCGGAAACTTAAATTGCATGAAGAATAAAGGGATTTGGGTATTGAAATTCAAAACTGAGATGGAAAATGTAAATTGAAATAAATCAGAGAACTATGAGATGAAGAGATTCAGATCTGGATCTCAGTAGCAAAACAGAAATGGAAAATTTGCAAAGGAGTCAAAACGGAATGAGAACTTGGATCAGATTTAAAATCTTAAAGAGAAATCAACAATTGCCTTCAAATAACAAAACAGAAAGAAACTCAAATCTCAATTTCTCTCTTGACCAAAATAGAAAAGAAGAAATTGCAGAAGAAATAAAATGAAAACAGAAAAGAAGATTGAGAACAAATTTACAATACTTAGAACTATAAGCAGGAAAAGTAAAAGATGATTCTCAGATGAAGAAATTCAGTGGTGTTCTTCAATCTGAATTCAAAACCCAAAACAGAAAATAGAAGTTGCCGAAGAAAGAACAAACAAAAAGAAAACTTAGATCTAATCCCCAATTCCCCAAATTCTAAAGAAAATTTCAAGAAAAAGAAAAGTAAAACAAAAATGTGAAGTAAAAAAGTCCTTCTCAAATCAAAATTGCTCCTATTTATACACTTTCTATTTTCCACATTAAGCATTGGAAGTGGGCTTTTATTGATTTGGATTTGGCCTTGAATAAGTGGATCAGGTGCTTGGTGGCTTGGGCTCCTCCCAGTGGAGCGCTCAGTTTGTGATTTGAGCGCTGTGTTCACTTTTCCTGCATGCTTCCTCACGTGTGCCTTTCTCACAAGCCAGCGTTCTCTTTGTGAATGCTGAATTCACTTTTTGAGCGCTTCACTCATTGGCCTAGGCTGGCCCCTTGGTGTGCATCCCTCGTGCTAATTTTGGTGCGCATGTAGCCTTCTCTAGCGCTCTCTTTTTGAACGCTGCGCTCCTTTAGTGAGCGCTCTCCCAATGATACGCGCCTTTTCTTCATGGGTGCTCTCCTAGTGAGCGCTCTGTTGATTCCTTGAGCGCTATCTAGCGCTCCCTTGGTTGAGCGCTTCTCCTAGCGCTCCCTTGGTTGAGCGCTACGCTCAATATTTGAGCGCTGGCTCTTTGGTTGAGTGTTGCACCTTGAAAAACACGAAAAAGGTGAAAAAGTGAACGTGGCGCTCACTTCCAAAGTGAACGCTAGCCTCAAAGTGTGCTTTTTGAGCGTGGCGTTGCTTCTTTGAATGCAATGTTTCCATGATTCTTCATTTTTTCATTTCTTCACTTACAAGCAATCAAACAACCAATCAAAGTCTCACCAAAATCACAAGATCTTTGCATCATTCATAAAATCAATTAATTCTATCATAAATCTTATGCTTTTGTGTAAAGTAAATGATGTTTGATTGATTCAAAATAATCATGAAAATCCATTCCAATCACTTACTTATTGTGTAAGAAAGTGCATAAAACCTAATGAAACAAGTGAAAAATGCTTATAAAACTAGCATAAGATGACTTGTCATCAAAAAGTAAAAAAAAAAAAATTGTGCAAGAAAGTGCATAAAACCTAATGAAACAAGTGAAAAATGCTTGTAAAACTAGCATAAGATGACTTGTCATCAAAAAGCAAAAAAAAAAAAAAAAAAGAAAAAGAAAAAGAAAGAAAAAGAAAAAGCAAAAGAAAAATCCAATAAAGCTCAAAATGAAGGAAAAGGAGAGCTAGGGTCCAATGCTTTGAGCATCAATAGTTAGGAGGGCTTCACCATAAAAAGGCCTAAAAAGTTCAAATAAACTGCTTTCCCTGACTATATGCTTGTGGCGTGAAGGTGTCAAGTGAAAAGCTTAAGACTGAGCGGTTAAAGTCGTGATTCATTGCAAAAGAAGAAAAAAGAGAGTACGCCTAAGAACCCTGGGTACCACTATCTGGGGATTATAGCAAAGCTGAATCACAATCCTAAAGGGTTCACCCAATTAAGTGCCTATGGCGTTTATGTATCCGGTGGTAATATTGGAAAACAAAAATGTTAGGGTCACGGCTAGGCTCAATAAGGTGCAAAGTACCAAAAGAACCTATGGATCAAGAATCAAGAAAAGATAATCTAGGAGAATCAATAATATCATCCGGATTTCAGTTCCAAGAGATGCCAATGCTTCTGAACTTCAAAGGAAAGTGAGATGCCGAACCTATTCAGAAATCAAGAAGCTAAGTGCCCCATTCCAATAAGTGGAGCTAAGCTTCATTGAGAGCTCTGAGATTTATTGTAATCCACTCTTCTTAATCCTATTTTGTTTTTGGTTTCTTGGGGACAAGAAACAGTTTAAGTTTGGTGTTCTGATGAGCGGATATTTTATACACTTTTTAGCACTATTTTCTTATTGTTTTTGGTTATGTTTTGTTAAATTTTATCAAGTTTTAGTAGGTTTTAGTGTAAACATCACTTTTTGGATGCTACTTTGAGTTTTTTTGGTTTTTCCTATGTTTTTAGGTGATTTTTGGGTAATTCTAGCAAGTTTTGGGAAAGACTGATTCAGAGGCTGAGAAAGGACTGCAGATGCTGTCAGATTCTGACTTCCGTGCATTTAAACAAGCATTTCTGGAGCTACAGAGGTTCAAATGATGCACTCTCAATGGCATTGGAAAGCTAACTTCCAGGGCTTTCCAGAAATATATAATAGTTCATACTTGTCTTTGGAAATGAAGGCCCAAAACGGGCGTTGAACGCCCACAACTACCCCATTTCTGGTGTTCAACGCCCAAAAGGGAGCAGCTAGTGTTTGGACGCCTGAAAGGGAGCAAGGCTGGCGTCCAACGCCCAAAAGGGATTACCAACTCATGGATTCACCCCAAGCTCAGCCCAAACACTCAACAAGTGGGCCCAAGAAGAGAATTTTCGCACTAAAAGTCCAGTCTATCTTAATTCTGTAATCCCTAATTATTAGATTAGTATTTGAAGGAGAAGATCACCCTTGTTTAGGATCTTCTTCCTCCTCTACACACTATTTTTGAATTACATTATTTTCTGTAAAATATGAGCAACTAAACCTCCTAAGTTAGGGTTAGGAGCTCTGCTGATTCTCATGGATTAATAATATTACTATTTCTATTTCAATACACGTTTGATTCCATTCTCTTGTGCATTTTCGTTCTTCATCTCATGATTGAGGATGACCCGTGACAATCATCCTTGTTCTACATGGGTTCCGTGTGAGTCTTGACTCGGATAGCATTGAACCACAGCTAGAGAGTGCACTGCGGATTCCAAGAGCGTGCTTGGGCGACTTTGGATACGTGACATAAAATCCTGTTGACCGTGGGTTATTGAGGTTTCTGTGGCGTTAAGGCTAGAGTCTAAAAAGAAGCGTTCCCTGATCCGGAAGATCCATCCTTGTCTGTGGCATTTTGAGTAGGATCACCAAGGGGAGTGGATTACTTAGGTCTTCACCTTCGGCTATAGTGGAAAGCCATGAGTTAACTTGATGAGGATGCTACATGAGTTGCTTAGATATAGTAGACTGCTATGGTTTAGAAGAGACTAACTTGATGAGGATGCTACATGAGTTAGTCAATTACGGCTGCCATTGAATGAATCATTCATTATTGAAGTAAACAGCAAGAAAAGTTACTCCGGAAGGAGTACGCATCTCCGAAGCCTTAACTAAATATCTATCATTGCTTTACACTAATTTGGTATTTCGTTCTTTACTATTTTGTTTATGCTTTCAAAAAAACAAATATATTTTCTAATCGCCTGACTAAGATTTACAAGATAGCCATTGCTTGCTCAATCCGACAATCTCCGTGGGATTCGACCCTCACTCACCTGAAGTATTACTTGGACGACCCGGTGCACTTGCCGGAACAGTTGTGCGGAGTTCAATTTCACGCACCAGTAAACTTAACATATGATGCAATATTTTTTTTTTCTTTTTTTGGTGTTGTAAATCTATAATATGTGTATTTGAACCTACAAAGTGCTTGTTAAATGGATAAGGATGATCATGAGGAAAATTTTTTTGTCACCGATATGGAAGACATCTTTAATTGTGATTTAACACGAAACCATTCTTTTAAGTTTGGGGTTGATAATCAAGAAAATATATTAACCGTTGAACACCAAGAACATATATTAACCTTTTGAAGGAGGATTGGAAAAAATGACAGAAATTATGCATAATAACACTGATATGTACATCGTGCACATGTTATATTTATTGAGATTGATGTCTACCCGAGTTGACAAATCCATCTCCCATAAAATGGTTGGGCAAGAACAAATTCAAGCTACTTTAATACAATAGTTAAGTGAAACTAATAGGTGTCGTGATATTCTACGCATGGGTCCCTGATGCATTTTTTCAATTGTCTGAGAAATTAAGATCAACATGTTAAGTGAGACATACAAAACATGTTACAGTAGAGGAGCAAGTTGCTAAGTTCTTGCATATAGTAGCTCGTTATGTGAAAATTAGATTCGTTTCTTTCTTCTACCACCGGTCTGGAGAAACTATTAGCCGTCACTTCCGTACTATTTTACAGGCAATCATTTTACTAAGAGAAGAATTTCTTCGACAACCATCTGCAACCGTTATTTCTCCGGCGATCCTTCACAATCATAGATTTTATCCATATTTTAAGGTATGGATATGTACAATCACAGAAATATATAATTTTGTTTGATATAGCAAATTTCATGTTACTTTTTTAATTAATGGACTATTATTTAGGATTGTATTGGAGCTATAGATGGAACACATTTTTCTGTTAAAGTGCCAATAGCAGATCAACCCAAATTTTGAGGGAGAAAAGAGTGGCCAACACTAAATGTATTCGCTACATGTGATTTTGATATGAAGTTCACTTATGTAATAATGGGTTGGGGAGGAACAACATATGACTCAAAAGTTCTGAAGAAGGCATTATCAAGGAATGATAATTTTAAACTTCCACGAGATTAGCATATACCTAAAACATCATTATATCATAAGTAGTTAAACGTTAGTAGTTTATGTATTTACCTTAAATTAATCATTTTAAATAATGAATTTAGTAGGAAAATTTTACCTTGGAGATGCTGGATTCATGTTGAAGCATGGATTGAATACCCCATATCGAGGTATCAGATATCACTTAAAAGAGTATGCAAGACGTGGCCCAGAAAAATGAAAAAGAATTATTTAATTTTCGTCATGCTTTATTGAGAAATGTTATCGAAAGATCATTTGGAGTTTTGAAAAAAAGATTTGCGATAATCACAAGTGGCACTGAACCACATTATGACGTTGAAACTATGACTAAAATTGTTCTAGCTTGTTTTATATTACATAATTTTTTAATGGGTGTAGATCCTGATTCGTATCTCATAGCTCAAGTTGATCGAGAACTGCAAGATAATAATCCAGAAGAGGATGAAATAGTTTGACATGAACACGATGAAGACTATAGGCGGGAAGCTATGTTAAGGGATGAAATAGCTGATCAAATGTGGGCTGACTATCAACTAGGTCTCTGATAACTACTTTAAAAAAATGCAAATGAATTTACATGTTGTATTATGTGTGAGCTGAATTGATATTTTAACTTTGATGTGTTATTACTGAATTCGTATGTGGTGCACGGAATTGTGATCACACTTTTCACAACTCCAGTACAACTAACCAACAAGTGCACTGGATCGTGCAAGTAATAAAACCTTATGCGAGTAAGGGTCAATCCCACGGAGATTGCTGGTTTGAAGCAAGCTATGGTCATCATGTAGATCTTAGTCAAGCGGATTCAATTGGTTATGAGTTTTGATAATTGAAAGATAAATAAAACGTAAATTAAAATAAAGATACTTATGTAATTCATTGGTGGGAATTTCAGATAAGCGTTTGGAGATGCTTTGTTGCTTCTGAACCTCTGCTTTCCTATTGTCTTCATCCAATCATGCGTGCTCTCTTCCATGGCAAGCTGTATGTTGGTGGATCACCGTTGTCAATGGCTACCATCTGTCCTCTCAGTGAAAATGGTCCAGGTACGGTTTTTGTACGGCTAATCAACTATCAGATCTCTTGTCTCGGATGAAAAATACCAGGCACAGCTACCGCATGGCTAATCATCTGTCCGTTCTTACTTGTGTCGGAATAGGATCTCTCTATCCTTTTGCACACTGTCACTGTGCCCAACATTCGTGAGTTTGAAGCTCGTCACAGTCATCCCATCCCAGATCCTACTCAGAATACCACAGACAAGATTTAGACTTTCTGGATCTCAGGAATACTGCCAATTGGTTCTAGCCTCTACCACGAAGGTTCTAATCTCACAGATTCGAATGATCTGTTGTCAGGAGAGGTAAGTCAAATCCGTGGATCAGAGACCCAAGAGACTATGCTCCGGCTGTCGTCCAATGACTACGTTGAACATCATGTAGACCGCTTGTGGTTGTCAGGCATGCGGATCTTGGCTAAGCGAGTAACGAAGATAGTGGGTGATTGTCACGGGTCACCCCTTCATTCTGACTTAACTGAATTAAGTACGAGAGTATATCTTGGAGAAAAAGTAAGCGTGAATTGAAAGAGAAACAATAGTACTTGCATTAATTCATGAAGAACAGTAGAGCTCCGCACCTTAATCTATGAGGTGTAGAAACTCCACCATTGGAAAATACATAAGAGAAAAAGGTCTAGGCATGGCCGAATGGCCAGCCTCCCAAATGTGAAAAATGGCAAAAGCATAAAAGTCCAAAGATGTGAATACAATAGGAAAGACTAGTATTTATACTAAACTAGTTACTAAGGAATACAGAAATTGAGTAACTAAGTGCAGAGAGTGTAGAAATCCATTTCCAGGGCCCACTTGGTGTGTGCTTGGGCTGAGCATTGAGCTTTACACATGCATAGGCCTTTTCTGGAGTTAAACGCCAGCTTGGATGCCAATTTGGGCGTTTAACTCCCGTTCTGGTGCCAGTTTGGACGTTTTACGCTAGAAAAGGGTCTTTGGTTGGCGTTGAACGCCAGTTTGGGCCATCAAATCTCAGAAAAAGTATGGACTATTATATATTGTTGAAAAGCCCAAGATGCCTACTTTCCAACGCAATTAAGAGCGCGCCAATTGGGCTTCTGTAGCTCCAAAAAATTCACTTCAAGTGCAGGAGGGTCAGAATCCAACAGCATCTGCAGTCCTTTCTTAGCCTCTGAATCAGATTTTTGCTCAGGTCCCTCAATTTCAGCCAGAAAATACCTGAAATTACAGAAAAATACACAAACTCATAGTAAAGTCCAGAAATGTGATTTTTTTACATATAAACTAATAAAAATATAATAAAAAGTAATTAAAACATACTAAAAACTACCTAAAAACAATGTCAAAAAACGTATAAATTATCCGCTCATCAGTATGTTACCTCTTACACTGTGTTTGTTTAGATAGAAAATAGGGGAGAATGAACGCGGAAAGAAAGAAATAGGAGGAAAATGTTTTATTTCAACTATTTGGTTTGGAAAGAAAATGCTAAGGAAAATAATCAACAGTACCAAAAAGTAAAAAGGACCCAAAAAAAAGTTTTCACTCCAACTTAGGCAAGAAAACAGAAGGAAAAAACTATTTCACTCTGTTATTCCAAACCCTACCCTTCTTCTTTCTTCCAAGACTCTTCTTCCACCCTGGGATTCAGCCATTCATGCTACCCGATTCTAGCACATCAACTACTGCAACTGTTAGCTACTTTTCATTCACCAATGCGCAACCAGTCTAGTCACAACATTTTGCATCTACTACTGACATTAGGTAAGATTTTATGTTGCTTTCATTTCATATTTAACTCCATATATCTATGGATATGTGTGTTTGTGATTTAATTTTGAAGTGTATGGATAGAGATTACATTTTTATTTGGTTTATTAGTTTGTTTATTTTCATGTCTTTAAACTATTTGATAAAGTGTTCGAATGAAAACATGCAAACATACTTATTCATAAGTTCATCAGAGTTGGGAGAATTGACATGTGTATAGACTATAGAGTAGTGCAACTATTTTTTGTATATAATAAATGTTTGAAAAATATCACAATTTTTTTTCCATGTAAGCACATAATTTTTTTATGGAAGCACAATTTTGATTTTCATCAAACACACTATTTTTGCTAAATAGTACACAATTTCTTCATGTATGCACACATTATCTCTTTAGAAAGCATATATTATGGTTGCCAAATAATACACAAACAAATAGCTCTACTTGTGTTCTTTAGAAATATGAGTGTATTGTGTTTTTGACACATATACAAATTAAATTTAATTTCACTATAATAAGAATGACACAAATTATAGTTTATACCCACTTTAAGACGAACTTTTCACAATTACATTTGCAAGCATACAAATAGTTAAATTTGTGATTTCACCTACATGAATATGTGGTTTTGTCTACCTCAATTGCCAATGGACACACAACTTCTATCATAGTTGGTTACTTTCTTTTTCTGTGCTTTCTTACTTTATTTTTGAATATATTTTTTATGTTAAAGTTTTTTTGAAAATTATAAAAAAGTATCCATCTTTCAATTTGTTGAGGTTCTTTTACAATTAAATATATTCTTTGATTAAGAGTTTATATGTATGAATACTAGTTATTTAATTGCACTGCGCATACTTAATATATGATGCAATATTTTTTTCTTTTTATTTTTGGTTCTATAAATCTATGATATGTACATTTGAACATACAAAGTGCTTGTTAAATGGATAAGGATGATCATGAAGAAAGTTTTTTTGTCGCCGATATGGAAGACATCTTTAACTGTGATTTAACACTAAACCATTCCTTTAAGTTTGGGGTCGATAATCAGGAAAATATATTAACCCTTGGACACCAATAACATATATTAACCGTTTTTGAAGGAGGATTGGAAAAGACGACAGAAATTACGTATAATAACACTGATATGTACATCGTACATATGTTATATTTATTAAGATTGATGTCTACTCGAGTTGACAAATCCAACTCCCATAAAATGGTTGGGCGAGAATAAATTCGAGCTACTTTAGTGCAACAGTTAAGTGAAACTAATAGGTGTCGTGATATTCTATGCATGGGTCCTTGATGCATTTCTTCAATTGTGTGAGAAATTAAGAGCAATATGTCAAGTGAGAGATACAAAACATGTTACAATAGAGGAGCAAGTTGCTAGGTTCTTGCATATAGTAGCTCGTAATGTGAAAATTTGATCCGTTTCTTTTATCTACCACCGGTCTGGAGAAACTATTAGCCACCACTTCCATGCTGTTTTATAGACAATCATTTTACTAGGAGAAGAATTTCTTCGACAACCATTTGCAACTGTTATTTCTCCGGTGATCCTTCACAATAATAGATTTTATACTTATTTTAAAGTATGGACATGTACAACTACAGGAATATATAATTTTGATATAGCAAATTTCATGTTATTGTAATAACCAGAAAAAATAAATAAATGGATAAGACGGTGGGACCCACTCCTAGATGTTTTTCTTCTTTCTCTAACCCTAGCCACACACTCTCTCACTCACTCACCTCCCACTGCCGCACACACCTTCACTCACCTCACACCCTCTTCCTCACAGCACACACACCCAGACTTGACGAAAAAAGAAAGAAAGAAAAGGGAAAGAGAGAAGAGGGGAGACCGCGAGTAGAGAAGGGAGAAGAGAGGGGGAAGGAGGGAGATGTACACGCCGAGCCACCACACGTGGAGAGAGAAAGAGCCGTTCCTCATCACCGCCATCCTGGAGCTTGCCGTTCTGTCCCGTCACATCACAATCAGAGGCCAGAACTAAAAAAGATGCATCCGAGAGAGGTGACGAGCGCGAGAGAGGAGACATGGAAGAAGGACTGCCGCCGTTCTGCCTCGCCGTCGTCGAACTGCTACAGCCGCCGCGCGTTGTCTTTGTCATCGCTGAGCTTCAACCACCGCCATGCGAAGTCGTCGTCACCATTGTTGAGAGAGAAGAGAGAGCTCGAAGAGAAAGAAACGGGATGTGCAAGAGGAGCTGCCCTGAAAAGAGGGTTGTTTTGTCACCGCTGTCGCGTCTCCGTTTGGATGAACCTTGGTTGCTACTAGAGTTGTTGGTGCCGCTGGACCTAAACCGTTCCTGTCACTAACCCAAACTATTGCTAGCTCCACCTTGTCGCTAACCCAATCCAAATCCTACGTTCATTCGTTCCATTCTACTTCAATCCTCCCCACCTTGGATTTTGGCACTCTAGGTTTGGTATCTGCGGTCCCTTGGGACCAAGTTGTAAGTATGCTTTATATTTATAATTGTTTAACTGTGCATCTATAATTATTTTGACATATATCTATTATGATCTTTGAATTATTCTTACTATATTTGTCTTGAACAATTTAAATTGATTAGAATAATTGATTTATTAGAATTAAATAATTTATTTTTATGAAGTTTATACTTTTGAAACTATACATGAGACCATATATATTTTTGATGAAGTTTTGCATTATTCTAAAATGTTTGATTTTACTTGAATATTTGTTTTTGAAGCATTGAAGTATTTGTTGGTACTTACTTACTTTAAAGATTGTGAAATATGTTTGAAATTCTTATGATTAAAAAAGTATGATTGGAAAAGATTTCTGATGAGAAAGTATAATATGATTTAATTTGATTCAATACCATATATATTTGAAAGATTAAAGATTTGTTGTATTTGAAATTATATGTCTTGAATTAGTTTGGGAGGCTCGTATTAAAAACCATAGTTAACGGCAGTTATGACGTTTTCTTAGATACATCTAACTCAGACCCCAGCTAGTAGGGGTGTTGCTAGCCTAACGTGTAGGCCACGCGTTAGATCTGCTATTTTGTTAGAACACACGAGAGGAAAGGGCTACCCATAGAGGTGGAGCCGCCCAAGTGTGGACTTTTGATTTGATTTCTGTACGAGAACGCCCTTATTGATTCACTTATTATTATCAACTATTATTTTCTAATTAAAATTATTTTGATATAATGTTTATATAGTCTCCGTTTTTCTAAAAATATTTTCAGGAGCAATCACTTGTCTATGTGAGACTTTCTATTCAAGATGTAACGATCTGCAATGAGTACTTATTCTTTGACGAGTTTCTAAATGTATATGCTCTATATGACACAGGCAGGGTCCGACCATTCTTAATTATTTTAATTTTTGTTAAAAAATGTATAACATTTATTTTAGAACTTATAAAATATTTGTAACTTTCTTATTCAATTTATGTTTGAGTATGCTAGGCTTGCTATGTGATTATTTTTCTGAGCACCGGTCATGGCTCATTTTTTGCCGTGACAAAGTGGTATCAGAGCTTAGGTTTAATCTGTGTAATATGGAGCAAGTGTCCTATAGTAGGATCACAATTGTATAAATAGAAGCGCACCTATTTGTACAAATTGTGACACTATCAAAGGCCTATAAGAATGTCATCTTTGTCCTTTATGTCGTTGTTGTCATCTGGTTGTTGTTATCATGTGACATCTACCGTTTTTTGCCACTCATTTCATCTTCTTTGTATCCATCCTTGAGTTATCCTTTGGAATCTTGATTCTTGAACTTGCTTTTCCAATGACTTCAGTTTTGGTTCCGATTCCGGTTTGCGACTCTTTTATCTTTTAGCTACTTTTGCTCTTCCTCACTTTTGTGAATATTTGCTTTAATCTTCTCTATGGTTCTTGATTTCAAGATTTCATTCATGATCTAGAAGATTCGATATGTTCATGCTGTGAATTACTATCTGATTCCTTTTGTAAAACTGTATTTGGATTTGTGAATTGTGGATTTGCTTAGCTGTTGAATTGAGATGCTTTCTTTTGGATTTCGATAAACAAGGAGTTTGTTCTTCTTATGTGGATGATCTTTGAAGCTAACATAATTTTGAACCACTTGTGATTCTTTCTTTCGGAACAATAACTGAACTGTTATTCGGTTGCTTAGGGAGAAGAACTACGCGATGAACATTTGAACGGAGTGTCATTCTTGTTTCTTTTTTGGATTGGAATTGTGATTTCTTTTTGCTTTGGTGTGGCTAATTTTTTGGATGATTTGTTAGCTGAATTGAATCTTTTTTTATCTAATAGTTTGGTTGAGTTTTTTTTTTATTTGATGATCTGTTCTGTTACGGTATTGTGTTGTTGAACATGGTCTTTTTTTTCCCGCGGAATGCTTGCTTTTTGTCGGTGATTGGATGATGAATTCTGCTTTTGCCTAGATCAGAAGAAATCGAGAACTCCTTACCCTTGCTTTTTCCCCTGAAACTTCTATTCTTCAACTGTTTTTATCATTATTATGTAGAGGGATTTAGCTTCGGTTTTGCTTGGTTCACAATGCATTTGGGAGGTTGAGATTTGTAAATCGCAGATATTGAAAAGAATTTTCTATTATTTTAGACATGGACGACTAGATATCTAATTCCTTAAAACAAAACAAATTCTCTACTTTTACCCGTTTCTAGATTCAATTATAAATTATAAACCGTGCATGTAAATCAAAATGTAGTTATATTCTATGCAGCATTGTAGTTTGGTTATTGAGCACGATGCATACAGTGGAATGTGGATTGAATCTAGTTTCCTAAAATAGTTTTTCCAAACTCTTCTTTCCTTTTTGGTCATTCCAACCTACTGTGCTAGCAGCATCTGAATTAAATGTTATTGGTTTCCCGTGTAGTGTTGGCCGATCACAGGTGTTGAGTGCATCCTAGTGATATGCTTTTGCACTTGCCTGGTTCATTTGTTTAATCTTTGATTTTTTTTTAAGTTTGCTACTTTGTGTTGTTTCCTTTGTTATTCTCTCGTGCTTAAAAATCGGTTTTTGCTTCTCTTTTCCTTAGGAACCAATTGAAAGGTATGGGATTGCACCAAGATTGTTTTCAAGATTCCGAGGTTGATATGTCCTTGTTATATTATTCTTTTTCTTTCTACCCCTTAAATATTATAAAAATAACTTGATTATATAGTTGTTTCACTTTTTTTTATGACCTCCAATGCTTTTCATTGATTGCAACGATTTAAAATTTTGGATCAAAAGATACGATTTGAAAAAAAAAAGGGAAGCTCTACAAAAATAATACAGGCTCATGATCTAGATTAAACTTGTCTTCTCTATTGAGTTTTCCTGCCATATTTATTTTCTAGTATTAGTGCTTGGTGCAAAGTTCAATTTGAACCTGTTTTCTTGCAGCGTTATGTTCGTTGAGTAACATTGTCCATGTAATCGAGTTAGACACTTATATAGGAGTTGGCGACTTTGACCTGGAGTTTGAATGCCCTAGATCTTTTCTTTTGTTTCTTCTAGTTTCTTTCCATGTATTTAATATGAACATGTCAATTCCTGTTCCTTTGTAGTGTTGTCTTCCAATCGATACTTTTGACTACCATACTCATTCATATGGTGACTTCTAACTCGGTATAGCAGTTTGTGTTTTGTTCTTAATGATTTTGACTGTTAGTTTTGAGAATGATGATAGGCCCAACCTGTTGTTCATCCATCCTAGTTGTTGACACACTTTCAAGATAGGAGAGTAACCGTTTAATGAGCACTTATTGGTCGTCGTTTACCATATATGCTGACTGTATCATATATGCTTTGCTTTTTATCGCTTTTTATTTTTGGCCGAGCACGTAGAAGTTATTAGATTCTATCACACGAATGGTATACTTGTTTATGCTTCCAGGTATCTTTGACCAAAATCACACGGTGCATTGGTTGTGGGGGGTTATCAGTTCTTAGTCTCACTAATAAGGATAAGGGGATTTTATTTTAGTTTTAACTTTTTGGTGGTGTTTTCTCTTTGGATGAGGTTTGGAATTGAATCGTGAACATGCTTTTGTGTAGTTAAACGACTGAGTGTATTGGAGATTTAACTTCGAGGATTCAGGAGCAAGATTTTGTCTACACATATTTTTTTTCCAACTTAACTTTGCCTTTGTTCTCACCTTGTATTTTTGTTTGATCTAGTCTTACGTCAGTTTGACAAGCTGTTTCTTTCACTTATCTTCGGCTTTCTGTATACGTGTTTTGCAATAATTGGTCACACTAACCGTAATTGGAGAATTTTGCTTGAACGCTGTGAGGGATCTGAATTATGTTAAAATTGTTATGAATTGTTGTGCTGGCCTTAAACTGTTCTTGCATGTGAAGTATTGAAGGACCTTTTCTTGGATGGTTTAACTAATATTTTGTACTTAAATGAGTTGAATATACATGTAAATTTTGACATAAAAGACAACAAGAAGATAAATAACATCTTGTCATGTTTTACACTATCTACCTATCATTTATAGTCAAGTAATTTCCATTTTTATATTAGTATGCTTAATAACTAAAGCCATAATAATAATAATAATAATAATAATAATAATAATAATAATAATAATAATAATAATAATAATAATAATAATAATAATAATAATAATAATTTCCAAGAGACTTAGTTAGGGATTTCTAAATTAGGAAAAGAGAGCAAGTTAGTTTCTGTGACAGTTAATGTTTTTTATTTCTATGACTAATCGATTATATATTCTCAAATGTGGTGTCAAACCTTGAATTTATTGTTTTACTTTGCTTCTCTGTTATTATTTCTATCTTATTGTTTGTGGTTTTTATTTATGAATGTTGTGGATATTCCATTTAAGTTATAAGAGTGTTGCTCTTCGTTTTCTTGCTTGTGATGCTACTGTTTCATATTGTTCTTTTTTTTTTGTAACTTTCTTTACCCTAATGTTTCAATTTTGATATATACATAATATAAACTTTAGGCCTTGTATGTTCTTTCTCTTCTTTGATACTAAAAAATTGTGTCCTTTCAAATTAGAAATAAATTAAAAGCGATCTTTGTATGTATTTGTTTATCTAGGCCATGTCTCCTAACTAATTAATAAGTTTTGATATTAAAAAGGTATTTTCAAAAAAATAAATAAATAAAAATTCCAAGGTACTTTTTTTATGAAAAAAAAAACTTTTATGATAAATGACAAGTGTTTTGATCTTAGTAGAAAATTTATACCAAAATTTACAAATTTATCTTTATTATATGATTTTCATGAAGCTTGGATATATGATTTGAGTCTTAGATTAGCTATTTAAATGTATTTATCTCTTTAACTGGAAGGAATATGTTGCATTGTGTGGTTATGTTGTAATTAGTTGAACTTCTGTAGTAATTGATAAGCAAGTTATCATAAAAATGTTTTAGATCCGAGAAAGATTGTCATTGAAATGATTTTGTTTTGTCGCTAGTGTATTCATCGTTTCCCCTTTAATTCCATGATTGTCACAACTCTCTTTCTTATAATCATTACTCTTGAAAGAATTTTTTATTCTAATGCATATCATTGTTTTCCTAAACTCTTATAATAGTATTTCGTCTAAAGTCTTATATTTGCATAATATTTGTACACATTATTAAACTTATGGTTTCATAATGTGATTGTATTTATTTCGATTGAAGTTGTCACAATGTTGCTTTTTTCTCTAATTCCTAAATTTGTTATGTGTTGCATCAATGTCTAATGCTATGAAATATGTGTAACTTGTACTGCTCACATGATATTACATAGTATATTGGTTTGAAATTCGGGGGTCGAATTTCTAAAAGAAGGAAGAATGTAGTAACCAGAAAAAAAAATAAATAGATAAGATGGTGGGACCCACTCCTAGATATTTTTCTTCTTTCTCTAACCCTAGCCACACACTCTCTCACTCACTCACCTCCCACCGCTGCACACACCTTCACTCACATCACACCCTCTTCCTCACAGCACACACACCCAGACTTGATGGAAAAAGAAAGAAAGAAAAGGGAAAGAGAGAAGAGGGGGACCGCGAGAAGAGAAGGGAGGAGGAAGGAGGAAAATGTCCACGCCGAGCCACCACGCAAGGAGAGAGAGAGTTGCACCTCGTCACCGCCAGCCTGGAGCTCTTCGTTTTGTCCCGTCGCGTCACCATCAGAGGCCAAAACCGAGAGAGATGCGTCCGAGAGAGGAGACGAGCGTGAGAAGGATTGTCACTGTTCTGCCTCGCCGCCGTCAAACTATTACAGCTGCCGTGCCTTGTCTTTGTCGTCGGTGAGCTTCAACTGCCGCCATGCCAAGTCGCTGTCGCCATTGTTGAGAGAGAAGAAAGAGCTCAAAGAGAGAGAGAAACAAGATGTGCGAGAGGAGCTACTGTGAATAGAGGGTTGTTCTGTTACCACTGTCGCGTCTCTATTCGGGTGAACCTTGGTTGCTACTGGAGCTGTTGGTGCCGCTGGAGCTGAACTGTTCCTGTCACTAACCCAAACTATTGCTAGCTCCACATTGTCGCTACCCCAATCCAAATCCTACGTTCATCCGTTCCATTCTACTTCAATCCTCTCCACCTTGGATTTTGGCACTCTTGGTTTGGTATCTGCGGTCCCTTGGGACCAAGTTGTGGGTAAGCTTTATATTTATTATTGTTTGATTGTGCACCTATAATTATTTTGACATATATCTATTATGATCTTTGAATTATTCTCACTATATTTGCTTGAACAATTTAAATTGACTAGAATAATTGATTTATTAGAATTAAATAATTCATTTTTATGAAGTTTATACTTTTAAAACTATATATAAGACCATATATATTTTTGATGAAGTTTTGCATTATTCTAAAATGTTTGATTTTACTTTAAAGATTGTGAAATATGTTTGAAATTCTTATGATTGGAAAAGTATGATTGGAAAAGATTTCTGATGAGAAAGTATAATATGATTTGATTCAATACCTTATATATTTGAAAGATCAAAGATTTGTTGTATTTGAAATTATATGTTTTGAATTAGTTTGGGAGGCTCGTATTAAAAAAATCATAGTTAACAGCGGTTATGACGTTAACTTAGATGCATCTAACTCAGACCCCAACTAGCAGGGATGTTGCTAGTCTAACGTGTAGGCCATGTGTTAGATCTGCTATTTTGTTAGGACTCACGAGAGGAAAGGGCTACCCATAGAGGTGGAGCCGTCCATGTGTGGACTTTTGATTTGATTTCTGTATGAGAACTCCCTTATTGATTCACTTATTATTATCAACTATTATTTTCTAATTAAAATTATTTTGATATCATGTTTATATGATCACATGTCGATCATAGATGTATTGTCTAGTAATTGAATTACAAAACTCACTCCGTTTTTCTAAAAATATTTTTCAGGAACAATTACTTTTCAATGTGAGACTTTCTATTCAAGATGTAACGATCTGCAATGAGTACTTATTCTTTGACGAATTCCTAGATATATATACTCCATATGACATAGGCATGGTCCGACCATTAATTATTTTAATTTTTGTTAAAAAATGTATAACTATTTATTTTAGAACTTGTAAAATATTTGTAATTTTCTTATTCAGTTTATGTTTGAGTATGTTAGGCTTGCTATGGGATTATTTTCCTGAGCCTATTAACTAATGGACTATTATTTAGGATTGTATTGGAGCTATAGATAGAACACATTTTCGTGTCAAAGTGCCAATAGCAGATCAACCCAAATTTCGAGGGAGAAAAGAATAACCGACACTAAATGTATTAGCTACATGTGATTCTGATATGAAGTTCACTTATGTATTAACGGTTGGGGAGGAACGACATCCAACTCAAAAGTTCTGAAGAATGCATTATGAAGGAATGATAATTTTAAACTTCCATGAGGTTAGCATATACATAAAACATCATTATATCATAAGTAGTTAAAGGTTAGTAGTTTATGTGTTTACCTTAAATTAATCATTTTAAACGATGGATTTTGCAAGAAAATTTTACCTTGGAGATGTTGAATTCATGTTGAAGCATGGATTAATTACCCCATGTCATTGTATAGGATATCACTTAAAAGAGTATGCAAGACGTGGCCCAAAAAATGAAAAGGAATTATTTAATCTTCGTTGTGCTTTATTGAAAAATGTTATCGAAAGGTCATCTGGAACTTTAAAGAAAAGATTTGTAATAATCACAAGTGGCACTGAACCACATGATGACTTTAAAACTATGACTGAAATTGTTCTAACTTGTTTTATATTACATAATTTTTTAACGGGTGTAGATCCTGATCCACATCTCATAGCTCAAGTTGATCGAGAACTACAAGATAATAATCCAGAAGAGGATGAAATAGTTCGACATGAACACGGTGAAGACTATAGGCGGGAAGCTATGTTAAGGGATGAAATAGCTACTAAAATGTGGACTGACTATCAACTAGGACTTTGAACACTCCTTTAAAAAAATGCAAATGAATTTACATGTTCTATTATGTGTGAGCTGAATTGATATTTTAACTTTGATGTGTTATTATTGAATTCTTATGTTACCTCTTACACTATGTTTGTTTAGATTGAAAATAGGTGGAATGAATGCGGAAGGAAAGAAATAGGAGGAAAATGTCATATTTCAACTGTTTGGTTTGGAAAGAAAACACTAAGGAAAATAATCAACAGTGCCAAAATGTAAAACGGACCCAAAAAAAAGTTTTCACTCCAACTTAGGCGAGAAAATGGAAGAAAAAAACTATTTCACTCCGTTATTCCAAACCCTACCCTTCTTTCTTCTAAGACTCTTCTTCCACCCTGCGATTCAGTCATTCATGCTACGCAGCTCTAACACATCAACTACTGCAGCTGTTAGCTATTGTCTATTCACCATTGTGCAATTAGTCTAGTCACAGTGCTTTGCGTCTACTACTGAAAATAGGTAAGATTTTATGTTGCAGTTATTTCACATTTAACTCCATATATCCATGGATCTGTGTGTTTGTGATTCAATTTTGAAGTGTATGGACAGAGATTACATTTTTATTTGATTTATTGGTTTGTTTATTTTCATATTTTTAAACTGCTCGATAAAATGCTCCAATGAAAACATGCAAACATACTGATTCATAAATTCATCAGAGTTGGGAGAATTGACATATGTATAGACTATAGAGTAGTGCAACTATTTTTTTTGTATATAATAAATGTTTGAAAAAGATCATTATTTTTTTTCCATGTAAGCACAATTTTTTTTATAGAAGCACAATTTTGATTTTCATCAAACACACTATTTTTGCTAATTGGCACACAATTTCTTCATGTATGCACACGTTATCTATTTAGAAAGCATATATTATGGTTGCCAAATAACACACAAACAAATAGTTCTACTTGTGTTCTTTAGAAACATGAGAGTGTATTGCATTTTTGACACATATATAAATTAAATTTAATTTCACTATAATAAGAATGATACAAATTGTAGTTTATACACACTTTAAGATGAACTTTTCACAATTATATTTGCAAGCACACAAATAGTTAAATTTGTGATTTCAGCTACCTAAAAGTGTGGTTTTGTCTACCTCAATTGTTAATGGACACACAACTTCTATCATGGTTGGTTACTTTCTTTTTCTGTGTTTTCTTACTTTTTTTTAATATGTAGTTTATGTTAAAGTTTTTTCGAAAATTATAAAAATTAGCTATCTTTCAATTGGTTGAGATTCTTTTACAATTAAATATATTCTTTGATTAAGAGTTTATATGTATGAATACTAGTTATTTAATTGCATTGCGAATACTTAATATATGTTGCAATACTTTTTTATTTTATTGTTTTTGGTGTTGTAAATCTATGATATGTACATTTGAACATACAAAGTGCTTGTTAAATGGATAGGGATGATCATATAGAAAGTTTTTTTTGTCGACGATATGGAAGACATCTTTAATTGTGATTTCACACTAAACCATTCCTTTAAGTTGGGGGTTCAGGAAACTATATTAACCCTTGAACACCAAGAACATATATTAACCGTTTTTAAAGAGGATTGGAAAAGGCGACAGAATCTATGTACAATAACACTGATATGTTACATCGTGCACATGTTATATTTATTAAGATTGATGTCTACCGAGTTGAAAAATTCATCTCCCATAAAATAGTTGGGCGAGAACAAATTTGAGCTGTACAACAGTTAAGTGAAACTAATAGGTGTCGTGATATCCTATGCATGGATCCTGATGCATTTCTTTAGTTGTGCGAGAAATTAAGAGCAACATGTCAAGTGAGATATACAAAACATGTTACAGTAGAGGAGCAAGTTGCTAGGTTCTTGCATATATTAGCTCGTAATGTGAAAATTAGATCCGTTTCTTTTTTCTACCACCAGTCTGGAGAAACTATTAGCCGCCACTTCCATGCTGTTTTACGGGCAATCATTTTACTAGGAGAAAAATTTCTTCGACAACCATCTGCAACCATTATTTCTCCGGTGATCCTTCACAATAATATATTTTATCCTTATTTTATGGTATGGACATGTACAATTACAAGAATATATAATTTTGTTTGATATAGCGAATTTCATGTTACTTTATTAATTAATGGACTATTATTAAGGATTGTATTGGAGCTATAGATGGAACACATTTTTGTGTTAAAGTGCCAATAGCAGATCAACCCAAATTTCGAGGGAGAAAAGAGTGGCCGACACTAAATGTATTAAATGCATGTGATTTTGATATGAAGTTCACTTATGTATTAACGGGTTGGAAAGGAACAGCATTTGACTCAAAAGTTCTGAAGAACGCATTATTAAGGGATAATAATCTTAAACTAAGTAGTTAAAGGTTAAAGGTTAATAGTTTATGTGTTTATTTTAGTTAAAGGTTAATAGTTAAAACATAAAACATCATTATATCATAAGTAGTTAAAGGTTAATAGTTTATGTGTTTATTTTAAATTAATTATTTTAAATGATAAATTTTGTAGAAAAATTTTACCTTGGAGATGCTGGATTCATGGGTAAGATATCACTTAAAAGATTATGCAAGACATGGCCTAGAAAATGAAAAGAAATTATTTAATCTTCGGATACTTTATTGAGAAATGTTATCGAAAGGTTATTTGGAGTTTTGAAAAAAATATTTACAATAATCACAAGTGGCACTAAACCACATTATAACTTTGAAACTATGACTGAAATTGTTCTAGCTTGTTTTGTATTACATAATTTTTTAATGGATGTAGATCCTGATCCACATCTCATAATTCAAGTTGATCGAGAAATGCAAGATAATAATCTAGAAGAGGATGAAATAGTTTGACATGAACACGATGAAGACTATAGGCTGGGAGCTATGTTAAGGGATGAAATAGCTGCTCAAATGTGGGCTGACTATCAACTAGGACGTTGATCACTCCTTTAAAAAAATGCAAATGAATTTACATGTATTATATGTGAGCTGAATTGATATTTTAACTTTGATGTGTTATTATTGAATTCATATGTTATCTCTTACACTGTGTTTGTTTAGATGGAAGACAGGGGAGAATAAACGCGAAAGGAAAGAAATTGGAGAGAAATGTCATATTTCAATAATTTGGTTTAGAAAGAAAACGCTAAGAAAAATAATTCCCGTACCAAAAAGTAAAAGGGACCCACAAAAAATATTTCAGTCCGACTTAGGCGAGAAAATGGAAGGAAAAAACCATTTCACTTCGTTATTCTAAACCCTACCCTTCTATTTTCTTCCAAGACTCTTCTTTCACCTTGCGATTTAGCCGTTCTTGCTACTCAGTTCTAGCACAACCATTGTAGCTATTAGCCACGGTCCATTCATCCACCGCTGCACAACCAATCTAGTCATAGCGTTTTGCGCAACCAGTCTAGATTGGTCTTAAATTTTTTGAAAATTTAGCCATCGAGGATATATTTGATGCAAATCGAAAATTTTTAAGATAAAATTAAAACAAAATAAAACTTAAGGATATTTTTAAAATCTTTGTCAAATTTCAAGAACAAAAAGTATACTTTATCCCTTACTTTAATTATTCATGCCACTTTCTTTCATCACGTGTATGAACAGTTTTAACCTGAATGTTCTATCTGACCTAGCGCATCACGCCAAAATATGTACCCTGGTGGGGGCACTTGTCCTCCTCTCCACTCAACAACAACAATCTACATGTGTAGAACTGCAGCTTGGTTCTACACCAAAATTGAAAGGTATTCCCTTCTATTACTAGTGAAACAATGCCAAAATTTCTGATAAAAGAAATCACAGAATGAAACGCAAAAACTAAACTGCAAGAAAATATGCTCCAATTCCATAGTTAAACAATAAGAAGGGAGCAACGTTAAATCTAGAATTGTGCCTCCTTTTGGCATTTTTTTTTTCCTTTTAAATTTTATTTCGTCCAGATAAAGAAAGAGTTCAAGTTGGAGCTGTTGTACATAGTACAAGAAATTTGGACTGTTTGGACTACAGGAGGGTGGTAAGACTTATCTCAACTGTACACTAGAATCTCACACTGACCAAGGTATCAAATGTGGATTACCAAAACTTTTTATCATTTTTCAGCTAAATTAAAAGTAAACATGCAAGTCCTTATTGAACAAAACAGGACAGGAAGATCTCGTTAAGTTACGGAGCTCTAGATATCAATCAGACTAGCCTTCCTTACTTAAAATAGAATCTTTAATGAATCAGTATCGTCTTTTCTCAGTTCAATGCTGATTCAACAGATCACATTGCCTCACTCATCTGTCCTCGGACGCTTTGGGGGATGACCACTATCTTCACTTTCAGAAGCAAGTTGCTTAGGATCTTCGGGAGCATCTTGCTTCCCACTCACTTCCAGGGATTTTTTCTCAGCTGTGGCATTGCCATTAGCTTGATGAGGCCCTGAACTGCAAAGGTCCACTGGGATGGCTTCCATTTCACTTTTGGCAGGTGAATCTTTCATGGCATCAGAGGACACTCCAGATGTACTATCAATGGCAGATGATGATGCCTTGAATGGTTCAATGCCACCAGATTTGCATTGCTTCTCAAACATCATCTGGAGATACCTTCCTTGTTCTTCTATACGTAACTGTAGATTTCTTTGAATCTGATGCAAAAAGAAGGGGGAGAAAACTGTATCAGCTAAGGCAAAAAAGGACATTATAAATGTAAGAGAAATAAGTGTAGAGTCGTGACAGTTCATCAAACAGATTTAACAAAAACATAAATTCTATAGGCATATTTGCTGATTACCAAATTCCACATGGCTAAATATAGTAAGGATATTTTGTTACTCTTAAATCAAGGAAAACGGAATATAAGAATCAAGAGGAGTTCAAAGGCCTTGAAAAATGTCCCATGCATTGTTAGTAGCAGTAAAAAGGAAAGAGAAACAACTGAGATGCTGACCTCCTTTTGCAGTGTAAGATACTTCCGTAACTATTTTGTAAGCTATTTTAGACTAATCAGAGACTACTGAATGTGTCTGTTTGACTTGGAGTTTATATATGTTCAGTTATTTGTTTACGGTGAAATTCAACTAATTTTACCAATACATAAATTCCTCCTTAACTTCTATGGAATGGCTGGGTTGCTCTTATGAGCTGATGTATTTTGTTTCCCCTTACTATTTGCAGCTTCTGGAGGATTTATAACTATTCAGTGATTGTTGGTCCTTTCTTTATGCTATAATTTCCTATCAACAAGCTCACAAACCTCACTTGAAGTTCATTTCAAAACTAGCAACTCTTAAACTGTTATTCTCACTAATTCCACTTAGCTATAAATGATGAAATTCTATAGTATTGCAACAGAAATAAAGCTTGCAAACAAACTCCTTAAAACATGTCTTAGCCATGTAACAATTCACCAAACATATCCTACTGTAGATTCCCAAATAAAGGAAGCACATACCTCAAGCTGCTCGTGCAAGCGCTTCTGAACCTCCATCTGCATTCGCAGAGCTTCAGTGATTTCAATACCACTGTACAACACAATGATGAAGTCAGAAAAAAAAAAAATCGTGTCTGTTCATGGAAAATGACCTAATATTTAAAATCTATGGATATTGCTTTAATTAGCAACATCAGATTGCTTTAATTGATGCATCAATAGTCACAAGAACCCAGAAATACTACATAACAGAAGTTACTTAAAATAGCAGTAGATAATTAACTTACATTTTTAAATCTAGAGATGGCATATAATTAACTTACATTTTTAAATCTAGAGATGGCATCTCTTCAATGTCACAAAAACACAGAAATATTACATAACAAAAGGTACTTAAAATAGCAGTAAATAATTAACTTACGTCTTCAAATCTAAAGATGGCATCTCTTCAATGGTACCTAGTTTTTTCTCAGAAGATCCTGTGAACACAATGTAAACTGTCAACCAATAGCCCATTATCTAACTACATATACAAAGAAAATGCTACAGATTTCAAAGGAAGCGACTTAAGACACAGTACTTCCGGTTATCAAATGCAAAAACCAATGATCAGTAATAGATTTCACAGAGCTAAGGTTTCACAAGATTACCAATATACAAGATTGACCTAAAATTGATTTTTTTAAGGAAATAATAGAACTACATACTAGTACTTTTGTAGTTATATAATATCAAAACTCTACTTCTTTTCGGTTTTCGCATAAAAGTATAAAATAGAAAAGTGGATTTATATGCATGTTAATGCTCAATAAGATACTCAAATCTACTTCATGTAGCCTAGAATTTTCACCCAATTTCCATATATATATATATATATATGGAAATGGAAGATAGCATATAGATATGGTTTAATAGTTTGCCTTTAGAAACTTCAAAACATATTTATGCAAACTGTAGGATAATATGCAGTGGGAACTTGCATTTAAACAGAAGGATAAAACGGAAGAGAAAAATTGACACCCAAGAATAGAAGGAGAATCAATTAAAACATATAATCATTTTATACAAAGTGTTGAGCCATTTACACCAATGTAACGCTTTAGACTCTTACCCCATCCAATAACTTCTTATATAATGTGATTCTTTTTCTTCCTTTTTCTTCAGCATATTTTATGTGAATTTCAAAACTTTTGGATCAAGAGCAAACAAATTTCCAGTAAATTTTGCAAAAAGTTTGATAAAGTCATCCTAACAAATATACATAGTTATATTAATACAATGCATATTTTATGTACCTTCAGATGACTCTGGTCTATATCTAGCTGTCCTGTATTTCTGCATTTCATAGAGCAATTAATTTCTTAAAAGACATGTAACAAAACAAACTTAGAAAGATAAAGCAAATTGCACATACCTGTAAGTGGCTTTTAACATGGTATATAGTTAGTCCTTCAACTTTCATGAGTTTCAGCACGCCCTTAGGAGTAGCTCCTGCAAAAAGAAAACGGGAAAAAAGAATGATCAAGAAAATGAACAAACCAAAGCCCTTAATTAGCAAAGTAGAGAAAGAGGGCTGGACTTACTTTCACTCCCACCTAGTTGATTGACAGCATCGACAAAGGCCTCATGAAGCTCGGGTGTCCATCGCATCCGGGGCTTGGCAGGTGCAGAATTTGCTGAGGAAGATGGCGTGGCACCCACATGATTTTCTCCAGATGAAGCAGGTAGTTGTTGATGGGCTGCTGGAAATTGTGAAGATGATTTTGGAACCTGGAACACCACCTAAAACAACAAAATGAAGTCAATACATTCCTAAAACCGTTAAGCTAATATAAATTTGAGGAATAAAAAAGTCTAACCTTTGGTTCAAGATCTTGAATGTTGTCAACAAGAATATCATTCCAATTAGAAGTCAAAGTGTCATCGTCACTGATTAGCTGGTCAGCCCACTCCTGCCAATTATTTTGCTTAGAATAATCCTCAGATGCCATAATATTGCAGGCACTGCTTTCTACTTGACTGCTGTCAATGGGGGTACTAGTGGGCAAATCAAGAAAGCTATTCAGGGAATCTGCATGCCAGGAAGCACTGTTTCCTTTGGAATAATGTGTTGGTGTGGTCGAAGGTATTGGTCCATTATTTGAAGAATAAGGTAATGGCAACGAAGCAATGTTACCGAATGTCGGTGACAAAAAATGAGTATTTTTAGATTGTTTATCATGAGGTGAAAGGGATGAATGATGAAGATCGGTTGAATATCCCGGAGAAGAAGAAAACATAGGCCCAACTACTCCACTAGAACTTGAATGAGTAAAAGGTCTTGTTGTAAGCTCATTTTCCACAAAAGCAGGCTGTGAATCAGATAATTTGGAGTATGTATCTTCTAGAGACGGTGGAAGGCTGGCCAACGAGGAAGGAAGTGCTCCTGACATCCCCATGTTATTGAGTTGCTTTGCAGGGTGTGCTTTCATTGTTTTCCTACATTGTTAATTGAAAGATAAAAGTGTCAATTATCCCAGTCAACTAATGTAAGCACAGGCCTCAGGTCTTCCAACGGATTATAATGCTCACCAGAAAAATACTACACAAATTGCTTTCTGTTCTTGACGCCCAGACTAGACAAGTTGTCATCAATGTTCACGCTGATTAAGACAAAAACTTCTTCAGTCTCCAGCATGAAAACTTATTGATCACAAGTCTTAACTTTATAGAAGGAAAATAATGTACAAAGACCCTAAACCATCATCATAGCTGTTATGATCCAAAACTCAAAAGCTGCATGCAAGATATATATGCAATGCCTAATAATACTTCGTAGTCAATTAGGTATACTCATCAGTCGTCACAATTTAGTCCAGAAATCATCACATGCCGCAGCCCTTTTTTTCTTTTATCAAGCAATATACATAATCAAATATATTCAAAATTATCCTAAGGTTTACTATTATGCAGTTTACCATTAATCAATATAGAAAACATCAGTTTAAGGTTTTCCAGGAAAACAAAAAAGTCAAAGTGAGCAGTTGGGTTAAGCAAAAAATAAAAAAATAAAATAAAAATAAAATAAAAAACAAAGAAAAAAGAAAAGGAAAAGCACACACAGACACAAGTATATGCTATCCCGATAAACACAAACGCCGTTGTGGAAACACAAAACCCAATGGACCAATGAGTGCTATGCATAAAGCCACAGTTCACACATAAATTCGCATATGAGTTCTCTTTCAAAATTATCCCAACGCAAATCTTTTGTTTGGTTTTTGTTTTTTTTTTTTTTGTGGGGGGGGGGGGGGGGGGTGGTGGGTTTGGTAAATTGCCACCCCCAATCAACTATGAAATACAAATTACTGCATTTACTTCTTCTCAGTATTACAACAGAGACTGGAAGAAGGAAGGGAGCTGAACCAAGTCTTAGGAGAACGTTCAAATTTGATGAAATTTGGTGATCCTTTAAAGAGAGTTTTTTCTCCTTTTTTCCAATTAAAACAAACAAAAGCCATGACTATCATCGTGCAACAAGAATCATGTTCTGACAACTAAACATCCAATAGTAGTTTGAGCATATAACAATCTCATGGTTCAGAACTCAAAGTGCTCAAACTAAGGTTTTACTTCACATCACAAACAAAAACACTAATTAACAGCGTTAAGCTTTTTTAAAAAATAAAAAAAAAAACTTATTTTCCTCTCTCCATGTAAGTAAGCACGAAACTTACGAAGAAAAAGATGCTGAAAAATCTATTGAATTAACCTTAAAAAAAAAACTGATAAACAATGAACTGTTTAATAAGCAATAGAGAGTTGGTAGAGGGAGAAGAAAATGAAAGTTAAAGGGAATAGGTGAAAAGAAGAAAAGTGAATCAATTGCGAATTGGAGCGCAACAAACATTGGAAAAGAGGAATTAATTGCATGAAATGAAAATCTAACCTGAAGCGAAGAATTAATTAGAGGATTGGAGGCGCAGAGAGAGGTGGTTTTTGAATTCCGTCAGCGGCAGCGGCAAGCTAAGGTAGCGGAGCCACCCGAAAGGCGAAGAATTGCGATTTGCGAGTGAAAGAATGGAACGAATGCGTCTCCATCTCTTGGGAATACCCACCGTGCCTCCCCCACGCGCCAATCCCCGCGCGTGTGTTGAACTCTGTTTTACGTGGACGTCTTTGTGATTGGTGATTCACTCACATTCCCCTCACTAAGCTACAAAAAGAATTCCCCAAACTAACTAACTATCTTTCTTTCTGTCTATCATTCATTCATTCATTCTAATAAAGGGTGGCATTCATGTACTAGAATTCTTACTCTTACTAACATAATTAGAATGATCTAAAATATAAATATATATTATATCAAATAATTAGTTCAGTTATCTGTTTAAATAAATTTTAAAAATTTAAATTTCATATTGTATATACAATATTATATTGAACAACAACAAATTTTTAAGTATAATTTAAATTCATGAAAAATTAGTAAAAAACTAAAAAAATCTAAATTTATTGTATTTCAAGTAGTATATTTATGATGAACAATTACTAAAATGTAAAATTAAAACATTATATTAAATAAATTAAGAGATTTCTATTTTTATCTTTAAAATTTTATTAAAAATAAAAAAATATTTTCTACTATTTTATTTTTTCTTTTAAATCTTATAAATAAAAAATATTGAAAAATAAAAATATAAATAAAATAAGTCTTGAGTTCTTAACATTTATCAATATTAGCTGCTATTGTTATGACTCAAATTGAGTAAATAATTATGTTTTGGATTTGACTCTGCCTCAAGTCATAACGGTTATTTACCAATTTGACTCTGTTTTTTGTCAAAACTAGAAATTCAACTGTAATATCTGCTATTAAATATATCTTTTATGATATATCTGCAACCATGTGGCTAAGTTGCTTTAATACAACACTAGAGTATCTAATTCTAATCTTACTAAGAAAAGCAGATTTGCGATAATTATGTTTCTTTGTGGTGACAAATAAAGTTACCTAGTGATCCTTTTAAATAGCCCTTTTATTAAAAAATAAATTTTTTTTCTCCCATCATAAAAAGTTCATTTAGACTCGATTTGGCGCAATAGAGTAATAGAATAACATATGTTCCATATTCATATTCATAAAGCCTTTGACATAGATGAAGGGTTAATTAGCACCACAAGAAAAAGAAGAGACAAAAGCTTATGCTCACGCAATATAATAATGGGTAAATTAAATAATATAATTATAATTAAAGAAATTATATATTAAGCAATGCAGTAAATGGAATTTGGTAGTTTGAAGGTTCTCTGCACAATTGGAAGCCCATATACGGTAACCTTCATCAACCAATTGTTGTCTAACCTTGGAATGATATTTTCTAGCTTCCATTATTTCATCATCAAGACCCCTGCCGACATAAAATTTTCACCTTAGTTCTTACTTTAATTAATTGATAAAAGTGATTTGGTTTGTAATGTGTGGCTGCGGAAATAAAGTTATATAAATATAATTACTATATACGAAAAATTATTCGGTGAGCACACTAGCAAAATCACATGAAATTTATGAGTGTGTCACAGATATGTGAGTGTGTTTATCATGAACTCAATGCTCACTAAAAAAAAGAAAAACGGTTAATTTTACTTTGGTCTAACTCGTTTTAATTTATGCGTACTTCCTTATCTGGATTTTAAAACCGGTGATGCTAAATACACACTTTATATGCGTTACACATCTAAATTATTTTTACAACTAAATTTAATTAAATTGGTTCAAATTCAACAAAAATTAATTTCTTAATAAAAGCGTATTTATACGCTCCAACTTCTTCTTAACATTCTTTGCGTGTTTCTTTCTTATCGTTATTCTTTTATTGCTGTTGTTGCTGTATTTTTTTCTTTTTTTTTCGTCTCTTTCTAGTAATTTGCAGTATTATGTGTTTTCTTTGTTTAATTTTTTTTATTTTTATTCTTATTAAAAAAGTAATTAAAACAAAAAATTATAAAAAAGTAAAATAAGAAAGAAAAGATGAACAAAAAAAAGAAGACCATGATAATGAAGAAGCTAAGAAAAAGAGGATGGGAGTTTTGAGTTATGTAAAATTTATCAGAAAATAACACTAAAATTTTTTAAACGTGACACAGAAGTTTCTCAATTTTGACACTGAAATGTATTAATTGTGACATAAGTTCTTGTTAAGAGGGTGAAACAAGAATTATGATAATATATTAATATGGATGATAATGATGATGATGATGACGACGACGACGATGAAGAAGAGGAGGAGGAGGAGGAAGGAGAGTTTTAAATTGTGAAGAATTTATCGAAAAATAACACCATATTTTTTATTTTTTCTTTTTTTCCTCTTCCTCATGTGTTATTGTAGTTATTTATTCTTTTTTGTTTGATTTTTCATCTCTTTTTCTTGATTTTATTCCTCTTAAGAGAATGAAATAAAAAGAATTATGAGAAAATGAAATAAGAAGGAGAAGATGAAGAAGAAAAATATGAAAAAGAAGAAGAAGTAGTAGTAAAAGATGAGGAGGAAGAGTTTTAAATTGTGCAGAATTTATAAGAAAAATAACACTAAAATTTCTTAATAATAACACAATTTTTTTTGTTTTAACACCGAAATTTTGCTAAAAAAAATATAAAAATGTCTTCTTTAATGCTTTATTTTTTTTCTTCTTTCTTTCTTTTATTGTTGCTCTTACTTTTTCTTTTAGAAGTATTGATTCTCATCCAATAATTTTTCTGGTGTTGTGTATTTTTTTGTGGTTACTTTGATATATGATTTTGTGGTTGATGTTGTTGGTTTTTATGCTATACAAACAAGCACACAAACAAGACTATAAATCATGAACAAAAACACATCCAAATCAATTTTGGATCAGTCAACGTCATCAACATGGCTATGATATCAAAACCACTACAATTACATTCGATGACCTAATTACACCAAATCTAAGTGAATGAGACCAAATGCTTCTCAATTAACTCAGAAATGCATTGAAATTACTTAATGATTGCGACACACAAACTCAGTTCTAAAATTAACATACAAACAATACGGAATTATGAACGAAAACACATCCAAATCAATTTTGGATCAGACAACGTTATCAATATGACAAAAATTCGATGATAAGAATAAAAATAATGATAATAACGATAACGACGATATGTATAAGAAGAAGAAGAAGAAGAAGAAGAAGAAGAA
The DNA here is from genome assembly GCF_059453495.1 of Arachis ipaensis. Lineage (NCBI taxonomy): Eukaryota > Viridiplantae > Streptophyta > Magnoliopsida > Fabales > Fabaceae > Arachis > Arachis ipaensis. The sequence continues at coordinate 25,279,647 of NC_142441.1, read as the reverse complement.
GAAGAAGAAGAAGAAGAAGAAGAAGAAGAAGAAGAAGAAGAAGAAGAAGAAGATGATGATGATGATGATGATGATGATGATGATGATGATGATGATGGAGGAGGAGGAGGAGAAGGAGGAGGAAGAGGAGGAGGAGGAGGAGGAAGAGAAAAAGGAAGGAAGAGAAAAAATTTAAATGAGAAAAGGAGGAGGAGGAAGAGGAAGGAAGAGAAAAAATTTAAATGAGAAAAGGAGGAGGAGGAGGAGGAGGAGGAGGAGGTGGTGGGGTGGTGATGGTGGTGGTGATGACGATAACGAAAGAGAAAAATAACGAAAAAAGAAGAGAGGAAGAAAAAGACACAGCATCAAGAGTGAAGAAGAAGGAGGGTGAAAAAGGACGTGCGCGAGTGAATTTGAAACATGAAGAAGAAGAAGCGGCAGGGGTAAAGAAGGAGGAGCGCGCATAAATTTGAAACATTTTATAATAACTTGGTTAAATTTTGTGAAGTATTTTCTTTGATTGTAGAGCTTTATTCTATATTTTATAAGACAAAGTTTAGGGAACAAACTATACATAATACGTGTAGTCAACTTAAACAACCTTTTAAAAATTCTGATTTTGAAATTCAAAAAATTAGGATTAGGTTTAGAAACAGGCGCCACCCAACATCAACCACTACTTTGACCTCCCGCTCCAATCACTCTTCCCCGAAGCCGCCACCTCCATCGACAATTCCTGTCTTCTGCGTCCTCCCCCTCCACTGCATCTTGCCACTGTGTCCTCCCTCCTTCCCTACATTTGTGAGTCGCCCCTGTGGTTTCTCCTTCCAACGTGTATGCCACTTGCCCATGTGTCTTCCACGCACCTCCACCGCGTCTGCCAGTTGCCCCTGCATCTTCCCTTTCTATGGAGTCTCTCGGCAGTATTGTTCCATCTTCCTCCAGCCCCGATTGTGCACGATATCCCTGCAACACAACTCTCCACACAGTCTACCATATACATGCAGCAACCTCCCTCACGAACACAGCTCTGCCACAAGCATGTCGCACCACAACCTCCTTCCTCATATTCCTTCTCTTCTTTTTCTTTTTCTTTTTTATGACTAGCTTGAATGTTTCTTTCTCCTAAATTTTGGATTTTTTTTAATGTTTTGAATGCTTTATCTTTTCAAGTTTTGGATTATTTTTTTAATAATTTTATATATTTATTTTTTTTAGTTTTTAGATCTTTTTTCTAATTGTTTTGGATTTGTTTTGAAATTGTAAAACTAATTTTTGATATTTTTTTGTTAGATTTTGGATGTTTCTTTTTGTCACATTTCGGATGTTTCTTTTTATTAGAATTTTTAAATAATTTTGAATATTCTTTTTACAATAATTTTGGATGTTTATTATCATTTGATTTTAGATTTTTTTTTTTTTTAGATTTTGGATGTTTTTCATTAGGTCTGTCTTTGAATATTTCTCATGATAATTGAAATTCACGTTTTCTCCAAAGAGAAAATAAAAGAAAAATCGAATGTTCTTTTTCTAATTTGTTTTGAAATTTTAAAAAAGATTTTTTGATATCTTTTTTATTAAGTTTTGGATGTTTCTTTTGTTGCGTTTCGAATGCTTCTTTTTGTTAGGAATTTTTAAAATTATTTTAGAATTTTTAAAATAGGTTTAGATTTTCTTTTTACAACCATTTTAGCTATTTATTATCATTTGATTTTAGATATATTTTTTAAGATTTTAGATGGTTTTTTATTAGGTTTTTTAATGTATTTTATGATAATTTGAATTCATCTTCCCTAAAAAAAAAAAATTAAAAAATGCTAGTTGGTTGTAGTTGACTACACCCTTTGATGGTTACTATTCTGAGACTTACCTAGAACCAATGTGATTTGGGCCTGAACGTGAGGTCCCGACTCCTTTTGAGTGAAATGCTCTTTTGTCTTCTCTAACGAAGTGATGCCATACGAGCTCTTTAGAGAGGATGGGGGTGGTACTTGTAAGGGACTCCAATGCTTAAATTAGAAATAGTTTTAGGCAGGTTTTTAGTAGATTGGAGTTCGAAGAATACCTGTAGGTATCTGGGTGTTTATAAGTGTAGAGGTGGAGTTGATAACCAACTTTTAAGTAGTTCCACCTTTGATGGTGGATTAGTTACTCCTTTTTGGTAGAGAGGTCATTGAGATCTCCTTTTTAGATGAGTAGGAGAGATTGCAGGAGTTGGTTACTTATTTCAATAAGTAAGGATCAGCCCGTGTTACCGTGTCCGACCTCTTTGAGGTTGGGTAGGTAGTACTATAGGCCTGAGTACGAATATCTGCAGAATGTTGATTGGGCTCCATTCATTTTTGGGCTTGGCTGAGTTTTGGGTCAGGATATAAACAGTGTCCCTATTTGAGGCCGAGCTTATTTAGGTCGGGCACAAGCATTTCTGAGTCGGTCTTGATTTATTGTAGCTTTTGGTCAGAGAAGTCGGGTTTGTGATATTCCTTGGAGAACAAGTCAGATTCTCGACGTGTTATCGAATGTGGATGTTACGTCTTCTCGTAACCATTTGCGCGTCTTTTCGGTCACATTGATAATCGTGCGTGTCATTAAATAGGGGACAAAATGATCATTTTTCTCCTATTGGTTATATAAACATAATCATCTTTCTCTTTCTCCTTTTTCGTTTCAACTTCTGAGAATTTTATTTCATTTCTCTCAAGACTTTTCTTCTTTTTCACTGTGACTTTGCTTACATTGATCTTTTTCTGAGAATTATTTGTCTTAGAATTCTACTTTGAATATTCGCACGTGCTGCCTAAGACATTTTGGGACCATCTGTTTGCACTGCTGTTATATGCATTCTCCTTACTTTTTGTTCATCTTAAAGGTTAGTTTTTCTTTTCTTTTTCATACCATTATTGCCATGTTTATTATAGTCTTTTGAAAATATGGCTTCTTGAAAAATATTTGTAAATGTGGTTGTGGTAGTAGCTTCCTCTGTTTGTCTTTTCTAGATATCAATTTTGTTGTTGCTGCTAGAATTTGTAAAATTTGTAGGTTTTGAGTTTTATTATGTTGGATTCTGGCTTTTCCTTATCCCCAAATGGTGCCATTTTTCTTGATTAATGGTATCATTTTGTATTCTGGGATGAATGGGTTAATTTTACATCTTTATTGTGATTGATACTGGAAGATTTGGATCCGTACCCGGTCTCGTAATTTTTGTGTTTATATGAATGTTGTGCTTATACCCGACTTGTAGCTCGAGAGTTTTTGTAGTGACATAGCTTTATTTTGCTATTTTGTAGGTATAACCTTTGTGTCTCGTTTGGTAGTTCCAGCATGTCGTCTCAAGTACCTTCCGACTTAGACTGTGTAGATGTTACTGTTCTTTTTGCTGTCCCCGTAGTTAACAACGAGTATGTAGAGAAATTTTGTTTACAGCATAGGATTTGTAGAACCCAAGAAGATGAGAAGAAGTATGAGCTAGTAGCTCCCGACCCTGAGGATAGAATTTGCTTTCCTCGACTTAGTAACTTGAAAAATTATTTTCTATTCATGTATGACTGTTTGTTTACTAGGCTAGGGGTGCACTTCTGTTTACCGATTTTGAAATTGAAATTCTCCGTATCTGTAGAGTTTCTCCTTCTTAGCTCCACCCGAACTCGTGGGCTTTATGAAGGTTTATCAATTAATAAGCTGGGAGCTTGATTTTCCTCTTTCTTCCAAGATTTTCTTTTACCTCTTTTAACTTACCAAACCATTTAGCTCTAAAAAACAACACTGTATTTTCTTTTGAGCTATTTAGGGTAGAAAGATTTTTTCTATTTTTGATGATTCTTTTCATGACTTTAAGAAATATTTCTTTAAGGTCCGACCTGTAGAGGGTGTCCAACCTTTTTTCTTTAATGAGAGAGATGAAACCTATTTTTTGTTTGTATTAGGAAAAGGTCTCTAGTGTCAATAAATACAACCATTAGGATCTGGATGAGGTAGATGAGTGTGTATTAGCCTTGTTTCAGGAGTGTTGCGGCCGATCTCCTCACCTCGACACCAAGAAGTTTTTGTTAGGCAAGTCGAGCTATGTTCCTACCGAACTAGGTAGTTAGATTTTTGTATTTCGTTGATGTTTCTATTCCTTTGCCGAATTTCGTAACCTTAGTCTCTATATTTTCTTCGTTTCTGTAGTAAGAATTACTAGTGGGTCTGGTGCCTTGCAAAGACTTCGAGTTGCTAAGAAAAATTCAGCAGTTTAGATGGTGCAGCTAAAGGAAACCGAAAAGTCGAGAAACCTCTCCTCTCCTTTCAAGTCGAACTCATCTTCATCTTAATTGGCCAAAGCCATACCTCTTCCTCCCATAAGCAGATAGCCTTTACTTAGGACAATTCCCTTTGTTCCTCCTTTTTATGATTCGGGTTCTCGTAAACGTAAAACTCCATCCTCTGAGTTTGGTAGTGCTTACAATCTGGGTTTTAACGCTATTGCTTTCTGTGAAGAATATATTCTTTTCCATAGTTCTATAAGTATGGATGATGTTTCTTTCTAGAAGCACTTGGGGGTTTTGGCCCGAGGTGGAATTTGGACAGCAGGGATGTGTTTCATCCTCCTAAAACAGCTTAATGAGGCTCCTCTTGGTGTTACTCAAAGAAAGTTGGCTGACCTTCGCTCTGAGGTGGCTTCTCTATGGGAGACCAAGTCGGAGCTAGAGGCCGAGAAGGGGGTTCTTACTTTTGATCTCTCCAAACTCCATGAAAGAGTAAAGTATACCGAGACGACTTGTGCTACGGCGGAAGCTTTACAAAAGAAGGCTGAGAGAGCTACCGCCATGTCTATGGGGAGAAGTTGAGCCTAAAGAAGGACCTGGAGAGGCTGAAAGAAGAATATGGATATCTGAAAGAGTTTGTGGCCTAGGGAATATATGAGATGGCACAGCATTTGAAAGTTTAATTTCAAGTTCTTGCACCCAAGGTGGACCTCACTCCCATTGATCCCTATAAAGTCATGGTTGATGGAAAAATTGTTTCTCCTAAGGCTGAGACCATCCCTGCTGAGGACCTGAAGACCTTCAGTGCTCGAATTGATGATACTCTCTTGGACTCCTTGATGAGGGCTAGATACCGGTTTAGAAATTCACAAGTTATAAAACTCAAATTCATCAATAGTATAGTCCTAAATTGGCAAATAACCCTATCAAAGTTTAGAAAGGTTGTCACAATTCAAATAACCGAGAGTTTTAAATCCCGGGTCGTTTTCCCACGGAATTGCAATCGGATGTACAAGTATTGGCCATAGAAACGGGGTTTGATAACAATCAACAAAAATTTAATTGACAAGAAATTAAAAGAGCAAGCAATAACTAAACGTCAAAGGAAATTAAACTAAGAGCAATAAAAACAAAGGGAAGAAAACATCTTGAAAACAAATTCCTCCTAAATTGATAATTATATGAACTAATTGGGATATGTGACATATAATCCTGTTAGCTTTGGGTAATTAGGGTTTTTGTGGCCATAAACTAGTTTTAAACTTAACACTCTAATCGGAATTAAGTGACCACGACGGTGGCGGTTAATGATGGTTAGAGGAGACTAAATCACTAAGACATTAGGGTTTAGTCATTTATAGTTGGCCATAGAATGAATCATGCATTGTTAAAATAGTTGGTACGAACTTTTAATCCGGAAAAGTAAACATCTCTGAAGCCTTAACTGTTTTTACACCAAACCCTTTATTTGCTTTCTTTATTCTCCTATTTATTGTTTTATACGAATTACACCATCAAAAAACCTTTTCTGTCTGCCTAACTAACCCAATTGGATAACCATTATTGCTCAGTTCGACAATCCTCGTGGGATCGACCCTTACTCACCTGAGGTATTACTTGGATGACCCGATGCACATGCTGGTTAAGTTGTACGAGTTCATAATTCATGCACCACAAAGAACGTCCCCAACCCGAAGACGTGATTCTTTTAGGGCTCAGAGACAGTCTCGCGCTAAACCCTATCAGGATCTACCACTGAGGCATCGGAGTTGGCGGGGTTATCCCACGAGGCGACTGAGATTGCTAGGTTACGGCCTCCAATCTCTACGTGTAGTCCTCTTGTGTAACAGACGTTGTGATTAGGATGACAATTAATTGAATTTAAACCGAATAAATTTCAAAGTTAGAATTAATTAAAACTCACATAATGAGTCGTAGACCGCTCATAAGCAAATCTCTCCTTCTTGGCCTTTAATGTATAGGTAGACTTGATGGTCTCTGTCAATGTTGCCTCACGATCTAATGACTTAGACTACACATATTGAAACAAACTAATAAAATAAATCAAGTAACAATTCATTCAAGTAATAGTTAACAAAGATTAGAAAATAAACTACATACCAGCCTGCTCTTCGTCTTCATGAAAGTCGTCAACCCACCAGTATACTTCGACGACCTCGACGAAGCCTTGTTAACTCTGTTTCTCAAATAGCGATGCTTGAACCCCTCATCAGTACTAAAATAGACATCCAGTTCCTTATTAAGATCTGGACAAAGCGAAATGGTGAGGTGGTCGCACCCCTAACGAACGTCCTGGATCATCTGCTGAAGTCACTTAACTACCCGGTTCCTGATCAAGATATCATGTCTTATCCTAGATAAATTTCTCCTGCACAAAGTAATTCAACAACATTAATTCATTGAAATAAAAAATAGTTAAAATACAGTTAATTTAATAACATTGGGTTCTTACCGTCCACTTCTAAAACCATCGCTCTCTGGTCTCAGCAGGGATCTTTGTGTAGCTCGGCTATACAGTGTTGTACATGGACTTAATTACATTGGCGATCTCCACATGCATTGTTGTTTGGTGCAAACCTATCAATGAAAAACTTAAGATTAGCAAACGGATAAAAACACAAAAAACATAATAAATTCAAAATAGATTGCGGATAAAAGACATTAAAACAATATGTACTCACACCTGCATACCATTGGCATTAGGCCAAATCCTCATCCGTATGACAAGTGATGGTGGAGGGGCATCTGGCTGGGACGCATTAGAGGAATCACCCACCGCAGGCTCTGTCGCTGGAGCTATATGGGCAGCGCAGAAGAAGGCGCTATGTAGTTCGGGTTCGGGGCCATAATTAATTGCTGGTCTGCTGGACCCGCCTGTGACATCAAAGGTGTCGATGGGGTAGACGAGGTAGAGAGCGATGCCTGAGTAGTCCCTAAGGATCCGGTGGAAACCCTCCCTCTACCACAACCACGAGATCCACTCGTTCTACCTTTGCTACCTGTGGTCATGTCTGCAAAGAGAATATATTATTGACATTAATGAGCATATAAATAACATAAATCCTTCAACATTTATATTATTTCAAAAAAGAATTTGACATAATCTCCCTTAAAATTAGACATATATCCACATATACAGTTTTCATATATCCAACAAACCTCAATCCACTGCATCAGTCAAAACTTAATTAAATTCACAACATATAACTAAGGCACTAATTAGCATATGATAACCAAATCCTAAATCTTAAATTAACATATAACTAAATCCTAAATTAACTTAAACCTAACTTCTAAATTAGCATATGATAACCAAATCCTAAATCCTAAATTAACATATAACTAAATCCTAAATTAACTTAATACTACGTCCTAAATTAGCATAAGATCACTAAATCTATATGAAAATAGTGCTAAATTTTAACTAGATTATAGAAACAATGTTATCATCAATAATAAGAACAAATTAAGTACTCATTATATAAAAATCATTTCAATCATCAACACGATGAATGAAAGTTAGGGCACAAGAAAGCTAATGAAGTAACAAAATCCAAACTTTAAACCCAATTTCACAGTAATTAATTCTAAATCTTAAATTTAATTCCACATTAACATAATTTAAACTATAAATCTCAATTTCACAGAAATTTCATCAATTTGAAATTAAAACATATATTAAAACCAATTTCACAGCAAAATCTAAACCTTAAACCTAATTTCATAGTATTCAATTCTAAAACCCAATTTCACAGTAACATAATTTAAACTCTAAATTCCAATTTCTCAAAAATTTCATTAATTTGGAATTAACACATGTATTAAAACCAAGTTCACAGCAAAATCCAAACATTAATTTCAAAAAAATCTAATGGTAAAAACGGCCAACTTACTTGCAATGGAGAAGGTGGCTAGCGGCATAGCAAATTCTTCGTCGTAGAGCAGAAGCAGTACAAATTCTTTATGGAGTAGAGACGCGGCTTGAGAAAATTTGTCATCACGGAGAAGCGATAATACAAGGAGAGGAGGCGGCAGGACTGACGGAGCAGCGGGGAGAGGAGAGGGTTAGAGAGTATGGGAGAAGAGAGGTTAGAGAGAGAGAGAGGAGATTTCAAAATGAAGGAAAGAGGGTTTGAGCTTTGAATTTTAAGGCTCGTAACCGTTAGATTTACCAGCGGATAAATCTGACGGTAACGCATTGTAGGTCACCAAAATGTAGTGATCCACTAATGGGTTTACCGATGAACTTTCCACGCTACATTTCACGCCTATTTTTCTCGTTTTTCCTCCAATTATTACCGACGAATTTACCACCAAAAATGTAAATCCGCCGATAATGATTTGACCTGATGGATTTCACATTAAAACTGTCCCTAAATCCATCGGTAAAGCCAACGCTAAATCTGACGGTATTCAGCGCATGTTTTGTAGTGGTAGCCCCAACATTTTTCAACCTAAATGGCATTACTACATAGCAGTAGTTTGCCTTAGGAGTGATGAAAGATGTTTTCTCCTTATTTGGCTTGTACATCATAATTTGATTATATCTCGAGTATGCATCCACAATGCATAGGTATTTGTAGCCCGAAGCTGAGTCTACTAAAGCATCAATACTGGGTAGAGGGTAAGGGTCGTTGGGACAGGCTTTGTGAGATCGTTATAGTCAACGAACATTCTCCATTTTGCGTTCTGTTTCTTCACAAGTACCACATTAGCGAGCCATAACGGGTATTTGACCTCTCTTATAAACCCGACTTCTAATAGCATTTAGACTTGCTCTTCTACAATTTTTGCTCTTTCAGGGCTTAGCTTTTATCATTTTTGTTGTACAGGTCGTAAGTCCGGATAAACAGCAAGCTTGTGGCTCATGAGGTCAGGATGAATCCTGAGCATGTCAGAGGTTTTCCAGACAAAGAGGTCGAAATTGTTCTGTAGAAAATTAATGAGCTCTTGTTGCAACTGTTCTCCTAGGTTTGCCCCTATGTTCATTGTTTTTCCAACCTCATCTCCGATCTGGACCTCTTCAATTTTTTCTTTGAGTTGGGTCTCAGTTTCTCCCGAACTCAAACACCTTCGAGTTCTATGGTATTGACTTCTTTCCCTTTTGCACACCCCCGTAGGTTCAGGCTTTCCTTATAACACCTTGTCAATTTCTGATCTCCTTTTACTGTTGCTATTCCCTCAAGAGTAGAGAATTTCATACAAAGATGGGAAGTTAAAACTACTACTACCAATCAATTTAGGGTTGTCCAACTTATCAAAGCATTGTAGATAGATGCCATGTCTACTACAATGTAGTCTATGCTTAAGGTTCTTGCTTTTAGGCCTATACCAAAGGTGGTGTAAAGAGGGATGAACCCCAGAGGTCGGATAGGAGTATCTCCCAAGCCGAAGAGGGTGTTTGGGTATGCTTTCAAGTCCTTTTCCTTAAGGCTCAACTTATCAAAAGCTAGTTTGAATAGAATATCTGTCGAACTCCCTTGATCTATCAAGGTTCCGTGAAGGTTTGCATTGGCGAGGATCATTGTAATTACCATCAGGTCGTCGTGTCTGGGCATTACTCCTCGTGTGTCTTTTTTAGTGAAGGCAATTGTAAGCAAATCAGGGATTTCGGCATCTTCGCTGACCTGGTATACTTTCTTCAAGTGTCTCTTCTGGGAAGATTTTGTTATTTCCCCTTCTGCAAATACTCCAATGATCATATGGACATGCCTTTCGAGAGTTCGTTGAAGTCGGTCTTGCTTATCCTTGTCTTCATTTCTCTTTCTTTTACTATGATTGTCCATCTTATGAGCTATGAATCTGTCCAGCCGACCTTCTCTAGCTAATTGCTCAATCACATTCTTTAAATCGTAGCAATCATTGGTGGAATGGCCATACATCTTGTTGTATTCACAATATTCAGATCGGATTTCACCTTTCTTGCTTTTAATGTGTGTAGGATGTGGTATCTTCTTAATGTGGCAGATTTCTCTATATACGTCAACAAGGGAGACTTGGAACAGGGTATAAGAATGGTATCTTTGAGGTCTCTCCGAGTTATACTCTTCTTTTTTCTTTGCCTCTTTTTCCTTTCCCCGGGCTTGATTCTGGTTGTTCTGTCATGATATGGGTTCCTTAGTCTTGTTGTTTCTTCCATTTTATTGCCACCTTAGTTAACGTGGTCGAGAAAGCTTCACAGCAAGTTGCATCCGACGCGTCTCACAAATACATGCGACTTTTGAAATTACTCAGATGATGTCTCAGATCGATCATTCTGCCATAGAGGTTCATCTCTGGACTTTTAAAGTTTCTGAAAACTTTAGCGTGCATGATTTCTTCTATGAATGGATCTTCGCCTCCTAAAGGCATTTCTTCGCTATCAGCTCAGGCTCTCCTTCCCTTGAGGTTGGATTTCAGCTTCTTGGATTTTTCTTCCAGTTCTCTTCATCGTCGTATCTCCCTTTGTAGATCTTGTTCCGATTAACGTTGTCATTCTAGCTCATTCTCAAGCTTTCTAACCGACCTTGATGTTCGTGAATCAATCCCATGAACTCGGTAGGATCTCTTTCTCCTGATCCTCCCGATTGATGGACTTCTAAGCTTATTTTTTGTCCTCTTTGATTTATAGGATGTAGATCTCCAGTAACACCCTTTCCCTTGTAAGGTCGGGGAGGTATGACAAGTGCGCGATCGTTGTTATGTTGCTCTTCCTCAGGCCTCGAAATGGGAAGCCGTATGTCCGTCTTCTAGGATGTCGTCCGCTATCACACGGTGTTGATTTTCAGGCCCCAGCAATGATGCCAATGTTCTAAGCTTACCTAGAACCAATGTGATTTAAGCTTGAACGTGAGGTCCAGACTCTTTTTGAGTGAGATACTCCTTTGTCTCTTCCGACGAAGTGATGTCGTTCGAGCTCTTTGGAAAGGATGGGGGTGGTACCTATAAGGAACTCCAATACTTATGTTAGCAAGGGTTTTAGGCATGTATTTAGTGAATTGGAGTTTGAGGAATACCTGTGGGTGTCTAGGTATTTATAAGTATAGAGGTGGAGTTAATAACCACTTTTTAAGTAGTTCCACCTTTGTTGGTGGATTAGTTACTCTCTTTTGGTACGGAGGTTGTTGAGATCTCTTTTCTAGATGAGTAGGAGAGATTGTAGGAGTTGGTTACTTATTTAAATAAAAAAGGATAGGTCCATGTCGCTGTGTCCAACCTAGTGTAGGCATGAGTATGGATATTTACAAAATGTTGATTGGGCTCCATTGAGTTTTAGGCCAAGGTACATATAATTACATAATAAGATTAATTTTATAATTAATGAACAAAAATAATTTTAATTGCTTATAATTATGCATAGTTCATGCAAGAAGAAAAAAAAATATTTAAAAGATAATACAAAATCAGTTTAAAATAATCTAAAATTATTTTATCTTTTATTTTTAATTATTGTTTAATTTATTTTGTATTTAGTAATTAATCGAATAATATTAAATTAAATAAAATAATTTTATATTGTTGTCTTTTTAAGTATGATCAAACAAAAAAATAGAATAATTTTTTGCACAGCACATTAATTAAAAAATATCTCTCGACTTTTTTTTTGGTGATTATATCTCTCGACTTTTGGGATGTGTATTTAGCATCATCATTTTAAAAAATAAATTTAGCTAACATATTAATGTTATTAATTGAAATTTTTTTTTATTAAAAAGACAGACAAAATTAAAATTTCATTTCCTATTTTTTTTGCGGTCGATAATTATTGAACTTTTCTTTCTTTTTTTTCTTTTAACTAGTGGCCTAGCGGAAAAAAAATTATCAACATCGAAAGATCAATTTTGTATATTTTTAAAGTTCAGAGGCTAATGCACCAGGAAATAAAAGTACAACAATTAAAAAAAGATACTTTTGAAAATTTTTTAAATATTTTAAAAATATCGGTGTTTGAAATATTTTAATCGTTAAATACGTGAAATTATTTCTATACTTTATAGCAAATAAAAAAAGGTAAGATTAGTTACCTCATTGTAAGACGAGTCCATTAATGATACCCAACATTAATAAGGTTGTTTCTAGGGTGTACATGATCCGGTCCGACTCGAAGGTCTAGTCCGGTCCGGTCCTGAATATTTTAGGGGCTAATTTGGTGTGATTTCATCGGATTTAGGGTCGGGTGAGGGTCTCAAAAATAGATTCAATCATTATTTTAGGTTGGATCCGGGCCATAGTTCGGGTCACTCGAAGTTGGCCCGGTGGCCCGGTCATCATAGACAATTAATATTTTGTGTTATTAGTGATGGATCATGACTATTCTTATGTGGAACTTAAGTATTGTAAACTTTAATATTTTGTGTTATTAGTCATTATAAGACTATAAATTAATATTTTATGTTTAGAATGCATAAGACTTTAGACTAATGCATAATACTGTGTTATTTGTATTGATTTAAATATTTGGTATTATTAGATAATATTAGTATTGATTGTGGTTATGTTTTAGTATTAATTGTGGTTATGCTTTAATTTTGAATAAGAGTTGGTTCTTGTTATATTTTTCTAAGTAAATTTTACCATGTTAAATAATGGTTGGATTTTTGAAAATTTGGATATTTTTACATGCTAGTTTACAAGAAGGTATCAACGTAATGTAATGTTAACGGCCCGGTTTTCACTCGATTTTCATCCGGTATAATTGTAGCCCGAAAGTGTATTGGTTTCATCGGGTCTAGAATTGGGTTCGGATCTAATAAATAGACCCGGTTTATATTTTAGACCGGGTCTGGGTCACATCAAACCCGATTTCACCCGACTCATGTGCACCCCTAGTTGTCTCCAGTGAAAGATCTAAGGAATTCTTTTCTTGAAGAAATAAAAAAAAATTTATGCCTCTATTTTTTATTTCATGGAAGAACCCTAGTGTGATCTAGAGCTGGTGCCTTGCTTTCCATCATCCATGCTTCCAAAGAGCTTGAGTTCAGCTTTTCTCCCCTAATTAGTGTTTAGTAAATAATTAATTAATTAAAGATTAATTGTATCCTAGGACATTAAAATCGTATCTAAATAAAGTAATTTAAAAAATAAACTAAAAAAGTACGTAACATGAGTGATGATGTGACTGTGACACTACAATGTTGTTGTGATTAAGATCAGATAATTGTTTTGCTTAAATCTAAGGTAAAAAAACTCATTGGCTATAGAGATTATCATCATCAGCTTAGAGCAGGTAGGTAACCAAATCACCTAATTCAACTTTTAGCAATTGAAATATAAAATTATTTAGACATAAAAGTAGCAAGCAAGCATGGAGACAGGATTTTGGTCCTAAGTCCTACAATACTCGTATCAAGACCGGATTTTGAACAAAATTCTTGAAACAACTTTTGAAAATTTCTTCAGTAAATTTTTTTAGAAAAAATTAATAGAGGTCAAAAAGGTGTAGTGGATTGCACACACCACTATATGACGTATCATATATAATATATCATACTGAACTTCTTTAATTTACGGAAGACTTAGCATAAAATAAACAAAGTTGAACCAATTAAACTTAAATTAAATAGACTTCATTAGATGTTAACTAGTGAAGTATAGAACCAGTATTCGGACCAGTTGAATCCAAGTTGCAAAAAATTTACCTAATTAATTAATAACAAATCTGCTAAAATAAAAAAATAGCCATGATATTTAGTAATATAGATTTGCAGCTGCTAAAATATGCTCAAAGATAATTAATAAACCGCACAAATATTTTCTCACGGTATGAAGAAAACTAACAAATAATCAACCATAACAAAATCATATCCCGTTAAATAAAATTGGCTAATAGCCAAAAAAAAAAAAAAAAAAAAAAAACCAACCATTTATAATATTTTTCTTATCTCATTGTAAACATGACCAACTTGAATTCAATCAAAGCTAAAAAATTATCTGCTACACATTCAAATTAACAACTAAGGCATAAATCTATTTGCACCATTTTATTTCATTGAATTTAAATGCTCTCATAATATTATATTCGCACATTAATTCTCCTTTATTTATTTATTTTGTTTTTCAGCATATATATATATATATATATATATATATATATATATAGGTGTATTCTAGTACAGATCAAAATTGTATAGAGAGTATAGATTCGAGAGTATAGATTCTTTTTGTGGTTATTTTTTATTGTACGAAAAAACTTTTTTTTAGAGATTAAACTTGTTCATAGTACTATTTGATTACAATAAAAAAAATATCTGAAAACTTATTTCTTTACCATATAATTCACCTTATTTGTATCTACATATATTAATCGAATCATGTATAAAAGATCAGTAATAATAGATAAAAGATAACAAATACAGTACTAGAAAAAAAAAAATATCAGCTTCTTTTTTAATTTCTCATTTGAGATGAATTCATAAACCTTGAGTGCATTGTGTGGACTCCACCTAGATCTACACATCATAGTTACAAAAGATAAAAAATTAAATAAAAATATGTATAAACTATAAAGGGCTACCACAACTACTATAGAGTAAGTAACACCAAATTAAAAGATAGACTAAATAGATATGCACTAATAATAATTAAAAAATATTAACAACAACAATAAAAGGCTACAGTAGTAGCCATTTGGAACTTACCCAAAACCGTGCTTCTTAAAATAAGGAATTGTGGACAAAAGGATCTCATCAATATCAAAAATCCAAGAATCTTTGCCATCACCTTTAAAAGTGCAACATCCACTACTCTTTCACCACTGCCCTCTCAGAATCAGCTTTGTCCTGAGATGAAGTCGTGTACTTCCTCACATGATCCACATATTCTTGTGGCACCACACTGAACCTCTTATGTTGTTTAATTCCACATTGATCTTCCAACTCTCATAGTATGTCTTTAAGGTGTTTGTTGTTAGGGATGGCAATATCACCCGAACTCGCGGGTATCCATTCCGTCCCTACCCGCTCAGGGCGGATTTTTAGCGGGGCGGATTTTTGGGAGGGGCGGAGCGGGGTCGGGTTTAGATAATATCCATCCCTATCCGCCCCGCTATATATATAATATATAATATGTATAATATATGTAAAATAATTAGTAAATAATTAATAATATTGTATCATATTTAAATTTTTACTTTAATTTTTATTATGTATGTGATGATGATTATATAAATTTTAAAATTTAATTTTATTTATTGGATTTTAATAATTATAGGGGCGGGTAGGGGCGGGGCGGGTACCTGCAGGAGCGGGTTAGGATTCAACGTTTTACTACCCGCAAGTAGAAGTGGGGCGGGTTCTATGCGGATTGTTGTACGGCGGGACGGGGTCGAGTAGAGCAAAAATCCGTCCCTACCCGCCCCATTGCCACCCCTATTTGTTGTTTTGTCTACTACTTTGAATCTCCATTTTTGGTTCAATATGTTCCAATATGCACTACTCACTATGCCAATGAAAAGGCTAAGATGGTGATTAGTGATAATAGAAAGTTATTTGCCATTTTGCACAAAGTACTTGTTTGTGCGCCATTATTTTGATAAAAAAAAAAGATCTTTTTTCGATGAAAAAATATCTTTTTTTTATTTTTTAGCGTGTTTGGAAAATTTCGAGTAGTAAAAGTAAAAGCACTAGAAAAATCAGAAAACATCCTTTTTTAAAAGCTGTAATTTACATTTTTTAAAAGATTTTTTTTCCTTAAAAAAATGTTTTTCATGTAATAAATAAACAAAAGAAATACTTTTATATTGTTATATCCAAACATAATTGATAGATAAAAAAAAATTTTTGTATGAGATACCCAAACACAAAATTACTTTTACTTTTTTCATAAGATCTTTTAAAAAAAAATAATTAAAAAAAAAAATTTTTTTTAGAAGTTCACCCAAACAAGCCCTTAATAGAGGTGAAGATTCCTATGAAAATTGGGGAGGTGAAGATTCCTATGAAAATTGGGGATTGTGTAATGAAACATATAGGCATGAAATGCAACTGTGGGACATCCTTTGATGATTTTGGCCTCCTGCCTAAAAAGGAGTTATTATTAATCATAACCTTTTAGTTTTTACTCTATTTTTTGATATTACTCTCTTGATTTTACTTTTATTTTTTTATCTCTCAATACAAAAAATTGATATATCAACTTATACTTTGATATGTTAGTTTAATAATGTAACATTTTCACAAATTAAAGATAACAAAGATAATAGCCAAGTGAAAAATCTTTGCCACAGTTGAATACACATATATTGACTATAGTATAGTGCATTTGGAAAGGAAAACTCAAATGACACTATCTTTCTTAGGATATGTTACTCATGGTTTTCATACCTCAAATATATGTAATTATAATTTTGTTATACATAAGTAAAAGATCCATCTACAGACAAAATGCCGTAATCTATAAAATGTATAAAGAAAATTGTTATTAGATGACTTTCGATGTAATTAAAAGGTGTTATTCGAATTGGACAACAGTGAAGAGAGATAATAATAGTTGTCAAACTCAGATATTGTCCTTCATTTGTGAATACATATTATTAGTTAGCGGCAATGAGTTATAATTATAAAGTAGGGTGTACATGGTCTGCTTCAGTCTAAAGATTCGATTCGAACCAAAATTTTTTTTGTATATGTAGGCTCGAATTTGAAGTAGTCTGGATCTGATTTAGGAAAAAAAAATGAAATCGGCGAGAATACTTCAATCGGGTCCGAGCTATAGTTCGGGTCATCTTGTCCGAGTTTAGGTATTTTCTTGTGTTCGATATTCACTAGACGATGGGAATGAAACTTGTTTGCTTAGGAGAGTCGTCCACTTTGTGCCTCTACAATATCTGAGAAATTAGTCATTGGGCTTCCGACTTGATGGATACCCTAGTGCAGACATATATATATATAACATACTGAACTTAGGGCATAGAGTTAGTCAGGAACGCACAACCCCCTTTTGGACTTCCGACCTGATAGATATCCTAGTGCATATATATATATATATATATATATATATATATATAACATACTGAACTTAGGGCATAAAGTTACCAGGAACGCACAACCCCCTTTTCTCTCAGTCCTTCACATGCAGCACTGAAGGTCTGAACCCTTTCCCTCTCAGCCCACTCTCTGTCTCTCACCACCCGGCACCGTCATTACTGTCACCACTCATGACTCACCAGCCCGCCACCACTGTCTCTCTGTCTCCTCAGCGAAGTACGACGGCGCTTCTCTGCTCTATTTTCCTGGCACTGCTGCCCTCAGACATCTTCTTCTCTGCCACCATCTGTCTTTGCGACTCGCGAAGGTTAGCCTCGTCACCACTAGAAGCCCCAACCAATCTTAGTCGGCCATCACCTTTGCTCTGTTGCCCCCGGTCGTCTTCTTCTTCTCTTCCTTGGATTTTTTCTTTTAATTTTAAAAAATAATTAATGTTGATTATTAGAACTTTTGATTAAAAATTTTGATTATTGTTCTAACTAGTATTTCATTATTTTGATTATTGTTTTGCTTTCTAATTAACAGTGATGGTATTATCTTTTTTTTTTTGAAAAAATTAATTAGTAATGATATTTTGGTGTTCTGATTATCAATAAACTGAATATTTGTTCTGATTATTAATTTTTTAATTTGTTCTTAATTTAGTTGATGTGGTTATTATTGATTTTTCTGATTACTATTATTATTATTATTATTATTATAAGGTTTCTTATTATTGTTCTGTTTATTGTGCTATTTAACGGGCTGAACTTTTAATTTGTTACTCATTATTGTTGAACAGTATTTGATTTTTTTTTATTTTATTTGTTTAGACTTTAGATAAAGAAGAATGGGAAGAGGAGATAATTGTATTCCTCCACAAATTATTTGTTCTGATTATTACTTGTTTTTTTATTTGTTCTTAATTTAGTTAATGTGGTTATTGTTTATTTTTTTATTATTGTAGTCTTGGTTTTTATCCTATTTTTTATTTGGTATAATTATAGTCCAAATATGTATAGATTTCATCGGATCTAGAATCAGATTAGAGTCTAAAAAATATGTTAGGTATATATTTAGGGTGAGTCTAAATTGAAACAAACTCAATTTTACCCGACCTATAACACCCCTACTACAAAAAGCATCAACTTGATAGTACTCCACTATTATGCATGCCGTATTATTTTGTTCCACTACCCTAAGGATATATGTTTAGTTTGATAATATTTGTTTGGTAAGTAATGACAGACAATAAATATTTGATGTTAGGAAAAGATGTTTATAGGTCATGTTTACCATCAAATATCCTTGTCCTTTGTCTTTTAACCATTGGAAACCTAGGCCAATGAGTAAATGGATTTTAGTAGTTGATTGATTAAATCACTAATCAAATTAGTTGAAAGAAGAATTACTTTAATTGGGAGTATGATATAATAGCAGTCTTTTAAAAAAAAACATGATGTATATACAACCAATCTAGTCCTAGAATAATATCTAACTCATGTAAAAGCAGACAAATAAAATCATATATAAAAATTTTATCTTTAATATCAAAAGACACTTGTCGACATACCAAATTAATTAAAGCATTTTGAGATGTACGTGAATAAATAATTAAATCATACTCTAACCCAGAAAAGTCTAATCCCAAATTACGTGCAATAGTTATTAAGATAAAAGAATCTGTAGCACTCAAATCATACAATACAGTTAGAAGTTATGTCTTGACACAACACTCACTTTAGATCAGGGTGTCCGAATGTGTGGCATCATCAGCCATCATAGCAAAAATCCATCCTTGTTGCTAGGGACTGGATGTTTCCTGAGTAACTCTTCTTGCACAATTTCCAGCCATATGTCTAGGTCCACTGCAATGCTACAGAAAAAATTTGACTGTGCCAGTTTTGGTCATTTGCTAGTATCCTACCTTGACTTGCCGTTGTTCTCGCTATTAGGACGAGCAGGAATGTTGCCACCTTGTTAGTTCCAAAGCTGCGGCGGTCCAATTGACTTAAAATTCCTTTTCTGAGGGGTCATGTATCTATTAAAACTCTTTGAATGTAACTCTTGGCGGTTCATCCTTGCTGATGCTACCTTTCATGCACAATCCTCTATCAATTGACTTTTAGTAACCAATTCAGTAAAGTTTGGTATCTTCATCAGAACCATAACATTCATCAAATCTTCACGCAGTCCTCCTTCAAACTTCAAATATTTCCATTCTTCAAACTCTGCCAAAGCTCCTTGGAAGATTTTGAAAAAATGGCACAAGTCTTTAAATTTGCGCATATATTCCACCACCGACATACTTCTTGACCTCAACTACATCAATTCTATCTCCTTACCACCAACATTGGACATTGCCTTCCAACATGTAAGATGCAAATTTCACATCGGCCTCTTGGTACATGTTGGGCCTGCAATGACCTTTCTATACCGTAGAACCAATTATCAACCTCAGTTGCAATAACTGTCCCTTTAAACTTGGGTGGATTCACTTTCAGAAAAAGCAGCCAGAAACATGGATCTATCATGATTAACCAGGTCAGCTTCAATGTTGCCACTGTTGTTCATTTTGCTCTCCCAAACGGTCAAATGCCCTAGTAGCAGCAGCTGTTGTTTCATGCACAACCTCAATAATGGAATTCATCGTAGCCATAAAAGCATATGCATCCTGTGTCGAGACATCACTTGGAGTCCCTGTAGAATCACTAAGAGGTCTCCCCCGAATACCCCGTCCTTGTGCAGCCATCTAGGTCCTATTTGCACCAATGAATCAACATTAAGGTGATCATTCTTAACATTTTCAGTTAAGTGTAAATATCTCCTAAATGAATGCACACAGGCAATCATGCAACACATATCATTAAGATATCCTATCAACATGAAAGATACAAGAAGAGCATGCAATGGAGCATGATTCAATCTAATCCCCAAGCTCTATTGGGACAAACTGCTCTGATACCAAATTGTTATAACTCAACTCCAGTACGTCATGATCATACTAGAAGTAAGGTGTTACTAACTTATTTACCTTATAGCTTTAATATAATATATAAGCTTGTAATCATTGTTAGAGTCCGTGCACGCTTTTCGGGTAATGTTTTTATTTCTTTTTTAAAAATTTATTGAAAAGATGAGGTAGTCTGGTCAAGATAGTTAACAATATACTACAAGAAAAAGTAAGTACAGATATTAAATACATACAATTCTGAAACTTATTAACCAGTTTTAGATATACTACACTGCTTCATAAAAGATACATAATATAAACATATATGTACATACAGCATCTCAGGGCCTGGCCCATCCAAAAATGATCTAAACTGGATTCCAAGCTAACCTAGCTGTCTAAACATCTCTAGTCCCTCCTATACTTTTAACAAAAACGAGTGTAACTCTTCAAATCTTCTCAAGTCGTGGCTAACCGGTTGCCATCAAAGGATGTGGTACAATCGTAGTCTATCTCCAAGATCTCACATCACCATTGGGCAAGTATGCAAGTGGCCCGCCCACTGGCTGTACATCTTCCTCAGCCCAACCAAGGTCCTTGGTGCACGAAATTGTGATTACACTTTTCACAACCCCGCACAACTAACCAGCAAGTGCACTAGATCGTCCAAGTAATACCTTACGTGAGTAAGGGTCGATCCCACGGAGATTGTCGGCTTAAAACAAGCTATGGTTATTTTGTATATCTTAGTTAGGAGATTAATGATAACAGTGATTATATTTATGAAAAATAAATAACATAAAATAAATAGTACTTGTGATTCAGTAATGAGAAACAGGCTGAGGTTCTGGAGATGCTCTATCATCTGAATCTCTACTTTTCTACTGTCTTCTTCTCCAAACATGCATGGCCTCCTTCCATAGCAGGCTGTATGATCCTCTCGGATGAAAAATACCAAGCGCTGTCACCACACAGCTAATCATCTGTCGGTTCTCACTAGCGTCGGAATAGGACCATTATCCTTTTGCACACTGTCACTGCGCCCAACATTCGCGAGTTTGAAGCTCGTCACAGTCATCCCCTTCCAGATCCTACTCGGAATACCACAGACAAGGTTTAGACTTTCCGGATCCCAAGAATACTGCCAATGATTCTAGCCTATACCACGAAGGTTCTAACCTTCGGACTCGATCCGTGGATTAGAAACCCAAGAGATACGCACTCAAGCTGTCGCCCAAAGACTACGTTGAGCTCAGATAGAACGGAGTGGTTGTCAGGCACGCGTTCATAGGGTTGAGGATAATGATGAGTGTCACGGATCATCATATTCTCCATATTAAAGTACGAGTGAGTATCTTAGAATAGAATCAAGCGTAATTGAATAGAAAACAGTAGTAATTGCATTAATCCATTGAAACACAGCAGAGCTCCTCACCCCCAGCTTTGGGGTTTAGAGACTCATGCCGTCAAAGGTACAATATGAAATGTAAAAATGTCATAAGTTCTAAATGAATCTCTAAAAGTAGTTTTTATATTAAACTAGTGACCTAGGGTTACAGAAAATGAGTAACTAAGTGCAGATAGTGCAGAAATCCACTTTCGGGACCCACTTGGTGTGTGCTTGGCTGAACATTGAAGCTTTTTCGTGCTTAGGCTGTTCCTGGAGTTAAACGCCAGCTTTGGTGCCAGTTTGGGCGTTTTACGCCAGAATTTTTAGGCTGACTTTGAACGCCAATTTTGGCCATCAAATCTCGGGCAAAGTATAAACTATTATATATTGCTGGAAAGCCCAGGATGTCTACTTTCCAACGCAATTGAGAGCACGCCAATTGGGCTTTTGTAGCTCCAGAAAATCCATTTCGAGTGCAGGAGGGTCAGAATCCAACAGCATCTGCAGTCCTTTTTTAGCCTCTGAATCAGATTTTTGCTCAAGTCCCTCAATTTCAGCCAGAAATTACCTGAAATTATAGAAAAATACACAAACTCATAGTAAAGCCCATAAATGTAATTTTTGAATAAAAACTAATAAAAATATAATAAAAAGTAACTAAAATATACTAAAAACTACCTAAAAACAATGCCAAAAAGGGTATAAATTATCCGCTCATCAGTCCTCCTCTGGATCCTCCTCGGCACCCTCTCCTAGGTCCTTCTCAGTAGCAGAACTACTAATGTCCCATCCACAGGGACAGGTCCATTAGTGTAAACCGGCGCAAGAGCCTCTCTCAGGTATCCATATTGAGCAACTAACTAATCCACAAAGAAAGTAGAGGCCGCAGCTCCAGAGGTGCGTTTGCCTCGGGTGGGGGCTCAAGAACAGGCACATCATCTAGGAAAAGCTCAGGTGAAGCTTCATGTACTGGATGAGCAGGAAATATGTGTGCAGGAATGGTCTGTTACATGGTATATAAAATTTAACATGAGGTATGTTCGCAGATAAAATAACTCCCAAAAATAAGATCCTCGTAAATGAACAACTCATACATCTCATAGAACACGATGCCCATCTCCATTTGTAGGAAAAGGAGGTGAGGTTCTCAGCAAGGGTTTCATACAGCCATATTTTCTTTACCTTCCTTAAGATTAACATTTGTTCCTTCTCAGTTTCAACCAAACACATTCAGTTCACCATATTAAACACCTTATAAGATATCATACAATTTCAAGCAAACATAAACAATTACGACATACACATAGCAATAACATCAAAGAATTTATGCGACAAAAAAGCATGATGCATGTCTACTCATATACAGGCCGTAAGGTCACGTGTTAGAAGGTTGTCCAAAATTCCGACAATGTTTTCGAGATAGGTATTACGTATTGCCGTCCTTACCTTAAAAATTATCCCTCTATGAGCGTTACAGATCATCGTCCTTATGGGAGAGACCTTCCTTCCGGTCTCAAGTGGGCGTTACGTATTGCCGTCCCTACTAAACCTTATCCTTGGGGTCTCAAGTAGGTGTTACGTATCGCCGTCCCCCACTGAGGTTTCAAGTGAGAGTTACGTATCGTTATCCTCACTGGGCTTGTGCTGAACAAAACATTCTTAAATTTAATTACGTAGCTTTCCTCAATCTTTTTCTCCTTTTTTATTCCTCAAACCTCAAACCTCAATCTTTAAACCTTAGACTTTAAATCTTAAACCTTAAACCTTCTTACATTTGCACTTTAACTCCTGATTTTATGCCTAATTACCTTCTTACCCTTTAATACCTTTATATATATGTAAAATAACCAGAATACCCTTGTGACCTCAAGCTATCATTCTAAACTTATTCTTTTATGAAAAGACTATTGTACTCTCAACAACATTTTACCTTATTATCCTTCCTTCCTGACCGATACTTTTTCACCTTCTAGTTGCACATAAAATCTCCTTTCCTTTTTCTCCTATATTTCTCAGCACTTTCTCTAAGATTTCTACTTAACTTTCAAACATTCCTTCCTTTATCTTAAACTTTAATTCCCTACTCATAAATAACATAAAAAGAAAAGAACTTAGATCTACCCTATTCATGACTATCATACTTTTCACCATAGTATTTTCATGATCGGTTCCATTCTTACTCAAGTTATACTAGCGCTCAGCCTGATCCTCCACCACAGTCTCATCTTACTCCTTCACCAGAGCCTCAGCCTAATCCGATTCTGATTGAATCCCTAGATGCTCAGCTCGATTCTCTGGTCGAAAGATGTTTGGACCAACAAAGCCCATCAGAGCTTGATTCATTTCTTCTTCTTTCGAGGAGGATCCCGACTAGGATTCCCAGACAGCAATTGGCTCCGATACAGGAGATGGAGCGGTTGGTACGAGCACAGTTCGGGACGAGCCCCATGATGATGACCGTTGATTGATTTCTTGGCTGGGGGGCAACCTTAGGATAGGTAGGATAGGTCATCTTTTGTTGCTAGACATTGTTTTCCTCTCTGTTATAGTATTTTTGAGGAATAGGACTTCATGTATGTATGTATGTACATAAGTATGTCCGTATCGAGTCTGTTATGAACTAACCTCTAGTGTGTATATATATGAATGCTGGTTTGATATGTATGTATGTACATGAGTATGTCCGTATCAAGTCTGTTATGAACTAACCTCTAGTGTGTATATATATGAATGCTGGTTTGACGTTCTATGAATCTTTCAATTTTTGTCATTTGATTGAATTATATTATGTATTCTAAATGTATATCCTTATCTATTATTGAACTATAACAAAAAAAATGGTTGGCATACGAGATACTGATAGTGAGACATGCTCATATGTATATAATTAGTACAAAAGTCTAGAGTCGTATAGATCTATTGAGAAGTAACACCTATTGACTGACAATTCTCCGAACTTGTCAGAAATTAAATCATTACAATATGGGGTGCTAACACTTTCAATATTCATAATTAACCCCCGAATTTAAATTTTAGTATTGCAAATTTTTTCTTTTGGCATCTGGTAAGTCATTTTAATTCTTTATTAAAAAAAATTATTAGTGGTGATTCCAAATCTCATAATACACTTTTCTTTAAAGATGACGAATATATATTCATCTCTTGATCATCTTTGATTGTACCATCTTAGGTTGAAATATTGCGATAAATATACATTGCACGTGCAAACACATTCAATCTTTTATGCTATTTAAAAAAATTAGTGTTATGATGACTTATTTTATGACATATTTTCAAAGACGAATACGTGTAAGTATTTGGAGAAAAGTATTAGTGTAATACTCTTTAAACAATAATTATAATGTGATAGTTATTATATATTATAAGTAAATGGACAAATTTATCCTTAAAAGATCACCTATTTTTTAAATTGGTTTTTAAAAAAATTTTTAATCACATTCATCCATCAAAAATTTTTAGTCATGTTAGTCTTTTTGTCACTTTTGTTATTTATGGTGTCAAAATTTGCTGATATAATACGTTAAGTGATACTACAGTATACATCTGACAGGGCTAATTGGGTGCTAACATAATAAATTTATAAAATTAGATCAAATCAACTCCAAAATTTAGGCACTTCAATATCTCAAGGTCTCTTTCAATTTGGGGTTGATTTGATCAAATTGCATAAACTTATTATGTTAGCATCTAATTAAAACTGCTAAGTGTTTGCTATGGTCAGTGTAGTGTCACTTACCGTACCATATCAACAAACTTAGACGCCATGAGCAACAGAAATAACGGAAAGACTAATATGATCAAATTAAAATGTTTGAAGGACGAATTTGATTTAAAAAAATCTTTTGGGGATTAATTTAGAAAATAGGTGATTTTTCAAGAACGAATTTGACCATTTACTCTATATATTATAGACAATAATTATTAAAACAATTTATACTATATTTGAGTTCTGAATTATATATATAAAATTAATTTTGATACACTGTGAATGTAAATCAGTTTTAGATATACTTCTAATTACGTAACACTATATTAGTAAAAAAATTCACTTTTTGCATTGACCGTGTGACTGGTCATTCAAAAGAACATATATAATTGGATGACTCCGGAAAACATTTTACCCTGTTAATCATCAAAATGAACTCTCTCTCTTTCTCTCTCTGTGCGTGTGTTTAAAATTAAATATTAAAATTCTAATATAAGTAGGGTGGAAAGCGGGGAAGCCCCCCGCCCTGCCGAAAGCCCACCTCGCCCCGCCTAGTGAGGCGGTCCTAAAATCTCATCCTGTCTCGCCTAACTGCGGGCTGGCGGGATGGTGGATTAAACCTGCTAAATTTCCTCTTTTTTTTTACTATTAACTATTAAATAGTATATATAATTTCACTATTATTTTAATAAATTTATAATTTCTAAAGGCATAAAAAAGTTATAATTTTTATATTCATCACAAACATTAATGTATTTGTAATTATAAATATTGCCTCCAAAGCAAAATAAATATAATCCAAAACATAATTATAAATATTGTCTCCAAAATAAAATAAACATAATCCAAAACACTCAATTTTTATCTTCATTATCTTGTAAGTTGGGTTGAGGGAAGTTGGGATTTGGAAAAAAATTACAAAAATGCCTCCTTGCCAAAAAAACACTAAGCCTGGAGTGGGGCGCCAAAACCCGCAGTTTAAGCGGTGCGAGTTAGGCGAATTTTTGCAATTTGGCGGTCTCAATTTTTTCATCCTGACCTGTCTTTTTTAACGGATTACAGGGACCAGCCCAACGAATTTAGACCCGTTTGCCACCCTCTAAATATAAGAGATTATTTAAATTTTTATTATAAAAATATTATATTATGTAAAATGTTATTAGCCTTGTAACATTATTTAATTATTTATGTTTATGTGTTTTTTCCATCTTATTCTTTGTCTATTTGACTAAGTGACTGGACATATGAAAAAATAGATATAATTGGACAAATTTAAAAATATTTTATCCTGTTAATCATCAAAATGACTCTCTCTCTTTAAAATTAAATATTAAAATTTTAAAATATGAAATTATTTAAATTTTTATTATAAAAATATTATATTATGTAAAATGTTATTAGCCTTCTAACATTATTTAATTATTTATATGTTTTTTTTTTGTCTTATCCCTTATCTATTTGAACAACCAAAAATGTACCCAAATTAAAAGATGAATAAAAATTCAACTTTTACTCGTAATCTTTAACCCAAAGGAATAAGAAGTAATGAGGGTAGCACTCTTGACTTTATAAAGAACATTTAAATTATAAATTGGAGAATATTAATACACTCCAGACAAAAAGTAGTTAGTGCAATACTCATTAAACAATAACAATCATACTCATACACAAAAAATTAACCACCATTAATCACAATATAAAAATACATACTTAGTGTTTCACAATATTTTTTATTATCCTACTATAAAAATATTTGATTATCCTACTAACTATAATTGGTTTTATTATTTTGGTACCTGATTATTTGGTTGAGAAAAATGTGTGAATTAATATGTATAAATTACATACATTAGATAATTCACGTTACCAAAATAAATAAAAATTAAAATTATATAAATGTCCTAAATTAAAATTAGTTACACGTGTTATCGTAAACATAATTATATAAATCAAATTAAATAAATTCGATTTATACTAAATATATGTAAATCGAATCAATTGAATTCAAATTACTAAGATATACAATAAATTGAATTTATTAAATTTGATTTAGGAGAACACTATACTAAATTGGATGAATAGCATCAGATTTAGGGCAAATCACTTAATTAAGCCAAGGGGAGGAGAAATTTACACAAATCAGCCAAATCAAAAACTGGTTCATGAATCAACCAGTTCGTATTTCTATATAGTTCGAATTAGCTTGATTCGAACTTCATCTCCATGTAATTCGAATCAGGGTGATTCAAACTACACACAAGCACGCAATTCTAAGTAATTCGAATTTGACTGATTCGAATTACACAAGCTATAATTCGAATTACACTGGTTCGAATTATACAGGGGCCAGACGTGTATAAATATGGTGTGAACGTTAATTGATCTCATTAGAGTAAGAAAATGGCTAGTGAGGAGAGTTTTGTAGTGTTGGTTCATCACAGAGGAGCGATTAAGAGAAAAATACGATCTGGTGTGAAGTTCACCGATAGGGATCCTCTCAGTATTTTTATGAGGCCGACGACAAGCTATGATGACCTTGTTAATTTTGTACTACAGAAACTTGGTATGCAAGGCGTGAAACGGGTTAAGAAGTTTTTCTATCGCATTCCGATCTCAATGCTGCAAGAAATCGTGAAGTATGATTGTTTCACGATCGGGAGTGATGAGGACTTACAAGTCATGTTTCATTGTCGTCGGTAGTTTCCCGAGGTTAGGACACCTGAACTGTTGGCGAAGTTCGTTGATGTGGTATCTAGCTCGGGAGGTTCGAATTGGAATACCCACACTATAGGCACGGTAGAAGATTCTAGCTCCAGACCTGTTGGTGCATCTTCGTCTGTCCCTGTGAATGAACCTCCGGTCGATCCTGTCGCCTCCCCGTCGTTCGCTGTTGATATCAACTGTGCCTATCACTTCTGCTTCCTTCATCCTACTCTACTTCTCTTTCTTTAGCAAAAGCTTCGGCCTTAGGTCGCTGTTCATAGTGAACAATCTATGCTTCTCTATCAACCTAGCCTGGAATTATTGCAGTGACTCTGTTCCGGTTCTATATGCCAGATCTCTCTATCTGCTTGGTTCATTGTAAAAAAACGCCTTTCCGAGTAAAAAAGCGTGAGCCGTTATTAAAACATTATAAATTTGATGATTCCCACCAAGAATTTGATCGCCGGGTCGTGCTAATTCCATACGAATCTTTCAGGCAAGGCTCTAAGCGAATCAACTCATTTGTGAACGAGTTTAAGGCTTTGACCGATCAATTCAAAATCCCTGATCTGACTCTAAAATAGGCCTTGGTTAGACTGACTTTGAATGGCGACGGAGATTCCAGAGGTGTCGCTGGCGAGGAACTTGTCGTTCCAGGTAGGGTTGTGGCCGTCAAAGCCTTCGCTCAGGATCTGCCATAATGGGCAGAAAGGAGAAGAGAAGCTTTTTCCTATACTATGCGTCCGCTGCTATTGATGCATCAGCTGCCATTGAATTGTTGATATCAACTGTAGTGGAGGCGGAGAGGTTGGAATAAGGGATATTGTGCCGACCTCTTTACAGTGTGCCGCACGGTTGGTTTGGACGATGCATTGCTGGATGATGTTGACGATGATGATGTGGATCCGGATATCATTGCTGATAACAGTGGCGATGATGTTGGAGCGAGTGAGCCAGCTGGGCTTGGAGGTGGTTCTAGCTCTGGCACACAGCAGTACCCTCCGCACTTTTCATCTTTGGACTTGGATGCCATGAGACAGGAGGAGGTGCCTGGGGAGCCTGCTGGATTTGGTGCTAGAGATGGCCAGGGGTCTACAGGTCTGACAGAGTTTCAGGTTGGTCAGCAGTTTCAGGATAAAGATGAGGCTGTAGTGTGAAGATGTATAGTATCCGATGCAGGGTACAGTACAAGGTGGTGAAGTCTGACTATCGTCGGTATGTTAGGAAGTGTTCTGAGTTTGGGAATGGGTGCACATGGTTGATTAGGCTAAGTCTCCGGCAGCGCAAGGGTATTTGGGAGGTAAAACGGTACAACGGACCATATACGTGTCTTGTGACGTCCATCTCTAGCGACCGCAAGAGTCTGGATTATCATGCGATCTCGGCATTCATTATGCCAATGGTTAGAGCTGATGCATCCGTCAGCATCAAGGTGCTCCTGAATGCGACGGCGGCACACTTTGGGTTCAGGCCGACGTATAGGACGGTTTGGTTGGCGAAGCAGAAGGCCGTTGCCCACATCTATGGTGATTGGGATGAGTCGTACAACGAGCTCCCGCGGTTGGTGTTAGGAGTTCAGTTGACGATGCCTGGTACTGTTGCAGTCTTTAGGACGAGTCCTGTTCCGGCAGCATGTGACCCCAAAACCAGGTCTGCTAGTTATATCAGATAAGCATGACATAACGTACGCTGATAAAATAACACACACCAATCTTCAACATAATCGATACAAAATATTACAATAACGTACGTAACCTAAGTAACAAAATCCAAAGCAGGTCCTACACATACATAACATAATAAAATAAAGCAAGCCAACATACAACACTGATGATAAATAAAAGTGATACAAATAAACAGGTCATCTAAATAGAAGAAAATGATAACAGTACCTCGAGGCCAAGGGCCGGCTGAACGTGTCATACCCAGCTGGTCTAAACCCAGGAAAGCGTCAGAAGATCCAAGACTAAAGTAGCTGTAACAGACCGGCTAGCTTCACCACATGCCTGTTAGCCACTCGGCACATGCACCGGTACAACCACGCGAGTGCTACCGACCCCCAGCTATAGCCACCCATATCCTCAAGCCTAGCCACGTAGGGTAGCCACCTAATGTGAATACGGTTGCCGGACTTGTCGGCAAACAGCTGAGTGCCTAACAGCATCATGATATATGCCCGAGCACAGCGCCTGACTGTCTCCTCGTTGGCTCTCTCAGGGCACTCTCCAAACGTCTCCTGGAACCAGCTGCAGTTCACTGCAAACTTCTGGATTTGGTTCGCAGGAGGTATCACACCAAGCAACTCCTGGAACCACACCCAAGCTGGACGGCCACCCTGGATGTATGTTTGGAAATCCGTCAAGCAACCACTGACATAACGTCCGTCGACCGGCAACCCCAACTGGTACGCCACATCCTGCAGTGTGATCGTGCACTCCCCGAACGGCATGTGGAATGTGTGCGTCTCCGGACGCCATCGCTCGACGAAAGCACTCACTAGGGGCTTATCCAATCTGAACCATCTCTCGTTCAGCCTCGCAAGATGGTATAATCCCGCCATCTGCAAGTATAGAACGTACCTCTCAGGGGTGTAATCGGTTCGGTTTGGTTTGATTTTGGACCGAAAATCAACCGAACCGACCTGATCGGTTCTACAATGATACCAACCATTCGGTTGGTTACTGTTTGAATAACCGAACCGAACCAACAACGGTTTGGTTCGGTCGATTTTTCGGTTTTTTTACACTTAATGATCAAAATTTAAGTTTTCATAAAATGAAGTTTAAAACCTTCAATAAACTAGAATAACAAGAGTATATCACATCCAAATTCAATACAAATTCAACTTAATTAAACATAAAACAAAGACAACTAAAAATGTCTAGCAAAACAACAAAAATAAACACACTTTAAATCAAAACAGTCACTTTAAAACAAAAAAAAAATAAACAACCACCATGCTTAATCTGAATCCACACCAGACTCATCATCATCTTCTCCGGTTGGTGCAATTTCTACAAAAATAAAACAAAAAAATCAATATAGATTATAAACATAATATAGATTATAAATTATAAACATAGACCATGAAAGGAACTACACATTTTTTTTTTGCATACCTAATTCAAGTTTCTCAAACTCTTCAATAAGCTCCTCAAAATCAGTTGTCATTGGAGAAGCACGAAGCCTATTTCTAAGCTTCATTGTGAAAGAACCATGGTTCTAAATTAAGTACTGTTTAGATTGATAACTCAAAACAATGTGGAATAAATAAAACAATTGAGTAATATCATGTGTGAAGAAGGTTTTAACAAGGTTAAACTCTTTATTTATCTCTCTAGTGATAGATTACAGAGATATAATGAAGATTCCCTCGTGTTCAAGTCACTAAGTATCCATTCCCCTTCCCTTAGAGCTGGAATATGAAGATTCGTGATATAATCTTTCCAATCTATTGCCTTTACATCAAAGATCAGGGAAATTAATCCAGTAGCAAGAATATCTAATAACTTGTAATAAATTTTGAAAAAAGCAAAGATCAGGGAGACAAATTTTTAATTCAACGAACAGCAACAGCAACAAATTTTCAATTCAACGAACAGCAACAGAAACAAATTTTCAATCAGCCCAGCAACAAGAATATTTAATAAGTAATAACTTGCAACAAATTGTGAAAAAACCGAGTTACCAACCTTAGAAGACGACATTGTGAGTTGCAGGAGAAGGCTCGGACCAAGGGTTTTCTCGCCAACGAAGAGGAACTGCTCGGCCACGGAGACTGCTGGACGGCGACGAGGACTGCTGTTCGGCGATGGGGAAGAACGGCTCAAACGGAGATCGACGACGGCGAGACGATGGCGTGAAGACAGCTCTCTGCAATGCCTGTGATGGAGATCGATCGACGACGGCGCTCTTTGGCTCTCTGGCTCTCTCAAGGTCTCATTCTCTCAGGGTCTCAGGCAATCAAGCATAGAGGAGAAATATGGACCTCAGTTTACTGATGCATTGTGTTGTGGGGTTGTGACTTGTGGCTGCGCTGAGTATGGATTGGGAGGTTAGAGGTTTGCATATTAGGTTAAAGGGAAAATGTGTAAAAACAAGCATTTCTGAACCAATATTTCGGTTCGGTTTGGTTCGGTTCGGTTTTTGCTGAGCTAACCGAAAACCGAATCGAACTGATCGGTTTAATTCAAAAAAACCAAAAAAATCGGTTTTTTCGGTTTTCCATTCGGTTGTTGTAAACTTCGATTCGATTTTGCGATAAATTTTGGTCCGGTTTGATAACTTATACCCCTAGTACCTCTCGTCGAGTCGCATGCCCTGCTGCTGTCGCATGCTCGAGATGCATCGCTGGGGTTGCACATATGATGGA
Organism: Arachis ipaensis; assembly: GCF_059453495.1. Classification (NCBI taxonomy): domain Eukaryota; kingdom Viridiplantae; phylum Streptophyta; class Magnoliopsida; order Fabales; family Fabaceae; genus Arachis; species Arachis ipaensis. The sequence goes on along the minus strand of NC_142441.1, from coordinate 25,247,314 downwards.
CCAGATAATTAAAACCACTTCCAAAACCACTAACAGAAACCACTAACAACAAACCACTAACAAAAACCGCTAACAAAAACAACTAACATAAACCACTAATATAAACCACTTGCAAAACCACTAACATAAACCACTAACAAAACCACTAACGAAACCACTAAAATAAACCACTTGCAAAACCACTAACATAAATCACTTGCAAAACCACTATCAAAACTACTAACAAAACCGCTAACATAAACCACCAACAAAACCACTAACAAAACCACTAAAATAAACCACTTGTAAAACCACTAACATAAACCACTAACAAAACCACTAGCATAAACCACCAACAAAACCACTAACATAATCACTAACAAAATCGCATACATTGTCACTAACAAAACATAAAAAATCAGCCACATAAAATGTTACCAACGTCACTTACCACCAAAACCACTAACATAACGTATATAAACAAACGAATAAGTTACTTAATCCTACTTTAAAAAAAAATTCCGTACTAACCTCGTCGTTGATGACCCCGACTATATGAGCAACTCCATCCAAACGATATAGTCTGTCTGGATCGTCTCCCATGGGCTGAATATCCTGCTCGAGCCTTTGTTGGAGCGAATCTGGGTCGTTTTCTCTGGGATTTGGTGGGGTATGAGAATGGAAAAGTGGTTCGAATGAGGTTGGTTCGAACTCCTTTTATAGCCGAATCAAGATTAATTCAAAATACCCCAATTCGAATTACTACTAGAGCCAAAAAATGAGTAATCCGAATTAGCCAAATTCGAATTACTTAGAGTTTCGTGCTTGGGTGTAATTCGAATCACTCTGATTCGAATTACTTTGTGTGTAATTCAAACTATATAGATTTGTCCATTAGTTTATTTATGAACCAATTTTTGATTTGGCTGATTTGTGTAAATTTCTCCTCCCCTTGACTTAATTAAGTGATTTGCCCTCAGATTTATATATATCATGTTAACGGCTTGTAGTATTGGGTCTTACTACACTTTATTGAGTATTTTAATGAATATTCTGATCATATTACACATTCTAAAACAAAGATTAATAACTAAATATTTCTTGTCAAAAAATATTTTAAAAACTCTTATTAAAGTTATTCGAGAAAACAAACTGAAGGTTTTATAATAATAATAATAATAATAATAATAATAATAATAATAATAATAATAGCATTAAAATTTTGAATCAACTTACATTTGTTAATATTGCAATAAGATTTTTTATGTTGATAAATTTAAGAAGTGTTTTTCATGTAATTATTGGCTGAATTTGTTAATAAGGTACTTATTAGTATTAAGGTGTTTAAAATAAAAATATTTTTAAAAAATTTATAATTTTAAAATATTAATAATATATAAGATAATTCAAGTTGATAAAATTAAATAGAGTTCAAAATTTTAAAATATTATAATATATAGGATAACGTTGATAAAATAAATTGAATTTAAAATTTTAAAAATTTTAATGAAATTTTAAAAATTATTTATTGTTCTATTTTAAATATTATTAAAATTTTTAAAACTTTGAATTTTATTTTATCAACGTGAATTATTTTATATATTATGAATATTTTAAAATTTTTATTTTTTAATTTTTTTTTATTTTAAACAACTTAATACTAATAAGTACCTTATTAACAAATTCAGTCAATAATTACATGAAAAACACTTCTTAAGTTTATCAACATAAAATATCTTGGTGCAATATTAACAAATTTAAGTTGATTCAAATAATAATAATAATAATAATAATAATAATAATAATTATTGTAACACCCTAACTTTTAGCACGTCATGATCGTACCAAAATTAAGGCGTTACGGACCTGATTTCCTTTATTATAAATTTACTATTGAGCCTTTACGTCGATATCGCGTTTCCGTTTTTAAGAAAATTTCAGAAAAAAATAGATTTTAGTATTAAAATCACATAACAAAAGATTTTCAAATAATAACAATCACATAATTACTAATAATAATAGAGGTTATACGATTAAATTCAATGTAAAACTCAAATACAATACCTATCCCTCTGGATAAAATAAAAACCCTAAAGCAACAAGGACGAGGGAACTCTATAAAAACAACAGGAATCACAAGTAAATCTACGAATCGTCTGCAGCTTCTTACTGAATCTCTGAACCTGTGTCACTGAAAGGGTGGAAGATTTGGGGTGAGAACAAACCACATGTTCTCAGTAGGGAATGGGAATGCCGTAAAAGTAATGAATTTAATGCAAATAATTAACTTACTTAGTAAAACTATTTTGTTAAACTTTTGAAAATACTTTTATTTCTACTTTAGATAAATAATTACTTTTCTTTAAATTTCTAAACTCAAAACAAATTTTAAATATAAAACTGGTCACATTTTCTGTCTCTCAGCCACATAGTTAATCCTCAGTCAAATGTCAACTCGTAATCACTTTAATACACTCACAAACAAGTAGCGCAAGCAAGAGATTCAATTCAATGTACAAGCAAGTCACAACAAGACAAACAATACAATCACAAAGTAGTAAGACAAGCAAGCGCAATCAAATGCAAATGTGCAAACAACATGATGCATGTCTATCCCTAACGCAGGCCATGAGCTCATGTGTCGGTTGCCTACCCGCTCCCGACATTACCCGGGCACAAGTCCCAGATATGACTTTCCAGATGCATCAGTGTGCTTATAAGTCGTACGGCTAGGCCGCATCAGTGTGACTTTCCAAATCAATAAGCGTACATCTGAAAAACAGTTCTCAGTGTGTGGGCGTCCCCACTTTACATTTGGCACTAAGGCCCAAACAATGTCACATCTGCTCTCCTGTGGCAGACACTTCATTAATTAATATATTCTTAAATCCTTATTCTCTGCTCTCCTGTGGCAGAGATTCCTTTTCTTAAAAAAACCAAGCTCAAAACAACACTTAGAACAAAATCCTTCCTTACAAAACTGGATTTAAAACATTATGTTTTTCTTAATAAATCTAGTTTTAAAAATAGAATACACCTTTTTCTCAACTAAATAAATCTCAAATAATTTAATTTTTCAAAACCAAATCTTTTTAAAATAACTTTTCAAATAAACCTCAGATTTTTATAAAATTTCGACAGCACTTCCCCTAAAACTCGGGGTTAGCCACCCTTTTTCGGGTCCCAACTGAACCATTTTCAACCTCTTTTCAATCAAGAAATCAAATACATATTCATCAAAATTCAGTCACAAACACAACTTAAACTCATCATTCAGTCATTTCAAACAATCATAAATTATTTACAAATACTCACTAGACTTCTATGGCATTCATAGTTTAAAAACAGTTAATTTCAAAATAAAATCCCCTACCTCCGTATGAAATCAAAATCCTCAAAAGTTTTGGAGAAACTTTTGACCGAGCTGCTGAAAAGAAAAATGTCAGAAATCATCTGTGTCTCCTAGAACTCCAGTTGGCCGAACTCAAGGGGAAGAGGAGCTACGTCACCGTCAACTTTTACCAAACAAAAATAACGCTAACGTGCAGAAGAGAATGATACGGACACTTTTATCGGATTAGATTTTTTATTGGAATTACGGATCGCAAGTAATCGAAGTTGAAAACTCACGGTTCCATGGTTTCGTTCTCTTCTCTCTCTCACGGTGTTTCTCTCTCTTTTTTTTCTTTCGTTCATTCGGTGATATGAAAGAGATGAATGTGATTAAAGGCTAAGGGTATTGAATGAGAATTTTGTGATACTAAAACTCATTAGGTGTCAAAATGTTATCTATATACAAGCCACGTTTCCTTTCTTTTTGTTTCTTAATTAACTTGTTCATGATTTAAAAGAAAGAATGGATTAGTGCTGAAGCTTTTATTAAGAAAAGGGTTAGGTGTCATGAAAAAGGACATACCTCATTGGTTTTATATATATATATATATATATATATATATTAGTAAGTATAGTAAGCATAGTAAGTATAATAAGCATAGTAAATCATATTTTATTTCTTTCTTTGTTCTCTTAATGGCTTCGGCCATTCTTTTTTTTTTCTTAAACTTTAATAAAATAATAATAATAATATAATAATAACAATTATAAAAGTATATTTAAATATTTTGTCTATTAAAATAGTTTCTAATAAATATTTTAAACTAATAGAATAAGTCATAATTAAATTAAATTTTAATAATCATAAAATTTTATTTAATTATTTTTGTTAGAAATAATTTTTTTAAAAAACAAAACTCAACAAATATAATAACTCATAAATAACTAATTATTTAATTTTTTAAAACCTGGAATCTTACAATAATAATAATAATAATAATAATAATAATAATAATAATAATAATAATAATAATAATAATAATACCTTCAATTTTTTTTTTCTAGAATAACCTTAATAAGAGTTGTTAAAAGACTTTTGAACAAGAAACATTTAACTATTAATCTTTGTTTTGGAATGTGTGATATGACCAGAATGTTCATCAAAATTTTCAACGAGGTATAGTAGGACCCAATACCACAAGCCGTCAATATGATATATATAAATCGAATGTTATTCATTCGATTTTGTATAGTACCTTACTAAATCAAATTTAATGAATTCGATTTACTGTGTATCTTAGTACATGTATTTGGTGTAAATCGAGTTTATTTGATTCGATTTATATAATTATGTTTAGAATAAGATGTATAACTAATTTTAGTTTAAGACATCTGCATAATTTTAATTCCATTTGTTTTAATAACATGAATTATTTCAAATACACGACAGCTGATTCAATGGTTATTTTTGTGTGCAGATAATATATTTGAAATACACCATCTCTATCTATTTATCTATATAAACACTATAAGAAAAAGCAATATTTGTAACAAAAAAATTGTTACAAAAAACTGGAATTTTGAAACAAAAGGAATTTGTAACGAAAAAATGGTTGTTACAGTATGTCCCGTTACAAAAAGTTTTTATAACAAAAAATGAAACTGTTATAATTCAAAACAATATTTTGTAACAAATTTTTTTGATACAAAAATAAAAATTCGTTACAAAAGTGATAACAAAATTTGATCTTCAAAATATTTTGTGACAATATATTTTCTCTTATCATAAAATTTTGTTACAAAATATAACTTGATTTTGTAACATTTTATTTTCTTTAGTTACAAAAACACAATATTTATTTTGTAACAATATTTTTTAATACAATTACATACATAATTTATCAAATTAATTTTTTAATTAATTGATATATTAACTATTTTACTGAGCAAGTCAACATTTATATAATATGTAAAAACATAGATAATTAAAACATACTTCATTTAACTAAAATTTTTTTAAACAAAATAACATTAATGTCTACATTGATCAATTCTACAAGTTATATTTCTTACACAAGTTCAACCAAAAGTTAAAAGTCTAATATATATTAGTGTCTCTATGAATAAAAATATTCTTGAGTCCTTTAGGTAGCATGTTGTCACAATTTTAACACTCCTGTAAATAAAAAAATCGAAACAAAAAATTAGAAATAAGATATAACACCAATTACAGTTTTTTTCACTAACTTTTATTGAAAATCTTTAGAAAAATTTTGGCAGAACCTCCCTTAAAACTTGGATCTTTCCACCGTCAACGGTTCCATCAATAACCAATGCATTACTTATTTCTCAGCCAATACACAACCAAATTTATCAAATCAAATAATAGGACATTTGTCATTTATCAACCATGACACAAGTAAAATGTAATAAATAGATCCATATACAATTAAACTATACTAATAATATATGAATCATCTATGAATATGTATTAAAACCATAAGCAATTTTAGGGGCACCTTTAATTGTCTAGTTTCTTTCATTGTCAAAGCGCGTCATGAAAGAGTTCACAACGGCTTGTTGAGCTTCCAATTGAGTTTTCACTCAAGCTAATAATGTTACCAACAGTGAAAAAATGATAGTTTCTTTGCTCACAAGCCTCACTTCTCTATATCCAACAAAAAGGCAAAAAATGTCTAAAGATAACATCAAGAAATGTGAAAGACTGAATTTTATTTACTAAAACTGAAAATGATAGTTATGACTATGATTATACTACTGAGTACTTAATAGAATAAAGTGATGTATGATGTATCTGTGTTCATTATTTATGTAACAAGCAATAAACCAACCATATAAATTAAAGGCAAAGAAGGGGAAAAACTTGACTTACCAACCAGTGATGCAAGAAGAACGGATACCTATGATGGACTAGCAAGTATGGCCTTCCACCAGTAATAGAGATTACCAAACTCTTGAATAACAACAAAAATTAAAACAGAATTAGAATATTAGATATTCACATTTGTGCATGCTCCAATTAAAACTTCTTGATACACTGATGCAGTAAAAAGGAGAAAAAAATTTAAATTAAACATAAAACAAATAAAAAAATAATTGTCATTATCCCTTTTTAATTAAAAGAGCCGGAGAGGCATCACAGAACTCACAAGAAAGAAAAATAAAACATATACAGAATTGAAAAAAGAACATTATTTTATATATGTTCAGCAACATAATAATTAGTTTCTTGAATTTCTCAAACTTCTAGCATCAATTCAAAACCTAGTAATACAAGTCATTTTGAGTTTATAAAAGTTCCATGAATATAACCATACTTATGAAACTAATTAGACTCGTTACACTAGACCAAAAAAAATTATATTTAAGACATTTAAAATTAAGTGATAAAACTAAATAAACCATATGGAGCCATATTCAACAGCCATAAAGGACAATTTATCTTAGCCACAACATGATAGTGCAATCTCGGAAGAATCCTGACAACAAAGGACCAAATTTGTCTTAGCCACAATCTGACAGTGCATTATATAAAATTTCGCATATAGTGTTTTTCACCTATGACATACAAGAGTTGGATCAATTACTTACAAATAAATTCACTAACTCAAGGTATTTGTCCAAATTCAATTGTATAGATATATGCACAATTTTTCTTTCTATTTTTTTAAAGAGGGAATGGTTATTTTGTCAAACCCTAATTAACTCCAAGAAAAACATAATTCATCAACCAGTTGAAAAAAAACATATGGATACAGTAGTGATAACTTAAAATTACTAGAGGCTTTCATGCGAAAACGCTTACCGTACTCAAGGAGTAATGACTGGACCAAGTAGCGGCAGCAGCGGTGGTGGTTGTGGCAGCCACGTCGACTTTCCCGGTGGCCAGGAATGGTCACGAGACTTCATCCTCCTCCGACAGCGCAGTGATGCAACGGCAGCTCCAATGACGACGTCGGAATAGCGACGGCAAGCTCGGCAGTGACCAAGGACGCGGTGCTACACTGCGACAACCATGGTAGCAGCGGCGTCGCATCAGCAGGCTTCTCTTCACGGCGAACCAGCTGCGGTCGGAAGTGGGTGGCTCGACAGCGGTGAGGCAGAACGGTGGCAGTCCACTCGCACGTCCTCTTCTACCTCTCGGCGACGGTGACGCGACGGTTTTCCTCTCCTCTAACATCTCCTCTCTCTCCTCGTCGGTTCTGTGCGACACGACGGCGGCGGCAAGGAGCGCGGCGGCATGAGCACCACGGCGCACTCCCTCTCCTCTCCTCGCGTGACCCACTTCTCCCTCGGTTCTCTCTTCCTCTCCGCGCTCCCTTTCTTTCTTTCCTTCTTTCTTTTCTTTCTCCGCTTCTGCGTGTGTGTGTACACTTGAGCGGAGTGTTGTGAGGGAGTGTAAGCGGCGCTATGTGTATGAGGAGAGTGTAAGCTGGGAGTGATGTTAGAAATTAGGGTTGGGATTTTAGGTAAAAATAGGTATAAGGGTAATTTGATCCTTTCTAATAAAAATAGAGATAGCATATAATTGAAACCAATTTTAATTTAATAAAATTATCTTTAAAAAAATATTATTTAATTATAATTTTATAAATTAATTTTAAAAAAATATTATTTAATTAAATTATTAAAATTTTAAATTTTAAATAAAAAATATCCAAATATTTATAAAAATTATATGAATTCTAATTAATTTTAAATTTAAAATCTGATCACTTTGATTTAATTATTTTTTGGTAAATAATCATTTAAAAATAAAATCATGAATAACTATAATAAAAGACAAATAATTTATTATTTATTTTCTAACAATTGGAGATCTTACAAATTTAATGATGAATGTTCGGTTATGGTGGGTTTAGGACTAGTAGAGAAAGAAAAAAAAAGTCAAAGCTCTATATTTTATTCTTCAGAGAGTTTTTCAAAAATTTGTTTAAGTGTAAAATTATGTTAAATTTTAGAGCGATAATAAAACAAAAAATAATATTTGTTATAAATTTATTTTAAATAAGAGAAGGAGTGTGACCCAGCGAGCTAGCGATGACGGTTGTGCCTTCTATAATGAGATGGTGATCTTGAGTGTGAGAGGTGGAGCCGTGGAGGTAGCGAGAGTGGACGAGGACAGTGAATAGCAGAATGAAGAGTGAAGTGAGGGTTAGAATTAGAAGTTTTACTTTTTACATTTTTTTTAAATTTTAACTATTTTTATTTGTTTTTAACAATTAATTTATTTTAATTTAAAAATTAATTTCTAGTCAATATTTAAGACTTGATTATTAGTAAAAATTATATATTAATTTTATAAAAAATATAAAATAATATATACCATTTTTAAAAATTAATCATTTAATCTTTAATTTTTATAAAAAATAATTAATTAATTAATATAAATAATATTTAAAAAATAAATTTTTGAAACAAAATAAAATTATTTTAAAGATTTTAACATTTTAAAATATTTTTTTTAGTTACGAAAATTCTTATATTTTGTGACAAACAAATAACTTGTTACAAATATTATTGAATTTTGTGACAAATTAATTTTTTGTTACAAAATGATTGGAGTTTTTCAAACAAATGAATATTTTGTTACAAAATATTTTGAACTTTTGCAACAATTTCATTTTTTGATACAAAATATTATAAAATTTTGCAACAAAATACCGATTCGTTACAAAAGCCAATATAATTTGTAACAAAAAATTAAATCATTACAAAATATCAAAACTTTTTGTAACAAATTGTATTGTTGTTACAAAATATTATTATTATGTAACAATCACTAATTTTTGTTACAAAAAAATAATTATTTGTAACAATTTTAAATTTGTTACAAAGTTTTTGTTACAAATGTTCTATTTTCTTGTAGTGAAAAGAGGAATCAATCGCATTATATAATTAGAAAAATAATAATGAAATCAATTTGTATTTTTAATTATAAAAAAATGAATTAGATATGTAATCGAGAATCAATAAGAATCAATAATAGGTATGTACATTTGAAGAGGCACTACAAAAAATTTGACGAATACCGTCGAATTTATCAACGGATTTACCAAAAAATAATCTCCGGTAATTTATTTGCCGTCAAATTTAGTGGCGAAACAAATCCGATGGTATAAATCTCGTCGGTAATTGTTTACCGACGGATTATTTTGTCCACTGCTAATTACCGGTAGATATAAACTTAACTCTGGTACTTGTCTCCGTCGGATTTTTCCTTCGGTAAATCCGACAGTAATATATATTAATTATTAAATTAATAGTTACCGACGGATTTAACCGATGATAAATTTGCCGGTAAACTTAAATTTTTAATTTTTTTTAAATTTGTTTGTAACTTCAGTATATAATTTTAAATATTTAAATTTAATAATTTCTAAACTAACAAAATTCAAAGTTTTATAATTTCTTAAGTCGTAAGACAGAACGTAAACGTGACTCATAAAATATAAAAAATTAAAAATTTTAAAAATTTTGAGGATACAAATTCACAAGTCAAAAGTTACAACACAAAAGTTAAATTCACAGTTCAATCACAAATTAAAATACAAATTCACAAGTCATATCTGACAAGTTTCTTGGCAAGTTTCTTCACTAATTTCTTATTTTTGTTAAGCTTCTTCAATGCTTTAACATCCATCCAATCTTATCCTATTTTCTCTACCCGCAAATAATAAGTTCAATCAACATAACAAATATGGAAATGATTACAAACAAACAACACCCTAAAACACAACCAAAATATCGCTTCCATCAAATCATAAAATGTCATTGCTCCCCTTTTCATTTCAAGACACTACTTTCATACAACGAAATGGATAGCATTGCATCCGCAAAGTCATTCAAGTCGAGCAGCTCATTTACACACTTCAAATCCCAGATTGTTAATGACACCAGGACATCGTGTAAGACCCGGTTAATTAACGGCTAATTAACCCATATATGAGAATTTATTCTAGAAAGCCAAAAATGATATTTTTATGGCTTAATATGATAGAGGAAATTGAGACGAGAATTTCGGTACCAATTTTATAGAATTCGGACCAAGATTGGACCGAACGGGCCAAACCGGGCCAACCGGACCCAAAGTGGGCCCTTGGCCCAACATAACTAAACCAAAACCCTAGTTTTCAGCACTCTCTCTCCTCACAACACACTCAAACCCGCTGAAATTGAAGAGAGGGGAGGAAGAACACTCTCTCAAGTTCTTTCTCTCACTTGATCTTCAAACCACCATAACTTTTGATCTAGAGCTCCGATTGCCGCTCCGTTTGCGGCCACGCGTTCACCGCGGAGAGCTCTACAAAACCCATACAACTAATCTTGAGGTAAGCCACGTGTTTCTGTTCGAAATTCCAGCCCTTATTTTCGAGTTTCATGGGTAAAATGTTGAGATTTTGGGTTCTTTGATGTTATAGGACCCAACTCTCTTGAAGGAGAAGGTTAATCTTGTCTCCTTGGACCTTGGGTGTGGTAAGATTCTCAACCCTAGTGTGATTTTGTTGTTCTATGATGTTTGGGTTTTGAGATGTTGTGTATGGGTATGATGGTTGTGGCTTAGGTTGTGTATATGTGAATATTGGAGCTTGATTGGTGACTTTGAAAAGTTTGGAAAGGGTTTGGTGGTGAAAAATCTGTTCTTGGAGGTGTTGAGGCCTTGAGAGCTTGTGGATAAGTGGTTTGGAAGTGCTCCGGGGGAGCTTGGGAAAATCGGCTAAGGTATGGTTTCGGTTTCCCGTATCTAATATGTAATGTGGTAGGAAATACTTAGGCTAGAGGCCCTAAGATAGGCATTGAATTGTTGATGTTGTTGAATGATTGAGATATATGACGTGGTCATATATGTGATGATGATTATTAAGGCCTTAGTGGTATGATGTATGAGAAATATGCATGTTGTGATATATACTTGATGATTGGTTATGGTTGAATTGTGGGTTGAACCATGTTGATGGTGAGTATGATGTTGATTGTGTACAATAATAATTTATTGGAATTGGTGTTGTTGAGAATTGGCATGAGGAATAGTATATGATATGTCAATGTGTTTGAGTTTGAGCCACTTGGGTGAAGTGGGGTAAAATGATGAGATAGTGATTTTGGTAATTTGTGGTAATGTGTGTCAATGTGTGAGTTGAGGAGGCTTGATGTTGAATTTGATATATTTTGATTGATTTCAAAGAAAAGGGATGAACTTGGCATGTTTTGATTGGTTTTGAAAAGAGTTGGAAATGGCTTGTTTTGAAATTGGCACTTTGTGGTTTTGTATGAAAAAATGGTTTTTGGGCACACTTTGGCGGGACATAACTTGGACTACGGATCTCCGTTTTGTACCAAATCTGTTTAGAAATGAAATTGGATCCGGGATGTCCATGCCGTTCAAAGAACGGGTGAAAAACGATTTAAAATGAGGAAGTTATGTCCGTTGGAAGATTGGGGTTTAAATCTGTGAATTCTGCAGCTTTTAACTTAGAAAATTTTTAGCAGAATGACCCCTTGCGCGTGGGCGCACCTGGCGCGTACGCGCCGATCTTCCAGAAAGCGCCATCCACGCGTGCACGTGATGTGCGCGGGCGCGCCGATTGTGCTGCACCCAATGCCCAGCCATTTTCCAGAGAGTTATGCCAGAACTTTGCCAGTGTTGTGCCTAGGGCACGAGAACACCCACGCGTACGCGTGGTTGGCGCGTGCGCGTCGATTGGCAAATCTTTAATCCACGCGTTAGCGTGCATGACGCTTGCGCGTCGATGAGTTTTTGAGGCCATCCACGCGTGCGCGTGGAGTGCGCGTACGCGTGGCCCTGTTTTCATCCCAAAGTTGATTTTTGAGTTTTAAAAGCCAAATCTCATACTTCTAAGCCTCCGATCTCACCATTTATGTCTTAAATCATTATGACATGCCTAGCTATTAAAAAGGGGCTAGTGAATGAGGTAACTTGCGAGTGAAGCAAGGGAAAAATGAATGATCAATGAGGATCAAGATGATTATGTGAGATGCGGAGGATGGTGGTGGAAGTGCTTGTTAAGCCATGGGCCGAAAGGCTATAATTGTTAATGAAACGGCTGGTTATGGATTTAACCGTGAGCCGGAAAGGCTGTGTATAATATGAATATTGGCTGGTTCTGGACTGAACCGTGAGCCGGATGGCTGATATGGATGTTGATCCATGGATGAGAATTCATGCATGCTTATGCTGAATTATTGATAATTGAGATTTGCACTTCCACTATCAGAGGCACGAGATCCCTGGGAGGAAGCAGTGGCTAGCCACCACGTGCTCCAGGTGGAGGCTCGAGACTCTGTTGACCCTATGTCGTAAGTGTGGCCGGGCACTGTGAAAGACCCGGATGAGCTCGCCCCCGAAATATTCACCAGTGAGGGTGATGGATATGGATCATGTTTATGATCAAGTTTATAACGAGTATAACTCGAGTTGGGGATGCGCGACAGAGGGACAGTCCAATGGTTAGCTACCAGGACTTGTCGGGTTGGCTCTATAACCGACAGATGATATCATCAGCCACTAGGGACAGGCATTCATCATATGCATACTATGTGAATTGTTTGAGATTGCCTATTTGACTGCATATTACTTGCTAATTGTCTAAATGTCTTAACTGCTCCTATTTGTATATTCCTTGTCTGATATAACTGTGTTTGCTATAATATACTCCTGCTGGTGGTTGGGAGGTTTGAAGGAATCGGAAAGGGAAGTATTAGTTAGACTGAAGAATCTTTAGTCAGATACCCTTATATGGTTTAGCTTGTTTATAAGCTTTGATATTATCTGGAGGAAGTTCTAGGATTGCCTTTGGCTTTCCTCTATTATTATGTATTATATATGTGGAAGCTGTTACCGTGCTGGGGACCTCTGGTTCTCACCCATGCGGATTTTGTGGTTTTCAGATGCAGGACGCGAGGCTTCTCGTTGAGGCATGCTGGAGACTTCTGGATTAGCGAAGATCCTTTGTTCTTGGGACTCTGTTTTGGTTTATATATCTTGTTTAGATACTTTTATCTCCATTAAATAATACAAACTGTGATGACTCCTTCTAGAGGAGATTTTGGAGAATAGGTTGTATGTATTTGTGTCCCTTTGGGTTTCCTTTGGGGTTTCCTTATTTTATTATATATATATATATATTATTATGCTCGGACCGGTTATCTTCGCAGCCGGATTTTGAGTCTTGATATTCCCGTTTTTGACACTCTTTATATATATGATCTTGCGTTAGCTTATCCTTTGCTCGTTACGTTATCGATCGGAGTGTTGCGCGTTCGAGTTATGGTTTTTGTTTACCCCTTTTTCTACAAAGGCTCCTAGTTATAATCAATTATTCATACTACTATACGTACTAAATTTTTGTTTTAGAGGTCGTAATACCTTGCCATCTCTGAATTATGACTTAAGCATAAGACTCTGTATGGTAGGGTGTTACATTATGGTATCAGAGCAGTTCGTTCCTGTAGAGCCTGGGGAATGGACTGACTATGCTTCTGTGCATTCTCTGTATGTGTGTTATGTGCTGTTAGTATATCTACTTGATATAGTTGGCATAAACGTTCATGAGCATGCATTTGGGACTTTAAAGTACTAAACTTCCGATATTGAGACTGATCAACTTAATATCGATTGTTTGGTGTGTATAGGAACCAGATGGCGCCTCGTGGACGCGGTAGAGGCCGTGGGAGAGGTCGTACTAATGCTCGTGCGCCGGACACTAACCCTAATGACCCGTTGAACTTTATGACTGCGTTGGAGAATATGGCTGCTGCTATGCAAGCCACTGCTGAGGCTCTTGGTCAACAGATGAACAACCATGGTAATGACGGAGGTGGAGTTCAAGGCCCGATGACACTGGCGAACTTTTTGAAGGTTAATCCACCTAAGTTCAAGGGAACTACTAGCCCGACTGAGGCCGATACATGGTTTCAGGCTATAGAGCGAGCACTGCAAGCACAAGTGGTACCTGAAGGACAGCGTGTCGAGTTCGCTACCTATATGCTCACAGGTGAAGCGTCGCATTGGTGGCAAGGTATCCGTCGTCTTCTGCAGCAGGGTGATGATTATATCACCTGGGATGTCTTCCAAGAGGAGTTCTATAAGAAGTACTTTCCGACTTCTGCTAGGACGGCCAAGGAGCTTGAATTGTTGCAGCTGAAGCAGGGTACTATGTCCGTATCTGAGTATACTGACAAGTTTGAGGAGTTGTTCAGATTCTCTCGTATGTGTCAAGGGACTCCGGTGGAATATGAGGAATGGAAGTGTGTTAAGTACGAGGGAGGACTCCGGAGTGATATTTTCGGTTCGGTGGGGCCAATGGAGATTAGGACTTTCTCCGAATTGGTGAACAAGTGTAGGGTTGCTGAAGAGTGTGTGAAGAGGGCAGCCGCTGAGAAAGGAAGTCACAAAGGATCATTTCCACAGAACCGAGGGAAGAGCTTTGCACCTAGAGGTCTGTCTTTCAAGAGGGGAGGTTCTTTTAGGAGGCCCAACAACAACTACTCCCAAGGGAAAAGGTTTGGGAAGCAGCCTCAGAATGATCAAGCTTGTACTAGGTGTGGGAGTCACCATCCGGGAGTACCATGCAAGGCCGTATGGGGTTTGTGCTACAATTACGGAAAGGCGGGGCATAAAGCCGCAAGTTGTCCAGAGAAGCAAAAGCAAGGTGCTGGGAAAGCACAACAGACGGGTCGGGTGTTCACCACCTCAGCTGTGGGTGCAGAGGGATCCGAGACACTCATTCGAGGTAACTGTGAAATGGCTGGTCAAACTTTAAATGCTTTATTTGATTCGGGAGCATCGCATTCATTCGTTGCATTTGAGAAAGCCCATGAGTTAGGGTTGAAGATCGTAACCTTAGGTTATGACTTAAAAGTGTATAATGCTACCCATGAAGCTATGGTAACTAGACTAGGATGCCCGAAAGTTTCGTTTAAGTTCAAGCAGCGTGATTTTGTCCATAATCTAATCTGCTTACCGATGATCGGTCTTGATCTTATCTTGGGATTGGACTGGTTATCCGAAAACCATGTCCTGCTTGATTGTTCTACCAAGTCGGTGTACTTTATGCCGGAGGATACAGAAGGGCCGGTTGTGGTGAATAATTATTACTTGAATTCAATGATGATGAACTGTTCTGGAACCGAATGTCAGGGTATCCTGTTGTTAACCGTGGGTGTTTCGGGTGATGATCAAAGGTTGGATCAGATTCCGGTAGTGTGTGAGTTTCCGGAAGTGTTTCCCGATGATATTGAGGAATTTCCACCTAACCGAGAGGTCGAGTTTGCTATTGAATTGGTGCCTGGGGCGGGACCAATCTCAAGTGCTCCTTATAGGATGTCACCGTTAGAGATGGCCGAGCTAAAGTCTCAGTTAGAGGAATTGTTGGGTAAGAACTTTATCCGACCAAGTGTTTCCCCGTGGGGAGCTCCAGTGTTACTGGTAAAGAAGAAAGATGGAAGTATGCGACTCTGTGTGGATTACAGGCAGCTGAACAAGGTCACCATAAAGAATAAGTACCCATTGCCGAGGATTGATGATCTCATGGATCAGTTACAAGGAGCTGGGGTTTTCTCTAAGATTGATTTGCGATCCGGTTATCACCAGATAAGGGTGAGGGGTGAGGATATCCCTAAGACCGCTTTCAGGACTCGTTATGGTCATTACGAGTACACTGTAATGTCCTTTGGGTTGACGAACGCTCCTGCAGTATTCATGGATTACATGAATAGAGTATTCCGTCCGTTTTTGGATAAATTCATTGTTGTCTTCATTGACGACATACTGATTTACTCCAAGACTGAAGAAGAGCATGCGGAACACCTGAGGACCGTGTTGCAGATTCTAAAGGAGAAGAAACTCTATGCGAAACTGTCTAAGTGTGAGTTTTGGAAGGATAAGGTGAAGTTTTTGGGTCACGTGGTGAGTAAGAAGGGAATAGCCGTAGATCCAACCAAGGTAGAAGCTGTGATGGATTGGAAGCAACCAACCACAGTAACTGAGATAAGGAGTTTTCTGGGTTTAGCTGGCTATTACCGAAGGTTCATCAAAGGCTTTTCGCAATTAGCTTTGCCGTTGACAAAGTTAACTCGCAAAGACACTCCGTTTGTTTGGACTCCTGAGTGCGAGGAGAGCTTTCAGACATTGAAGAAAAAGTTGACCACTGCACCTGTGTTAGTGTTACCTGAGCCGAACGAGCCTTTTGAGGTGTACTGTGATGCATCGTTAAAGGGCCTAGGGTGCGTGCTGATGCAGCACCATAATGTGGTGGCGTATGCCTCACGACAGTTGAGACCTCATGAAGTTAGTTACCCTACGCACGATTTGGAACTCGCTGCGGTTGTGTTTGCCTTGAAGGTGTGGAGGCATTATCTCTATGGGGTTAAGTTCCAAGTTTTCTCTGATCATAAGAGCTTGAAGTATCTCTTTGATCAGAAAGAGCTTAATATGAGGCAGAGAAGGTGGATGGAATTGTTGAAGGACTACGACTTTGAGTTAAATTACCATCCTGGAAAGGTGAATATAGTGGCGGATGCGTTAAGTCGAAAGTCGTTATATGCGTCTTGGATGATGCTTCAAGAGGAGAAGTTGCTCAAGGGATTCGAGAGTCTAAAAATTGGTGCTCGAGAAGTATCTGGAACATTGTGTTTGAGCCGATTAGAAATCTCGAGCGACTTTAAGTCCGAACTCCTAAAGGCTCATGAAAATGATGAAGCGTTATGGAAGGTGTTACCGGCTATCGAGCAAGGAAAACAGTGGAGAGTGTCGGAAGAGAAAGATGGGTTATGGAGATTCAAGGGTAGGATCATGGTGCCGGACGTTGGCACTTTGAGGCAAGATATCTTAAAGGAGGCACATAAAAGCGGATTCTCCATTCACCCGGGAAGTACTAAGATGTACCATGATTTAAAGGCGATGTTTTGGTGGCCGGGTATGAAGAATGATGTGGCGGAATATGTTTCAAAGTGCTTAACTTGTCAAAAGGTAAAGATTGAACATCAAAGACCTTCCGGGATGTTGCAACCCTTAGAGGTTCCGCAATGGAAGTGGGAAAGTATTGCAATGGACTTTGTGTCGGGATTGCCAAGGACTAGGACTGGTTTTGATGCTATCTGGGTGATCGTGGACCGACTGACGAAGTCAGCTCACTTTTTACCCGTTCGGATGACTTACACCCTTGAGGAGCTAGCTCGGTTATACATAAAGGAGATTGTGAGACTCCATGGTGTACCTGCTACTATAATCTCTGATAGAGATCCTCGTTTCACTTCGAGGTTCTGGGGTGCATTTCAGAAAGCTTTTGGAACTCGATTAAGCTTGAGTACAGCGTACCATCCTCAAACAGATGGTCAATCCGAGAGGACGATCCAAACACTAGAGGATATGTTGAGAGCTTGTGTTTTGGACCAACCGGCGAGTTGGGATCGGTATATGCCGTTAGTAGAGTTTGCATACAATAATAGTTACCATGCGAGCATCGGAATGGCTCCGTATGAGGCTTTGTATGGGAGAAAATGTCAATCTCCACTATGTTGGTATGAAGCTGGAGAGAAAGGCTTGTTGGGGCCGGAAATGATAGCTGAGACCACTGAACAAGTCAAGAAGATCCGAGATAGGATGCTTACGGCGCAGAGTCGTCAAAAGAGTTACGCCGATCAAAGGCGGAAGCCCTTAGAATTTGAGGCAGGAGATCATGTTTTCCTGAAAGTTACTCCGACCACAGGAGTAGGTAGAGCGATTAAAGCAAAGAAGTTGAATCCTCGATACATTGGTCCATTTCAGATCTTGGAGAGGATTGGGCCAGTGGCGTATCGGGTGGCTTTACCACCCCATCTTTCAAACCTGCACGACGTATTTCACGTGTCGCAGCTTCGAAAGTACACTCCTGATGCTAGCCATGTGTTAGAACCTGAATCGGTTCAGTTAAGAGAAGATTTGACGCTTCCAGTGGCTCCAGTTAGAATTGACGATACTAGTATCAAACGATTGCGTGGAAAAGAGGTTTCATTAGTCAAAGTGGCTTGGAGTCGAGGCGGTGTTGAAGAACACACTTGGGAACTTGAGTCGGAGATACGAACGGATTACCCGCACTTATTCTCAGGTAATTGAATTTGAATTTTGTGGGCAAAATTCCCAATTAGGTGGGTAGAATGTAAGACCCGGTTAATTAACGGCTAATTAACCCATATATGAGAATTTATTCTAGAAAGCCAAAAATGATATTTTTATGGCTTAATATGATAGAGGAAATTGAGACGAGAATTTCGGTACCAATTTTATAGAATTCGGACCAAGATTGGACCGAACGGGCCAAACCGGGCCAACCGGACCCAAAGTGGGCCCTTGGCCCAACATAACTAAACCAAAACCCTAGTTTTCAGCACTCTCTCTCCTCACAACACACTCAAACCCGCTGAAATTGAAGAGAGGGGAGGAAGAACACTCTCTCAAGTTCTTTCTCTCACTTGATCTTCAAACCACCATAACTTTTGATCTAGAGCTCCGATTGCCGCTCCGTTTGCGGCCACGCGTTCACCGCGGAGAGCTCTACAAAACCCATACAACTAATCTTGAGGTAAGCCACGTGTTTCTGTTCGAAATTCCAGCCCTTATTTTCGAGTTTCATGGGTAAAATGTTGAGATTTTGGGTTCTTTGATGTTATAGGACCCAACTCTCTTGAAGGAGAAGGTTAATCTTGTCTCCTTGGACCTTGGGTGTGGTAAGATTCTCAACCCTAGTGTGATTTTGTTGTTCTATGATGTTTGGGTTTTGAGATGTTGTGTATGGGTATGATGGTTGTGGCTTAGGTTGTGTATATGTGAATATTGGAGCTTGATTGGTGACTTTGAAAAGCTTGGAAAGGGTTTGGTGGTGAAAAATCTGTTCTTGGAGGTGTTGAGGCCTTGAGAGCTTGTGGATAAGTGGTTTGGAAGTGCTCCGGGGGAGCTTGGGAAAATCGGCTAAGGTATGGTTTCGGTTTCCCGTATCTAATATGTAATGTGGTAGGAAATACTTAGGCTAGAGGCCCTAAGATAGGCATTGAATTGTTGATTTTGTTGAATGATTGAGATATATGACGTGGTCATATATGTGATGATGATTATTAAGGCCTTAGTGGTATGATGTATGAGAAATATGCATGTTGTGATATATACTTGATGATTGGTTATGGTTGAATTGTGGGTTGAACCATGTTGATGGTGAGTATGATGTTGATTGTGTACAATAATAATTTATTGGAATTGGTGTTGTTGAGAATTGGCATGAGGAATAGTATATGATATGTCAATGTGTTTGAGTTTGAGCCACTTGGGTGAAGTGGGGTAAAATGATGAGATAGTGATTTTGGTAATTTGTGGTAATGTGTGTCAATGTGTGAATTGAGGAGGCTTGATGTTGAATTTGATATATTTTGATTGATTTCAAAGAAAAGGGATGAACTTGGCATGTTTTGATTGGTTTTGAAAAGAGTTGGAAATGGCTTGTTTTGAAATTGGCACTTTGTGGTTTTGTATGAAAAAATGGTTTTTGGGCACACTTTGGCGGGACATAACTTGGACTACGGATCTCCGTTTTGTACCAAATCTATTTAGAAATGAAATTGGATCCGGGATGTCCATGCCGTTCAAAGAACGGGTGAAAAACGATTTAAAATGAGGAAGTTATGTCCGTTGGAAGATTGGGGTTTAAATCTGTGAATTCTGCAGCTTTTAACTTAGAAAATTTTTAGCAGAATGACCCCTTGCGCGTGGGCGCACCTGGCGCGTACGCGCCGATCTTCCAGAAAGCGCCATCCACGCGTGCGCGTGATGTGCGCGGGCGCGCCGATTGTGCTGCACCCAATGCCCAGCCATTTTCCAGAGAGTTATGCCAGAACTGTGCCAGTGTTGTGCCTAGGGCACGAGAACACCCACGCGTACGCGTGGTTGGCGCGTGCGCGTCGATTGGCAAATCTTTAATCCACGCGTTAGCGTGCATGACGCTTGCGCGTCGATGAGTTTTTGAGGCCATCCACGCGTGCGCGTGGAGTGCGCGTACGCGTGGCCCTGTTTTCATCCCAAAGTTGATTTTTGAGTTTTAAAAGCCAAATCTCATACTTCTAAGCCTCCGATCTCACCATTTATGTCTTAAATCATTATGACATGCCTAGCTATTAAAAAGGGGCTAGTGAATGAGGTAACTTGCGAGTGAAGCAAGGGAAAAATGAATGATCAATGAGGATCAAGATGATTATGTGAGATGCGGAGGATGGTGGTGGAAGTGCTTGTTAAGCCATGGGCCGAAAGGCTATAATTGTTAATGAAACGGCTGGTTATGGATTTAACCGTGAGCCGGAAAGGCTGTGTATAATATGAATATTGGCTGGTTCTGGACTGAACCGTGAGCCGGATGGCTGATATGGATGTTGATCCATGGATGAGAATTCATGCATGCTTATGCTGAATTATTGATAATTGAGATTTGCACTTCCACTATCAGAGGCACGAGATCCCTGGGAGGAAGCAGTGGCTAGCCACCACGTGCTCCAGGTGGAGGCTCGAGACTCTGTTGACCCTATGTCGTAAGTGTGGCCGGGCACTGTGAAAGACCCGGATGAGCTCGCCCCCGAAATATTCACCAGTGAGGGTGATGGATATGGATCATGTTTATGATCAAGTTTATAACGAGTATAACTCGAGTTGGGGATGCGCGACAGAGGGACAGTCCAATGGTTAGCTACCAGGACTTGTCGGGTTGGCTCTATAACCGACAGATGATATCATCAGCCACTAGGGACAGGCATTCATCATATGCATACTATGTGAATTGTTTGAGATTGCCTATTTGACTGCATATTACTTGCTAATTGTCTAAATGTCTTAACTGCTCCTATTTGTATATTCCTTGTCTGATATAACTGTGTTTGCTATAATATACTCCTGCTGGTGGTTGGGAGGTTTGAAGGAATCGGAAAGGGAAGTATTAGTTAGACTGAAGAATCTTTAGTCAGATACCCTTATATGGTTTAGCTTGTTTATAAGCTTTGATATTATCTGGAGGAAGTTCTAGGATTGCCTTTGGCTTTCCTCTATTATTATGTATTATATATGTGGAAGCTGTTACCGTGCTGGGGACCTCTGGTTCTCACCCATGCGGATTTTGTGGTTTTCAGATGCAGGACGCGAGGCTTCTCGTTGAGGCATGCTGGAGACTTCTGGATTAGCGAAGATCCTTTGTTCTTGGGACTCTGTTTTGGTTTATATATCTTGTTTAGATACTTTTATCTCCATTAAATAATACAAACTGTGATGACTCCTTCTAGAGGGGATTTTGGAGAATAGGTTGTATGTATTTGTGTCCCTTTGGGTTTCCTTTGGGGTTTCCTTATTTTATTATATATATATATATATTATTATGCTCGGACCGGTTATCTTCGCAGCCGGATTTTGAGTCTTGATATTCCCGTTTTTGACACTCTTTATATATATGATCTTGCGTTAGCTTATCCTTTGCTCGTTACGTTATCGATCGGAGTGTTGCGCGTTCGAGTTATGGTTTTTGTTTACCCCTTTTTCTACAAAGGCTCCTAGTTATAATCAATTATTCATACTACTATACGTACTAAATTTTTGTTTTAGAGGTCGTAATACCTTGCCATCTCTGAATTATGACTTAAGCATAAGACTCTGTATGGTAGGGTGTTACACATCGTTTGTCTCATCAATCTTGGTGAGGTTAGTCATTCCACTATGGTGAAAATAGCCATGAACCCATCTTGGTTGGCCAAGCCAAGGATGCACCTCTTACTCTCAAAGAGCCTAGAGAAAAATAAGCACACAGCTTGTTTCATATTCAAATCAACTTCAATTTCATTTCATAAACAAATGGTACATGAGTTATTTATACTAGTGAGAAAAGAAAAAACTTT
Organism: Arachis ipaensis; assembly: GCF_059453495.1. Taxonomy (NCBI): domain Eukaryota; kingdom Viridiplantae; phylum Streptophyta; class Magnoliopsida; order Fabales; family Fabaceae; genus Arachis; species Arachis ipaensis. The sequence continues at coordinate 25,225,066 of NC_142441.1, read as the reverse complement.
CATGACTTAAGCAATATGAGACTTGTATTCCCTTATTACAAGTAACTAATATAATTAACCTACTAACTCTATTTGCTCTCACGTCATTCTCCCTAGGTTGGAAAAAACTTTTGTGTAAAAAGACTTGTGACAGCAGATGATCTCATTGTTGAATCTGTAAAATCCGTAAAATTAGTAAATAATTAGCTAATAAATTAATTATCAAATAAATTAGAAATAAAATTTTATAGTTTAGTGAAGTAGAACTAATTAAAATAAGAATTTTGAATCTAATTTAAAAAAATTTGGCCCAAGATTAGGCCGAACCAGATGAATCGGGCCCAAGGGCCCAACCAACCCACTTATACAACATGAGCTTCAGCTCATTTCTTCCCTAAACACGTTGAAAACACGTTGGAAGGGGGAGGAGCTTGGGAAAGGAACTCAAACCCTTGTCTCCCATTCAAATTGCCATAACTTTCTACTCCGAGCTCCGATCGCCGCACCATTTATGGCCATGCGACCACAACATCGAGCTCTACAAAGCTCAATACTTAAATAGGTAAGAAAGTCACTTTTAAGTTTTGATTTTCTCCTTCCCCAATTTCGAAAATCCTATGGTTTGGGGTGTTGAGATTTTGTTGATTTTGATGTTTAGGATCAAGTTAACTTAGTGGGCATACTGGATTTTAGCTCAATTCTTCCGTTGGGAAGGTGAGAAACATTTAATCCTTGTCAAGTTATCTAATTAGTGAATTTTATGGTAATTTTAGTATTATTTTGTACTCTTGACCCTCTACTCTTGTCTTTTATATATATATATATATATATGTTAGTGAACTTTAGTTTTCAGATGTAGGTTGAGAGGCACCTTGCTAGGTGTCTGGAGTTCTGCAGCGAAGTGGTTATCTTTGGATCTTTTGTTATATATATATATAACCAGATCCCAAGTGTGTGCTTTGTCAAGTGCCTGTAATTCTTCTTGCATTGCTTGTTGCCAATTTGGGTTTGAGGAGGCTTCTCTGAATGTCTTAGGTTCATGTTGATGAAGAATAGTAGAAAAGCAATGGTAATCAAGAAGATGAGGAGGTGGATTCCTTACCCTAGAAGAACGAGCGGGAGGCAGAGGCATGACGGTAGGAGCAGGATCATCGTCCGGTCTGGAATCATCGGGAGATGGAGAAGGCGGAGGAACAGGAGGCTGTGGAGGGTCACTCAAGATAGAACCTGTAGAATCATCACTAGGAAAAAGATCAACATTGGGGTTAGTAAACAAAGGTGACTGAGTAGTAGGAATCGACTCAAAGGATGAGAACCGAGAAAACATGTGGTGCTCCCAGAAGACAACATGACGAGATATACGAATACGCTTAGAGAGAGGATCCCAACAACGATAACCCTTGTGTTCAGTGCCATAACCAAGAAAACAACACATACGAGCTCGAGGTTCAAGTTTACTATGTTCATGAGGTTGAAGAAGAACAAAACATACACAACCGAAAACTCGAAGAGAACTATAATCTGGGGGGGTATGATAAAGACGCTCAAAGGGAGTAACATTACCAAGAACAGAGGAAGGGAGTCTATTGATAACATGAACAGCAGTAAGAACAACTTCACCCGAAGTACGCTCAGGACACGAAGAAGAAAGGAGTATTGCACGGACAGAGTCAAGAATGTCACGGTGTTTGCGTTCAGCTCTACCATTTTGTTGAGATGTACCAGGACAAGAAAACTCAGACAGAGTACCCTGTTCTGCAAGAAAGGCTAAGAGTTTGGAATCACGGTATTCCATAGCATTATCACGTCGGAAAACCTTAATGACCTTGGAAAACTGAGTTTTAATCATAGTAGCAAAGTTGATATAGATCTGAGGTAACTCATGGCGATTAGTCATCAAATAAACCCAAGTAAAATGAGAATAATCATCAATGAAAACGACAAAGTATCGAGTTCCACCCATAGAGGCAGTGGGAGCGGGGCCCCAAACATCAGAGTGAATGATATCAAAAGGCGAGCAAGCAAGAGATGAATTATTGTGAAAAGATAAAGCAGGTTGTTTGGAAGTTTGGCAAAAAATGCAATCAAAAGATTCATTTGAAACCTGACCTAAAACACCCTGAGACAGAAGAGGACGCAGTTTTCCTAAGGATGTGTGGGCAAGACGTTGATGCCATAAGTGAAGGGTAGAGGGAGAAGAAGCAGCACAGAGATTTGGTACAGGAGGAATATGAAGACTTTCGAGTTCAAACAACCTTCCGACCTTACGTCCAGTCCCGATGATTTGTCCCGTCCGAGGATCCTGTACACGCAACCAGAAACAGAAAAGGTGACGTCAAAACCCAAATCAACAAGTTGACCAACAGAAATAAGATTGAAGTTTAATTTGGGAATGTAGTAAGTATCAGGAAGAGTAAGAGATGACTGAGATATAGAACCCTTGTGTGTTGCGTGCAAGAGGGAGCCATTTGCAGTATTGACAGAAGGTCCATTTGTAGTTGTAGACATGGACGAGAAAATATTACGCAACGGAGACATGTGATTAAAGCAACCCGAGTCAAAGTACCATTTAGAATTACCTAGAGGGGTCGATAAAGCAGTAGGGGTATTACCAGAAACAGAGAGAAGACGCGGTAGAAGAGACGTAATATTAGATAGAGAGACAGGAGACAGGTTGAAAGGTGCAGAGGTGGTAGGTGCAGTAGTAGCAGCAACAACAGAAGCAGGCGCAGGACGTGGTGGACGAGTAGGACAGGTAGTAATCAAATGTCCCGAGAGCTTGCAATAACGGCAGAACAACTGTGAACAATGGTAGCTAATATGCCCTTTCTGGTGGCATGTGCGACATTCAATAGAGGGGCAGACGGAGAAAAGGTGCCCAAAACGGTTGCAGTTTCGACAGAATGTATCCTTTCTGTCTGTGGCAACAAAAACATCCGACTTTTCCATAACAGTAGTCACACAAATCAAAGAGAGGAGAGAAAACTGCAATTTCGAAGCAGAAAATGAGAAATCGGAGTGCAAAATCGGAAAGAGCTCACCAAAAAACCTTAGGGAGGGTCCCGATTGGCAGCCACGTCAGCGCCACGTCAGCGGTCAGCACCACGTCAGCGAGTGACGACACGTGGCAGCACCGGATAGGCGGAAGGAGGCACGCTGGCGACAGGTGGCACGCGGGTCGAAAGGGCGGATCGGGTCGGGTCGTCGCGGGTCAGGGTTACCCAACAGCTTGCGTGTGACACGTGGACGCTCCAGGGACGTCCGATTTGCACGAAGATCCAACGGCTGCGGAAACTTCTGGATGAGAAAAGAATGGTGGTGGACAGCAACATTTGGAGGGCGCGTGGGGGCGCGTGCGGTGGTCTCTGGCGGCGATCTTGGCAGCGTTGGAAAGCTGACGGAGAGAAGAACACGATGATACCGGAGGTGACGAACCAAAGCGTCGGAAACAGGTCGAAAAAGGCGAGCAAAGAGGCACGGGTGGAAGCTGGAAGGAAGAGCAACCTGGTCGTGGCAGCGTCTTTCGGCGGCGCGTGGAGGCGCGTCTGGCGGCGGATGAAGGCAGTTCTAGTTGCGTTGGAATCAGGGAGACAAGACGAACAAAATGGTTATGGGGGTGACGAACCAAAGCGTCGAAAAGAGAACGAAAAAGGAGGCCAAAGAACACTGCCAGAAAGGAAAAACAATGGGACTAGGAATTAATATTCATTGAAAAAAAAAGACCTAAGCTCTTGATACCATGTATATATATACTTGCTTTATTTTGTACCTCTTAGAGGTTTATGGAGAACTAGGGTTTTAAACATGTATTTTGGGTTATGGGTTGTATATTTTGTATGTAAATATTTTCCGGCCAGCTTTAGCTTCGCAGGCTGAGTTAGGAGCTTGTTATTTTGTACTCTTGACCCTCTATTCCTACTTTCTGTTTATTTATGCTTACAATCTTTAGTTTTCTTCATACCCAAGTTTTCCGTTTGCGTGAGCGTTACGACTTTTGTTTTGAAACTTTCCTTCAAAGGCTCTTCATTATAAAAATCTTTTTTCACTATTATTATATGTAAAATTTTACTTTTAAAGGTCGTAATACTTTGCCACCTAAGTTTTATGACTTAAGCATAAGGCTCTATGTGGTAGGGTGTTACAGAATCCACACCAAAAGATCCTATTGGTGACTCCACGCCAAAGACTTGCACTCACAAGTCAGATAAAATTTTACAAAATCCGTGGCAGCAGACGATCTCATTGACGAATCTACACCAAAAGATCCCATTAGCAAATCCATGCCAAACACCTGCACCCACAAATCAAATAAAATTCTACTAAAGTAAGGTGAAGGTCGCGAGGACCGACCTTGCTCTGATACCAAACTGACGCCAGGACGTCGTTTGTCTCACCAATCTTGGCGAGGTTAGCAATCCCACTATGGTGAAAATAGCCATGAACCCACATTGGTTGGCCAAGCCAAGGATGCACCTCTTACTCTCAAAGACGAGCCTAGAGAAAAATAAGCACACAGCTTATTTCATATTCAAATCAACTTCAATTTCATTTCATAAACAAATGGTACATGAGTTATTTATACTAGTGAGAAAAAAAACCTTCATGACTTAAGCAATGTGGGACTATTAGATAACACAAAGTTCACTATCCTAAGCAATATAGGACTTGTATTTCCTTATTACAAATAACTAATATAATTAACCTACTAACTCAACTTGCTCTAGCGTCAGTTAAAAACGTTAATCTTAAGCTAATAACTTCAAATTATTTACATCTTTTTCTCACATAAATATATAATTTCTATGAATAAATAGATTTTTTCATATTCAATACACATCTTGAGTCAAGTATGACAATAATCAATTTACAAAGATGCAAGTAGCTACTATTTTTTAGAATTAATAAGTGTTGATTACAGAAACAGAAAATAAATTGAAAGATAAGCTTACCTCTTCAAATTAAGTTCATTATTTAACATTTTTTTCTCTTAATTTCTGAAATTAAGTTTGGTGTCCCCTTAATTGTTTTATTCTTCCTAGTTATTTTACTTATTGAGTTTAAATTTTATACTCCTTTTTACTTATTAGTTATTTTATTTTCTTAATTATTCAGTTTATTTTCTTTATTTTATTTTTCTTTTATTTTTGTTTTCTTTTATATTTTATTTTATTTTCCTTTATGTTCTTTCTTCTTTGCTTGCCTGTTTATCACATGGTGCGTTTAATTATGTTTGATGCTTTGTGCTAAGGAAAAATAGTGGAGAGAGATCACATGGGTTATTACTCACACCTAAGGAGTGATTATTATTATTGTGGATGGAGAAACTACCCAAATTTTGGTTGGCAAAGTCAAAATCAAAGAAACTTCAGTGCTCCATGTTCCAACTATCAAGAACCAACATCTCCATATTCATACCGAGAACCACCACCTCTCTATCCATATCAAGAACCATCATCTTTCTACCCATATCAAGAGCCACCATCTCTTTATTCATATCAAGAACCATCATCTCTTGAGCTTTTCATGAAAGAATTCATACATGATATAAGGATGAGTGTCAAAAATGTAGAGAAATATGTGGAGTTTATTATCAAGTCCCAGAAAAAGGAACAAGCAAATTCCTTCCCAAGAGATATAATGCAAGATCCTATGGAAGAAAGTGAGGAAATCAATCAAAGGAGTTCATACTCTAGTGAATTAGAGAACTCTCCACCCTCACACATGGAAGAAGAGGAAGATGCACAAACAAAGAAGGAAGATGCACAAAAAAAGGAGGTTGTAAGGAACGAAAACAATTATGGGAATCTACACTCTAATGAAGCAGAGAGTGGCATAGAGGGTGAGTTTCTTGAACCACCAATTCAAGAAGTTCTTGATGAAGGGTTGATGAGCGGATATTTTATACGCTTTTTGGGGTTAATTTCATATAGATTTTAGTATGTTTTAGTTGGTTTTTAGTTTATTTTCATTAGTTTCTAGGCAAAATTCATATTTCTGGACTTTACTATGAGTTTGTGTGTTTTTCTGTAATTTCAAGTATTTTCTGGCTGAAATTGAGGGAGCTGAGCAAAAATCTGATTCAGGCTGAAAAAGGACTGCTGATGTTGTTGGATTCTGATCTCCCTGCACTCAAAATAGATTTTCTGGAGCTACAGGACTTCAAATGGCGTGCTTCCAATTGAGTTGGAAAGTAGACATCCAGGGCTTTCCAGAAATATATAATAGTCCATACTTTGCCTAAGGATAGATGACATAAACTGGCGTTCAACGCCAGTTCTCTGCCCAATTCTGGCGTCCAGCACCAGAAACAAGTTGCAAGTTGGAGTTCAACGCCAGAAAAGGATCCAAAACTGGCGTTGAACGCCCAAAACAGCCCCAGGCACGTGAAAGCTTTAGTCTCAGCCCCAACACACACCAAGTGGGCCCCAGAAGTGGATTTCTGCACTATCTATTATAGTTTACTCATTTTCTGTAAACCTAGGTTACTAGTTTAGTATTTAAACAACTTTTAGAGATTTATTTTGTATCTCATGACATTTTAGATCTGAATTTTGTACTCTTTGACGGCATGAGTCTCTAAACTCCATTGTTGGGGGTGAGGAGCTCTGCTGTGTCTCGATGAATTAATGCAAGTATTTCTATTTTCCATTCAAACATGTGTGTTCCTATCTAAGATATCCATTCGCACCTAACTATGGAGAAGGTGATGATCAGTGACACTCATCACCTTCCTCAATCCATGAACGTGTGTCTGACAATCACCTCCGTTCTACATCAGATTGAATGAATATCTCTTAGATTCCTTAATCAGAATCTCCGTGGTATAAGCTAGATTGATGGCGGCATTCATGAGAATCCGAAAAGTCTAAACCTTGTCTGTGGTATTCTGAGTAGGATTCTGGGATTGGATGACTATGACGAACTTCAAACTCGCGAGTGCTGGGCGTAGTGACAGACGCAAAAGGATAGTAAATCCTATTCTGGTACGACTGAGAACCTGCAGATGATTAGCCGTGCGGTGACAGCGCACTTGGACCCTTTTCACTGGAAGGATGGATGGTAGCCATTGACAACGGTGATCCACCAACACACAGCTTGCCATAGAAGGACGTGCGTGCGTGAATCAGTGGACAGAGGAAATCAGAGATTCAGAAGACAAAGCATCTCCAAAACTCCAACATATTCTCCATTACTGCATAACAAGTAACCTTTAACCCATGCTCTCTTGTTTATTCACAATTCAACTGATAAATATAATTGACTTCCTGACTAAGAATTGCAAGATAACCATAGATTGCTTCAAACCAACAATCTCCGTGGGATTCGACCCTTACTCACGTAAGGTATTACTTGGACGACCCAGTGCACTTGCTGGTTAGTGGTACGAGTTGTGAAAAGTGTGATTCACAATTCGTGCACCAAGCTTTTGGTGCCGTTGCCGGGGATTGTTCGTGTTTGAACAACTGACGGTTTATTTTGTTGCTTAGATTAGGAAAATTTTTCTTTTTGGTTTAGAGTCTCTTATTATTGTTCTTGGTTAAAAATATCCTTCTTCAAAACAAGTGTTACATTTATTGCCCAATTGGCTAGAGTGTTGGTTTATGTTCTTGATGATTGGGCACCAGTTTTATTAAAAATCTTTTTCAAAAATATTTTTTTCCTTGATTAATTCTTGTGCCAAATTTTAAGTTTGGTGTTTTCTTGTTGATTTTTTCTTTGGTTTTCGAAAATTTTATTTTGGTTTTCAAAAAATTTTAAGTTTGGTGTTCCTTATTCATGTTCTTGTGTTCTTGTGAATCTTCAAAGTGTTCTTGAGTTTTTCCTTGTGTCTTGATCTTAAAATTTTTAAGTTTGGTGTTCCTTGGTGTTTTCCCTCCAAAAATTTTCGAAAACAAGGAGCATTAGATCTAAAAATTTTAAATCTTGTGCTATTTTATTGTTTTTCTCTCTCCTCCTTAAATTCAAAAATATATTTTCTCTCTTTTTTTTTAAAAGTAAATTTTCGAAATCTATCTCTAAAATTCATATTTTTGTTTCAAAATTTAAAACTTTTTTCAAAAATCATCATATCCTTTTCAAAATTTCCTAACCACTTTCTCTCTCCTCATTTTTTTTTCGAAAATCTTCACCTATTTTTATTTATTTTATTTTAATTTATTTTTTTTCGAAATAAGTAAATTATTAAATAAATAAAAATATTTTTTCTATTTTACATCATCTTCCTTTCTCCATCATGGACCTAAGAGGAAATGAATAGTCCAAGAGGACTCTGGGGTCATATGCTAACCCCTCTACTGCTTCATATGGGAGTAGTATCTGCATACCCTCCATTGGAGTCAGTAGCTTTGAGTTGAATCCTCAGCTCATTATCATGGTGCAGCAAAGTTGCCAGTATTCTGGTCTTCCACAGGAAGAACCTACAGAGTTTCTGGCACAATTTCTACAAATTGCTGACACAGTACATGATAAGGAAATAGATCAAGATGTCTACAGACTATTACTATTTCCATTTGCTGTAAAAGATCAAGCTAAGAGGTGGTTAAATAACCAACCTAAGGCCAGCATAAGGACATGGAAACAGCTGACAGAAAAATTCCTGAATCAATACTTTCCCCCAAAATGGATGACACAGCTAAGGCTGGACATCCAAGGCTTTAAACAAGGAGATAATGAATCTCTTTATGATTCCTGGGAGAGATACAGAGAGATGCTACGAAAATGCCCCTCTGAAATGTTTTCAGAGTGGGTTCAGTTAGACATCTTCTATTATGGGCTTGCAGAAGGAGCTCAGATGTCTCTAGATTACTCAGCTGGTGGATCTATCCACATGAAAAAGACAATTGAAGAGGCTCAAGAGCTCATTGATACAGTTGCCAGGAATCAGCATCTGTACCTAAGCAGTGACCCTTCCATGAAAGAAGAGGTTAAAACAGTAACTGCTGAACTCAGCCCTGTAAAACAAGCTGCTGAATTCAATCAGCAATTGGATTTTCTAACAAAGCAGTTAGCCGAATTCAAGGATAAACTACAAGAGACAAGGATGGCTAATATAAATATGGAAGAACAATTGAAGCAAACAAAGCAGCAGTTGTCAAGACAAATAACAGAAGAATGCCAAGCAGTTCAATTAAGAAGTGGAAAAACATTAAATACCCCACCTCAAGGCAGCAAAGAGCTAAGGAATGAGAAAACCACCCAAAATTCACCTGAGGACAGTAAGAGCCCAGGGAAAAGTAATTCTGGCGTTAAAACGCCAGAAATCTGGTGGAAGGCTGGCGCTGAACGCCCAGACCATGCCCAAGACTGGCGTTCAACGCCAGTAACAAGCAAGGACTGGTGTTTAACGCCAGAAACAAGCAAGGATCTGGCGTTGAACGCCCAAAATGGGCAAGATCTGGTGCTGAACGCCCAAAATGGGCACAGTTCTGGCATTCAGACGCCAGGAACAGACAAGGAGTTGGCATCTCACGTCACTCCAGCTTCTAACTCTGGCACTCAATTGCCAGTGAGGGATCAGACACACACAAGTGCTGATGACAATCCCTCTAAAAAGGCCTCTTCAACCACTTCTGTAGGCAATAAACCTACAACAACTAAGGTTGAGGAATATAAAGCCAAGATACCTTATCCTCAAAAACTCCGGAAAGAGGAGCAGGATAAGCAATTTGCTCGCTTTGCAGATTATCTCAGGACTTTTGAAATAAAGATTCCATTTACAGAGGCACTTGAGCAAATACCTTCTTATGCCAAGTTCATGAAAGAGATCTTGAGTCATAAGAAGGATTGGAGAGAAACTGAAAGAGTTCTCCTCACTGAAGAATGCAGTGCAGTCATTTTGAAAAGCTTTCCTGAAAAGCTTAAAGACCCTGGGAGTTTTCTGATACCATGCACATTAGAAGGTAGTTGCACCAAGACAGCTTTATGTGATCTTGGGGCAAGCATCAACCTAATACCAGCATCCACTATCAGAAAGCTTGGCTTAACTGAAGAAGTTAAACCAACTCGGATATGTCTCCAACTTGCTGATGGCTCCATTAAATACCCATCAGGCGTGATTGAAGACATGATTGTCAGAGTTGGGCCATTCGCCTTTCCCACTGACTTTGTAGTGCTGGAAATGGAGGAGCACAAGAGTGCTACTCTCATTTTAGGAAGACCCTTCCTAGCAACTGGACAAACCCTCATTGATGTCCAACAAGGGGAAATAACCCTGAGAGTCAATGATGATGAGTTTAAGTTGAATGCTGTTAAAGCCATGCAGCATCCAGACACATCAAAAGACTGCATGAAAGTTGATCTTATTGACTCTTTGGTAGAAGAGATCAACATGGCTGAGAGTCTCGAATCAGAGTTGGAAGACATCTTTAAAGATGTTCAGCCTGATTTGGAGGATTCAGAGGAGATGAAAGATCCTCTGAAATTTCCTCTGGAAGAGGAAAAACTTCCTAAACTCGAGTTCAAACCATTACCACCATCCCTGAAATATGTATTTCTGGGAGAAGGTGACACTTTTCCAGTGGTCATAAGCTCTGCTTTAAATCCACAGGAAGAGGAAGCACTTATTCAAGTGCTAAGGACACACAAGACAGCTCTTGGGTGGTCCATAGGTGACCTTAAGGGCATAAGCCCAGCTAGATGCATGCATAAAATCTTATTGGAGGATAATGCTAAACCAGTAGTTCAACCACAGAGGCGGCTAAATCCAGCCATGAAGGAAGTGGTGCAGAAAGAGGTCACCAAATTACTAGAGGCTGGGATTATCTATCCTATTTTTGATAGCCCCTGGGTGAGCCCTGTCCAAGTCGTCCCAAAAAAGGGAGACATGACAGTGATTCATAATGAAAAAAATGAACTGGTTCCTACAAGAACAGTTACAGGGTGGCGCATGTGTATTGACTACAGAAGGCTCAATACAGCCACCAGAAAGGATCATTTTCCTTTACCATTCATAGACCAAATGCTAGAAAGACTGGCAGGTCATGATTATTACTGCTTTTTAGATGGCTACTCAGGCTATAACCAGATTGCAGTAGATCCCCAGGATCAAGAGAAAATAGCATTCACATGTCCATCTGGAGTGTTTGCTTATAGAAGGATGCCATTTGGGCTGTGTAATGCGCCTGCAACCTTCCAGAGATGCATGCTCTCTATTTTCTCTGATATGGTGGAAAAATTTCTGGAAGTCTTCATGGATGACTTCTCAGTATATGGAGACTCATTCAGCTCCTGTCTTGATCACCTGAAACTTGTCCTGAAGAGATGCCAAGAGACCAACCTAGTCTTAAACTGGGAAAAATGTCACTTCATGGTGACTGAAGGGATTGTCCTTGGGCATAAAATCTCAAACAAGGGAATAGAGGTAGATCAAGCAAAAATAGAGGTAATTGAAAAATTACCACCACCTGCCAATGTTAAGGCAATCAGAAGCTTTCTGGGGCATGCAGGATTCTATAGGAGGTTTATAAAGGATTTTTCAAAAATCACAAAACCTCTAAGCAATCTGCTAGCTGCTGACACGCAATTTGTGTTTGACACAGAGTGTCTGCAGGCGTTTGAAACGCTGAAAGCTAAGCTGGTCACAGCACCAGTTATTTCTGCACCAGACTGGACATTACCATTTGAGCTAATGTGTGATGCCAGTGATCACGCCATTGGTGCAGTATTGGGACAGAGGTATGACAAGCTTCTGCACGTCATTTATTATGCTAGTCGCGTTTTAAATAATGCCCAAAAAAATTACACAACCACAGAAAAAGAATTACTTGCAGTGGTTTATGCCATTGACAAGTTCAGATCATACTTAGTAGGATCAAAAGTGATTGTGTATACTGACCATGCTGCTCTTAAATATCTACTCACAAAGCAGGATTCAAAACCCAGGCTCATCAGATGGGTGTTGCTTCTGCAAGAGTTTGATATAGAAATAAGAGACAGAAAAGGGACAGAGAACCAAGTGGCTGATCATCTGTCCCGGATAGAGCCAGTAGAAGGGACGTCCCTCCCCTCTCTTGAGATCTCTGAGATTTTTCCAGATGAGCATTTATTTGCCATTCAGGAAACACCATGGTTTGCCAATATTGCAAACTATAAAGCTGCAAGGTTCATACCCAAAGAGTACAACAGGCAACAAAAGAAAAAATTAATCACTGATGCAAAGTACTACTTGTGGGATGAACCCTATCTCTTTAAGAGATGTGTAGACGGAATAATCCGTAGGTGTGTTCCTAGAGAAGAAGCACAGAGGATCCTATGGCATTGCCATGGATCTCAATATGGAGGCCATTTCGGAGGTGAGCGAACAGCCACCAAGGTCCTCCAATGTGGCTTCTATTGGCCCACACTCTATAAAGATTCCCGAGAGTTTGTACGTAACTGTGACAGTTGCCAAAGAGCTGGTAAAATGCCTCATGGTTATGCCATGCCTCAACAAGGAATCTTGGAGATTGAGTGGTTTGACGTATGGGAAATTGACTTCATGGGACCTTTCCCACCATCATTCTCAAACACTTATATTCTGGTGGCAGTTGACTATGTATCAAAATGGGTTGAGGCCATTGCCACACCCACCAATGATACTAAAACAGTGCTGAAGTTCCTCCAGAAATATATCTTCAGCAGGTTTGGGGTCCCTAGAGTACTAATCAGTGATGGGGGCACTCACTTCTGCAACAAACAACTTTACTCTGCCATGGTCCGGTATGGGATTCACCACAAGGTGGCGACTCCATATCATCCATAGACTAATGGACAAGCTGAAGTCTCTAACAGAGAGCTAAAAAGAATCCTAGAACGGACTGTAAATACCCGTAGAAAGGATTGGGCAAGAAGCTTGGATGATGCTCTGTGGGCATATAGAACAACATTCAAGACTCCTATAGGGACCTCTCCATACCAACTGGTCTATGGTAAGGCATGTCACCTGCCCGTGGAACTGGAACATAAAGCCTACTGGGCAACCAGATTCCTGAACTTTGATGCCAAATTAGCTGGAGAAAAAAGATTGCTCCAGCTAAATGAGCTGGAGGAATTCAGATTCACTGCTTTCGAAAATGCCAAGCTTTATAAAGAAAAATAAAAAAAGTGGCATGACAGAAAGCTGTCATCTAGAATCTTTGAACCAGGACAAAATGTTCTGTTGTTCAACTCCAGGCTCAGGCTATTCCCCGGAAAACTGAAGTCCCGGTGGAGGGGACCATATGTGATTACAAGTGTATCACCATATGGTTATGTGGAGCTTCAAGATATTGATTCTGATAAGAAGTTCATTTTCAATGGACAGAGAATCAAGCACTATCTTGAAGGCAATGTTGAGCAAGAGTGCTCAAGGCTGAAGCTAGACTAAAAGCTCAGCAAGGTCCAGCTAAAGACAATAAAGAAGCGCTTGCTGGGAGGCAACCCAGCCATGGGGCATCAATCCTCTAAGCATTTTGCCCTATTTTTATTTTTATTTGTTTATATAAAGTTCATTGATAACAAGGTAAAGAATCAATTGTATAAGTTCACAGGGTTACAGAAGGATTCTGCACACAAAACAGAGAAAAAGAGCTCACTGGCAAGAAAACGCCAGTAAAACTCTGTTTTGGGCGTTCAACGCCCAAAATAAGCATCCACTGGGCGTTGAACACCAGTAAGGATAGCCATCTGGGCGTTAAACGCCAGAAAGGGGCATCTTCTGGGCGTTGAACGCCAGAAAGAAGCTCCTTCTGGGCGTTCAACGCCAGATTTACAGCGTCCTGGGCGTTCAGAGAAGCGCCCAGTGACAAAGAAGTTCCTGGCGTTCAACGCCAGAAAGAGGCAGCAGCTGGGCGTTGAACGCCTAGGAGAGGCAGCATTTGGGCGTTGAACACCCAAAACATGCAGCGTTTGGGCGTTCAAACGCCAGGATGGTGGGGAGGAGGTAAATTCATTTTTTCTTCATATTTTTCATTTTAATTTTGATTTTCATGTTTCAATTCATGATTTCTTACATAAACATGTTATGAACCCTGATTTCTAAAATTCCTAATTTCGAAAAATCCTACTTTAAAAATATCAAATGTATCTTAATCCATAAGCACCAACCCTCTTTTTTTAATCCAATTCAACTCTTTTTCAAATTCTCAAAACAAATCTATCTTTTCAACTAATATCTTTTTCAAATCTCCACATTATCTTTTTCAAAATCTAGATTTATCTTTTTCAAAAAAATTTTTTTTTTTCATATCTTTTCAATTTTAAACTATATCCTCTCTTATCATATCTTCTATCTTATCTTTTCAAAATTTTCGAACCCACCCCCCTCCCTTTAAATATGGGTTCGGCCTCCACCCTCCTCCATCAACAATTACACCTAGCTCTCCTTCTATCCCTCTCCTTTCTTTTCTTTTGCTTGAGGACAAGCAAACCTTTAAGTTTGGTGTGTTTATCCGTGATCACTAAGATCATGGCTCCTAAGGGAAAACAACCCACTTCAAGAGGCAAGAAAGAGAGCATTCCAAAACCACTTTGGAATCAAGGGAAGTTCTTATCTAAAGAACATTCAGACCATTATTACAAAATAATGGGTCTAAGATCAGTGATCCCGGAGGTTAGATTCGATCTGAAAGAAGACGAATATCTGGAGATCCAGGAGCAAATTTGAATCAGGAACTGGGAGGTCCTAGCTAATTCTGAGACGAAAGTGGGAAGGAATATGGTCCAGGAGTTCTATGCTAATATGTGGCAGACAGACAAGCAAAAACTATCTGGAACTGCTTTCTATGAATATCGGACCGTGGTCAGAGGAAAGATTGTTCATACCATCCCTGACAAGATCAGAGAGATCTTAAAGCTACCTCAGCTGAAAGATGATCCAGACTCTTTCAACAGGAGAATGATGAGAACAGACAAGGGCCTAGATAAGATTCTAGAGGATATATGTATCCCTGGAGCAAGGTGGACCACTAGCACGAAGGGTGTCCCAAATCAACTCAAAAGAGAAGATCTCAAACCAGTCGCCAGAGGATGGCTGGACTTCATTGGGCATTCTCTGCTGCCCACTAGCAACCGTTCTGAAGTCACTGTTAAAAGAGCAGTGATGATCCATTGCATCATGATGGGAAAAAAAGTGGAAGTTCATCAACTGAATTCTACAAAATTGCTAACAAAAATTCTAAAGAGGCAAGGTTGGCTTATCCAAGCTTGATTTCTCTGCTCTGCAAGGACGCTGGAGTAAGGATGGGAATAACTGAGTATATCTCAGTTGAGAAACCAATCACCAAAGCATCAATGGAAAAACAACAAGCACAGGATAACCCCATCAAGAAGAAAACACAGGAATTTCTCCCATAAATCCCTCAATCTGAATATTGGGAGTATCTTGAAACATCAGTTACCAAGATGCAAGAAGCTATGGAACAAATAATAAAGGAACAGAAGGAACAAAGTCAAATTCTCTGCTATCTGATTAAAGAACAAGAAGAGCAAGGGCGTGACTTGAGGGAATTGAAGCGCCAGAAGTTATCTCTTGAAGGACCAAGCACCCCACAGATCCGAGGAACATCCACTTCCCAGAATAAAGGTTGTTAAATTCCAATTTCTGCTTTAACTCTGTGATAGTTGTCGTTATAAGAGTTTACCTTAGGAGTCATATAGTAGTAATTAGTGTCTATTTTGATTTTACCTCTAATTAAGTTATAATCTATTTTTCTCATCATCAGCAAACATGAATAAAATAGTAGATCTTTTGAATAAGAGGCAATAAAATTCAAGTTTTTAATAAGAAAAATTCTAATTAGTAACATGTGGTGGCAATGCTTTCTGTCTTCTGAATGAATGCTTGAACAATGCATATGTCTTTTGAATTTGTTGTTTAAGACTGTTAAATATGTTGGCTCTTGAAAGAATGATGAACATGAGACATGTTATTGATAATCTGAAAAATCATAAAAATGATTCTTGAAGCAAGAAAAAGCAGCAAAGAAAAAGCTTGCAAAAGAAAAAAAAAGAAAAAAAAAAGAGAGAGAAAGCAAGCAGAAAAAGCCAATAGCCCTTAAAACTAAAAGACAAGGGTAATAAAAAGGATCCCAAGGCTTTGAGCATCAGTGGATAGGAGGGCCTAAAGGAATAAAATTCCGGTCTAAGCGGCTAAACCAAGCTGTCCCTAACCATGTGCTTGTGGCGTGAAGATGTCAAGTGAAAACTTGAGACTGAGCGGTTAAAGTCAAGGTCCAAAGCAAAAAGAAGAGTGTGCTTAAGAACCCTGGACACCTCTAATTGGGGACTTTAGCAAAGCTGAGTCACAATCTAAAATGGTTCACCCAATTATGTGTCTGTGGCATTTATGTATCCGGTGGTAATACTGGAAAACAAAGTGCTTAGGGCCACGGCCAAGACTCATAAAGTAGCTGTGTTCAAGAATCATCATACTGAAATAGGAGAATCAATAACACTATCTGAATTCTAAGTTCCTATAGATGCCAATCACTCTGAGCTTCAATGGATAAAGTGAGATGTCAAAACTGTTCGGAAGCAAAAAGCTACTAGTCCCGCTCATCTAATTAGAATCTGAGCTTCACTCAAAAACTCTGAGATATTACTGCTTCTTGACTTATTAGTCTTCTATTTTATTTGTCTAGTTGCTTGAGGACAAGCAACAGTTCAAGTTTGGTGTTGTGATGAGCGGATATTTTATACGCTTTTTGGGGTTAATTTCATATAGATTTTAGTATGTTTTAGTTGGTTTTTAGTTTATTTTCATTATTTTCTAGGCAAAATTCATATTTCTGGACTTTACTATGAGTTTGTGTGTTTTTCTGTAATTTCAGGTATTTTCTGGCTGAAATTGAGGGAGCTGAGCAAAAATCTGATTCAGGCTGAAAAAGGACTGCTGATGCTGTTGGATTCTGACCTCCCTGCACTCAAAATGGATTTTCTGGAGCTACAGGACTCCAAATGGCGTGCTTCCAATGCGTTGGAAAGTAGACATCCAGAGCTTTCCAGCAATATATAATAGTCCATACTTTGCCCAAGGATAGACGACGTAAACTGGCGTTCAACGCCAGTTCTCTGCCCAATTCTGGCGTCCAGCGCCAGAAACAAGTTGCAAGTTGGAGTTCAACGCCAGAAAAGGATCCAAAACTGGCGTTGAACGCCCAAAACAGCCCCAGGCACGTGAAAGCTTTAGTCTCAGCCCCAGCACACACCAAGTGGACCCCAGAAGTAGATTTCTGCACTATCTGTTATAGTTTACTCATTTTCTGTAAACCTAGGTTACTAGTTTAGTATTTAAACAACTTTTAGAGATTTATTTTGTATCTCATGACATTTTAGATCTGAATTTTGTACTCTTTGACGGCATGAGTCTCTAAACTCCATTGTTGGGGGTGAGGAGCTCTGCTGTGTCTCGATGAATTAATGCAAGTATTTATGTTTTCCATTCAAACATGTGTGTTCCTATCTAAGATATCCATTCGCACCTAACTATGGAGAAGGTGATGATCAGTGAAACTCATCACCTTCCTCAATCCATGAACGTGTGTCTGACAATCACCTCCGTTCTACATCAGATTGAATGAATATCTCTTAGATTCCTTAATCAGAATCTCCGTGGTATAAGCTAGATTGATGGCGGCATTCATGAGAATCCGGAAAGTCTAAACCTTGTCTGTGGTATTCCGAGTAGGATTCTGGGATTGGATGACTGTGACGAACTTCAAACTCGCGAGTGCTGGCGTAGTGACAGACGCAAAAGGATAGTAAATCCTATTCCGGTACGACTGAGAACCTGCAGATGATTAGCCGTGCGGTGACAGCGCACTTGGACCCTTTTCACTGGAAGGATGGATGGTAGCCATTGACAACGGTGATCCACCAACACACAGCTTGCCATAGAAGGACGTGCGTGCGTGAATCAGAGGACAGAGGAAAGCAGAGATTCAGAAGACAAAGCATCTCCAAAACTCCAACATATTCTCCATTACTGCATAACAAGTAACCTTTAACCCATGCTCTCTTGTTTATTCACAATTCAACTGATAAATATAATTGACTTCCTGACTAAAAATTGCAAGATAACCATAGATTGCTTCAAACCAACAATCTCCGTGGGATTCGACCCTTACTCACGTAAGGTATTACTTGGACGACCCAGTGCACTTGCTGGTTAGTGGTACGAGTTGTGAAAAGTGTGATTCCCAATTCGTGCACCAAGGGTACACTCCAACCATCACACAACACCCAAATTTTAAAATCAAAGAAGTGAAGGCAACTAAGGAAAGCACTGAAAAGGGGATTGTGACCAAGAAACAGAAGAAAATATCCATGAAAAAGAGAAGGTCAGCAAAAAACAATCCAACCTCTACCCCAACAAGCAAGGTGAATCAAGCTAACCACAATAAAAGAAAGCTTGTTAGGAGGAATTTATATCAGGGGACACTAATTTTCACCTTTTCCCCCTTGGAGACATTTCTTTTAACCAACTGGAAGAAGAGGAAGAAAAAGCAACAATCAACCGTCAAGCTAGTGATGTTAAAGAAGCGCTTGTTGGGAGGCAACCCAACTACTAGTATCCTTGGTTTTATAGTTGCTTTGGTTTTAATTTTATAGTTATTTTGATTTTAGCATTATAGTTATTTTAGTTCTGGTTTTAAATTACTTTATCTCAATTTTTTTTTGAATTTTTTCATGTTTTACATGTGTTTGGTCATGCAGAGTGATTAGAACAGGAACAGGAGCAATTAAAAGGAATTTTTGACACCCTAGAGTTTTTCTTTGCTTGGGGACAAGCAAACTTTTAAGTTTGGTGTTGTGGGCGTGCTCTCTGTATACCTTATCATCAGTGGCACCATGGGGAGATGAATGTTCTTCACGGAGGAGCACACCAGCATAACTGAGGTGGTTGAGTTCCTTTCATTCTATTTTCCCTTCCATTCTTATTTTGTTGTCTTCTATTTTCTGTTGCTTTGATTGTCTGCATGATCTTTAGTACTTTTAGTTCTTAGATTTAGTTTCATTCTGTTATTTGCTTTAGTAAAAAGAAAATTTTGTCTCATATATCGCTCACTGAGCTTGAATCTAAAAAGAAAAGAAAAGAAGTGATGTATTGCATGAGAAATTGAGTTTATATTTAAGAGTAGTCTTATTTACTTAAATGTGGTGGTATTATTTGTGATTCTGAATGCATAACATGAACAGTACATTTTTTAATTTGAATCAAAGGGTGTTGATGTATGAGGAACAAGAATTTAGAGAACTATTATGAATTCTCTGAAGTAAACAAAAGCTTAATCCTTGAAGCAAAAGAAACAGCAAAAAAAAAAATAAAAGCAAGGTCCAATGCTCTGAGCATCAATGACTAGGGAGATCAGACATGATTAAAAGCTCAAAAAGTTGCTTCCCTAGTCATATGCTTGTGGTGTAAATGTGTCAAGTAACTCTTGAGACAGAGCACTAAGAGTCGAGGCCAACTAAAAATACAGAGTATGCCAAAGGCTTTAAGCACCACTGTCTGGGAATAACTGAAAAAAAATCAGAACTTAAAGAGAGTTCCCTAGTCAAGTGCTTGTGGTATTTTTGTGTCAAGTGAAGCTTGAGACAAAACATTTAAAGTCACGGCTAGGCTCAGGGTGCAAAGCACCAAAGAAAAGAGAATTAAAGGAAATTTGTTGTGTTCAAGGATTAAAGTGAAGTGTAGAAGATTAGAGAATTCATAATATTATCCGGATTTTAATTCCGAATGACAATGACATTCCTCTGATTCAAAGGAGAGTGAGATGCCAAAACTATTCAGTATTGCAATAGATAAACCCCACTTCAAGAAGAGACATGAGCCTAATTGAACTCTTACTTCTCATGCAAATTCATATCTTAATCATGTATTAGTTTTGGTTGCTTGAGGATAAGCAACAATTCAAGTTTGGTGTTGTGATGCGTGAGCATCTTTCCTATCTTTTCCTAGTAAATTTGCATTCAAATTGTTGAGTTTAATCAAGATTTAAATATCTTTTAGCCACTATGGATGCTACTTTGAGTTGTGTGTAATTCTGTTTATTTCAGGTAGCATTCAGATCGATTTGACGGAGTTTTGTAGTAGAAAATGAAGAAAGCGAATGATGCTGTCAATCCCAACCTCCTTGAACTCAAAAAGAAATAATTTGAGCTATAGAAGTCCAATTGACGTGATTCTAGTGGCATTGGAAAGCTAATTTCCAGAGCTTTCCCGCAATGTATAATAGTGCACACTTCTTCTCCAGCACACTCGGCCTTCACGGCGCCAAACTTGAGGTTACTCAAGTTTGGCGCCACACTCAAGTTTTCAAGAAGAATACATTGCTGCCACCTCCACGCCAAACTTGATCATTGTCAAGTTTGGCGCCAGCATAAAGAGTTCCAAGAATACACGCTTCCATCTCCATGCAAACTCAAGTTTGGCGCCAACACAACGCTCCAAAGGAAGCTCCACGCACAACCTCCACGCCGAACTTGGATCCTACCAAGTTTGGCGCCACACCCAACAATTCCAAGGGAATCCTCTGCCTAGTTCACGCCGAACTTGAAGTTCTTCAAGTTCGGCACCCACATGGAAATTCCAAGGAAAGCAATGCATACAATCTCCACGCCAACTTGGACCCTTCCAAGTTTAGCGCCAACATTCAACGCATTAGTGGTCCCCATTCGTTCTTTGAAGGGTACGTGATTTGTTTATTTAAGTTTTGATTTAAACTTTTATTATTTTTATAATTAGAAAAATATATTATTTAGTTTAGGAAATATATTTTACATATATTTATTAGGATTAGATATAAAAGGGAAAAGAATCAGCCCTTCGGGCTCATCTCTTCTCTTCTACCTCATTTCGCAATTGATAGTTTTTCAGAATCCTTATTTTCTCTTTGAACCATGAGCAACTAAACCTCCACTGTTAAGGTTAGGAGCTCTGTTTATTTTATGGATTAATACTATTACTGTTCTATTTTAATTCATGTATTGATTTCAATTTCAAGAATTATTTTTGTTATTTATCTTATGAATCTGGGTGGAACGGAAGTATGATCCTTGTTCTAATTGAGTTCTTGTATAACTTGGAAAAGCTCTTTACTTGAACAACAGCTTGAAAATAATTTCTTCTAAACTTCTAATTATCTAGACTTAACGGGATACGTGACATATAATCCTCTTATATTTGGGTAATTAGGGTCTTTGTGGCATATAAACTAGAATTGAACTTAACCCTTTGATTGGAATCAAGTGACCAAGGAATTGGCGGTTGATGAAGGTTAGAGGAGACTAAAAAGGTCTAAGGAATTAGGGTTTATTCACCTATAGTTTGCCATGAATTGAATCTTGCATGATTAAAATAGTTGGTAAGAAAAGTTAATCCGGAAAATAAATATCTCTGAAACCTTAACTGTTTTCTCCATATATTTCACAACCCATTTACTACTTGCTTTATTAATTCTCTGAATTTACTGTTTAATGCAATTGAACTTTCAAAACACCATTTTCTGCTTGTCTAACTAAGTAAATTACTCGACCATTGTTACTTAGTCCATCAATCCTCGTGGGATCGACCCTCATTCACTCGAGGTACTACTTGGTACGACCCGGTGCACTTGCCAGTTAGTTTGTGGATTATAATTTCCGCACCACATGCTAAGCATCACCAAGCATGCAAATTTTCATCTTGGGCCTCGGGATGTGTGGCAACTTTACAGAGCCGCTGAAACACTTATCTTTTTGTGGGTCATAGTTTTTTAGTCCAATTTGGAGCTCAATGGTCTACACAAACTTCCTATTATTCTCTTTGGAATCAGCCACTATCCCAGACATCGCTTCTCTCACTACATCACTCAGTTCACAAACAAACGCATAGAATCAATACTCAAATCATCAATTAATTTAATAAATACAAAGAGTAACAAAACTTTTCAAAGATTAACAAGCATTATCAAAATTTTAGCACAATTTTTGTCAGCACAATACAAAACAAAGCAACAAATCAAAATTTAGAATCAAATAGTACAAAGAAAACATTAGATTCATGTCACAAAGTTTTCAAATTCCAAACCATTAATCTGATAATTAACATAGCAAATTCAAGTAACAAAAATCTAAAGAAACTCAACCAATGCTACCAAATTTCTTAGGAAGTCTTAAATTTTGATTATGCACACAAATTCACTGATTCACTTAAATCACAGATCATAGACTCACTATGTAGACATAGCACTCAGAACAATAAAGAAGTAAGAACAATAAAGAAGCCAAGAGTGCAATAAAACTGAAGAATTAAATAAAACTAAACAAAAAAGAAAACAATAAAAAAGCAAGAACAACCTTCCACAGTTCCACAACACAACAGCTGGCAATCATCAACAAAATGTGTTCTCAAAACTCAAAATCGAAAAAAAAAAGAGATTCATTTAGATAATAGAGGCGACCAAGGCTTAGGGGAGAAATAAGGGCTGGAGGCGACCAAGGCTGAGCTCGGTGGAGGGACAAATTGCGGCTAAAGGGAGCACAACTGGAGGCGAGACTGGAGGCGGCATGAAAGAGGTAGAAATCAAAGCTTCAAGAGGGCGATGGCAGAGCAGCGATGAACGACATTGACTAGATAAGAGAGAGACAGGGACGACGCTGACGAGCATGAACAACAATGTAGACGAGCACAAACAGCGACGCAGAAGAGGTCAACGGTGGTAGACGCGAGTGCGAGCGGCGACGAGGTAGAAGGGAGGCTAACTGGGAGGCGACGAAGGCGGCATTGATGAGGGTGCGGGTTTGACCTCCATTGTTGAGAATGTGGGATTAGCTTAAGGTGAGAGATTGAGAGTGAGAGGTGTGGGAAGGAGAGAGACTCAGAGATGAGGGAAAGATGATTCTTAAAAAACGAGGTCTCTAAATTAGGGTTCCCAAATTTAAATTTTGGGGTTAATTTTACTGGCAGATTTACCGTTGGAAAAATCCATCGATAACGTATAGTTTGTGATTAAAACGATGCGTTTCATTTAATTATGTTATCGTCGGATTATTTTGCCCCAAAATCTGACGGTAATAATCGCGTCAATTTTTCTTTTCCCCTCCAATTATTATGGATGAATTTACCGTTGAAAAATTGAATCTGACGGAAACTTTTTAACCCAAATTCATTGCTAAATCTGCCAGTAAACCCGCCACTAACCTTCGACGCAAAATCCAATAATAAATCCAACGGTATTCAGTATTTTTCTTGTAGTGAGTAGAGTTGTTTGACAAAAATCTTGATGACACAGAGCATTTTATACAAATTACTGAATAAATTCATTCATATTCATCAATTTAAAATAAATAATCAATCTTTTGATATAATTTAAAATAAAAAAAATAATAAATTAAATACTTTATTGATAAAAAGAACCACTCAAAGAATATAATCTAAATATAGTAGAAAGCAATTAATTATAGGTATAGAGATTTGAATACGTAATATTGAAAGTAAAATTTTGATAATAAGGCGTATTTCCGTGCAAGTATTTCAATCAGTTCCCTCCCATATATCTATTTAACTGAAGAATCAACCACAAAAAAGAATTAAAAATGTGAATGTAGTCAATTAGAGATTTTAATTATAAGATAAATAATCAACTACAAGATGTTTTGTTCATTTTCAGCTTCTTGCAAAATTATGACACAGTTAAATCTAATGGTGTCTCTGCTGAGACTTATCAATTGAGGTTGTTTCCATTCACTATAAGGGACCGAGCCAAAGCAATGGCTTGAAACTCAACCAAATGAGAGCATTGCAACATGGGATGATTTGATTAATAATTTCTTAACCAAATTTTTCCCACCACATAAGTTGGCAAAGCTGAGACATGATATCCAAACTTTCACTAAGATAGAGAATCTTTCTATGAAACTTGGGAAAGGTACAAAGAAATATTGAGAAAGTGCCCCCAAGATATGCTTGCTAATTGGGTGCAACTCCAAATCTTCTATGATGGGCTCACTCCCGCTTCTAGAACTTTGTTGGATTCCTCATCTGGAGAATCCATGCATATGAAGACTACTGAAGAAGCCTCAGAATTAATTGAGATTGTGGCTATCAGTTAGTATTTGTACTCCTCTAAAAGAACAATAAAGAGAGGTGTGATGGAGTTAGATACTCTGGACACTATTTTGGCACAAAACAAGGCTATGTATCAATAAATCAGTGCACTCACCAAGCAACTAGGCCACTTGCAAGTCTCTGCAATAGGAACCCAAAGCCTCACCTATGACATGGGTGGAAAGGGCCCTCAAAGTGAAGTTTTTAAGCCTTTTAATCATGATCAACCCCCTGTTGAGCAAGTAAATTACATGAAAATTTCTTCTAGACCACCACACAATGACCCCTTTTCCAAAAACCTACAACCCTGGATGGAGGAACCACCCTAACTTTGGCTAAAAAAAGCAAAATCAAAGAACCAATAACTTCAACACCTTCAACAACCCCCATCATTCACAAACACCTCACACCAACCATTACAAAACCCACAAAAGACCATCCCTCTTGAAAATGTCTTAGAGAAACTCACCCAACATACCTCCACATTTATCTAATAAACTTCTAATTTTATGTAAGAAATCATGGCCAATTTTAAAAACCAAGAAGCCTCCATCAGAAATTTGGAGGTGCAAGTGGGCCAACTTGCTAAACAATTTGCTGAAAAATCCACAAATACATTTTCTAGTGATACCATTCTCAATCCTAGAGAAGAATGCAAAGCTATTAATTTGAGAAGTAGAAAGATGGTGGAAAAGGAGGCTACATGCAATAACCAACTATTTGAGGAGATCAAGGAGGATGCCATTCAACAAGAAGAACAAGTCCCTGATCAACCTATTCAAGCTCCCAAGGAAAGAGCACCAGAGAAGGCAAAAGTGGAGGAGTACAAGCCTAAACTTCCATTCCCTCAAAGGTTTTAGAAGGAGACCAAGGACAAGCAATTCTCTAAGTTCTTGAAAGTATTTCAAAAATTACAAATCAATATTCCTTTTGCTGAGATATTGAAACAAATGCCTTTTTATGACAAGTTTATGAAAGAGTTAATGGCAAAGAAAAAGACTTGGAAAGAGGATGAAACAGTGGTTCTCACAAAAGAATGTAGTGCAATAATTCAAAAGAACTTACCCCAAAAATTAAAAGATTCTAGGAGTCTCTTAATTCCTTACACTATTGGTGAAATCACTATAGAAAGAGCTCTCTATGACTTGGGAGCTAGTATTAATTTGATGCCTCTCTCTATGATGAAAAAATATAAATTGATGAAGTCAAGCCCACAAAATCTCTCTCCAATTAGCATATCGTTCCATTAAATTTTCACATGGAGTAGTAGAAAAATTATTGGTTAAAGTGGAGAAATCCATACTCCTTCTTGACTTTGTTATTCTTGATATGGAGAAGGATGCAAATGCCTCAATAATCTTGGGGAGGCCATTCCTTACCACTGGAAGAGCACTAATTGATATGTAAAAAGGAGAGCTCACTCTAAGAGTTTATGATGAGCACATTGTGTTCAATGTATTCAAGGCTATGCAACATTCTAATGACTTAGAGAATTGCATAAAAATTGATTTAATTGATCCTTTGGTGCAAGAGATTTTGGAAG
Organism: Arachis ipaensis; assembly: GCF_059453495.1. NCBI lineage: Eukaryota > Viridiplantae > Streptophyta > Magnoliopsida > Fabales > Fabaceae > Arachis > Arachis ipaensis. The sequence goes on along the minus strand of NC_142441.1, from coordinate 25,199,501 downwards.
AGGAAGAGCTTAACACCCCTCTAGATCCTTCTGAAGAAAACTTGGCTAAAGAAGAACCATGCCCAGCACTTAGAAAAGAAGAAGTTCACGTTCCAGGGGAGGAGGAGGGGTCAACAAAGCTTGAATTAAAGCCCCTTCCTCCAACCCTCAAATATGCTTTTTTTGGTGATGATAACAACTTTCCAGTAATTATAGGTTCCTCTTTGAGCTTGTCTGAGAAAGTTGAATTTCTTAAGGTGCTGAGAGACCATAAAACTGCACTTGGATGGACCATCAACGATCTTAAGGGAATAAACCCCGGTGTATGCATGCACAACATCTATCTTGAAGATGATTCTAAGTTGGTAGTGCAAGTCCAAAGGAGGCTCAATCTAATGATGAATGAGGTGGTTTAAAAAGAAGTAATGAAGTTTTGAGAAGCGGAGATAATTTACCCAATTTCAGACAGCCTTTGGGTGAGCCCGGTTCAAGTTATTCTAAAGAAAGGTGGAGTCATAGTGATCACCAATGAAAAAAATGAGCTAATTCCCACAAGAATCATCACAGGATGGTGCATGTGCATTGACTATAGGAAGCTCAACAATGCCATTAGGAAAGATCAATTTTCCTTGCCTTTTATTGATTAGATGCTTGTAGGATTGGCGGGCCATGCTTAGATGACTATTCGGGGTACAATCAAATTGCAGTAGATCCTGTGGATGAAGAGAATACGGCATTCACTTGCCCGTTTGGTGTCTTTGCCTACCGTCGCATGCCTTTCGGATTTTACAATGCTCCTGCCACTTTTCAAAGGTGCATGTTTTCTATTTTTTCCGACATAGTTGAAAAATTCATTGAGGCATTTATGAATGATTTCTCTATTTTTGGTGATTCTTTTGAAGATTTCTTGCAACACCTATCCTTAGTTTTGAGAAGGTGCCAAGAGACAAACTTCATTTTGAATTTGGAAAAATGTCATTTTATGGTTATCGAGGAAATTGTTCTTGGCCACCGGATCTCAAATAAAGGAATAGAGGTTGGCAAGGCCAAGGTAGAGGTAACTGAGAAATTACCACCCCCTGTAAGTATCAAAACCATAGGAGTTTCCTTGGTCATGTTGGATTTTATAGGAGGTTTATAAAGGACTTTTCCAAAATTGATAAACCATTAAGCAATCTTTTGGTCATTGACATCCCTTTTAGGTTTGAAATGATTGTTTACATGCATTTGAAACCCTTAAAGCCAAGCTTGTCTCTGTCTCCATTATTGCTCCACCAAATTGGGCTTTACCTTTTGAACTTATGTGTGATGCAAGTGATTTTGCAATTGGTTTAGCTTCGGGGCAAAGACAAGACAAGGTTTTACATGTCATTTATTATGCAAGCCGTGTTTCAAATGATGAACAAAAGAATTACACCATAACAGAGAAAGATCTTTTAGCCGTAGTTTTTACTTTTGATAAGTTTAGATCCTATTTAATCGGTTGCAAAGTAATTGTCTACACTAATCACTCTACTCTTAAGTTCTTTTTAACCAAATAGGATGCTAAACCAATGCTAATTATATGGGTGCTTCTCTTGCAAGAATTTGACATTGAAATCAGGGATAGAAAAGGGTCTGAAAATCAAGTAGCTGACCATCTTTCAAGAATTGAACCTTTAGAAGCCCTTGATCAACAAATCCTTGTGAATAAAGGCTTTTCTGATGAGCAACTTCTTGTTGTACACAATGCTCTATGATTTGTGGATATGGCTAACTACAAGGCTGGGAAACACATTCCAAAGGAGCTCACTTGGTACCAAAAGAAAAAGTTGCAGCATCATGCTCGCTACTTTATATGGGAAGAACCATATTTGTTTAAAAGGTGATCGAATGGCATAATCTGAAGATGCACTCTAGAGGAAGAAACTAAAGAGGTTCTTTGGCATTGCCATGGTTCTGAATATGGTGGACATTTTGGTGGAGATAGAACTACCACAAAAATTTTTCAATGTGGCTTATACTGACCAACAATCTTCAAGGATGTTAGGAAGTTTGTGGAGGAATGTCCACAATGTCAGAGGTCAGGGAACTTACCAAAGAAGCATAAGATGCTACAAAATTTTATTTTGGAGGTGGAATTGTTTGATGTGTGAAAGATAGATTTCATAGGACATTTTTAACCCTCATACTCAAACAATTACATCTTAGTAACTGTGGACTATGTTTCTAAATGGGTAGAGATAGTGCCATTGCCCACCAATAATGTTCAAGTGGTGCTTCACTTCCTCAAGAAGAATATTTTTAATAGGTTTGGTGTTCTAATAACCTTGATCAGTGATGGAGGGAGCCACTTCTGCAATAAGCAATTGGATGCTCTTCTCCATAAATATGGGATTAAACACAAGGTAGCTACTCCTTATCACCCCAGACAAGTGCTCAAGTGAAAGTTTCAAATAAAGAGCTCAAAAGAATTCTAGAGAAGACTGTGAGAGTTTCAAGGAAAGATTAGGCCAAGAATTTAGATGATGCTCTCTGGACATACAGAACGGCCTTCAAGACACCCATTGACATGTCACCTTATTAGCTTGTTTATGGAAAATTTTGCTACTTGCCAGTGGAATTAGAGCATAGAGCTTACTAGGCTACCAAGTTTCTTATTTCTGATACTAAAGCTGTGGGAGAGAAGAGGCTTCTTCAACTAAACGAGCTCAATGAGTTTAGAGTTGCCGTATATGAGAATGATAAACTCTACAAGAAAAAGACAAATATGTGGCATGATAAGAAAATCTCCTCAAGGACATTTGAGCATGGACAAAAAGTTCTTCTCTTTAACTCAAGGCTGAAAATCTTCCTTGAGAAACTCAAGACAAAATGGTCAGGTCCCTTCACTATCACTAAGGTGTTTCCTTATGGCCATATTAAAATTATGGAAATAGATTCTCAAAGAAGATCCACTGTGAACGGTCAATGATTGAAGTATTATCTTGGAGGCGACGTCGATCGCCAGAAATATATTTATCTGTTAACCTAAAGAACTAACCGTCAAGCTAGTGACGTTAAAAAAGTGCTTGTTGGGAGGCAACCCAACCACAAGTATCCTTTCATTCTTTGTTTTACTAGCTTTACATTAGTTTATAGTTCCTTTGATTTCTTCCTTTTCCTTAGTCTTTCCTTAGTGCTTCCATTTATTCATAATCCTTGCATTATCATTCCCCATTTAACTAGTTTTCACTTTTCTATAATTCAAACATGCATTTAGGATTACCATAGGCATAATCACATTACAAGAAGTTTAAACAGAGGCTAAGTTTGGTGCACCTCACGCACCAAGAAAAATAGCCCCTGGATTACGCATGAAGCCCTTGCGCCTCACGCAGGGTTGGTGCATTTCACACATTATGCAAAGTGGCCCCCTGGAGCATGCATGGCTCTCTTGCGCCTCACGCCACCAAACAAAGCCACATTGGCTCCACTTTTCTCCCCTATGCCTCACGTATGGGCTGTTGTACCTCACGTGTGGTTTCTTGCACCTCACGCAGGAACTGGTATGCCTTACGTAAGAGGCCTTCCCCTAGGGCCCCCACAACCAAACCTAAGTTTGGTGTGGCACGTTCACTCCACACACACCTAAACCCATACATGCATGCATCCATTCTAGTGAATTATCAAGTTGTTTGTTGTTGCATGCATTCTTTTTTTCTTAGGTTTCCAGTGTATTTGGCTTTAATGCATTTATTCTCCTTAGTGGTTAACTTGTTTGCTCTGCATGTTCTCATTATATATATTTTTCTTACTTGTGTTATGCTTGCATTCTTCATCTCTAGTTTCATTTTGATTTGCATGCATTCATACTAATTCTTTTTCAATATTGTTGCTTACATTAATCTTATTTTGTTTTCATCTTTGGCTACACATTCATCACATTCTAGTTGGAATTTAGGTTTATTTTGGTTTTGCATGCATTCTTCATATCTAGTTCAATGTGTTTGTTTTGCATGCATACATTACCATTTATTTATATTTCATTTTAATTGTTGTTTGCCATTTTGTTTTTTCTCCTAATGGTTGTTTGAATTTTGAAAAGTGAAGCTAGTCACCACCCTAAGGAATCTCATTCCCTCTGAACCATTTCATCCACAAGTCTTTCAAATAGTCCACTTCAACATCATGCTATGCATGACACCCTCCCCCCCCCCCAAAAGTATTGAAGGACTTTCCCTATGGTGCAAAATTTTGAAATCTCTTTGTCCTCACATGCCTCCCACCTTCCTTCACATGCATTGGTCACTCATCAATTCCTTCATCAATCACTAACACCAAACACCACATTTTCCTACCATGCTTCATTGCCCCTCCCCCACCCCACATGCACACTATTGAATTGCAACTGTTAAACTCCACCATCCATTTACCCATTCTCTTCCACTTTAAATACACACTCCTACCCCTCATATTTCATCACTTCCTTCTCTCTTCATACACATAACCGAACTACTTCTTCCTTTTCTTCCATCATTCTCTTTCTCTCTTTGCTTGGGGACAAGTAAAACTTCCAAGTTTGGTGTTGTTTTGTTAGTTAAGCAAGCTCAAAACAAAAAGAAATGGCATCAAAATCTCCGGCTTCCTCATCAAGGAAGAGAAAAAGGAAGGAACCGGTTGCTTCGACCTATGACACAACACGGTTCCTCTTAAAATTTCATGAAAACTATTTCTACAATTCAACAAGTAAGAAGAAAGTCATTCCAGAAGTCCTTTTTGCTCTGAAAGAAGGGAAATATCCGAAAATCCAAGAGCAAATCATGTAGAGGAGGTGGCAAGTTCTATGTAACCCATCCCAATGAGTAGGACAATTGTTAGTCCAAGAATTTTATGCTAATGCTTTTCTCACTGATGAGGAGACTAAAGACATGGACAATTTGATCTACAAAAACTATGTAAAAGGAAAGAAGATTGATTTTCACTCAGAAAATATTCGGAGAGTCCTTTGCTTGAGATTCTCAATACCTTTAGAATCATCAGTGACCTACAAGCATAGAGTGGACCATGAAGTAGTGAGAGACATTTGTCTCCCCGGTGTACAATGGATCTTGGGAGTAAATGGCAAACCACTTCAACTGCGAAGGTGTGATCTCATACCTTTGGTGAGGGGATGGTTTAAATTTATCTCCCGATCAATCATACCCTTGAGACCGCTCGAAAGTCACAGTGGCAAGGGCCATAATGATTCATCCCATCATGATTGGTGAAAAAGTGCGAGCGGATAAGGTAATTGTTCAAGAACTATATCACATCTCCTCCAATCAATCACTCAAAACAGTGCTTGGCCTCCCAGGCATCATTCATCATCTCTGTGAGGCAGTAGAGGTTTTTATTGACAATGATATTCCAATTCCTAAAGTGAGACTCATCTCCAAGCAAGCCATGAAAAAGGTTAAAATAACACCTCCTCAATGAGCACAAGAGGAGAAGATCCCTTAAAAAAATCTACAACCTCCTCCACCTCAGTCTCAACCTCCTCAAGTTCATGAAGAACCAACTCAACAACCCTCTGCTCCTCCACAACAAGAGATGGGTTGGCAGCAAGTATACTCGACAGTCCAAGAACTCTTCGTACAACAAGTAGCCTACTATAGAGAGTTCCAAGAGCACAGGGCCTTGCAAGAGGTACATCATAAGGAATTCCAATATTATAGGGCCTTGCAAGAAGCACATCATAAGGAATTCCAAGATTATAGAATACTTTCTGAGACTCGATATGAGGCCAAAGATTTTTATAGACTAAACATGTATACCAAGATAAACTATTGTGCTTGGGCACAACATGCTGCACATCCAACAATACTTCCATATTAAGATATAGCCAAAAAGCTTAAAAGGGAACAAGGAGATAAACAAAAAACATACTCATTGGAGAGACAGGGAATTAGTTGTTCGAGGGCTTTGGAACCCAAAAGATAAACAATCCATGCAAGGAATTTGGATACCATGAGGTGATAAACAAGATGATGAAAACGATGGGGATAATGATGATGATGATGATGATAATGATGAGGATTACAATGGTGATAATTAAAGGTGGTCACTTTCTATTAAGCTTCTTTTAAGTTTTTATCTATATTATTTGGTTATGTTTAGTCTCTTGCATTATGTCGTGTTTTATGTTTTCTCTTTTCCCTGTTTTACCTTAAGCTTGCGAACATGTAATGTTCTTCAAGCAATTCTAAAATCACATGAAAAAAATTGCCTCTGATGAGAAAAAGTGAATCAATCAAATAAAGTCCTATTGCAAAAGTGGTGATGCATGACTTGAGATTATATCCTTTGGACAGTGACAACATATGAATAGTCTTGAATGAATGAGAAGAATGAATCTTCTTAAACAAGGGTTTAGAAAAAGTATTATGAGATCTTGGAACCCTCAAAGATCCTTAAAGAGAAAAGAAAAAAAAAAGAGATAGAGAAAGAAAAACAGCAAAAGAAATTGAAACATGAAAAGATCAAAAGAAGTTCAAAGTCACAAAAGCTCTAAGTATCAGTGGTTAAGAGTCTAGTTATGTGCATGTGATGTTTATGTTCCAAGGAAAGGCTTGAGCAACTAGATCCAAGGGGTGCTTCATCACCCGATAACTTGAGCTAACTAGTTCAAGATTATCGATCGAAAACTCACAATTAAGAGCTGCCTTGCAACAAAATATTTAAAAGTCCAAAGAGGTTCTGAGCATTGATGTCTGGGATCAAATAATTCTATATACTTATGGTGAAACCATATCAAGGAGAGGCTTGGGTAAGTAGATCTGAGGGGTGCTTTATCACCTGGTAACTTGGACTAACTGATTCAGAATTATCGATTGAAAAATCTACTATCAAGAGCTTCTTTGAGACGAAGTACTAAGAGTTGAAAATTGAAGAAAAAAAAGAAAAAAAGGAAAAAAAAATCTCTCTCTGATTATGTGTGAAAGTAAAAGCTTCAAGGATCAAGCAAAGCTTGAGTGAAGGATCTCATAATACCATCCGAACCTGAGTTTTTAACAATTCTTCACTCTTAAGATTTCAAGAACTATTGAGAAAGAAAAGTTCGTTTATAATCACAAGACCATCAAACTCCATTAGCTAACATAGACATGAGCTCTCAAGGAGATTCACTTACGCTTCACTAGAGTCAACTCTATTCTTATCTTTTCTTTTGCTTGAGAACAAGAAAAGTCACAAGTTTGGTGTTGTGATACATCCGCATCTTTAGTAGTTTTTCTTTTTTGATTTCAATCCATAAGCTAATGATTCTGGTTCTTTTTAGGTAATCAATTCACGGTTTAGTTCATATTACTTTGAGTGTGTGAATTTCTTTTGTTATAGAAGAATCTTGAAAGAAGGAAGAGGAGCAAGCAATAGAAACAAGCAAGACAATGATGGAAGGAGCTAAATGGAGGAGTTATTGGTCAAAATAGAGGAGTTCAATTCATCACAAGAAAGCTCCCAGGATAGCCAAGCCTCCAGGGGCTGCATCTCCCTTATGCACCTCATGTCCCCATGTCTGCACCTCACGCACCAATACATGCACCTCACGTAGCCTTGGTTGCGCCTCATGCAGCACCCACACCACCTCCCAGGGGCTGCCTTCCTTGCTACGCCTCATGCCTCACCTCCTGCGCTTCATGCACTCAACCATACACCTCACATGGGAGGCCTTATGCCTCATGTAGAGTATCACAGAGGCCTCCAACTCCCCAACTTTGGGCTTGTGCTTCACATGTCCTTGCTAGCGCCTCACGCACCAAATTGGGCCACTCCTAGGGCTTGTGATTTATTGCTAAATCTTTCATAATCTCCAATCCTTTAGAGCACTTGAATTGATGATTGAAGTAAGAGCACAAAGTCTATGATTTGAAGCATTAATTGACAATTATGAAGGATTATCTATAGTTTGACTTAGGATGAAAAACTATTGGAAAAATATTAATTAGTTTATATTTGATTCTGTTTTAATTTTGATTTATTTTGAATATTAAATTAGGGTTAGTATTTAAAGGGGGGAGAAATTCACGTGGCTCTCTTATTCCAGCCATTTTTAATTTAGAGTTTTTATTTTCCTTTGCACCATGAGCAACTAATTTTTTCTGTTAAGGTTAGGAGTTCTATTTATTACTATGGACTAATGTTATTACTTTTCTACTTTTGATTAATGCATTGATGTTTTCTTAAGAATTAAGTTTTCATTAGAATTACTGTTCATCACAAGGGTTTGAATCTATTGGAAAATAGTTTGAATCTAAATTGAAGTCTATATTCATCTTGGAAAAGTTGTCTGTTAGAATTAAGCTTGAAAATTTCTTCTCTCAATTCTGTAAGTTTTAAACTTGGCTTGATAGGTGACATTAAATCAACTAGGTTTGAACTTTGAGAATTGTGTGGTTTATGAATCAATATATGTGCTTCACCTCTTATCATAATTAATTGATCAAGGAATTGACGATTTGTTAAGTTAAGAGAAATTGGATACCAAGGGATTGGGATTTGAATAATTAGAGTTCGCTGCAAGATACATCTTTGCATGATCAAGGTAGATAATGAAAAGCCTTCTTCCTGAAGTTTTAAACATCTCCAAAACCTTAATGTTTCTTTATTCATATTTTTTCCTTAATTGTTTATAATTTGCCCTCAGTTTACTCTCTGTTGTGTTACTGGATATTTTTAAAACCCTAATTTGCAATTGTTTAGTTAGAATAATTGATTAACTCTTACATACTCAGTCCGTTAATTCTCGTGGGAACGATAACCCACTCCCATGGTATTACTTGATACGATTCGGTGCACTTGCTGAGTTATGGTATCGCAAAACTCTGCATCAATGTGTTGAACCAATTGAGTAGCAAACTCCTCCAAAAAAGTATAGCTAATGGTGTACCTTTTCTCATGAAAATTAAAGACACATAATTAAATTGTGAATACAAAAATAAAAAGATAGAATACAACACTAACGAATAGGAGAAAATAAAAGAACTTACTACATGTCATTAAGCTCTAAAACAATATAGATTGACTTCTTGCTATTTTTAGAGAATTCAACTATGTCCCCTTTGGCAATAATAAGACCTGTAACATCTACATTTACAATTCAAACATAAAAAAAATGTAATCTACTAAAACATATACTGTATTAAACTAAAGAATATTAAGAAAATTAAATTAACAAATATGACAGAATGAGTTACCTATCAAATGAGATTGTAGATTCTGTTGAGAGTGAATCAGTTCATTTGGCACAAAATGAAACATATTAATAGAAAAATTAATATCCTTCGCATGGCGTAACTGAGTCTCCCTCTTAAAATGTACGAAGAGAATAAGTAGTAAGCTTATATTTTTTATCATTAATAGCAAGTGGGAAGTTTGATATGGAGTAGAGTCTTTCCTCAATAATGTTGTTCTCAAAAAGCCTTCTATGAGGGTTCCTAATAGAGCACTGGATTCGATGACCGAAAAATATGTCAACAGAAAGCTTAGAGTGACTTGTTCTAAATGTTGTTAAAATTATCTTGTATAAATAAGAAAATTTGTAAAAACAATAATATCAATTACCAGTTAGTCCATAATAATAAATTCAAGCATTGGTTTCTTGTATTTGTCTTCAACATCAGATAATGACAATATCTTAATACTAACCTTGATTTGCTAATTCTGCTGGTCAGATGACACATCAATATCCTAAAGCATATGGATGGAAGTTGCCATAAGTGATGAAATCACAAAAATTTATGAAAGGAAAATGATGTATAGAGTAAACAATGTTTAGAAAATAAGAATAAGCTCTACATCAGTTATGGACCAACTGGAGTAGGAAATGAGATTATTTATAGATACAACTACTTTACTTTGGCATCAAGAAATAATATCTTTGACAAGGATACAAAGATAAAAAATAAAAACAATATGACACATCTAATAAAGGTCACGTTAACAGAGAAAATTAAGGAATTAAACCTCTGAACACATGACCATTTAAGCATTAGTTGGTCACTATAGCAGAATGACATTACTTTTTTAATAGGAATAAGATATATAGTAATCATAGCATGAAAAAAAAAGGAAAAAAAAAACTTAAATTGTTACAACTAATAAGGGTAAAAAAAGGGTAACATCCAAGAGAAAAAGTATAACCACACCATATAGCTAATAGCTAAATGTATCATTATTGAACAACAAAAGATAAATTCTCTATTTCTGAAAATGAAGAAATACAATATTAGTAAGTGTGAAAAAGTATGAAATTGAGTATAGCAGACAGCCAATAAAAAAATATATTCAACTTGTAAGAAAAAATATGATAACTATGCATTATAAAGTGGAAATAAATCAAAGTTTACTGAAAATGCAAACTATCAAGAACAGATTCATTGGATCCATAAAAAGAAATTACATTTAAAATATAACTGATGCACACAAAAATTAGAAAAATCCATTGCATATAAATTTTGAATAGAAAATTTGAATAGTAAAATGAAAATGGGAATCGATTTTAATTAATTCATAATAAATTCTAAACCACTTATAGAAAAACGTTATAATATAGAGCAGTCATGTGATAACTAAATAGAAAATTAGGTTTCCTAACCTATTTAACTAACATTTATGATAACTAACTTGTTTACAGGATCATATCTAAGACAAAAAGCTTTACTTGATATTTAAAAATTATAGTCAAAGAAGCTTAAATAAAACTACAAATATATTACTTCTATATATATTGAAAATAATTAACATGAAAACTAAATTAATAAAAGCCAAGATAAATAGAATTTAACAGACAAAAAAAATTAAAACCAAACCAAATCATACTTTGTATAAATCACTGATACTCGAATTATATCATATTTAAAAATAATTGACATGAAAAAATTTACAACTTTATATAATAAATAAAGAAAGTGATGTAGAAGTGATCGAAATAAGAACAGATAATATATTGAATTGAAATTAATGATTAACAACATGTTGAATGATTAAAGTATATTAATTAAATATTAAATATTAATAAGTATTAAAAGATGTAATAAACAACATAGGTAGTTCACAAAAAAACACATAGTTAGATCAAATTAATACAACTATTAAATTAACATGAAACTGCATTACATGGATAGAAAGTAAAAAATATATCCAACTGGAGAAAAATTATTAACTACTTGGACATTAATAAGAAACAAAATAAACATCTCTAAATGGTTACAAAAAAAAAAGATACATCGACTTCTAGTAAAATTCAAAAACATATAATATTGATTAACATTGTAGTCTCATCAATGGATGACACATTAAAATGCAAGATGATGGTTTCCATTAGCTTATGATTCTTGCAAAACTTGCATCATCCTTTTGTAAGAAACACCTCGTTAGGACTAATATCACGCCATGGAAGCTTCATCCTTTTAGACGGACCAGTTAGTTGAATAACATTTACAAAATCCAGCTTCTTAGGAAATGCTCTAACAGAAAACCTGACAGGAAGAAGTTGGAAATATACAAACCTGATTAAATCAAAATTTAGCGGAAAAAAAATTCAATATGAACTAATCATGAATTTAGAGTATATAAATGGATAAAAAATCATACCATTACATAATGTTTAGCTTGAAAAGGAGATATGACCTTAACTATTGAATACACAACTAGAAAAGCAATTGAGGACGGATGGGGAGAGGGAGGAAGAGGAAATTGATTCAGTGGGTTGGGGTTATGTGCAGGAACAAAACCATTGACTGAGTTTGAGATGCCATTGCCAATAGCGAAAAAATAATCATCATGAGAAAGGGGACGCGTCCTCATAACAGAATGACATCTAATCTTATAAAGATCGAAAGAAAAATTAGGCTGCTTCTCATTATGAATGAAAGGAAAATAAAGAGGTTCTTCATGGAATTGTGTTGGGTTATAACTATAGTTAGCTTTGTCAAAAAAGCTGTCATTAGCAAACAATGGAACACAAGTTGTGTTAAGAACTTGTGGTATGCTTTGAACTTGAAGACAAATGTCTAATGGAACTACACTATTGTTATCAGATGAAAGGAAGTTTGTAGAGTTAACAGTATAAAATGATTCATTGATGTTATAATGTTGAGGACTTTTATATGATGAATCTTTAACATGGACAGAGCTCAACTGAAAAGAATCTTTAGATAAGAAACCTTAAGGCAACCACCAAATTTAAAGCCATAGAAGGATGAAAAATTTCAAAAATCATTAATAATAATGCCAGTCCGAGGGGCCTTTCTCCATCAGAACTTCCAACTCATTGCCAACACAATCAGCAAAGGTTAACAATGAAGCGAGCTCATCCTGAAATCTCCTGTAAAAATTAATTGGAAGCTCACCCATGTCCTAATAACAAACATTCGAAAAACAGGACAGGAAATAAGAATTTAATAAAAAAATGACATTCATAATAAATCTTGTTTAATATATTTAAATGTTTGAAATAATAAACGATATCATAAACCAAAATTAATACCATCTCAGAAGAAACTTCAAGAAAAAATGAATACCCTTGGGTTGTATCAGGAATGAGAGCTATTAGATGAATACCAGCTAAAATAAAGATATGTTAAAAGAAATGAAAGTGCTTGAATGAGTTTAAAATTGGAGTATATGATCAATGTATCATATGTTGTAATTTATAGAACACGGGTTAGGATAATTATGAGGAGTATGAACAAATAAAAAAAATTAATTAAATCCTATAGAAAACATGATTGATTCAAAAAAAGATATAAGGCTTTTAACTTAAATTAAATGTATGGAGGAGGTAAAACTGACACTGAACAATTTAGTTAAACGAAATACATGGCTGACCATCTGAGTAAAACAAAGACGATGGTTGGTTAGAGGTGAATGAATCATTGGTTTTCTGACTGATGACAGAGAATGATGAGAGATGTGGCTAATGGGTTTCGTGTATAACTGAAGATAATGAATTTCCTAAGCAAGCAATGTATAAAGAAAAGTAACAAATCATGCATGACTCGTAGGATGAGAGATAGAAGTTCAAACTAAATGGAATATGTTAATGCATGCATGATTTCACATAACATAACAATGTTGTATAGATTTGAATGTCATGAAGAATGGCACCCCATCTGAGGAGCTTATAGATTTGCATGTCATCAAGTTTGACACCCAATCTAAGAGGCTTAATATGCTAAAAATCCACTAATTTAAAAGTCTCTATTAGAAGAATAATATTTGATTTGGTATAACTAATAATTTAAATTTGTTTTTTTAAACCAAATTAAGAATCCTAAAACATTTAACTACTCATCAAGAGATATATTTAGCTGCTTTTTATTATTTTAAAAAATTTAATTTTATATTTTTAAAATTATAAATTTAAAGTTATAAATTAAAAATAAATATTAAAATAAAAAATTTATACATTATTTAATATTTAAAAATATAAAATAAATATATTTAAATTAAATAAAATATGATAAAAAAAATATTACGTTGTTAAAAATATAAAATTAAGATAAAGATTCATAAATATAATTTATAAAGTAGTTATATATATATATATATATATATATATATGTTGTTAAATATATTTATTTTTTTAACTTCATTTAATTTAAAGCATATATAAAAAAATTGAACAAATAAATTTTTTCAATTTCTAACTATAAACTTTACTCTTCAACCCTAATCTTGAAATTCTACTTCATCTCGTTGAAAACAATTTCAACTCTTAGTAGAACTCAACAAACCCTAAACTATAATTTACTATTAAAAAACTTTACTCCATATCTATATTCAACAAATCCAAGAAGACATAAACAAACCCTAGATTATACATTATAACTCTAAATCTAAAAATCTTAAATCATAAATTCTAAAACCACAACCATTTTATCTACACAAATTATAAAACTTATTTCACTACAACAAATGCCAAAATATATTTTATTCCAAAAAATATAAATTAATTTCATTTAATGATATAATAATACAACATAAACTAATAAATACCAAATTTATAATTTTTTTGTTATCAAAATTTATAATACAAAATAGCATTTGTTTTAACACAAAAAAATTCAACAAAGGAAAAATTTGCGCATTAAAAAATTTAAGCGTGTTTTAATATTTCAAACATCAAACAACAACTTATGTTGTATTTAACCCTAAACCCTACTACTCCAACCTATTCGAATTCATTTAATTACTAACTGCACAATTTGCTCTCAACTTTAATTGTGAATCCTACTCCATCTCAGTAAATTCTAAATCCTACTTTACTTCAAAAAATTTTACAAACTGGTTAACCTAAACAAAACCTAAATCCTAAACCTTATTTTATTGAATATAATTTTAGACATTTTTCCGTCAAAATAAACCTTAAACACAAATTCAACTTACAAAAACCCTAACTAGTCATTCAGCTCACTAAACTCTAACTACATGTTCATGTGATTAAATACTAATTATCTATGAATTTTACTAAAATATGAATTGTACAACTTAAAACCTATACTAAACCTTCCTATATCCTAAACACTAGTTTACCTCTAGATACCTAAATCCTAAACTTTAAACATAAAATCCTAACCCTAAACTATGCTAAACCTAACTAAATCTTACTAAACCATAAACACTAATTTACCTCTATAAATTCTTAACCTAAAATCTTCAATCCTACACCATAAATTATAAGCTCAACAACCTAAATCCTAGTAAACATCCCTAAATCTTTTTTCAATAAATCCTAAAACCTAGGTTATGGTTCTTTACATTGATCTCCTTTCACCTTTACTTTACTTGCTACGTAAATATTAATCAAAAGAAACTATGGTATTACTGTCATCTTTAAACCTTTTCATATTCTACAACATGCTATATCTATTTTGTGCATATAATAACTATTGAACTTTTTAAAATTTGGTTCAACAATTACGTACTTCTAAACTACTTCAACATTAACCTTTGCCATAAATTTACTACTTCAATAATTATTAACGGATTAATTACCAAACAAAAATACACAACAAATTAATCATTTACGTAGTTTTTACAATAAAGCTTAGTCTATTAAATATTATGTATCTATTAAATAATACAAAAAATATTATATTTCAATTAAATAATACAAAAAGCTAACATCGAATCCTCTATTGCTTAATTCTCCTCCTCCTCCTCCTCCTCCTCCTCCTCCTCCTCCTCATCATCATCATCATCATCATCATCATCATCATTATTATTATTATTATGAACAATGCTAGGAAACAAAAGGATATTAACCAAAAATCAGCTAAATATCTTTGGGTGAATTCAAAATCTCTACGAGTTAATATATATGGATGTTTCTTCTGCGAAGTATCAAAATATTTCTTTTTCATACTAAATGGATGTTCTTTTATATATTTTTCGAATTTTTTTGTATTACAAATGTGAATGTCTCTATTTCTTTAAGAATTTCATAATTTTTTTAAATTTTATAAATATTTAATTATTTTTGCTAAAATATAACTGAATATTTTTTTTGTTAAGTATTAGGATGTTTTTTTTTTTCATATTAAATAAATATTTTTTTTATATTTCTGTAAAAGAGAAGAAAAGGAACATTTCTTCTTCCATGAAAGCTTTGAGGAACAAGGAGCAAACACAATCTGGCTACCCAAACAAGGCACGAGGCTACTCCTTTCATACCACAGGGCAGTTGCTGCCGCTTAATAATAATAAAAACTAGTTCCATGGATCCTGTATGAAATAATAGGCTTCTATTTTTTGATGCAGTACTGCTATTCCCTTTGGAAAAGCAAAAAAAAAAAGAAACAAAGGAAAAAACATTGAAAAAGAGATTGAAAATTAACCAAAAAAAAAAACAAGAATAACAAATGGAAGGTGGACTTCGTGTTGAAGCAGTTGTCTTGGATGCGTTTGTTGAGGGCGTCGCGGAGAGCATGGAAGTCGCTGGCGCTTCCAGCAACATTGGTGAGAGAGAGAGGTGTGTGTGTGATTGTTGGAGGTGGGTAGATTAATGTGAGATAGAAGAAGAATGTTTTTATAGGTTTTAATTAGGTTTACTTAATCAATTTTGAATTTTTTAAAATTTGAATTTAAAAAATGTAAAATTAATAATTAATATACATTAATGTGGTTTTGTTTAGTTTTTGGCTGATAACCTCTTAGTTCCATATACTTTTTCTATTATTATTATTATTATTATTATTATTATTATTATTATTATTATTATTATTATTATTATTATTATATCTTTTTTTAACGGTAAAAATTATCTTTTTTAAAAAAGGGTAAAGATTTTATTTGTCCCATGTAATGAAATTTAAAAACTACTGAAATACAATTTTTTTTTGTCCTAATTCAACCCATGCAAAACAAAACTAAGAGAAATTTAATACAACACCCACTCCATGTTACTATATTACTTTTATATACAAAGTTAAACTCAAAAACTCACAACCTACACCAAAAAATTATAGCTGAAATAACATAATCTCTCTATCTTCATATAAAAGTTTTCGGATGGAGTCTCACTCTTAATTTAAAAAAAAAATCACAACCCACAAAAAAAATTCAATTCATTAAAACATAACATTTTACAAAAAACTCAACACACTAATACGCCTAAAAACGCTCAAGGCAATAATCATTATTAACTAAGATCAATATACAATTAACCCTAAATAATTATGAAGAGAGAAAAGGGGACGTGTCAATAGCCTCTGCAGAGCAACCTCTCCCTCCCTGCAACGAAGTCACACGCGTCACACTAAAATGGCGCCACCTACTTTCATCACATGAGGAACCAACTTTCTTTCCTCACCAGAGTATTGGCCCAATACTAAATATATGTTTACTTGTTTTTATTTTTTGAAAGGAATGTCTTTGGTAGAAAAAGAATAATTTGATCTTTAAAGAATTATGTAAAAATATTCTAAATGAATGACTTAGATTGCATATGTACTAAACTTGTTAGAAGTACTAATTTTGATCCAATATTAAATATATTTACAAACTGGTCCTAATATCTTATAATGACTGTTATTTTAGACTAATTAATGAATGATATTTTTTTTTTTTGGACTTTACCACATGGACCACACTCACTATCCTTTCAAACAGAAAGTCCAGACTCAATTACTATCCACTATCCAATAACATTACCCATGCCCTCTACAACTTCATCTTTCTACCTATTCGGCCCACTGTCTTTTAGGATTGGTCAAGACTCACGTGTATATGTTTTCGCTCTGCTAAGGGAGCTCTTCTTCTCTCAATAGGAGAGTCATCCAAGAACTACAGGTTCTTCCCCAATAGGGAGTCCTTACATCCAGCACCAATATCCACAAATATCTTCTTATCCTGTCCTTTCTCAAACCTCAAGAAAAATTGCAAAATACAACAAGAATATTGAACAGAACACATTATGAGCAATATAGAAGGAAAAGTAATCAAGCTGAACAAGCCTGGAGAGCTAGGATATAAGAAAGAGTGCTTGAATGTGGTGGGTAAGATAATAAGTGACAAGGAGATAAGCTTTAAAACATGCAAAAACGCTCTTCTCGGAATATGGGGAAATCCACAAGGTGTAGCAGTCACCGATATAGGTTCGAAGAAAATGTTGTTCAGCTTCAAAGATAGAAGGAGAGGGCTGCAGATCATGCAGAATGGGCCATGGAATGTCAGAGGAAATATGGTCAACCTTAGATTATGGAGGGAGGGTGAATCAGTGTACGAAGTAGATCATGGCTTCATGGAGTTTTGGATCCAGATACATGGCATCCCACACGATTTCATGGATAAAGAGACAGGTATACTCATTGGAGAAATGCTGGGAGTGTTGGCTGAGGTTGAGGATCCAAAGATGGATGGAGTGCTGAGGAGACCATATCTGAGGATCAGAGTTAGCATCGACATCACCAAGGCCCTATCTACAGGGTTCTGGTTAGACAGAGAGGAGTTACCACCGTTGTGGGTCTTCTTCAGGTACGAGAGGTTGCCGGACAGTTACTGCTTCAATTGTGGAATACTAGGGCATGAAAAGAAGACATGCAAGTACCCAACAACCATGGCATGCTGGGATACCACCAAAAGAAAGTATTCACCAGGTCTGGGTGTGGGTCAAGGCAGACCAGTTTCAACCGTGGGAGGAGGCAACTCAAGACAACAAGGATGGAGTGAGGACGGTGAGGAGGGGGCGCGTGAGCAACGAAATATGGACAGGGAGAGTGAAGAGAAGAAAAACTCTGAGGAGAGCAGGATAAGGGATGAGCAGGCACAGCAGCGGAAAATCAGGGAGAAAAGTGTCTGGGAAAACCAAACAGGGAGAGAGGAAGAGATGGCTGAACCAGAGGAGCAGGTAGAGAAAGTACCAAAAATTCCTGATTTTCAGGGAATTAGGGAAACGGAGCCAGAGTTAGGAGTTGCATACAAATTGAAAAATTTCATTGAGGAGATAAGGGAAAGGAAAAATGAATGGGCTAATAAAAATAAGGCACAAAAAGGAAAACAAATTATAGAGATACAAGGGCCAAGGGAGATGGGCCCAACAAAGGAGATTGGGGCCAAAGAAGGGGTAAATCCTGTTCAAGCAAGGATGGGGATGGGAATTGGGCAGAAACAATATTATACAATTGAGGAGGGGGAGGTGAATAGCTATAGAACTGCTGAGTGGACATTGGGCCTGGAAAAGGAAGGAGGAAAAGAGACAATAGGCCAAGAATTAAGAAGGCTTATGCTAGCAAAAAACAAAGATATACAAGCGCAGGATGGCAGAGTACAGGGGAAGAAAATACAAACATTGTCAAAGTGTGGAATGGAGGGAGACATACTAAAGAAGCCAATTGAAGAAACACAGAAGGAAAACAATGAAGTGGGGGGTCAGCATATATTCCAGGGCGAGAATTTTTACTATGTGGAGCTCGCAAGTGATGAAGATCAAGAGGTAGGAAAGGAGGCACATGCAGATTGGGAAACTCAACTAGCTGGAAAAGAAGCTGAATTTAAAGAGGAAGCGGGAGTTCATACAGGTGCCACTACTAACACAAAAGGAATGGAAAGAGGAGCATGATGACAAGGAAATCAAGAAATTGAAGAACAACAGAGCTGTTCTGAACATAAGAGAGCATCAGTTAGCAATGCAGGATTCTGAACTCTTTAAGGGAGGACAAATGGCTGAGGAGGCGGGCCTTAACATGCCCCAACCTCAGCCATGAGTATAATTAGCTGGAATTGTCGGGGAATAGCGGCGGCCCCGACAATCTCTGAATTATATAACCTATGTAAAAAAGTAAAGCCGCTAATAGTGTTTTTAATGGAAACTAGGGCCAGTAAAGAAAAAATGAATAGGATAAGAACGAAATTGTATTTTGACAATATGTTTTGTGTAGAACCCCGGGGACTGTCCGGCGGTCTATGTTTGTTTTGGATATCTAATATTAGTATGAATATTTACGAGTGGTGTGACAACTATATTAAAGCCAATATTAACATCAATAATGATTTGAAATGTCAGGGTATTTTTGTGTACGGGAATCCAGTTTTTCAGAAGCGGAGGAAGCTATGGCAAGAGCTAACGATAAGTAATATGAACAAGGAGGAACCCCAAGCTTACATGGGTGACTTCAATGATATTTTAAGTCAAGATGAGAAGGTAGGTGTCCATCCTCAACCAAAAAACTGTTTAGAAACTTTTAGAAAATTTGTTGATGATAATGGCTTAATGGATGTTGACCTTAAAGGAAGTAGATACACTTGGTTTAGTAATCTTAGAAATAATTTTGTTACTAGGGAAAGACTAGATAGGGTGTTAGTGAATTGGAAATGGTTGCAAATGTACCAGAATGTTATTCTTAAGGCTGCTCCAGCTATGAGTTCGGACCATTGTGCACTTATTTTAGAAACTCAACCGCGAGGACGGATAAAAAAAGAGTTCAAGTTTGAGGCTTTTTGGGCAGATCACGAGGAATGCAAAGAAGTGATCAGGAATAGTTGGCAACAGGATGAGGGAAACAGGAATTGCTGGAATCAATTCATAAGGAAAAGAAACAGATGCAAAAGGGAGCTAATCGAATGGAGTAGACGAAAATTCAAGAGAGCAGACAAAGAAATAGAAAGAATGAAAACAGAGTTACATAAGATCCAAGAAGCTGATTTGATGGACAGAGACCAAGGAAGAGAGAAAGAATTGAAGATCAAAATATCAGAACTTTGGAAACAAGAGGAAAAATATTGGGGTCTCAGATCAAGGCTGAAATGGCTAAAGTGGGGCGATAGGAATACTGCCTTTTTTCATGCATCGACCATCCAAAGAAGAATCAGGAACAGAATAGATAGAGTGAAAGATGGAACGGGTCGGTGGATACAAGGGGAAGCAAACATAATGAGGCTAGTAGAAAGGCATTATACCGAATTGTTTGTTTCGGAAGGGGAGAGAAACATGGAAGAGTGTGTAAAAGACATTCCAAGGAGAGTCACTAGGGAGATGAATGAGGAGCTCATGGCTAACATTAATGAGGAGGAAATAAAGGAGGCAGCATTTAGTATGGGGGGGTTAAAGGCTCCAGGGCCAGATGGTTTAAACGGGTTATTTTTTCAACAACACTGGGATATTCTGAGTAAAGATATTTGTGCACTAGTGAAGCAAATTTTTGAAGACGGCGTTATACCGGAGGACCTAGGGAAAACAACGGTTGTTTTAATTCCTAAAGTAAGTCGGCCGGAAAGCCTCAACCAACTCAGACCGATTAGTTGCTGTAACTTTGTATATAAGATCGTAACAAGAGTCTTGGTGGGAAGACTAAGTAAAGTACTTGATCTCATCATTTCCCCAGTCCAGAGCGCTTTTGTTAAAGGAAGACTCATACAAGATAATATAGTTATTATGCAGGAAGCTTTTCATAAGCTAAATAGGAAAGGAAACTTGGGAAGTCAAGATCTAGCCATAAAATTGGATATGAATAAGGCCTACGATAGACTGGAATGGAGCTTCTTGCAAAGGGTTATGGAAGAGTTTGGTTTCAGTAGTGAGTGGGTGAGGTTGGTGATGAGCTGCGTGAAAAGTGCTACTTACAGATTTAAAATAAATGGAAACCTGTCAACCAAGATCTACCCACAGAGAGGTCTCAGGCAGGGAGATCCTCTATCACTCTACTTATTTATCCTGGTGGCTGAAAGCTTCACTGTTCTCATGGAAAAGGCGATGAGTGATAAGCTTATTTCTGGAATTAAACTTGCACCTTCTGCACCGGTTATTACTCATTTGTTATTCGCTGATGACTGTATAATTTTTGCAGGTGCGCAGGAAGAAGAGATTTATCAGCCCATTCAGATTCTAAATAAATATACCGAAGCATCAGGCCAGAGAATCAACACTGAGAAGTCTGGGTTGATATTTGGTAATCAAGTATCTATTCAAAAAAGGGTTAATATAGAGGAGATCACCGGAATGGCATCGTGGGAGGATCTTGGGAGATACCTAGGGTTACCAGCGAGATGGGGCAGGTCCAAAAATAAGGCCTTAGAATGGATAAAGGAGAAGATACTAGATAAGATGCAAGGATGGAAAGAGAAACTATTAAATCAAGCAGGAAAGGAGGTTTTGATAAAGGCGGTAATACAAGCGATTCCAACCTACGCTATGAATGTCATCAAATTCCCCAAATCTTTTTGCAAAAGCATTGAAGCAGCAATTGCGAGGTTCTGGTGGACAAATAATGGAAAGGAAAGGTCCATTCATTGGAAAGGGTGGTCAAATTTGACAAAGTGCAAACTAAATGGAGGATTGGGGTTTAAGGATGTAGAATGCCAAAACATTGCGCACTTGGCGAAACAAGCATGGAGATTACTAAAGGAGGAGGATGCAATCTGGGCTAAGACACTAAAGGCCATTTATTATCCAAATTGTAGCCTGTGGGACGCCGAAGAAGGAAGGAACGCGTCATGGATATGGAAGAGCTTGTTGGAAGGGAGAGACTTCCTTAGAAGGAGAGGTAGATGGAGCGTAGGGAGTGGAACAGAAATTGACATTTGGAAAGACAATTGGGTGATGGGAATGAACAAGCTGGGGAGACATGGCGAAGGGCAACCCAGAAGGGTCAGCGAGTTGATAAAAGAGGGTGAGGGTTGGGACGCGAACAGAATTCAGGAGTTATTTTCGGAGAACATAGCTGATTTAATTAAAAGAATACCCATAAGTTTGATTAACAAGAAAGATCATTTTGTATGGCCGGATAGATTGGATGGACAATATTTAGTGAAATCTGGATACTATTCTGCGAAGGTGGAGAAAGATACAAAGGAGGAGATAAAACAAAGCAAAGCCTCAACAAGTCAGAATGTTAGGGAGGTGTGGGAAACTATTTGGGGATTACCAGTGCCACAAAAGGTAAAGATGATCTTTTGGAAAGCAGCTCATAATATATTGCCAGTGAACGTTAATTTGTATCAGCGTAGATGCGCAGTTAAACCATCATGCACCATATGTCAGGCTGAGAACGAAACAGTCGAACATGCATTACTATTGTGTCCGTGGACTAGGGTAGTTTGGTTCGGTTCTAGCCTTCAAATTGCGCCTACAGCCAACAATGTTTCATCTTTCGAGAAATGGATGATGGATACAGTTCGGAAGATAAAGAGCGGGACAGGGAAGGAACAGGACAGAATATTGTGTAAACTGGGAAGTGTTTGTTGGTGCATATGGAAGGCAAGGAATCAGCACATTTACCAGCAAATAAGAATCAATCCAAAACAGGCAATTATCAACGCAGAACAGCTAGCAACAGATTATCACAATACAACAAGGAGTCGCAGCACAGACAACACATCAAGAGCAGATAGGAGTGGTGAAAGGAAGAGGATTACCTGGAGGCCCCCGCCACAAAACAGGCTGAAGGCGAATACTGACGCGGCTTTCCATAGGGAATCTGGCATCGCAGCTGCAGCAGTCGTCGTCAGAGATTGGCAGGGAAAGATCATTACTGGAACAACATCAAGGTTCATCACAAATTCAGCAATAGCAGCAGAGGCTCAGGCATATAGAGAGGCACTTATTCTGATTAG
This sequence comes from Arachis ipaensis, assembly GCF_059453495.1. NCBI lineage: Eukaryota > Viridiplantae > Streptophyta > Magnoliopsida > Fabales > Fabaceae > Arachis > Arachis ipaensis. Next base: position 25,176,476 of record NC_142441.1, on the reverse strand, counting down.
GAATTTACAAATGGACAACTGCTTAATTGAAACTGACTGTTTACCTTTGGTTCAAGCCATCAAGGCTAGAATGCCGATAGCAGAAGCGGATGCTATCATCAGAGACATTTTCCAGCTGCTGGACGAGACTCCGGACGTGGGAGCTACCTGGACTCCAAGGGAAGGCAATAGTGTAGCTCACCAACTGGCAGCAATGGCAGCAGGGAATGAAATCAGGAGGCAGTGGATATTTGATCCTCCTAATCAAATCAGGAACACAATCAGAATAGAAGCTGGATTCGCAACTCATCAGCACAATCAGCAGATTCATAAACAATTAAAAGGGGTCTCAGGTCCTACTAACCATCAAGGGTACCAATCAGAAAATGGGTTACCTGAGAGGGAGGAAATGGATTTACCTGAGACGGTGGAAAACCGGAACATGCAAGAAGATGTTGGGGGAGAGCAGCTTCAACCCAGTGCGTCACGGCGGCCAAATACAGAGGGGGTTAACCGTATTGGTGAAACCTGGAGGGCAGGTCGAGTGGGGAGCACTGAGGGTCCTGGCCCGATGCGGGATGCTGCAAGGCAGAGGGTCACAAAGGCAGAAACATACTGGCCAGAATTTCCAAGGAGGATTCATCAACAGCGGCGGCAGCACCGGGCTGGGGAGGAGAAGCGTGTAGACAGAAGATGGCGGGACGTCCCATTGCAGAGAGGAACTGAGGTTACAAAACGGGAAGAATGCTTCAGCCTTCAGATTCATGCATCAGCTAGGCCTGGCAAGGAAGATCCGACGATGACAGCAACACCTAACAGAGAGGGACGCGAGGAGGACGACATAGTGGTAGGGTCGGGCACGAGGGAAAGCGGGTAATGAGGCGAATCGGGTTCTGGTTGTTGGGCAGGGTCAGATCTCTGGCCCATAGCCCCTGTCCAAAAAAAAAAAAAATCTTTCTACCTATTCATATACATAAATTCTGAGAAAGCTAAGCCCAAAAAAATAAAATAAAAAAAATTATAAAAAAACTTCAAAAACATAAAAATATTAATAACAAAGGAGATTGATTTAAAAAATTAAATTATTTTTGTTCTTAATAATAATAATAATAATAATAATAATAATAATAATAAAAAGAGGATGACATCTAAATAACAACAATAATAAGATCTAATCATATTTTTTTTTGAAAAATTAAATTAAAAAATAATAATAATAATAATAATAATAATAATAATAATAATAATAATAAATAAATAAATAAATAATACTAAGAAGACCCAATCATATTTTTTTGAAAAATTAAATTAAAAAGTTCATATAATAATAATAATAATAATAATAATAATAATAAGATACCAAAGAAAATTAATAATAATAAATAAATAACAATAATAATAACAGTAAAAACTAAAAAGACTCAGTGGCGGAGGTTGTACATGAGGGACGGCTTGGAAAATGTAGATATATCATTAATTCATTATGTGGAGGGACGGCTTCCAAATATGTGAAAGTATGATTTTAGTATTGTTAGAATATAATTAGAATCAATTAGTATCAATTAGTATTATTTAATATATCTAAATATTTATTTTAGAAAATTACGTCGTTATTATTACGATTCTCTTAGTACCTATAAATACTTTTTTTATATTGAATCATTTTATACAACTTGAATAGACACACAAATCATTTCTTCAGTTTAGTCTCTTGTTTCTAACATGGTATTAAAGTCATGGTATTCTCCTTGAAGAGGATATGTTGTTTTTCTTGCGGTGAAATTATTGTAGTTTTTGTATTTTTTTTCTATGTCATTCTTCTTTTCTTTTTATCACTCATTTGATGTTTTTTCACGTTACTGACTAGCCTATTTTCTCTATCTTATGTTTTTTCGAGTCGAATGATCAAACACCATTGTCATCCGCTGCTTACCTATTCTCATGAAAAAATCATATAATTTTCGCTCTCTTTTAATCTCGTGGTATTCCGTATGCGTTTCGTCTTTGTTTCGTCTGCGTTTCTTTGTGGCAGTTCCGTTTGCGTTTCTTTCCGGCAGTTCTATGTGCACTTTCTTCAGATAGCAGCAGTTTCGTCTGCGCTTTCTTCCGGCAGTTTCGTCTGTACCCATTTTATCAGTTTATGCAGTTTTTTTTTCCCTTATTTCGTTGTTTTAAAGTTATCACTTGAGTTTGAGGGGATGTTAGAATATAATTAGGATCAATTAGTATTATTTAATATATCTAAATATTTATTTTAGGAGATTACGTCTTTATTATTATAATTTTCTTATCTACAAATACCTTTTTATATTCTAGAGTATATACCCATTTTGGTCCTCAAAGAATTTTAAACTGGACACTTTAGTCCCCAATTAAAATTAATTAGTCGATTGGTCCCTAACAATTAACTCCGTCAGTCATTTAGGTCCTTAGCTCCGTCAACTCTAACGGAAGACAAAATGGTCCCTGAAAACTCTAACATGGGACAAAATGATCCCTGACAACTCTAACAAGGGACAAAATAATCACTGACCCCTTTATTCGAAAACGACACTGTTCTTTCCCAATTTTCATCATATCTCGCATAATCCTAACATTCATACTCTCCTTCTTCATCTTCACAGTCTTCTTTTCCATCTTTTCCTTCCTCCTCTTTAGCTCAAAGATTAAGCCATGGTGTAATTGTCACACGTGTCGCACCTACTTCAATATGTCATGGACCACACACTTCCTAAATCTTTGTGACTAGTACATCCACCTCCTCTGTACTTCATCCACCAAAAGCATCCACTTCCATGTCTTTGATAACATCACCTCCAACACCGACAACGTCCACAACATCTTCAAGACCAAGTTCCACAACTATTCCAAGGGCACACCTTTCTCCACTCTCCGGCAAGCAACATAGATTGTTGGACATTAGGATATCATGAGAAGATTCTCCTTCGACGTCATATGCAAATTCTCATTTGAAATAGACACCGAGTGCTTCATTCCTTCTCTTTCGGAGTCTTAACAAATGACTTGCTGTCTGGATTCATGGGATCCATCGAAGACGACATCTAGTTGAGAGACATAGGCATTAGTTTCCTGAGTATAAATTGGTTGAGAACAAGTTGAGGATTTTTTTTCTTTTTTTTAGATAATTACATCTCCACCCAATTCCAAACAAAGTGGGCATAGTTCCAAAAAAATAGTAACAAAAACAGAGCAATAACTACAAAGAAAACATAAAAACTAGCATAAAAAGCAAACAGTGAGCAAAAGAATATAATGATTTTAGCTCCTCCAAAGACACTTCAAGATGAACCCGATCTTATACAACATCAAATCATGATCATTCTCCTTTCAATTTTTACTCTGCAGAATTATTGGCCTTTTTCATAGATCAATAAATCATGCATCAAAAATCAACTTCATATGTCTTCTTATTTTCCTTAGACTTGATATTTACACTCATAAGTACATCAATTACTCCTATATTGTCGATCTTGACACCATCGATTTGTGCATTCTACAACTTCCTCCTTTAACTTCTCTAATACCAACACTCCATTATTAAAGACAATGTTATTTCTATATCTCCATATGCACCATATTACAGAAAAAAAATAACACCATCCACACTTTCTTCATATCTTTTTTTATCTTTCTATCTATCCATCCACACCTCAAAGCATTCTTTGGTGGTTCCTGGCCAAACCCAAATCACACTCCAATCCACCAAGATTGATCCCCACAACTTCCATATACGATCACATGAAAAAGCAAGTGATGTACCGTCTCCAATCTATCCTTATATAAGACACAAAAGGATTCCGCTTCTGGTACAATCTTAAACTTACATAATCTATCTCTAGTATTCAATCTTTCTAAAATTACAAATCACATCAGCAACTCAACCCGTGGAGGATTTTTTTTTCTTGTGAACATTAAATTTATAGAGTGTGCATTATATAGTTTGATGTTACAGTGTTAGACTGTTAGTGTTATGCGAGATATGATGGAAATTGGGAGAGAACAGTGTCGTTTCCGAACCGAGGAGATCAGGGACCATTTTGTCCCCTGTTAGAGTTGTTAGGGACTATTTTGTCCTCCGTTAGAATTAACAGAATAAAGGACCTAAATGACTGACGGAGTTAATTGTTAGGGACCAATCGACTAATTAATTTTAGTTGGGGACTAAAGTGTCCAGTTTAAAATTCTTTGAGGACCAAAATGGGTATATACTCTATATTCTATCATTAGATACAACTTAAATAAACACACAAATACTTTCTCCGATTTAGTCTCTTATTTCTAACGGCTATGGGAGGCTCACTTCTTCTCTCATGCTTCTGATGGGTCTAGAAAAGACGCATCCACCTCTTATAGGCATCTGGTCACTCATTCCCTGGTTAGCTGTCGATGTGTGGCTAGTTCTGTTGAGCTTTGCTCCGCTTCTTATTCTTGCACTTGCGCATGCATATTCTTCTTTTTATTCACTTGCAGCATCTAGCCTTTCTTTGAAAGCAATTACCATGTCTTATACAAAGACGTCTTCGCATGGTCTTATGAGGATATGCCTAGGTTAGGGTTAGACACTGACATGGTGGTCCACAATTTTCCGCTTAGACCGGAATGAAAGCCAGTTAAACAGAAGTTGAGGAGGATGAAAATACCCCCTGTGATAATTTTGTGAATCGGTCTCTCTATTTTTCATATTATCTGATTCTTTAAAGTCTAGACGATACTTTCTCCACCGGAGAAAGCCCCTTCTTTGAATAGTGGCGACTCACGGGCGATGAGTTGTGTAATCTGAAGTGAGGATTTGCAGTAGTTTATCCTGCTTGAGTTGTTGTTACTTGCCACCAAAAACTCACTAACTCATAAATAACCATCTTTGCCTAAAATGCCTTCACTTTCACGCCATGCATAGCTGCTGCTTCTGCTTCGGCTTCATCTTCTTCATCTGTATCACACCCATTCTGCAATTCCCACCCACATATTCATAATTCTTACTTCCCAGGTCGGTGATTTCATCTTTCTCTTTCTCTGCTCTATGCTTAAAACATGAAATTCTTGTCTATAATTGTTTCTGACTGTGCTGATAAGCTATGCCCTGCTGAAGCGTGTCTCTGTAGCTTGTGTGCGTCTTTGTGCTTAGAATATCGATATGCTATTTAGTTACTTGGGATATGAATCGAACAGTGTTTTCTTCGTTAGTCATGATGTGATTGAGCTCATAATTTATCATTACTTTGAATAATTTGACTTTCAAGAATTTTGTCATATTCGAATAAGGCTCTATATGTATTGGTTCCAGCATCAAAATGTCGTCGTCGAGGCCAAGCCAATCAAAGCTCCATCCAAACTCTGAGGAGTCCGGTAGTTCCTTTGACAACTCGAATTCGGTGCGGTTGTCTTCCGGTACAGCCAGTGGAGAAAACCAGCCAAGGTGTGACAGGGTTACAACAGCTTATCTTCATCATATGCAGAAGGGGAAGTTCGTCCAGCCCTTTGGGTGCTTGCTAGCTTTGGATGAGAAGACATTTAGGGTCATTGCATACAGTCAGAATGCATCTGAAATGCTTACCATGGTTAGCCATGCTGTCCCAAGTATTGGTGATCACCCTGCTCTTGCCATTGGCACCGACATTCGGACTATTTTCACGGCCTTAAGTGTTGCTGCTTTGCAAAAGGCCCTTGCAGTTCCGGAGGTTTCACTCCTTAACCCCATTCTAGTTCATTGCATGACTTCTGAGAATCCCTTCTATGAAATTGTCCATCGTGTTACCGGTAGTTTGATCATTGATTTTGAGCCTGTTAAGCCTCATGAAGTTCCCATGACTCGGCCAGAGCGCCCAATCTTACAAGCTTGCAGCGAAAGCAATAACTAGATTGCAGTCTTTGCCCAGTGACAGCATGGAAATGCTTTGTGACACCATGGTTCAAGAAGTTTTTGAGCTCACGGGTTATGACAGGGTGATGGCTTTAAATTTCATGAGGATGATCATGGGGAAGTAATTGCTGGGGTTGCAAAGCCAGGCCTTGAGCCATATCTGGATTTGCACTATCCAGCCACTGATATTCTCCAAGGTCCATATGATAGTTGATTGTCATGCAAAGCATGTGAAGATGAGTTTCCATTGATTTAACTTTGTGCGGTTCAACTTTAAGAGCTCCTCATAGTTTCCACTTGCCACTTGCAATATATGAATTCAATTGCTTCCCTAGTTATGGCAGTTGTGGTCAATGATCATGAAGATGGGGATGGCTCTGATGTTGCTCAGCCACAAAAGAGAAAGAGACATTGGGGTTTAGTAGTTTGCCATAACACTAATCCAAGGTTTGTTCCCTTTCCTCTAGGGTATTGTGAATTTTTGGCTCAAGTATTTGCCATCCATGTGAATAAGGAATTAGAGTTAGAATATCAGATTGTTGAGAAGAACATCCTGCGCACGCAGACACTCTTGTGCAATATGCTAATGCGAGATGCACCCTTTGGTATTGTATCACAGAGCACTAATATAATGGATCTTGTGAGATGTGATGGAGCAACACTCTTGTATAGAGACAAGGTATGGAGATTAGGTGTGGCTCCAAGTGAATCTCGCATAAGAGAGTTAGCTTTATGGCCCTCTAAGTGCCATAAGGACTCCACGGGTTTGAGTACAGATAGATTGTCTAATGCAGGCTTCCCAAGAGTTGCTGCTCTTGGTGACGTTGTTTGTGGAATGGTAGCTGTGAAAATTTCTTCCATGGACGTAGTTTTCTGGTTTAATCACACACTGCTGCAGAAATCAGATGGGGTGGTGTAAAGCATGAACCTGGTGGAAGGGATGATCCTACAAAGATGAGTCCAAGATCATCATTCAAGGCTTTCTTGAAGTTGTGAAGCGAAGGAGCTTACCATGGAAGGACTATGAATAAATGAGATTATGGATATAAGAACACAAGCTATTGATACAAGACTAAATGGTTTGAAGATTGAAGGGATGCAAGAACTACAAGCAGTGACGAGTGAGATAGTTCGATTAATTGAAACAGCTTCAATGCCAATTTTGGTAGTTAATATTGATGGTATGGTCAATCGATTACAAGAACTGCAGGGTATTTTTTTTTTCTATTCCCTTTTGGCCATCCATGAATGTTGCATTGATGAAGAATTAACAAAAAGATACCTACAATCTCAGACTTTCCATATTCTCTATAGATCATTTATTTATTTGTTTTCTTACTTCGTAATTAGGTAAAGAAGAAAAGAATTTTCAATTTGAGATCAAAACACATGGTGAGAAGACAGTCATGGACAAATTCACTCAAATTGAAGGTAGCATAGGGCGACTGTACAGAACCCGAACCCACTGATCCCCCCAATATTTGGCACGAATGAATTTGGCTGGTGTTGTGAACGGAATTCAGCCATGACAAAGATAACTGGATGGAAGAAAGATAATGTGATGGATAAAATATTTGAAAAATAAATTAAAAAAAAAAGGGAACAAAAACAATTTGAATAAACTACTAAAATAGTACTTGAAAATTTGATAAAATAAATCCTAAAAAATACTAATGACAAATAAGTCTTCGAAATATTTAAGAATACGACAAAAAAAATTAGATATTAAATATATATTCTAAAAAACAATTTTAAATATCAAATTTGGATGAAAATTTTTGCAATTATTATTAGAAAAATAAGATATTATCTTTAAAATTTGATAATTTTTTGTCAAGTGAATTTTTTAAATAAATCTTAAAAAATACTAATGACAAATAAATCTTTGAAATATTTAAAAATACGACAAAAAGAATTAGATATTAAATATATATTCTAAAAAACAACTTTAGATATCAAATTTGGATGAAAATTTTTGCAATCATTATTTGAAAAATAAGATATTATCTTTAAAATTTGATCATTTTTTGTCTAAGTGAATTTTTTTATTGTGAATTACCACATTTTTTTAAAAAATAAAAAGAAAAATCTAAAGATCAAATTTTGCTTCAATTTTTTTGTGCACTTTCTAAATATTTATTCAAATATTACCACAAAAATTTAGATATAATGAATAAGTCATTTACTAAATATGCAAGTTTTTTTTGTTACTTACAAAAAATAAAATATTTATTGGTTCTTTTTGTTATATTTTCAAATTATTTAGAGACTGTTTTATCGATAACATCTTACATGGACTTTTTTGTCAATGGCTGAATCTTTTGAATATTAAATTGATAGTTAACCCAAATCAATTTTGCTAGTGTATTTTTTAAGGTTTAATTACTCTGTTGATTCCTATAGTTTCATCAAAATTTTAATTAGGTCCCTATACTTTTTTTTCTTTTCAATTAAGTCCCTATACTATTTTTAATTTTGTAATTATGTCATTTTCACGTGAAAAATATTAAAATTAATAGAATATTTATCTCAAAAAATATGTGGTCAAAAATCTAATTAGGTTCTTAATTATGGGTACTTTCAATTTGCGGAGAAATATTTAGTTAACTTTAACAATTTTTACACTAGAAATGATTTAATTACAAAATTAAAAATAATGTAAGAACCCAATTGAAAGGAAAAAAATATATAAGAACCTAATTGCAAATTTGGTGAAACTATAGAAATCAATAGGATAATTAAACTTTTTTTAACAACCAACTCGTATTCTCATTGTTATATTAATTAAAAATAAATAATTAAAAATAAATATATAATTAATTAATAAAAATTATATATTTATAAAAAGTATTTAGTTAACTAGTATTATTACAAAAAATGATAGACAACTTTCATAAATTTTTTATTATTTTTAAGATTTGAAATCAAATATCTTATTTAAATTATAAACAACTTGCTATTTCAATTAATTTTATTTTTATTATTTTTATAACATTTAATAAATAAACAAGTGAATCAATATTGACACACTAGTTAAAAAATATTATTTGGTATGTAAGATCCAAGTCTTAGCTTTTTTTTTTCTTTTGTCACTAAGCCTCGTACAGCTGTAGCAAGTCTTCTTGCAAGTCTTCTTCTACTGTTGGACTCGTTAGATTTATGTCCAGTTTGGATAACCAACTTAATTAAGTTTCTTTTGATAAAATAACTTAAACAATAAATGACTTTGTTAAAAGTAATTTATAATAAATTATTTTGTGTTTGGATTTTTAACTCTAAAAGTGCTTATTTTATAGAAATGTGATGAAAAGTAGAAGTATTATGAGAAAAGTCATTTTTTTTTTAACTTCTCTATAAACTCCTAAATAACTTCTTAAAAAGTTGCAATTTGATTTTAAAAATTACACTAGACATTAATACTAGTACTTTTCATAAGTCAAAAATTAAAAAAAAATACTTCTAAAGTTTCCAGACGGGCCCTTATTAATTTGGACTGATAGGTGAAGAATTACTCCTTGATTATGACTTTGTTTTAAACTTTAAAATCATGATCTTAACCAAACAAAAAAAAATTAATCATGACAAAAAAAGAACCAAATTATGGGGAGACGAGAATAGCCATTTAAGTATGAAACAATGTGGCACAAGAAGCAAAGTACCGGTTAAATGGAGACCTCTACCACAGAGCTGGCTCAAGTTGAATACAGATGCGGTCTTCTCAAACGTAACCAAAACAGGTGCAGCAGCTGCAGTGATCAGAGACCACCAAGAAAACGTTCTAGGAAGAACAGTTAACAAAATCACAGCTCAATCAACGTTGTCAGCAGAAGCACAAGCGATTAGAGAAGCTATAATCCTGGCCAATAACCTAGGAATTCAAAAGGTTACCATTAAATCAAACAATCAAGTGCTAGTTCAAACTCTCAAAACAGGAAGTATAATCTGGGAGGTAGACCCAATAATCCAGGACATCAGAACAATCCAAAGAAAAAAGGTCAAATTGCGGTTTTACCTGGATGCCTCGTGACAGAAACAAGCTGGCGCACACATTGGCACAGTTAAATTACCAGAACCAGCTTCTCAATTCATGGACTACTAATCCCCAAGCTCAGGTAGCAGACATTATCAAAAAGGAGAGGTCGGGGATCCCCCATTTTAGTCCCGTCCAATCCTTTTGAGTGCAACCCAGCGATGGGTTCAAAAGCCAAAGACCAGAGTTGGAAACAAAGTTCTCCAGTCGCATCGTTCTGTAATCAAGGATGGAACTCGCAGCCATGAGCCTGTAATGCTCATCCGTGGGATTAGATTGTCATTGGAACCTGAGAATCCTTGTACCTAACCAAAGCAATGCATCACTTTTGGAATTGCATCCTTCTCCCTGACAGGCGAGCCATCTCCTTCATCTTGCACAGCAGTAGCCAAAGTAGCATTGATTCACCATTGGTACCATTTCGGAATCAGCTATAGAAAGAGAATGAAAGAATTTGGGGAGTGAGCGTAGTTGATGCGGGAAGCACATATTGAAAATTGAATGGAATTGGGCATAGTTGCATGGGGGGCACAATTTGAAAATGATCAAAGCTAACAGGGAGACATAATTTGTTTGAGGGAGAGCGGGTTTGGGTGGGTATTGGGTTTGGTTCCTCTTCGGTGTGGTCGGGTTGCGCGGTTCTCACCAAGTCCAAAAAAAAAAAGTATGAAACAATGTGGAGTATCCACCTTGAGTTTGAAACTTTTTGTCAAGATGAACTAGAATGATCAGGGCCAATTGGGACCAACCTTAAAGGATGTTGCTAGCAAGCTCTTAAAGTGGAATAGAGACGTTTTTAGCCACATCGAAAAGACTAAAATTAGGCTTCTAAACAAAATAGGATAAATATAAAGATCACCCAACTATGGTTCAAATCGCCATCTTGACAAACTAGAGAAGAACCTTAATAAGGAGTTACAGAAAATCTTAAACAAGGAGGAGGTTATGTGGATGCAAAAGCCTCGAAAGGTTTGAATTGTTAAGGAAGATCGGAGTACTTGATATTAGCACACCAAAACAATCACTACAAGAAGAAAGAATTGCATTATAAAGTTGAAAGGCCTCTTGGGAGAGTGGATAGAAGATGAAGCAGAATTAGCGAAACATAGAGTAGAATTTTACAACAATCTCTATGAGGAAGAGGGAAGCATCTATGATTAAATCAACACACGCAACAATACCCTCCTATCAATGCAGAAAAATATATTAGCTCTACCATTCCAATAGAGAGTGGGATTAAGCGAGCCAAATTCAACATAGATTCCCTAAAGGATCCTAGGCCAAATGGGTTTCTGTCCTTGTTCTACAAAGATAACTGGAAGACTATTAAAGGGAGTGTTATTCACTAATGAGAAAAGTTTGGTTGGATCCTAATCTGATTGAACATATAAATAAGACTTTGATCGCCCTCATACCCAAAATATAGATGCCAGAGCACATATCTCAATTTTGTCCTATTGCATTGTGCAATGTTTGCTACAAATGCATGACTCAAATCTTAGTAGAAAGAATAAAGCTAGCTTTAGAGAACCGGATCATCCCTTATCAATCTAGTTTTGTACCTAGTCGAAGAATCCAAGATAACATTCTTATTGCAAAAGAGATCACACATATAACGAAGAAAGTCAGGAAAAAAGAGGTTTTATGGCAATAAAATACGATTTCAAAAAAGCATATGATAATCTAAGATGAGAGTTTTTTCAGGATTGTCTTAAAGAGTTTGGGATTCTAGACTATCTCAGCAAGATCCTTATGACTTGTATCTCTATAGTCACTTATAATGTTCTTTGGAATGGAACAAAAACAAATGATTTTACTCCTTCAAGAGATATTAGACAAGAGGAACCAATATCCCCTTACCTCTTTGTCATAGTTATGGACAAGCTCTTTCAAGCTATAAAGGACAGCGTGGAGGAGCTAAGATGGAAGCCTATCAGAGTTGGTCAGAATAGACTAGCCATTTTACACCTCCTTTTCGCTGATGATTAATTGATTTTACGGAGGTTAACATGGAACAGATGGAGAACATAGAGAGAACTATAGATTGATTTTGCAGTGCATCAGGACTAAAAATTAGCGAGGCCAAAAATCACCATTGTTTTCTCGAACAATGTCAAAAGAAAATAAAGGAAAACTATTAAAAGAAAATGCCATTTTCAAGAGCAGCAATGTCTAAGGAGATACCTAGGAGTCAAACTCACAAACCAAAGGAAGGGCAAGAAAAGTTCAAAAATGTTTTGGATCGAGTCAAAGAAATTGCAAGGGTGGAAAGCTCAATGCCTTTCATTGGTTGGGAGAGTTACCCTAGCCAAATCAGTCTTGAGTTCTATAGTGAACTTTGAAATGCAACATTCCAAGGTGCATAACGGGATTTGCAAGGAGATAGAGAAATTACAGCAAAAATTCATATGGAGAGAAATGTAAGAGCAGAGAAAATTTCTTCACATCAGTTGGAAAACATTATGCCTCCCCAAAGAACAAGGACGACTGGGGTGCAGAAAATTACAAGTTGTTAATGAAGCTTTCCTCCTAAAAATTCACTAGAGACTAAGGATGGAGACTAAATCATTATAGGTTCAAGTCTTTTTTCATAAGTACAATAAAGGGGAGCCATTAAGGTAGGATATGGTCAGCAAAAGATCGAACTCAGCTCTATGAAAGAAACTTGCTAAATACAAAGGAAATTGGATGAGAAAATTGGGTAGGCCTTAGACATTGGGGAGCAAATTATCTTTTGGAAGGATGAGTGGATGAAAGGAGATGGAAGCTTATAAAGCTTGCAATAGTAACAGTTTCAGATACAGAGAAAAATCTCTCAGCAATACAATTTGTAAATAACTTAAGTGAATGGAATTTAAATCTACTCAACAAATATCTCCCTAAACAAATCGTTGAAACTCTAAACATCAGACCTGCTCCTCCTCTACTATGTTACATCTGTGGTTTTCAACTTCAGGCTTCAATTTTCTCAAGTATACAATACTGTTTATGGTTATCCTTTCAAAACTTGGCCATTGTGATTTTTGACTAATCTTCTTCCTTTCCCTTGTGATACTTTGATAGGTCCATGCTCATAAAAATCCAATGGCAGAAGATGTGGACTATTTTGCTGTTGCTAGGAGGAATGATGGCATAGTCGGTGCAGAGTTAGCTAACATAGTTGAGGTTGCTGCCATCAACATGATGCGGGATTCAAGGACTGAGGTAATATCTCCTATTGAAAAGGATTTAATACTCAGACCACCAATTGTAGCTTGCATACTTTTATTTACTACTTTTCATTGTGGCAGATTACTACTGATGACTTGTTACAAGCTGCACAAATGGAAGAAAGAGGAATGCTGGATAAAAAGGAGAGAAGCATGGAGACTTGGAAGCAAGTAGCTATTAATGAGGCTGCAATGGTTGTCATAGCTGTGAACTTCCCTGATCTTAAAAATATCGAGTTTGTATGGAATTTACACTATATCCACTTTGTAATTGACATAATCTCACCTTATCTGATTGATTGTTGGTAGAAAAAATTGACATTTTAGCTTTATGTTGCTTTTGATGCAGGTCACAATTGCTCCCAGAGCTGGTAGGGAATTAGGTTATGTGCGGGTGAAGATGGATCCTATCAAATTTAACGAAGGAATGCTCACGTATGGATTCTTTGCTTAGACCAATTAAACTGCATTACATTGCACTTTTACAGAATTGTGTTTAGAGCCTTTCATTGTTTCTCTAATTTGTAACTACTAATGTCATGCAGTCAATAATCTGTCCTAGATCATATTACCGTTCAACTAGCTTCCCGTGCAGCTGATGAAATTTGGTTTGGGAGTGATCAAATAAGATAAAATTTCCACTTGCTTTCCTTAAGTTTCCTCACTCCTTTTTATTTGCTTCATTGGTTCTTTTTGGTTGCTGTTTTAACTTGTTTTACAATATTTCAGTTGAGTACGATATGGGCCGAAACTGCAGACAAAGCGAGGTCTGCAGCAAGGATATTTGTTCTTGGTGGGCTTTCAGAGAAGCACCATGGAATTACCAATTTCTGGGTGGCAGACCGAATAAACGTATGGGTTCTCTCTCTCAAGATTTCTTTCATCTGGTGTACTTGCATGGCTCCATAAAACCAATACCTCCCAGCATTCTTGACCTTAGAGCTGCCAAGCACAGAAAATTCCAACAACTTCGTAATGATGAAAATCAGACAGCTTTAAAGAGCAACTCTTAAGAAATGCCACAACCAGTTTTGAGACTAGTTTACTTTATAGTCATATTTATTGTACCTTATTCCTGTAGCATACTGAAATCTGTGTTGATTTCCATTTGATTTCCTAATGAAAATTTTTTAATTGGACTATAGGATTTGCTTTTGCAGATTTAATTGGGAAATGTCAGTGCCGAGTGCCAACAAATACTCTGGTATGTAGCTCAAACCTCTTGTCTATTTGTATTCTCTAAACTCAAACTTGTCAAATATGTATAGGTTGCAATTTAATTATCTGGTCTTTGAATTTTATTCCATTGACTTTGCTATGATACTTTTAGCAATAGTTTTCTCTGCATGAGGTACCGAGGTTGAATGTTAAGGCAGTGGAATCTGATCCTGGTTTTTTAATTTCTTTCACTTTAAGCAAATAATATTAATACCTTTGTAACATGAGTCATAGGTTTATATAAAACATTGCTGTTTAAGTGTTTATCATTCAAATAAATAAAGTATGCAGAACAAGAAATCACCAAGTCCTACAATGTTTACAGTCAACATGGGACAAAGATAAATTCAAGTTCTAGTAAGACTGGACATTTTATGCGAAACTTGATTATGGAGATGTAAACCGTTCAACTCTGCCACCTTGATGAATTTGTCACCACGACAAAGTCAACTTTCAAATGACAGAATCTGGAGGTATTAATCCAAACATTTTCTGACACGTGGAATTCAACTTGAAAATAGTTAAGTGGGTTCCTGTTTCTATATATAATAAATATAAGGGCTAAATATAAATATATGGTCCATCGTATGTGGGTTGTGATAGGATTATTATAAATTTGTAATATGTGTTCCTTATTCTTTTAAAGAGAAATACAAGCTGGAATGTCTTATTGCATTTCATTTGTTTGATTGACTTAGTTCTTTCTTTGTTTAAATTTTAAATTAAACAAAATACGAAATTCTTTTTTCTTTTCCTTATTCTTTGTTAAGATTATCATGTGTTCATCCATCTTTCACATTTTTCGTTCCATTATAAGTGTGGTAGTATTTGTTGCACTTTCCAATGAAGGTTCTAAATTTAGTTTGATTTGGTAACCTTTTTTAAAAATGTATTTGTGTTTTTTAAAAATATAAATTTTTTATTTTATATTTGGTAAATAAAAAATATTATGTATTTATGCTTGTATCTTTTAAAAAATAAAATTATTTTTAAAAACACATAAAATAAAATTTTTTAAAGTTAGTTTGTATTTATCAGAATTAAAAAATATAATATGAGGAGTGTTAAGAGACCAACAGATTTTAAAATTTTTAGTCATCAATTAACTATTATTAATATTTTTAATAGTGTGAGATTACATCTAATGATATGTGATTACTCTCTTTTTTTTTTAATGGTCAAGTGTTGGCCATATTTTAATAAAGTGGTGGCCCCTAAACTTTTTCTTATATAATATAACTCTTACATTTATATTTATTATGATATTTTAAATTTTAAAAATTATTTTACCAAACGTAATTGTTATTGTTTGTACTTATTAAAAAATAATTTTAATTTAATTTATCAAATACAGATGTTATAATTTTAAAAATTATATTTTAAAAATTATATTTTATAAACTATTTTTAAAAAGTAAAAAATTACCAAATTAAGTCTCATAGTATTTATCGTTTGGATCTCACTCGAATTCTGATAGCAAATATTTAATTCCTAACTCGCTATTTCAAGCATCAATGCATCATTACCTAATTACTTGGAATCTCCTTATTAAAATTCATTAATTTTGCATATTTAAACTAAGTTTATGCGTTTTCCAACTAGCTTACTAGAAAAAATGAAAAATATTTCAACTGTTTTTTTGGGCATTATTATTTTAATAAAAAATATTTTTTTAATAAAAAAATATATTTTTTATTTTTAAATGTGTTTGATAAATTTTTAGTAGTAAAAGTAAAAGCATTAAAAAAATAAAAAATTTTTTTTTTGAGAAGCTGTAATTTACATCTTTTTTTAAAAGATCTTTTTTTTTAAAAACAAAAAAGATGTTTTCATATTTTTTTATGTAATAAATAAACAAAAAAGTACTTTTATATCGTTATACCCAAATATAATTGATAAATAAAAAGATATTTTTGTATGAGATACCCAAACATAAAATTACTTTTATTTTTTTATAAGATCTTTTAAAAAAAGATAACAAAAAAAATTTTTTTTTAGAAGTTTATCAAAATAAGCACCAAAATGACTTGATAGATAATTCGAGATGGAATTATTATAACAGCAAAAAAATTTTAGTTTAAATTGTCAGTGTGATGTCAAAATTAGAAGAGCTTCAACTAAAATAAAAAAAGATAGAAAAAAACATAATATATTACTTTAAGTTTATTTATTACTTTTAAAATCATTGAATTTTAAAAATAAAATTATATTATTAGTATAAATTCTAGAGTATTTATGTTAATATTTTTCAAATAACTCATTTACTATTACAATTTCTCTTATTAGTTTATTCTTTAGATTTCAATCAATAACAAGATTGAGGGGTGCTTTACAACGCCCTATATATAAAAATATTTTTGTTCATACACAAAATATTTTTGTTAATATAATAAAATAATTAAAAATCAATTAAGTATGTAATGAAAACAAAAATATTATTTGTTTATTGTTACTGTTAAAAGTGTGAATCGAAAATTAAGAAAATAGAGATATAAATAGAAAAAGAGAAAAGAGATTATTATTGTTTAGACATTGA
The DNA here is from genome assembly GCF_059453495.1 of Arachis ipaensis. NCBI lineage: Eukaryota > Viridiplantae > Streptophyta > Magnoliopsida > Fabales > Fabaceae > Arachis > Arachis ipaensis. The sequence continues at coordinate 25,159,623 of NC_142441.1, read as the reverse complement.
TCAAGAATCAGAGAGTTTAACTCTCTTAGAATGAAGGAAGTAGTTTATATAAGCCAGCTTCTCATGCAGACTTTCAAACTAACTTCCTCACATGTCAGATCCTTTAATTAATGGAAACTGAATTCTAACTAACTTGAATAACAATTTATTATATCAGTGACATTTTTTCTTAAGTTGCTAATTTTGACACAAAATTGATAACTTACAACCTGAATTATACTGCATGAAAGGAACTGAACAGAGAAAAAATGAGAAAAAAAAGAAAAAATTACATACACTTGCACCAAATGATCATCATTACAATTAAAACGAAAAATGTCACTGATATAATAAATTGTTAACCAAGTTAGTTAGAATTCAGTTTTCAAGTTAGTTAGAATTCAGTTTCCATTAGTTAAAGGAACTGACACGTGAGTAAGTTAGTTCGAAAGTCAGTTTGAAAATCTGCATGAGAAGCTGGCTTATATAAGCTAGTTCCTTCATTCTAAGGGAGTTGAACTCTCTGATTCTTGATCAATGCCTAAGCAATAATAATTTCCTTTCTCTTTCTCTCTCTATATCTCTATTTTCTCAATCTTCGATTCACACTTTTAACATGGTGCGATGAGCCATTGCCATTGCAATGCAACTACATTCTCCTTCTAATTCATCTGTCTTTTTCTTCCATTCTCTTACTGATTTTCTTTCCTCTCTTCTCTTCAACTCATACAATAGAGATGATGAGAACGTTATCATCAATGCATGCTCCATTAGCTTGTTGATAAGTTCCGATCACGAGTTCTAGAGAAGAAGATTTTCGGCATCGATCACCTCAATTGCAAAGAACTTGTAACGATTTGATGGATTCGAACCCAATGAATCCGAGTTCCGTTACTTCAGGCCTCGATTTACATACAATAGCTACGATTGTAGCTCAGGTTAACGCGATTCAAGCAGTAAGCTTGCGTAGTTCAGTGAATCCGATTATGGATCCTTCCAGTCCCTTCTTTTTACACCCTGGTGAATATCCAGGTAACTCCTTGATCCTTTTAGTTCTAGATACCACAAAATATGGTTCTTGGTCACGTTCAATGCAAAGAGCACTAAAATCAAAGAATAAGCTGGGTTTTGTGGACGGTTCTTTACCGAAACCTACCGAAGATGATCTTGTGTTCCATGCTTGGGACAAATGCAACAATTTAGTAGTTTTTTGGATTACTCGCTCGCTAAGCCCAGAGATTGCAAATAGCGTACTTTGGAATGGAGTTGCTTCTGATATTTGGGATAAATTGAAGAAAAGATTCTATCATGGAGATGTATTCCGCATAGCCGAATTAGACGAAGAGTTGTTTTCGACGAGACAAGGAGATCTCACCGTCACTTCCTATTTTATGAAATTAAAAGGGATATGAGAGGAATTAAAAAATTTGCAGCCTGTCCTGCCTGCACATGTTCACCTACGTGCGCCTGTAGCCTCATCGGCATCTTGCGTAGTTATTGCCAAGATACATTTGTCGTAAGGTTTCTTAGGGGACTCAATGATCAGTACTCAACAGCAAGAACAAACATAATGATGATGAAGCCTTTACCTTCAGTTGATATTGCTTTTTCCTTCGTGCTGCAACAGGAAAGACAGCTTCTTGGGAATGATTCATTTGATTCCAAACCATTACTCAATGCCGTTGAGAGGCAAACCAATTATACACCTTCTCTCACTCCTCGAGGCCGAGGAAGGGATATTAGAGGTGGCAGATCTAATATAAAACAATGTTCCTTCAGTGACAAAACGGGTCATCTAGTTGATACATGCTATAAAAAGTACGGTATGTCTCCACACATCAAGCAAAGGATGATCCAATCTGCTAACAACATCACTGCTGAGATTGATGAGAATGAAGACAGTGACACTCTGGATTTGTACAAGGACAGTAACAATGCAGGTGTTTCTTTTACTTTGGAGCAAAAGGAAGCTATACTAGCCTTACTGCAACAGTAAGGAGCCACCAATCATCATAGTGTCAATCAGTTTTCATTGACCACAAATTTTCAGCCATCACAGACCTTTGCAGCAAATTTCATTGAAGGTAGATCACTTTTCTCACATAAACCTGCACCAATCAGGTCAACTTCCTGGGTCATTGACACAGGAGCAACAGTACATGTTACATTTACACTTACAATTTTTCACACTTATCAGTGGCATTCAATGCATAAGTCCATTTAGAATCAACTTACCAAACAAATGTATTTTAATTGCTACAATTTCAGGCACTGTCAAGATTTTTAATTCTCTATACTTAACCAATGTATTGTACTTATTTGACTTTGCTTTAAACCACATATTAGTTTCGAGTCTCATTAATTCAATCGATTGTCAATTTGTTTTTAACAAATTTAATTGTAAAATCCAGGACTATCATATAATGAAGAAGATTGGAGCAGCTGAGATCAATGGAAGTTTATACAAAATAGCATAGCCACACGATTCTCACTTAACGGCACATACATTAAGCATTGCAACAACAACACAATTAGTTTTAGAAACTGATCCCAATGTACTTTGGCACCATAGGCTAGGCCATGTACCATTTTATAAGTTGCATAATATTCTCATTTGTACCCTTGACTACAGTATCTCAAGTTCAATAAAAATGCTCTTAGTTACCCATGTGATCCATGTGATCCCTGTCATTATGCCAAACATTAAAAAAAAAAAAAAAAAAGCTTTTTCCTTAAGTACCTCTAAGACTTAAGTATACAACTATTTTCAAAACAAATAAATATACAAACAAAATATTAAGTATGTACAAAAATTGGTTATTAAATTAACTATAATGTATTTATGTATGAATACATGTATTATTCAACTTATTTTTTATATATATTTTATATTTTAACATATATATTATATAAATAACTTACTTAATAATTAATTTTTAATATACACATAGTATGGTTGAATCTTTTATACAGTCATCTATAATTCATAAATTATTATTTGTCAACCCAGACCAATTCTCATTTTTGAATCTTAATTATTTGAGGGGTTTAGTCATTTTGTGTTTAATAATAGGCTCCCAAATAATAGTCATTCCGTGTTTAATAATAGGGGTTTTGTACATTTAATATCTCTAGTTATAAACTTATTTCATTTAATATTATTTAATTATTTCGACAATAATTAAAAAATATAAAATTTGGTAAATTTGGACTCATCGGCCGATTTCTATTAATTTTTAAACATTTTTTTTTATAGAAATTACTTCAAGAGCATCAACTACTAGTCTACTACAGCTATACATTACTGTCCCTTTCCTCCACTTAGTCGCAAATAAGAGGTTTCACAGGGTTTCTCACTCCAAAGTCTCATTTCCATACGGGCATAATTTCTTTGAGTCACTTTAATGTCCGTCACTATAAAGGAAGAAGAGTCTAGTATGATAAAAGTATGTCTTGCATATGCAAATATATATTCATAGATCCCATTAATTGACCCAACATGTAAGTCAATTACTTTTGTAACTTAATGCATGCATGCTATTTTTGACCAGGTCTTAGGGTATATAAGATTCTAGAAACTTTTTATGGTGATGAAAGTATGTTTAGAACCTTAAAAGATTTGAGTATGAAAAAAAATTAAAAAAAAATTAGGGGGATTAATTCATAAATATGCTATTTTTATAAGAGTCTAAAATTCAAAAACAATACCATACAAAAAATTTTATCTATTGCTGTATCAGTATATCTTATTATTTATCTATTTTTCAGTTATATTGGTATTATTACTACTACTACTACTACTATTATTATTATTATTATTATTATCTAATTTACTAAAAATTTGTTTAATATGATATAAAATAAAGATTTTTTTACCTCACTGCTTCAAAAATACGTGTATATTTTTCTTTACAAGACTAAAATAATTTATTAACTACTTCGACCACAAACAATTTGAATTATTGATTACTACTTATTTACCATTACTAAAGATTTAGTAAGTTATAACAATTAAATGCTATTTAATTTAAATTGATATGAACAATTCTAAATATAAATAATTAAAGCATCATAGTTAATAATCATAAATGTATTTAAATTCTAAATGTTAGTCCTTTTAATTTGTCAACTAAATATATTTTAAAAACTTATTAAATTTACAAGAATAAAAAAAATTTAGAATTTAGATTACTCATTATTAGTTGTAACTATTAATACAATAAAAAACTTTTAAATTTTATAAAAATATTTATAACAATTATAAATACACAACAGAATCTTGATTATCAATAAAATTAAAATAATAATTACAACTAAATATTTATTAATTTTTTTATAAAGTTCAAATATCCTAACAAAGACAAAATCAATTTTAAAATTATTACATAAAGGATATTTTGGTATTTTTATGTTTAATGTGAAAAAATATTTACTTTTTAAAAATAAATCTGGAGTTTCAATATTTAAAAATTAAAATCAAATTTTAATTTGTATTACAATTAAACAATTTTATAGGTAAAAGGACATTTTTTGTATAAAATATTATTTATTTATGTATTACCAAAGCTTCATCATCGCATCCCATAGATTCAACCTACCTGCCGAAGATGCCTACAATTTCCAGAAATAATGAATCATTGCATCTTTTATTGTGTAAAATCAAAGGAAATTTGGTAAAAAAAATGGGTTTACCAGCTAATAGAAGGGGCACTGAAGACAATGATTTCTATGTTGAGTGGAACTTGAAAATGGGAGTCTTGCGTACCCAACCCAATAACTTCTTTCACAGAATGATGATGGTGATTTTGAGCTGGTCCTTATAGAAGGCTAGAAACATGTTCATCTTTGATAATGTATCAACTCGTGTGGAAGAGATAATGGCGTCAACTTTGAAGTTGCAGAAAGAGTTTCAACAAATTCCCACTTCCTAATTTGATGAGCACTTTACCTTTTGTTTCTCTTATTAGATTAGGGAAAGTATGAGGAGTCAATGGAATATTTATACAATGTGTACAATGGAAGTTTAGAGAGTATTAGAGATATAATTATTAGTGTTACATTTTTCCAACCCCAAAATCAATTTAAGCTTTTGGGAAGATGTTTATTATCGCTAGTACTCGGATGGTTATTCTAGATAGTATGGGAGATGTTCATTTTGTAACTCAATAGCCTATTGTACACATTATACAAATAGTTCATTGTCTCCCTAGTGAGATCTATTAGATTATTATATGATGTTATCTTTATAGTAGAACGTTAAGAGTCCCCCTTTTCCTTATTTATCCCATATATGAACTTATATGTTTCTTTCATTTTATGAATGAAATTATCTGACTTTGAAAAAAAAAAACAAATTAAATTACTAACTGTTTGACTTATTTAAGTAAAAGAAAAATTAAATTACTAACTTATGGCACTAAGTATTTATATGTAAAAGAGGAGATTTTAAATTTAAATCTTTATTTTTCATTATATTTATATGTATTTTTACGAAAATACAAATTTTATATTAAGAGTGTAGGTTTTACTATTATATTTTTTTAATTAATTTTAAAAGAACTAAAATTAGACTGTAATTAATATATGTGTAACCTCTTTGTCTTTAATTACCATATTAATTTAAAATAAAAAAAGATTGAAATTTTCTATTTTAATATATAAAAAAACAATTAAAGAATTGACTATATTTACTTAATTAATAGAATTATATGAATAATAAATTAAATAATATCATTGTATTATTCGTTACATATGTAGTTACTAATATTTATTTACTACTCAGTTTAAATATATATAAATTACATAATTTGTAAATAACAATTTCAAATTTGATATTTACTTTTGGTGATAATTTTGTTAAAAGATATGAATTAATTATATATATTTTTTATACTAATAAAACAAAGTAAATAAAGATACCAGTTTTTTTTATCAATGTAAAAAAGAAGAGATAACTGATTTTTTTATTTAGAATTGGTATTTACTTTTATATATATATATATATATAATAAATTAATTTTATTAAATACATATTTATCACAACACAAATTCATATTTTTTCACTAAATTTATACTTACAATTATTAACATAATTGGACTATCTTCCAATTCACTTATAATTTTATCAATTTAGAAGCCATCTACATAATATTAAAAATTAGTATAATCATCATAACCACAAAAATAATATATTCTCTTTAGGCTTTAAAGAATCAATTCATACTTTTTTTTTATCATAGACAAATTCAAGATTCTAGTCCAAGATTCTAGGATCAGAATTAATCATCTCTAAACAACGAGGCTGGTAAAATAAGAAAATAAAAGGTTTAATTATTTTTAAATTAAAGTAATAATACTTAATAAATATAATAGAAATTATAATTTTAATATAATAATTATATTTCTATTATTTTCTCATTTTACTAATAATATAATTTTAGACGATCTTTTTAGAGAGGCATTTGGTAAATATTTATAAGTATAATTACTAAAAAATATTCATATATCTATATTTGTGGTTACATTGCTAAAATATTTTTTAAATATCATTTCGTCATTTTTAAAATTATTCTTGAGTTTAGATACAGTGTAGAAGATTATTTTAAAAAAAAACTAGTAATTTATATAAGTTAATGAGACACTTAAATCTCCTTATGTTGGATCTGGTGACATGAAAAAGACAGTTACCTCCATGAAGTGAAAATCAAACTAAGCTTTATAATTTGTAGGTAGAACTAATAACCTCTTTGCAATATCCAATCATATTGTACCATGTGATTTTTAATTATAAAACATTATTACTTTGAAGATATGGAGACGAGTGATAAGATTTCTTGGTCTTTGTTATTATGAGTCATTTTGAGTTTTTATGAATTTTTTTAGGATTTTTTATTTTAATAAATAAAATAATTATAATAACTACTGAAATAAATCTTTTAAAAAATATTTATCGAAATAAATATTTCTCTATTATCTCGTTTACAGTGTAAACGAGATATAAAAAGACAATTTTTCAACTACTATAAAAGGATGTGTAACTTTTAGCATTTTTTCATAAATATTTTATATCTTTTTCTGTCTCGTTTTTCTCACAAAAATAACGCAACAATGGCCAGTAACAACGTATACATAGTTGTGTGTGTTTATCCCAATTGTCGTATGAGAAATAGCAACAACTAGGGGTGGCAAGCGGGGAAGTCCGCCCCGCCCCGCCCCGCCAGAAGCCCGCTCTTAGGCGGGCTGGCCCGCCCCGCCCCGCCTAGTGAGGCGGTCCCAAAATCCCAGCCCGCCCCGCCTAACGGCGGGCTGGTGGGCCAGCGGGCTAAGCCCGCCAAATATCATTTTTTTTTTTACTTTTAACTATTAAATAATATATATAAGGCATAAAAAAATCTCTTCTGTTTTTTACTTTTAACTATTATAATTTTTATATTCACAAACATTAAAGTCTTTGTAATTATAAATATCTAATAAACATAATTATAAACCAAGTTTTCATCCAAAACATAATTATAAATATTGTTCCCAAAGCAAAATAAACATAATCCAAAACATAATTATAAATATTGTCTCTAAAACAAAATAAACATAATCCAAAACACTCAATTTTCATCTTCATTCTCTTGTAAGTTGGGTTGGGAGAAGTTGGGTTTTGGTAAAAAAAATTGTAAAAATATCCCCTTGCTAAAAAATACTAAGCCCGGCGGGGAAGTCCGCCTCGCCCCGCCAAAGTCCGCCAAAACCTGCGGTTTAAGCGGTGTGGGTTAAGCGGGCTTTTGCTATTTGGCGGTCCCAATTTTCTAGCCCAACCCGCCTTTTTTGGCGGGTTGCGCGGACCGGCCCGGTGGATTTAGGCCCGTTTGCCACCCCTAGCGACAATGAGTGACATTTGAGTGTGAGAATCCGATACTGTTGCACATTCAGCGTGTAAGTACGTTGTCGGAGTTGAAGAGTTTGATATTGAGTAACCTCGGTGGTACAGAAGCGAGGGAGGTCGGAAGGGTGGGATATAGGTTGCTAGCACCCATGGGGGAATTGTCAAAAGTGAAATCTCTGACGGGCACTGTGTCGCCGAATCCAGCCTCAACCAGATACGGGACGATGGCGTTGGGTGGAGGAAGGATATGACTCACTCGTCGGGACAGTAGAAGGCGAGGCCTCTCTGAAGAATAAAAATAATTCAACCTTATAAAGAAATAATTTTAATTTTTTTTTATTGAATTCTTACATTTTTTAGTTTTGTAATTAGATCAATTTAATATGATATACAAAACATTAATGTTAAATAAATATTTCTTTCTAACTTACATATTTCTATGTTTCTGAATTACACAAATTTTTAAGTTACATATTACATACTAAATAAAACCTAACTAGAACGATATAAGTAATAACAACTTAGCACAAGTAAAACAGAGTTTCAAACTAATAATTATGATCTAGTTCTTCGCGGCTACCCTAACCATGGCCACATACAAAAAATATTTCCAAATGGGATTGCACAGAATTAAATACAACAGAACTAACCTCAAAGTCGGCTGCCCCAATGTAATGCGATGTCTCGTTCAGCCTGTTGATATCTCCGTCAACAGGCTTTATCTCGTTTATAGTGTAAACGAGATAAGCATGCACGTATCTTGTTTACAGTGTATATCTCGTTTACAGTGTAAACGAGATAAGAAAAGGTATTTATTTCAATAAATATTTTTTAAAAGATTTATTTCAATAATTATTATAATTATTTTATTTATTAAAATAAAAAATCCAATTTTTTTGTTTAAATACACACTGTATTTGATTTTTTTTATAGGTTAACCACAGAACCAAAAATATCGTATAGTATTATTTTCAATTTATATTATTATCTCATGTGATTTTTTTACTCCTTTGTAATGAAGTGTTGAGAGATCAAAGAATATAACCACCTAGCTATAGGTCCTATCAACTTGAGAAAATTATATTCATCTAATGACATTTAGTGGTGCTACTAATTATTCACGAGATAAAATTTGTGGTCGAATAATGAACCATATATTGACTCCAAACGCATGAGATGATGGGTAAGATGAAAAACAAAAAGGAAGTGGATTCTTGAGTAGGCCACCTGAAAGCTGAAACTATTTTCCATAATTTACTACTCCTAACAAAGTTGGCACTAACCTTCTACTTTTAATGTGAGTGGTCAAAATTATGAATAACAAAGAACATAAATGCCTTGCTAAATTCAATGGCAATTTGATGGCAATAATGTAAGTTTATTATATAATATCTATATCTATGTATGGAATTATGAGTTTATGACTAAGAGATTGTATTGTCGAAATTTTCATCTGCCCCTGGAGTACACATGGAAAATTTCTGTTTTATTTTGGACAGTTCATACATACATGTATACAACAAGTCAACAATTACAATGTGATTGACTCCAACAACTATAAGCCCAGAAATACATAATGATAAAAACAAGTAATTAAAAAAAGAGAAATAAAAGTTGTATGCTAAATAATCCTATAATTACAAGGCAAAATATATACTTACAAAACTTGTTTCATGCAAGACTAGTTATTATTTTTGAAACCTGTAAGCTTGCTCATTGTTATCATCTCAAATGGCTCCAAAAGACAAGCCTGTGTAGTAGCTGATAGCTCTTGTGCGACAGAACGCATTGTGGGTCTGGACTCTGGAACCAAACGTGTGCATGCCAAAGCTGTGGTCACTGTGAACACCACTGCCTCAGCTAATTGCCCTGTTGGAGGTGGCAGCCTCTGGTCTAACACATCCCTCAGAAGCACCTGTGAATCTTCCATGGATGACAAGGACATGTTTGAGGATAGAATTGTCAAGAGTTCTCCAGGGTGTTTTCCCATTATTATCTCCAACACCACCACTCCGAAACTATACACATCACACTTGTCAGTGACCCTCATTGTTTGGGCTAGTTCTGCAAATTACACATTTTGTTAATGACCTTTCAACACATATAAAAAATTGAAATTGGTTGTAGTGTATAGTAGTAATGCATACATACCTGGAGCCATGTAGCCATAAGAACCAGCCACTGAGGTCCAAGTTGAAGCGTCAGAGCTTAAAAGCTTTGCAGTGCCGAAATCCGCAAGACGAGGTTCAAAGTCCAAGTCCAATAGTATGTTATTCATTGTTACATCTCTGTGCACAACTGGCGGATAGCAATCAGTGTGTAAGTAGGCAAGTGCATGTGCTATTCCCTGCACAATTTTCATCCTCTTGTTCCAGCTTAGCTCCAATATTCCTTCCTCTCCATACAGCACTTTTCGCAAGCTTCCTTTCTCAACATATTCGTAAACCAAGAACATCTGTTTCCTCCTTGAGCAAAAACCATATAGCTTGATTATGTTGCGGTGTCTCACACCTGTCAGTGTTCTTATCTCGTTCTCAAAGCTCTGGCGGTTTACTGGTGAAATGTCAATAGAGTCCGAGATATTGAGTCTTTTGACAGCAACAACTTGACCTGTAGGTAATTCTGCTTTGTAAACACTTCCAAATCCTCCCTTTCCAATGCAATACCTATCATTGAAGTCATCAGTGGCCTTGGCAAGTTCAGAGAATGTGAATTGTCCATCCCTTCCCCACACAATGCTAAGAGCTTTATCACTAGTTTGAGTGCTTTCGGACTCTTCGTCATTGAGTTTGGGGTGTTGTCGCCATACAAGGATTGCAACACATATCACTCCCAATAGTAATCCACAAATTGGTATAAGAACACCAAGAAGGACCCTTTTGTCAACTCCTCCAGATTTGTTTCTGTTTGTAATGCATGGATGTAAACCTTTTACCTCACCACACAAACCTGGGTTTCCTTCATATTTAGCATTTGCTGTTTGGAAAATACCATCAGTTGGGATTGGACCAGTCAAGTTATTGTAAGAAAAGTCAACGGAATCAAGGCTGAGCATGTTGACCAAAGATTCTGGGATTCGGCTAGATAAATAGTTGTGTGAGACATTGAGAACCTCCAATTTTGCAAGCTTTTCAAGGTTCTGAGGAATTTCTCCTGTAAGAGAGTTGCTGCTGAGATCCAAGAGGATCTGGAGTGATAACAGATTGCCAAGTTCAGATGGTATCTCCCCTGATTGATTATTATGGCTTAAATTCAGGCTTACTAATTTTTGAAGATTACCAAGCTCTTTAGGAATGCTTCCAATAAAATTGTTGTCGGAAAAATCAAGAAAATTAAGATTAGCCAAACTGCCAATACTTTGAGGAACTTCTCCAGACATATGATTCTTGCTCATGTTGAACATAAAGAGCTTGGTTAGTTTTCCCATTTCAGGTGGGATATTGCCTGTGAATTCATTGGCGTCCAAACGCAGATATGCCAGTTCACTCAGCTTACTCAACTCGGAGGGGATTGTTCCTGAAAGTTTATTTTTACTCATTTCCATCCTGGTCAGGTTGACACATTCACCCCACTTTGGAGATAGCTCACCAACAAGACGATTTTCACTGAGTGAGATAAAATCAAGACTTGGATAAACCCCAAATGCTTCTGTTATGTTATCAGAGAATTGATTAACATCAAGCCGAAGTTTAACTAGTCTTGAACAATTTCTCAAAGACTTTGGCAAAGATCCTGAAAAACTGTTGTTATTGGCTGCCAAAATAGTTAACACAGTACCATTACACAAGTCAGGTGGCAATTCTCCTGAGAAACTGTTGTTTGAAAGGTAGATTGTATCCAAATTAGGACTATACTTTCCAAATTCTTGAGTAATGTTACCCGAGAATTTATTGCTAAACACAGAAAAATGCACTAGAGCAGGCAGTTGAGCTATCGTATCTGGTAACTCTCCACTTAATTTGTTGTTGTTGACATCAAAATATTGTAGTGATTTTAAGTTTCCAATATCCTTGGGAATAGTCCCTGATAACTCATTGAAGAAAAGGTTCAAGATTGTAATATTTGTAAGATTCCAAATAGTTAGAGGAATCTTACCAGAGAAATGGTTGTCTGAAAGGTCTAATTGTATCATTTCCTTCAGGTTTCCAATCTCCACAGGTATTGGACCTGACATTGTGTTATTGTACAAGAAAAGGTAATTGATTTTTGTGAGCAAGCCAATTTCTGGAGGAACTCTTCCCGTTAAATTATTGTTTTGGAGTTGCAGAGATGTCAACTCGATCCAGTTTGAGATCAATGAAGCAGAAATTTGACCAGAAAAAGAATTTTCAGATAATCCCAATTGTAAAAGTTTGGTCAGATTGGATAATGATAAAGGTAAAGAACCAGTCAAAGTATTGCCTGCTAAAGCAAGAAAAGTTAGATTGCTGCATAGGCCAAGTTCAAAAGGGATTGAAGAATTCAAAAAGTTGGTGCTAAGATCAAGATGCTGGAGTTCTTTGAGTTGGCCTAAGGATGCAGGGATTGCCCCATGGGCTGAAATGTTATTCAATTCAAGAAACTGAAGGCCGGATATCAATACTATGTTTTCCGGAATAGGACCAGTAAACACGTTGTTTCCCATTCGAAGTTCTTTGAGATTTGAGAGCTTGGACAAATTGGGTGATAGTGGTCCTTGCATACCACAGTTTGTGAGGTTAAGGTACTCAAGCTTGCTCAAATTGGTGAACATGGATTCTGGTATTGTGGCATTGAAAGTATTTTGGGAGAGGTCAAGGAAAGTTAAGTTGTGGCACTTGAGCACAAAACTTGGAAATTCAGGGGTGAATGAATTGAAATCCAAGTCAAGGTGTGTTAGTGAAGGCAAGCATGAATATTGAGACCAGTTTCGAGATTCAAAGTAGTTTGATCCAAAGTCAAGGTACCATACCTTGGGGAGACTTGTGAGATGATAGGGAATGGTGCCAATGAAATTGTTGTTGTGAAAACTGAGATATTGAAGTTCCTTTAACTGGCCTAGCTCTGAAGGCAAAGTGTCTCCAAAAACATTGTTTCCCAAGTCTAAGAAAGTGAGCTTGGAGAGTCTTCCAATGGAAGATGGCAATGATCCACTGAAGTTGTTGCCGTTGAGGTTGAAATAAGTGAGGTTTGGAAGAGAAGAAAAAGCCAAGGCATCAAGAGTACCATTGAGGTAGAAATCAGAGAGGTTTATTTGGGTGATTGTTGTGTTTGTTTTGTCACAAAGAATGGCTTCCCAACTGCAAAGTTTGTCAAAGTTGTTGAGTGACCATGATTTGAGTGAAGAAGGAAGAGGAAGGGATAGAGTATTTTTCCATTTAACAAGTTCTTGTGCTTCTGTTATTGGGGATGCTGCGACTGAGGTATTTAATGTAAGTAGAGATACAAGAAATACCAGAAAGACAATAGAACGTGTTTTATGGAAGGTTGTCATGTCTAACAACCAAGTAAAATGCAAAGCTTTCTCACGGTGTTAAGGATGGTTCCTTCTTATATATAGTTGGCGTATGAAATTTGTTAGTGCCGGTCAAAGTGAAATGTTTCTTGAAAGAGATCTGTATATGAATAACAGGGCCTTTGTAATAAATTAAACTACTAAAATTGATTGAAAGAAAGTGAGTTCCTGTTTTTTGTATATAATAAATATAAATATATGGTCCATCATATGTGGGTTGTTTTTTTTTTTTTTTTTTTTACCAAAGATAAGAGACTCGAATCCGCAACCTCTTAATTGAGTATGGGGAGACTATGCCATTTGAGCTATTACTTATTGGCCAAAATTTAAAAAGATAGGAGACTCGAACCCGCAACCTCTTAATTGAGTATAAGGAGTCTATGGCATTTGAGCTATCGACTATATGTGGGTTGTGTTAGGACCTAGGATTATAATATCATTAATATGTGTTCAATGTTCATTATTCTTTTTAAAAGGAGAAATACAAGCTGGAATGTCTTGTTGACTTAGTTCATGTGTTCATCTATTTTTCACATGCTTAGTGTCATAATAAGTGGTAGTATTTGTTGCACTTGCTAATTTGCTATGAACTTTTTTATTGATATTATTAACCTTTAATTTAAATTTCACTTCACTTCTTATAGCAAGTATTTTATTTGGTCCAAATCATCCTAACTTGTTTCAACTATCATTACCTAAATTACTTAGAATTTTCTTAATAAAGTTCATTAATTTTGCATATTTATTTTTCATATTCAAACTAATAAGTTTATGTGTTTTTTAACTAGCTTAACTAGAAAAATATACCAATGAGTGGATAGATAATTTGGAATGAAATTGTTATATATATATATATATATATAGAATTTAGATCTTCTAAATTTTAAATTTGTATTTTAGAAGATAAAGTGTGATTTTTTACCCTTGAATGGTTTCTCTCTCATATTTATTTTTGGTCCCATTTATAAAATAAATAATGAAAAATTACACTTTATTTTCTAAAGTGAATTTTAAACTTTAGGAAATACAAATTCATATATATATGTCTCTCTGTGTGTTGTGTGTGGACGTGCACGCGTGTGTTGCAATGAAACTTCTCATTAATATTATTAACCGTTTAATTTGGATCTCACTTAAATTCTTATAGCAAGTATTTTATTTGCTCCAAGTTATCCTAATCGCTGTTTCAATTTTCATTACCTAAATTACTTAGAATCTCCTTAGTAAAGTTTATTCATTTTGCATATTTATTTTTCATATTCAAACTAATAAGTTTATGTGTTTTTCAACTAGCTTAACTAGAAAAGTGTGTGCGCGTGCATATATGTGCGTGTATTACAACAAAGCTTCTCATTAATATTGTTGATCATTTAATATAAATCTTACTTGAATTCTTATAAAATGTGTGTGTGTGCTGTAACGAAGTTTTTCATTCATATTATTAACCATTTAATTTGAATTTCACTTGAATTCTTATAGCAAATATTTTATTTGGTCCAAATCATTCTAACTCGCTGTTTTAATTATCATTACCTAAATTACTTGGAATCTCCTTAATAAAATTCATTAATTTTGCATATTTATTTTTTATATTCAAACTAATAAGTTTATGTGTTTTTCAACTAGTTTAGCTAAAAAAATATACCAAAGAGTGGATAGATTATATATATATAAAATCTGTGTTTTTGGCCTTGTATAACTTACAGATCAATTCTCAGTTTTGAATATTAATTACTTCAGGGGTTTAGTCATTCCATATTTGATAATAAAAAATATTATGTATATAATAAAATTAGTTATTAAAATTAATTATTATATATTTATGTATAAATATATATTATTTATACATAAATAATGTATATTTTATATTTTAATATATATTTATATTAATAACTGTTTTTAGTGTATAATTAATAATGGTTTAATGAAAAGGCCCCAAATATTGAAAGAATTTGCTAGCAACATCATCTTTTTACAGTTATATATTGTTGTCCCTTTTCTCAAACTAGTCTCAAATAAGAGGTTTCGCATGGTTTCCAACTTCAAAGTCTCCTTTCTATATGAGCATAATTTGGTTGACTCTTATATCTGTCACTATTGTATGTCTTGCATATGATAATATATATTCCGTTGTCCAATTAATTGACCCAACTTGCCAGTCAATTAGTTTTGTAAATTAGTGCGTGGTACTTTTGACGGGGTCTAAGGATTTTTAAGATTTTAAGATCGATTTTCTTTTTTAAAGGTGAAGTAAAAAACTAAGGTATCTAATTATTTTGAAATTAAACTAGTTATAAACATAATCAAAATTGCAAATTTAATATGATTAGACTTTTACCTTTTTTTTTCTTATTTTACTAATTTATTAATTTTAAAATGGTTTTTAAAAAATATTTAAATATTGAGTTAATGTTCACATCTTTTACGGTATCTTTTAACTTAGTAGGATTTTAAATTTTATTTAAGGGTCTTCCACCGAAAGCGGATTTAAGGGAGAGGGAAAAGGAGAGGGTAAGTGCCCAAGTGGGTGCCATGACCCGAGGGAAAATTTAGAAACTCCCTTATTTATATATTATAAGATGTGTAGATGTTAATAGAACTATAGAAGTCTTTCTAGCTGAATGGATAACTAGTAAGTAGTAACCCTTTCACTTTACAAGCATAGGTTCAATTTTTATTTCTTACATTTTGAACTTTTATCTAATGAACTTTTTTATATATTGTTCCTTTTACCTTTTACTTTTTACTTTTTCCCCTTAATTCTTGAGTCTGTTATTCTTTCCTGCTTAATTCTTGCATCTATTATATAAAAAACATTTAATTTTTATAACAACTAATTAAATGTAATAGGAAAATCTATATATATAAATGAAGTTATTTAAAAATTTATCTATTTTCTCATGATATTAACTAAATTATTTATTAATATGAATATATTTTAATATCTTATTTATTAATTTATTTTAAATACATATATCAAAAGTATTAGAGTAAATAATCTATATTTATTCTACATTCTTTATAATAATAAAGAATAAAAAAATCAGAATTTTATGTGAAAAGAAAAAAAAAACTTTATATAGATGAGCTTTTTAAAAAATTTCTTTAGTTATGAAGGATATTAACACTACAAGAAACACCGTTATAATCGACGGCAAAATCGATGGCGTGACATGTCGCTTTTAAATGTGTTGATTTTTCAAAAATCTAATAAAATCGATAGCTTGTCAAACCGTCACCAAATTTTAAATAAAATCGAAAACCTTTTTGTCGATAATATGAATTTAAGATTTATACATATTTAATGAAAGCGACACCCTGACTATTGATAATCTTATGTAAAATTGACGATACGACTGTCAATATTTGATTTTATTAAAATTGACAAATTAACCGTCGATTTAATTATTAAAGTACCAATAATATCGTCATCTATTTTATTTTTTTATCTATTTTAAATAAAAAAGCGACAACATTGGCGTCGATTTTTAATAGCCATATTTTTTAAATTATTTTTTTTCATTTGAAAACAGTAGACAATTAATGCAAATAAAATTTATACAAAATATTAGATAATTAATGAGGCAAATAAACCTTTAAATATAAAAATAAAATTTATACTAAATATTAGATAACAAATAATCTTCTAACATAAATATTCAAGACAAGAGAAATAACTAAATAAAAAATATTCGTCTAAATTTACTAATAATACAAAATATTTAAATCAAAGTAAATAACCTTATTCGTACTTATCTAAATAGTTATCATCTAAGTCATCGAGATCATTAGAATCATCTTTCATTTGAGAAACCATTTCCTTCTTCACTAGGCAGTGGTACTCAGAGGCATCATCAACAACTAATACCTGAATTATGGTTTTTCTATCGAAATTTGACTCCCATATTTCTCTCATTTTGTCACTTCTTGAGTTATTATTATTTTAGCTTTCAGGCCTATTTCTTTGAGGAGAACAGGTTGTAGGGGGACAAAAAGACGAATGATATTGATCAACATATAGTTATAAATAGTGGTCACTACAAGAAAAACGTTGAGTACCGTCAAATTATTTTCGTCCAATGCCAATTACTGGCGGATTTTTCATCGGTTTTTTCAATAAATTTTTTGATGTTGAGTTCTTGATTACTGTCGAATTATTCTGACAGTAACTTTGGCGCCATATCACGTGCTTTAGCGCCAAGTTACCATCGGATTTGTCTGTCGGTAAATTCTACAGTAGTTTTTTTTTTGCACAGTTAAGCCACAATTAGTAGTCAAATTAAAACTCTTGTTAACAAAATTATTAGCAGAAATTCAAAATTACTAGAAATTAACAAATTATTTTATTAAAAATAAATAGTTTGAATATAATAAAATATCACAGAAATAAAATACAACGAAGTAGACATAAAAAAGATTAAATCCCTAAACCCTATAGATCCTGGTAATCGTCGTCGTCGTCTTCCCCCTGCTGAGTGATGACAAGTCATCATATGCTAACTTTTCAAGCAAATTTCACTTGTTTCATTAGGTTTTATGCACTTTCTTACATTGTAAGTAAGTAGTTTGGAGTGGAATTACATGGTTTTGTTGAATCAATCAACCACCCTTTAATTGATACTAAATCATGAGGTTTAAGCTAAATTTAATTGGTTTTTGAATGATTTATAAACCTTGTGAATTTGGTGATACTTTGATTGGTTGTTTTGATTACTTGTAGGTGAAGAAAAGAAGAAAACAAGAAAGCGTAGTCTAAGAAGCGTGGCCCAAGAAAGAGAAAAGTATGGCAAAAGAAACAAGGAAGCGTGGCACAATGAAGGAGGAAAGCCACAATGCTCTCTCCAAGAGCTCAATGCTCTCCAAAAGAGCACAATAATGAACCAAGGAAGCAAAGGCTTGGATGCTACGCTCCCCTTGAGAGCTGAGCACTATAATGAACCAAGGAAGGAAGGGGAGAAGCACAATGCTCAGCTCTTGCCAAGAGCATTATCGGGCTCCATCCAAAATAAATTCAAAGAGAAAAGCTTGCCAATGCTTTCCACAAGGTTCGAACCAAGCACCCAGGGCATGAGGAGAGGCGCTACTCACAAAGGAAAATAAGCCAAACTTGGCCAAAATGCACTCACAAGGATTCGAACCAAGGAGAGTCATGAAGAGTGGGAGAAGGCGCTACAAGAAACCAAGGAAATTGGCACCAAAATGCCCCCACCATGGTTCGAACTTGGAACCTCATTCACCAAGCAAAGAGAGCTGCGCTCTCAAGGAGAGCTGAGCGCTCTCAAGGAGAGCTGAGCGCTACCTTCCTTGCTTGCTAGCAAAATTGACACGGCCCAGGGAGCATTGGTGCGCACAAGACACACCAAGACAAGGCAATGTTGCGCTCTCCCCAAGAGCTGAGCACTACCCTGGTGCTGTCCAAGCTTGGCACATTACAAAGGGGCAAGGAAATTATGCCCAATGATGCGCTCTCCCCAGGAGCTGAGCACACTACTGGGAGAAAACACCCATGGGCCAAAATTGAACCAAAATTCAATTTAAATTCAATTCTTCACCAAATTAAAAAGCCCACTCCAAATTCTAAAATCCAAAAATAGGAAGTGTATAAATAGAAGCTAGTTTGATTTAGATAGGACCTTTACTTTTACTCTCATTTTAGAATTTTCATTTTTACTTTCTTGTGAATTGTCACTTTGGATCTCGGAGAATTGGGAAGGAGAATTGATCTCTCTTCTTCCTTGTTCTTGCTTTTGCACTCTTTACTTCTTGTCTTGGATCTTGGGTGAAGAATTGAAAAAATTCTGTTTCAATCTCACCTTGAGATCTCTTTGTTTATTTTTCTGTATAATTTTTAGCAACAGTGATTTGAATCCAAATTCTATTTACTGCTTTCATCTTCTACTTCTTCTACAATCTACTCTTCTACTTCGTTTGCAATTGTTCTTGGTTGGATCAAGGAAGGAATTGAGATCTAGACTTGTTCTCTAGTCTCCTCCACCCCTGAGATCTTCAACTTTCTTTTAGTTATTGCAATTGAGCTGCATTTCATTTTCTGTTTGGTTTCTGAAGTAATTCTGCTTTTCTTGTTTAGATCTGCTGCATTTCAATTCTTCCTCTACTTCTTTGCTGATTGTCATTTACTTTTTCTTGCTTAATTTCTACAATCCCAAATCCCAAATCCTTTTATGATTCAAGCCATTTACATTTCTTGCACTTTAAGTTTCAGTTATTTACGTTTCTTGCAATCTAAGTTTCTGCAATTTATATTACTTGCACTTTAAGATTTAGTTCTTTTAATTCTTCCGCACTTTAAATTCTTGTCAATTATCTCTCTCCCTTTATATTTCATGCAATTTAGCTTCTGTTGGATACAAATCACTCAAATCAACACTTGATTCGCTTGACTAAATCAACCACCTGACTAAAATTGCTCAATCCTTCAATCCCTGTAGGATCGACCTCACTCTTGTGAGTTATTACTACTTGATGCGACCCGGTACACTTGCCGTTGAGTTTAGGTGTTGGAATTCGTTTCCAACACATCACTCAGCCGACGGCAGACTAGGTGCTGATGTCGGTGCCCCACCAGTAGCGTTGCTACTGGTACCAACAGCGCCGCTGGCTCCAGTACGCATTTGCTAGTTGTACACCTCTATCTACTCTCGCAAAGGATCTAGCTGCTCCAACTTCTCCGTCAGGTCCGAGATGATGGCAACAACTCCTCTCACGCATGCAAGAAGGTTATTATACCTCTACTCAGACTATTTCACTTGTTGGTGAAGCTCCTGTGTCAACTTCTGCACCTCCTCCCTTAAGTCAACAATTTCCTGGGGATCGGTAGGACTGGTGGCAGAGACAGAGGCAGAGGAAGCCACCAATACAGAGGAGCGGAGGCCATTGGTGAAGAACAACCCCAACCCGAAGTGGCGATTCTTGTGGGGTTCAGAGGTGGTCTCATGCCAAACCCTCTTAGGATCTACCACAGAGGTCTCGGAGCTGGCTTCATTGTTCCCACTAAGTGGCTGAGACTGTTGGGTTGCGGCCTCCAATCTCTGCGTGTACTCTTCCTATATCACACACGTTGTGATTAGGATAACAGTTAATTGACTTTAAACCAAATAAATTTGAAACTTAGAATTATTTAAAACTCACATAATGGGCCGCAGACCGCTCATCAGCAAATTTGTCCTTGTTGGTATTCAAGGTATGGGTATACTTGAAGTTCTCCACCAATGTCGCTTCACGATCCAACGAATTAAATGACACATAATTCAAATCAACCAAAAAAATAAATCAACAAACAACTAATTCAAGTACTAACAAATATTACCAAACTACTTACCAGTCTGCTCTTCGTCTTCATGAAAGTCGTCGACCCACCCGTATACTTCAACGACCTCGGCAAAGTCCTGTTGGCGATGCTTGTCGGATGGCAATGCTTGAACCTTTCATCATTTCTAGAATGAGCCTCCAGTTCCTTCTTGGTAGATGGACGGATCCAGGACGTTAGGTGGTCGCACACCTATAACGAATGTCTCTCATCATCTGCTGAATTCGTTTAGCTACCGGCTGGTTGTAGATCTTCTTGATCATGAGATTATGTTCCGTATCACATATGAATTTCAACTACACAAAGTGATTCAACAACGTTAATTAGTCAAAATACAATACAGTTCAAATACAGTTAATTAATTCAACATTATTGAGTTTTTACCGCCCACTTCTGAAACCATCGCTCTCTGGTCTCAGCAAGGATCTTCGTGTAGCTCAGTCACGGGTGGTCGTACATTGATTTAATAACCTTGGAGATCTCCTATGTGCAAGCATTGTTGTTTAGTGAAAACCTATCAAAGAAACAATCTAAGATTACCAAACACATAGAAACACATAAACTTAAGATTAACAAACTTAAGATTAAAAAATAGTATATACTCACGCCTGTATGTCATTGGGCTAAATCCTCAGCCGGATGATGGGCGGCGGTGGAAGGGCATCTTATAACACCCTACCACACAGAGCTTTACGCCTAGGATGTAAATTAGAGGTGGCGAGGTGCTACGACCTATAAAATTAAAATATACATATATAGATATATTAAAAAGGAGAATTATCTAGGAGCCTTGAAGAAAAATTAAACGAGATACAAACAGAAGAGTGCATCACTCACAATCGGATCAACACAGAAAGGTAGATAAGATTGAACAGAAAAGATAATATATATATATATATATATATATAAGATCAGAGTTCCAAAGATATAAATAACAAGTTCTAGGCTCGACCTGCGAAACAAAGGCTGACCAAAGTATACAAATACATATATATGACCGCAAGGGCAACCCAAAATATATGACAAAATATCTGTTTCTCTAAGTCAGCCTCTAAGAGGAACAAAACACAAAATATACAAGACGTTGAATCTATATACATATATACATAGACGAAATACAAACCCTAAAACTCAAAATATAGTTCTTCGCTTCCAAAAGAGTCTTCAAAAAGCTCAGAGAAGTGCCTCTCAACCTACATCTGAAAAATAACATGTATGGAATGAGAACCGAAGTTTCTTAACATGGTAAAGGTGCCCATATAGATAATATATAAGGTCCCGGAAAAACCAAAGGCATTCCTAGAACTCCGACACTCAGAATTAAACTTAAAGAAATAAATTAAACCATAAATTTGGTAAAACTCTCTAAGGTGTCCAAGTCTCAATCAAACTCTAATTCTACAATTCACTTTCTGTCTCATTGAACCTTATCCCTATAATCCACTTTTTGTCTCCTCCAATCAAATTGTAATTCAATCCTTTACTTTTTGTTTCCTTCAACCCTCCGAATCACTGGTAGAACTGCCATCGTCACTCCTCCACCAGACAATGGACCTCTCAGTTGCACAGACAAAGAAAACACAAATAGGATGCAGTTACAACAGGTAAAGCATATAGCAAGTAGACATAGTAATTCAAATAGGCAAACCCAAGTAATGCAAACTCAAACAAAACAAACAAATGCATATGATGTATGCCTGCCCTATGGCTGATGATATCATCTGTCGATTATATAGCCAAACCCGACATGTTCTGATAGCTAACCTTGGACAGAAACACCCATTGCGGAGCAAGTGGATTCGAGCTACAACCCCATTGCAACTACTCGCTTAACCCAGAACAAGTGGAATAAACCACTACTGTTGCTACTACCCAATCGGGTGTTTAAAAGTTCAACCTGGAGCAAGTGGAATAATCCACTACTGCTGCTACTACTCAGGTGTCACAATCACTGACCTGGAGCAAGCTGGACGAACCACAATCCTACTGACCCGGAGTAAGCTAGACGAACCACAATCCTTGCTACTGCCCAGGTATCTCAATCAAATTCAATTTCATTTTTCACATTCATTCACAACATCATTTCAATTCATCGCTATTTATACCCAACAACATTATAATTTCACATACAAACTCATATTCTCATGAAGAATCATTAATCCAACACATACAACTCACATACGCTTCATACACAACCCATATACCATATTTACATACATCACAATCACCTTACCATCCTCTCAACATGTGAATTCATCAACAACAACCAATAAGCTCCAAATACAACACATTAAACTCTACATTCATCACCTTTATTTACTTAAACATTAACAATTCACATATTCAGCTTATCCTACGGTCAACTAGCCTAAATTTTCACATGACATTATATATTATCTACGAAAAACTAAAACCATACATTGGCCGATTCCACCCTAAGCCTGGAACACCTCAATTATCCACTGTTCCTCAAGCTCCAAAGTTTCAACTCCTTCCCAATTGAATTTATAGCTCCCAGAATTCAATTTCAAACTTTCAATATCTACCAATTTAACTCCAAATCATCCAATTCAACACAATTCAATCTATTTCGATGAAATTCACCAAATTAATAACTAGGGTTCACATAATTGAATAATCACAAGAGTTTAGAGTTTTCTTACCTTACCCGCGGATTAATTAGACAAAATCCAATAATTATCCACCACTAGAGTACCCTTAAACCATCAAAATCACAAAATCTCTCAATACCAAAACCTAAAATTCGTGAAAAAGGAGGAAACAGAAAACCGGACAGATAATATTAAATTTCTTACCAAATTGTTGGGTGAGTTTTGTAGAGAATTCCGAGACGAATGCGTGGCCACAAACGGCTTGTCAATCGGAGCTCTACGGAGGATTAAAGTTTGAAGCGTAATAGGGTTTGTGTTTTGTTTTCCTTCCTCTTCCCAGCTGTGTGAACTCAACGAGAAGGGAGAAGAAAGGCTAAAGCTTGCATTTATATGGGAGTTGGGTATGTGGACTTAGACTCACTTGGGTTCGGTTTGGATCCGGTCTAATTGATTCGGTCTATTGGCCCGTTTTTGGGTCAAAAACTTTAAAATTAGTGTTAAAATTCATATTTTTGATATGTCTACTCTTCTAACTTATCAAATGTTAATTTTCTAATAGGTCAGATAGACAATCCTACACAATCATATTAGGTCAAATTAGGTACCCACAGGTAGAGTGTATGTTGCCAGGCCTACTCCTTTCTCGGGTAGATGCTCCAATTTGAATATCCTGTATTAAATATGTTTAAAAATATACAAGTGCTTGCTGAGTTGCTTGGGCATTTCCATTTTTATTGCTTTTGGTCATGGCATTTCCATTTTCTTTCTTTGAAAAAAGAAACACGGAACTGGGTCAAATGAGCAGGGACCTGGTCCACCTTTGAAAGATAAACTCAAATCTAATCCAACCCAAGTGGCTCAAATTGGACTGTCATCTACAAGGGGTGGGCCACGAGCCCATCAACATCATATAAAATTATAAACCAAGTTTTTTTGTTTTTGCCATTAATCCTTTAAAGTTAAAAGTGATTTCTGAGTTCTGATGGCATTCTTTTATAATTTTTTTCTTTACTAAAGGTAGTAAAAAAAATCAAATAGAAAACTCCAAATTTAGATGTATAGGACTTAATTGTTTAAATATTAAATAAACTCCAAATAGATTTTTATTTAAAGGTTCTTTATTAAGTTAAGAGTTTTGATTCTTTACTATTTAGACAAATATTGACTATATTATTACTATGTTTTATATAAATTGTTCAAATTTATAATAGCAATTTAGTTTACCTATTTTTTTATAATATAGTATTTGATATAAAAATTTAAATAACATCATATATTAAAACTTGAATTTTTAATTTAAAATATAAATATATAAAATATTTTACCTGCTACACAAAAAATATTGCACTTTCTATATTTTATTTATTTTACGAAAAAATATTTTTTGTGTTTTATAATATTTATTTATCTCTTAATTTTGTCTTTCAATTATTTTTCACTCACCTTGTCTCGCATATGAATGTCAATGGATAATAAATGATGGATTGTCTTTGGGTTGAATACAATGAGAGATTGAAACATCAAATGTGAAACGAAAATGAATGTATGAATAATAGGAAATATCAATTTTCAAGTCTAAAATGTGTAGCCAGTAGCCTAGTAGAGTGCGAAAAGTGTGACCCAGTTAGTTATTAGTTAAAGAAATTTTATAACATTGAATATACGGATATAAGGTGGAATTCAAACTAATAATATTTATTTAAATTGATAAAAGAACTAACAATATTTGACTAATTCAAATTAATAATGGTACTGAAAATCTATAATTATGAAAATAGGTCGAACCCTACATCTATTAAAAGAGTTTTTTTAGTTGCTTTCATAGTAAACGAGAGATCAATTTATATCATATAAATTAAATTTATTTATTTCGCTCAAAATTTAAAAGTTACTAAAATGGAAAGAAATTAAGAGTCCGTTTAAATTGACTTAAAAAGTTTTTTTTATCTTTTTAAAAAAAATTTTAATTGACAAAAATTTATTTGATAGACTTTTTAAAAAAAAATTAAATATTAAATACGCGTTGTCTACTTTTTCTTTTTCTTCCTTTCTTCCTTCTTCTTCTTCCATTTCTTCTTCTTACAAACCTCATCTTTTTCTTTTGTTTTTTTTAACATTTTTTTCTCTTAATTTCTTCTTTTCATTCTTCTTTTTTTTCACCCTTCTTCATCATTTGTCATTATAGTCATCTTTTCCATCTTCTTTTACTTTTATATATGTTTAAAAAATTAAAATAAAAAATTTTAATCCACAACACAAATTTTTGTTCTCTCTATCATTCATTTATTATATAATTGATTTAATGGTACATATATTTAACGCATGAAATAAATTTCATTAAGTATTTTATTTGAATAAAAAATATTGTATTTAAATTATTTAAACTCTAATTAATTATATTACATTATCGCACCACTTCTACTCTTATAGTAATTCTATCATTCATTTATTATATAATTGATTTAATGGTACATATATTTAACGCATGAAATAAATTTCATTAAGTATTTTATTTGAATAAAAAATATTATATTTAAATTATTTAAACTCTAATTAATTATATTACATTATCGCACCACTTCTACTCTTATAGTAAGTAATACAAAGTTAGGGAAATATTTATATAATTTTAAGAATAAACACTGAATTCGGTCCTTACCCATTTTTATAAAGAACAAAGCGATTCTTATCTAAAAAAAAGGGACACTTCGACTCTCAATCTTTTTATTTTGAGACAATATGATTTTTCTGTTAAAAAATTTATTAAATAATAATAAAAATTAGTTTTATGGGATTTGTTTGTATTTTGTGGGGGGTTTTAAACCTCCACAAACTATTAATAAGTTTGTTTTTAAAAAATTTCTTTACCAATAATGGTTATGTGAAGAAAAACTATTGATAAAAATGATACTGCAAAAAAAAGTAATTGTAGTACAAATACCTTTAAAAAAAATAACATTGAATGAGAAATGAAAGAAGAGAATTTTAATGTTCATAATATTAGTATTGATGATGATGACGGTAGAGGAGATAAGAATGATGATAAAATAATAAAAATAATAGAGATAGGAGTGATAATAATGAAGATGAAGAAAGTAGTGGTAGTAGTGGTAATAATTGGTTATATTATTAAAAAGAATTTTGTGGAGGTATAAAATTCCCACAAAATACAAATAAAACTCCCACAAGAGTAATTTTTTGTTATTATTTAACGGATTTTTTAATAGAAAAATTGTATTATCCCAAAATAAAAAGATTGAGAGTCGAAGTGTCTTTTTTTTTTTTTTATAGAAATCACTTTCTACTTCGTAAAAATAGATAAAGATCGAATTGGGTGTTTACTCTAATCTTAATATATGTTATACGGGTATTTCAAAAATTTATTTTTGTTCAAACTTTAACTTTAAATTTAATTGACAAAACTATCTAACAAATTATTTGTTTTAAATAATTTTATCGTACTAACTTAATTTTTAATAAATCATCAACATCAAATTAATTTGTGCTCATCATCTTAGAATTAATAATACTAATCTTATCCGATAAAAAATAGTAATTTACATAATTGTCAGAATTAAACCGATATTAAATCGGTCAAGTTATTGATTTATTAATTTATTAGTTCAATCGATAATTATTGGTTGAATCGGTAAACTGGTCTAACATAAATAAAAAATATAAAATAATCAATAACTTAAAATTAAGATTTAAAATACATATCTTCACTAACATTTTATGAAAAATTAAGTTTCAAATTTTAAAAACAACTAATATATAAAAAAATAAAATTTATCCGTATTACTATAATAATATCTTAATTTAACACAGTAAAAGTAACAATTAATTTATAAAATTTATCATCTAACTATAAAATTAGTAAATTTTAACACTTGCATTAAAAAAAAATCTTAATCACAATACTAATATTAAAATAGATCAAATAAATTAATAAATTTTTAGTGAAATTTATATTTATATTAATAATGATACATAATTAAAATATAATTAATTTAAAAATAAAAATACAAAATTAAATTAAATTAGATATTTATAAAATTATGTAATTAAATGTATACTATATAATTAATAGTTGTTATATATAATAATAAGACATATCATGGATCTGTGGTAATTGAGAGGTGTTGCGACTCTAAGTTTCTTGGTTTTAATCTTGGCATAGACATTTTAAAAAACTTTTCAAAAAGACCTGAATAAATATTAAACACTTTTTAATTAAATGTTTAATTGGGCATTAAAATAAAAATAAAGTAAGTGGGGTTGACTCGAATAATTATAGTGCCAAAAGTTCGTTATTTGATCGGCTGGCGTCTCACTTAGTGAGATGATTTTGAATTTGTCTTTCACTCTTCTTAACAGTGGGTTAATAGATTAGTGCGCCAAGTCCATCAAATTTCTCTTTTTTTTATAAATTATTAAATATTAAATAATATATATAATTTCACAATTATTTTAATAAATTTATAATTTTTAAAAACATAAAAAATTATAATTTCTAAATTCATAAATACTACAGTCTTTATAATTATAAATATATAATAAATATAATCATAAACCAAATTTTTTGAAACAAATAATAAAATTAATATTGTCTAAAGCAAAATAAACATTGTCCAAAATATATAATTAAACATCTTTAAGTTTATAATCAATCAAACATAAAACATAATCCAAAATATAATTTAGAACATCTTCGATTATCATCTTCTTTTTCTTATAGATCAATAACATTCTATTTTGCTGAGGTCCGATAAAGTCCATAAATTAAATAGTGCGAGTTAGGCAGAATTTTAAATTTAACAGTTTCAAATTTTCAATTTAATTCACTTTTTTTTGGCGTTTTTTAGCGGATTACATGACCAATCCAGCAAATTTCAACCCGTTTATCATCCTAGCTGCAGGAACTAAAATCCATACTTATTAATTTGTCACAATTGATTTGCCAAGAATCAAATAGGTTATAAGAATCTATTTTTTGTCAAAAATTATAATAAACCCAAACTATAAATGTTCTTGCATCAAAAATAGCATTGAGCTACATCTTTCTGATTTTTAACCCAACTACATCTCTAAAGTTCAAAATATAAATTCTTTAAAATTTGAACAACATTTTGTATCTCTGTAATTTTAGCTATGTTATGTTAGGTGATGATGAGTATAAACTTACTAAAAAAATAATAAAAATGTTATTATTACATTAAAATTAGTCACTAAAATAAGTCATTGATGTATTTGTATATAAATACATGTGTACTTTAATTTATTTTCAATATGTATTTATATTCTAACATGTATTTTATATTAGAAGCTAATTTTGGTGGCTGATTTTGGTGTGCATGTAGCATAGTCGAAAAATAAGATTATTTAGATGGATACGATGTCAACCATATATAAATGAACATAACAAAAAAGAGATAAATACCAAATCGGTACTCAAAAAATTCTAGCGCTGACAAAATAGTACCTGACTTTTGTTATTGACAAAATAGTCCCTAAAAGATTTTAAAATTTGACAAAATCACCAAACCGTAAAAGGATGACGTCACAGTGAATGAAAAACGCTGATATGGCCATTGGAAGCATAGTTGTCAGAACCGAACCGGTGATCGCAGTCAGGTCACTGGGTCACTGGGTCATTGGTTCAACCGGTGGGTCACGGGTTGAACCACCCACCGGTTGAACCAATGACCCGGTCCTATGTAAATAAAAAATAAAATATAGTAAAAAATTTAAAATTAAAATTTAAAATACATATTTTCACTAACATTTTAAAAATATCTAGCTATTCTAAAACAATATGAAACAGGAACAATAAGTATTTTGTTAGTTTTACTCTATCATAAATATTTTTATTTTTTATATTAAAATAACTATTATTTTCAAATTTTAATAATTTATTAATTAGTTTATATCTATTATACTATTATATACTACAAATATTTATTAAAAAATAATATTAATAGATATTATATAATTATAAAAAAATAAATGAGTTTATAATTATTGTTAAATAAAAGGGTAAAACACTCAATTAAACCAAGGGGAGAAATTTTTTACACAAATCCGCCAAACCAAAATTTGGTTCATGAATCAACCAAGGCATGTTTATATGTAGTTTGAACCAACTAAATTCGAACTCAACTTTCACATAATTCGAACCATGTTCATTCGAATTATACACAATTGCACACACGCATTAATTCGAATCAACCTGATTCGAATTACACACAGTCATTCGAATAAGGCCCATGCACGCGTTCTCAAGTAATTCGAATTTGACTGATTCGAATTATTCATGGTATAATTTGAATTATGCTGTTAAAAAAATTAATAATTTATTAAAAAATTTTATTAAAAAAATTAAAAAAATATATATTTTATTTCATACATTAAAAAAAGGCTAGCAAAATATTTAATTACGAGACTTCTTTAAAATATTAATGAACTATCAATTCGAATTCCATACAATACTCTTTTGTCTATTTTTAATAGCTCATGAATATTTTTTTAAATTTTTTTAATAAATTTATTTAAATTATACTACAAAAAATATTTTATTCTATGCAAAACAATTTTAAAAAAAATGGCTTAAAAAATGTTAGGAGTATTATAAAAATTTGTAATGTTCTAATGACTTAGGTAAATGCATACATGTACTCAAATTTTAAATAAAATACTCTACATAGTCAATAATAATTTAGAAATTAAAAAAATATTTTATTCCATACAAAACAATTAAAAAATATATTTTATTCTATACAAAATAATTTTAAAAAAATGGCTTAAAAGATGTTATGAGTATTATAAAAGTTTGTAATATTCTAGTGATTTAAGTAAATACATGATAAAAATATATTTTTTAATTTCTAAATTATTATTGACTATGTAGAGTATTTCTTTAATGTCCTAAGTCATTATGACATTACAAATTTTTATAGTACTCCTAACATCTTTTAAGTCATTTTTAAATTATTTTGCATAGAATAAAATATTTTTTTGTGGTATAATTTAAATAAATTTATTAAAAAATATTCATGATAATTTTTTAATAAAATTATTTAAATTATATGGTGAGATATTACATGATTCAAATTATCATGGAGAAGTTCAAATTACTCCGATTCAAATTATATGGTGAGCAATTCGAATTCTATACAATACTCTTCTACCCATTCTTGATAGCTCATGAATATTTTTTAATAAATTTATTTAAATTATACCACAAAAAAATATTTTATTTTATGCAAAATAATTTAAAAAATGGCTTAAAAGATGTTAGGAGTACTATAAAAATTTGTAATGTCCTAATGACTTAGGACATTAAAGAAATACTCTACATAGTCAATAATAATTTAGAAATTAAAAAATTTTTTTTATCATGTATTTATTTAAATCACTAGAATATTACAAACTTTTATAATATTCATAACATCTTTTAAGCCATTTTTTTAAAATTATTTTGTATAGAATAAAATATATTTTTTAATTATTTTGTATGGAATAAAATATTTTCTTTAATTTCTAAATTATTATTGACTATGTAGAGTATTTTATTTAAAATTTGAGTACATGCATGTATTTATCTAAGTCATTAGAACATTACAAATTTTTATAGTACTCCTAATATTTTTTAAGTCTTTTTTTTAAATTATTTTGTATAGAATAAAATATTTTTTGTAGTATAATTTAAATAAATTTATTAAATTTTTTTTAAAAATATTCATGAGCTATTAAAAATGGACAAAAGAGTATTGTATGAAATTCGAATTGATAGCTCATTAATATTTTAAAGAAGTCTTGTAATTAAATATTTTGTTAGCTTTTTTTTAATGTATAAAATAAAATATATATTTTTTAAATTTTTTAATAAATTATTAATTTTTTAACAGCATAATTCAAATTATACCATGAATAATTTGAATCAGTCAAATTCGAATTACTTGGGAACGCGTGCATGGGTGTAATTCGAATCACGTTGAATCGAATTAGTGTGTGTCCAATTGTGTATAATTCGAATGAACATGGTTCGAATTATGTGAAAGTTGAGTTCGAATTTAGTTGGTTCGAACTACATATAAACATGCCTTGGTTGATTCATGAACCAAATTTTGGTTTGGCGGATTTATGTAAAAAATTCTCCCCTTGGTTTAATTGAGTGTTTTGCCCTAAATAAAAATATAATTAATTTAAGAATGAATGAGTTTATAACTAAAATTAAAATAAATTAAATAGAAGTAAATTATTTGCTGGAACATATTTATATATATATTAATTTGCATATATCTATACCAATATATAAAGCCAATACCAGAGTTTGGTGTCCAATTTTTATAGACACCATTTGCCCTCAAATAATTCATTTTATAAATCAAATTTATGGACAAAATAGTAATAATACATTTTTGTTTATAATTAAAAAAAAAGTCATTAACCCATTAGATAACTGCTGCAATCTTATATATAAAGCCAATACCAGAGTTTGGTGTCCAATTTTTATAGACACCATTTGCCCTCAAATAATTCATTTTATAAATCAAATTTATGGACAAAATAGTAATAATACATTTTTGTTTATAATTAAAAAAAAAGTCATTAACCCATTAGATAACTGCTGCAATCTTGAGAAAATTAAATAACTGCTCCACTTACAAATATTTCTCACTATTGTCGATTTTTTTTCTGCATCTTGCTATCTTTTGGTTCAGACATGCATTTACTAAGAAAGGGACACCTGCAAATCATCATGAGAAGATTTGACAAGGAAGTTGATACAATTTCTATTCCAACTCCATTGCCAAATACAGGTACCTTTTGAAAAATAATAATAGACGAATCAAATTTATGGACAAAATAGTAATAATATATTTTTGTTTATAATTAAAAAAAAGTCATTAACCCATTAGATAACTGCTGCAATCGTGAGAAAATTAAATAACTGCTCCACTTACAAATATTTCTCACTATTGTCGATTTTTTTTTCTGCATCTTGCTATCTTTTGGTTCAGACATGCATTTACTAAGAAAGGGACACCTGCAAATCATCGTGAGAAGATTTGACAAGGAAGTTGATACAATTTCTATTCCAACTCCATTGCCAAATACAGGTACCTTTTGAAAAATAATAATAGACGTTATGATAATATACAAGTGATTGGTATTTTATATTTACGGTTTATTTTATTTTTGAGTACTAATTTTTAATTTTTAAAAGAAAATTCAAAGGACAAGTACTCTTTATCTTATTCCATTTTTACATCTAAAGTTTGTATTTTTTTTTGTATAATTATAGATCGAGCACTACTACTCAAAACCAATATATAAAGCCAATACTAGAGTTTGGTGTCCAATTTTTATAGACACCATTTGCCCTCAAATAATTTATTTTATAAATCAAATTTATGGACAAAATAGTAATAATACATTTTTGTTTATAATTAAAAAAAAGTCATTAACCCATTAAATAACTGCTGCAATCGTGAGGAAATTAAATAACTGCTCCACTTACAAATATTTCTCACTACATCTTGCTATCTTTTGGTTCTGACATGCATTTACTAAGAAAGGGACACCTGCAAATCATCGTGAGAGGATTTGACAAGGAAGTTGATATAATTTCTATTCTAACTCCATTGCCAAATACAGGTACCTTTTGAAAAATAATAATAGACGTTATGATAATAAATACAAGTGATTGGTATTTTATATTTATGGTTTATTTTATTTTTGAGTATTAACTTTTAATTTTTAAAAGAAAATTCAAAGGACAAGTACTCTTTATCTTATTCCATTTTTACATCTAAAGTTTGTATTTTTTTTGTATAATTATAGATCGAGCACTACTACTCAAATATATTCTATAATACTAAAATTTATCTATAAATATATTCTATATTTATTAAAATTTATCAATATTTTTTTTGCATTGTTTGATACGCATTATCAAAGTCTATGTTTATTAATTGATACGTATTATTAAAGTCTATGTTTATAATTTCCTAAACTATCTAAATTATTAATTATGTAGAGTATTAAATTTGACATTTATTTATAAAGAGTACTAAAATTGACATTTACTAATTTTTTAAATTATTGCAAAAAGATTAATTAATTTAATATTATTCATCTGTCATATGATTGGCATATAAAAGATGTAAAAAAATTTATACTTACCAATGGTAGAGTGAAAAATCTCTACGTATATTTTGTTAATTTTTTTCTTTATTTTTAATATGTTCTATATTAAAAAATATTATTTTTTATTAATTATTAGATTGACATATAACACAATAAATATAATAAATATAGTAAGATACGAACTTTGTTAATTAATTTTTTAAATAATCTGACAACTTAAGATAAGAACTTTGTTAATTGGTTTTGTTAATCTCTTTCTTATTTTTAATCTATTTTACATTGGATAATATTATTTTTTATTAATTATTAGATTGACATATAACATTTAAATGTGTTAAGATAAGAACTGTGTTATATATTTTTCGTTATTTCAACTTTTATGATTATCTCGTTCTCTTTATTTTTCTATGTCATAGGCTAAGTAAGTTTTAATTTATTATTCTTCTTATATATATATATTCTATTTTAAAAATTATTTTATTTTTTTAGATTTTCTAATATTTTTATTGTATTTTTCTTTTGCTTTATCTTCTGTTAAACGATTCTAACCGTATGATCAAGAAAGAAGTTTAAGATAATAAGTTTGAATTTTGGTAATTTATTGAGTCTAATTGAAATAAACACATTGAAATACAATAAACAAAATCGTTAATGCAACATTTATTAATGAATAATTACTAAAAAAAAATATTATCTATACCAATATATAATGGGGATATAGAATTGTGGTATCCAATTTTTTCTTCTTATTTTACCCTTGTTTTCTTTTTATTAAAAATTGGCTTTATCCTATAACAGAACTTAAAAATAGATTTCAATAAAAAAACTGCTACTACGTACTCAATTCTTTTTATTTTATTTTATTTTTTCAAAAACTGGCTTTAACTCACGACAGATTTAAAACTGATTTACTTTCAACCCACGACAGAATTTAAAGCTGATTCACTTGATTCACTTTCAATAAAAAAAACTATTAATACGTATTCAATTTAAATACCAATTCACTTTCAATAATAAAAACTTCTGCACACCTTCAATCGTACTTTACTCAAGAGAGTTAAATATCTGTTTCACTTTCAATGGTGCTCTTGCAATCGTTTTTCTTCTTTGCGTCTTGCTACCTTATGTTCTGACAAATATAATTGGAAAATTCAACGAATCAGCAATCATATTATATCAACTAATATAATTTTTATCCCAAATCCATTGCCAAGTACAGGATTAACTACAATTAGACAAATGGTAGGAGCCACCCCATCATCATCATCATCATCATCATCATCATCATCATCATCATCATCATCATCATCATCATCATCATCATCATCATCATCATCATCATCATTTTGTTTCAGGTAACATAAAACTTAACATGTATTATGATAATTTAATTTTTTCGGCTATAAATTCAATTTTTGCTTAATATCTAAATTCTACTCTTTGAAAAATCTAGAATTGAAAGCGCATGATAATGGAATTGGTGCAAATAACAGACGTCATAGTAACATAATTGGTTGGTATTCTATAACAAAATTAATTAAATTAATATACACTATTTATATATTTCTGATGCTTATTATTTAACCTT
This sequence comes from Arachis ipaensis, assembly GCF_059453495.1. Classification (NCBI taxonomy): domain Eukaryota; kingdom Viridiplantae; phylum Streptophyta; class Magnoliopsida; order Fabales; family Fabaceae; genus Arachis; species Arachis ipaensis. Next base: position 25,124,616 of record NC_142441.1, on the reverse strand, counting down.
AAAAAATTACATATAACAGAGCACTTCTTAATAAAAAAATACAAAAAGTTACTAGAATTTTGTGTCAAATTTTTTTTAGACTTCGTATAACCTTACATAATTTATTTCATAAAATAAATTTAGTGGACAAAAAAATAATTTTTTTTAATATTCCATCTTTATCATATAGTATATAAATAATTAAAAAATTAAAATAAACAATGTATTCATTAAACTAATAATAACAAATAGATTAAAGAGAAAAAATATTAACATATCGCTTATTTTTTGTCACGTGTATTTTTAAATTTGAGTGATTAAATATATTTTACAAAGTAATAACTATAAAATGAAAATAAATTTATTGCTCTAAATTATTAAAAGAAGTATTGAGTACTCTTTAACTAAAACTTTTATTATAAATTTATTACAAAAACATATATTTAGGTTTCAAATTAATGTAGATGCTTGGGATAAAATATTAAAAATAAAAAAATATGCATTTGCATTATTATATTAAAAAAATAAATAAAGTCATTTTAAACACAAAAATACTACGTTATAAGATAATTATAAAAAGTTGTCAAACATAATAATTTTATTATCAAAATAGTATTTATATATTGTGTTAAATTAATGTAATATAATAATTTTTAATATACTTTAATTTAATTTTTTTAGTTTTTATTTTAATTTATATATTTTCATATTTTAAAATTTTGGTAATAATATATATTTTTTATAATTTTAAAATAAAACCAGGAGAAATCTGACTTAAATACAAACATAATGATAGAAGAATACAAGAATATTGATATTTTATCTCATATATTTAAATACATGGCATAAATAAAAATTAATCCTTCTTATTATAAAATTATTTTCCATTTAAAAATTTAACAAATGCCAAAATTTGATCACGGTAAAATGGGTCATAATTTTATAAAAAATTTAAATACTATATTAAATATTACAAACAGTGATTGGATAAATAATTTTCAAATTCTAAAATTAAAAACATAGATAACGCTTTACATATTTATATGAGTTACTGAATCAATTTTTATTGAATAACTATTTTAAATATCAATTATAAAAAAATGCTACTATATTAGCCAATAATAATAATCATGAGACACGTAACATTATTTATTATTAAAAAATATATTAATTTAATAATATTAAATATGTAATAAATTCCTAATGTGAAATGTTAACATATAAACAAAAAAAATAAAGATAAATTAGAGTATAACAAATAAACTATTTTTTAAAAAATATTTCTACAATTTTAATAGACAAAATACTCATCATATTGTTAATTTATTATAATAAATTAAAAAAATAAATTTAAAAATATCACAAATTAATGGACGATATTCAAACTTTGAAAAAAATCAATGAAAAAAATATAATAGAAGAATATTATTTTTAAAATATTTTCTGTTTCAAAATAAAATTAAACAAATTTAAAATAATTAAAATCACCTTTATACGTGACATAAAAGTTAACTTTAATCATGATAACTAATTTTACTCTTATGAATTTAAATTATACTTATTATCTGTATTGCTCTTTAAAAATATAGGTCTGGAATCACATTATAATGAAGTTGTTCAAGTAAAAGATGTGGTGATGTCCTAACTGGTTAGTACCCTATATATTTAAAACATGTAATAACGTCGTTTTAAGTCATTTTTCCTATAAATCTTAATATAGAAGATTAACAAAATTAATTAACTTAATTTACGCGATTTGATTTGATTTCTGAGAACTAATTTTTAATTCTTTTAAGATAATCTACAACATATTAAGTTTGTATTTTTTTTGTATTAGTATAGGTCGAGACATACACCACTGCTACTAATTCAATGCCTCAATCAATCTCTTATAATAAACCAGTTACAAACAATGCTAAAAGCCATGCAAATATGAAGTTAGTACTCACTTACTCTACTTATATTTTAATATTTTATCTTCATCGCATAATATTCATTTAAAATATTTTTTGTATTGAATAAATTAAGAGGTTTGATATTGTACACTACTATATAAAATGCCTAATGTTAAACAAAATTATGAATTCTATAATAAAAAAATAAAACAAATAATTAACAAATACTATAAATTTTAAATAGGCAATACATTCATAAGACTAATAATAACAATAACTTTGTAATAAAATTTTGGTAACAACATATATCTTTTAAAATTAAATAGTAAAATTAGAAAAGATCTACCTTAAATCCAAAATAACAACTATTGGAAAATAGTACAAAAATATGTCTTATTTTATCTCATGTATTTATTAATGTATTGTATAAATTATATGGATCCTTTTTATTATTGAATCTTTACCCAATTAAAAATTTAATAGATAGTAAAATTTGGTCATGGCAAAATGTGTTCTAATTTTTTAAAAAATATCAAAATACTATATTAAATATTATAAGTCAATAGGTAACTAAATTAAAAATTCTCAAATTAAAAATATAGATAACATTGTATATATTTTTATAAGTTACCGGACAAATTTTTATTGAATAACTAATTTAAGTACAAACTAAAAAAATGCTACTACAAATATTATTTAATGGCAATAACCATAATACACATAATATCATTTAGTGATGAAAAATAAATCTTAATTAAATTACAATAACTAAATAATGAGTTCTTGATGATAAAAAAATTATCAAATTAAAATTTGATAATGTATGGAATATAACATAAACACCCAAAAAAAAAACAAAATAAAATACAATGAATAAACTAATTTTTAAAAATATTTTCGCAATTTTAGCGGACAAAATCTTCATTATATCGTTATTTTGTCATAATAAATTAAAAAAATTAAATTAAAAATATTATAAATTAATAGACGACATTCAAAACTTTTAAAGAAATACAATAGAAGCATTATCATTCTGAAAATATTTTTTGTATATTTTAGAATAGTTGAGAATAAAAATTTACTCTATCGAATATTTCACCTCATATATTACCTAGAACTTTAAACTATGACGATTTTATATTACCTATTTATTGTGTGGTTTTATAATTTAACATTTTAAAGTGTTTTATAGTAATTTTAATTTCAACAAAATATGATATAAATAAAATCATGTCAATATTAAAATAAAAAATATTTATCTAATAAATTTGAAAAGTAAATAATATATTAACAGAAAAATAAAATTAATTTCTTAAAAACAATAGAAAAGCGGCTGAACAGGCACGTTAGTGCCTGTTGAGCCGCTAGTATTAATAACAAGCTTAACAGCTTGTGGTTGTGAGCATTATGTTTTTTCTTGATGAGGGGGTTCGAACCCAGCTTCAACATTTTGAAAAAATTTTGAAACTCAAGCGGTTCGGTCGAACCGATCTTACCGAATTTGGCCGATTTTAACCGGTTCACTCTAGGTTTGACCGGTTCACACTGGTTCATTGTCTCATTCGGTCAGATCAATGGACCGGACCGGTTTAGAATCCGATTCACCGGTTTTTCGATTGAACCGGCCAGTCCGGTCCGATTTTGCTAACAATGATTGGAAGAGAGCTCCGATAGTGGCAAAGAGTTCCTGCAACCTTCTTCTTCTTCTTCTTCTTCTTCTTCTTCAACACACATGCCGCTGCATTCCCTTCCGCCATGGCACGTCGTTGCACCTCGCCATGTTCTTCATGTTCACCGCTTATTTTTCTTCTTCAACACGCTGTTGCGTCTCCTTTCGCGTCATCTTCCGCCAGACCGCCATGGCACTCCATTGTGTCCCCTTTCACCATGGCAGTAATACCTCGCCGCGTTCTCGTGTTCACTTTTTTTTCTTCAACACGCTGTTGGGTTCCTTCCGCGTCCTCTCCGCCAATGGCAATACCTTGCCACTGCGTCCCCTTCCTTCTGTTATGACAAAGAAGAAGCGTCTCCTCTACCATGGTAGCACGTCGTCGTTGCATCCCCTTTCGCCATGGAAAAGAAGAAGCGACCCCTCCACCATGGGAGCATTTCGCCGCTGCGTTCCCTTCTGCCATGGCGAAGAAGAAAAAGACCGAAAACATCGCCGGAGCTCTCTGCTATCATCGGAGCTCTCTTCTGACGACCACATCAACATTTTCGATTCACTGTGACGTCATCATTTTAGGGTTAGGTAGTTTTGTTAAATTTTAAAATTTTGCAGAAGCTATTTTGTTAATAACAAAAATCAGGTACTATTTTATCAACGCCTAAATCTTTCAAATATTAATTTAAAATTTATCTTTAATAAAAAAAAGAGAATATAAGAGAGAAAATTTGAGATTTTGAGTAACTCTTAATGTTGAAAAGATGCTAAAATATATATGGTTTTAGATAATTTGGACATGACAAAAAAAATTCGTAGAATATTCGATTAAAAAGATGGCTCAGATAAAAAATAGACAAGTGAAGAAGAGTTGTGAAAGACCTAATGACATCATACTTGTTGTTTATTGTTTATTATTGTTGTTTTCAAAAAATATATATTTTTGGTGATCAACTATGAAACTAAAGCACTTAGTTGAATTGTGTGTTTGTGTGTCCTAATAAAGAACATTTGTTTGACAATCCAAATCACCCATTGGTGTATCCAATTTTATTTTAGAAATGAGATTAGAAATACTATATATTATTAATTATCAATATAAAAATTATCTAAAATAATTTATATACTTAAAAATAAAAAATAAAAATTAAATTTATATTTTAATTTCAATACAATTTTAAAATATTATAATTTACTTAAAAAATATTTATATTATGTATATGTTATATTTGTATTTAACAAAAATTTTAAATTAATATATATTTTATTTTTATTTTTATTTTATAAATGTTATGTTTTATAATTGATCTGTCTAAAAAGTAAAATATTTGTTATTGGGTCTAGAAATGAGATTACATTCTTAGTGTTTAGTATATTTTTTTTTCTTCTTATTCGCCTTAGACACCAATATATGTGTATATGAGGAGTGCTAAAAAATTAGTAATTTTTATAATTTATAGTTATCAATTGGTTATTATTAATATTTTTGGTGTGAGATTATATCTAATAATATAGAATTATTCATTTTTTTACTAGTTAAGTAATGACCAAATTTTATTAAAATTGCTGATCTTCTAAACTTTCTTTATATATATATATATATATATATATATGTGTGTGTGTGGAGGGGGGTCGTTATACGTGTATTTCAAAGATTTATTTTTGTTCAAACTTTAACTTTAAATTTAATTGACAAAATTATCTAACAAATTGTTTTTTAAAATAATTTTATCGTACTAAACTTAATTTGTACTCATCATCTTAGAATTAATAATAATAATAATTTTATCCGATAAAAGTAGTAATTTATTATCCTCAGAATAAATATTAAATAAAAATTTATTATTGTATCAGTGTCTGAATAAATATTAAGTATTAAATATTTTTAATTAAATGTTTAATTGGACATAAAAATAAAATAGAAAAAAAGTGGGTTTGGACTCGAATAGTCAAGGTTTAACAAGTTGAAGTTGGTTTCAGAAGCATTCTAATCTTAATGCTACTAAATTGTTATTACTTTGTTCCCGGTCTTTCCAAATACTTGTAGTTTTTACTTTTTACTCTTTACTTTTTACTGCTAGTAGTTGTTGACTAATGCTAATAGCTAGGGGTGGCAAAGCGGGCCGGCCCGCCCCAACCCGCCCCGTCCCGCCTAAGCCCGCCACATAAACGGGGCGGATTGGCCCGTCCCGCCAACTAAAATGGGTTCAAAATGCTAGTCCGCCCCACTTTATGGCGGATTGGCGGGTTGGCGGGCTAGCCCGCTTGACTCTTTTTTTTTTTTGAAAAACCAAAAAATAATAATTAAAAAATCAAATACAAATAAAAAATAGTCAAATTATATTATAATTTTTTTACTATTTTTTTTAATTTTTAACTTCAATAAAATTGTTCAAAATAATATTTGTCAATAGAATCATCTTTATTTTAAAAAATAAGTTACATAATTTGAGCATATATACGAAATTGTAAAATAAAATAAATAAAGTTAATAACTCAAAAAAGAATAAAAACAAAAAATGAAAAAAAAATGTTTAAAAATTCTATAATTATTAATTTTATAATAGTAATCACTCTTTTATTTAATTAAAAAAATAAAAAATAAAAATTTTCGGCTCGGCGGACCGACCCGCCCCGCCCCGCCAAAACCCGCCAATTTGGCGGTGCGGGTTTGGCGGGTTTTTTTTAAATTTGGCGGGCTCCAATTCCTAACCCGACCCGCCTTTTTTAGCGGGTTTAGCGGATCGGCCCGACGGGCTCGACCCGTTTTGCCACCCCTACTAATAGCCTAATATGCTATTAGCGTAGGTGCAGGGAATTAAGAGGAATGCTAGGGCCAGTAATTTTGGTGTTGTGTAATCATTAATTGGCTATCAATAATATTTTTAATGGTGTGAGATTACATCTAATGGTAGAAGATCACTTATTTTTATTTTGATGGTTAAATACTGACCAAAAAACACAAAAATTGCTGGTCCTAGACTTTTTCGGGAATTAAAACTCATACTTGTTGTATTCCTTTGCTAGGTTGTTGTCTTTGTGGTGTTGGGCTTTCTCCTAACTCACAACCACGTCCCAAAAAAAACACCTAGTATTACTAGTTTACTACCAAGGGATTGACCAAAAATAAAAGTAAAGAACTTGTCCCAAAAAAAATAAAAGCAAGGAAAAACGCAAAACCAAATACCTATTGTATGTATAGATTCAGTCACGGACCCAGAAAATTTTATAATGGGATAAAAATACATTAAAATAATTTTTGTTAAACATCAATATATTTATAATTTGAAAAATACAAAAAAATATTTATAATTTGAAACTAAAATTATATATATATACACATAAAAAAAACTAATAATTTTATTTATATTTATAATAATTATGTATAAGGGTTAAAATAAAGAATATAAATTAAAATTCAATTAAAAAATTAATTTTTTCAACTAATTTTAATCAATATTAGTCAATTATTTTAAAATTATGTTATTTGCCTTAAATTTAAACCTTCAAGTCTCTAAAAAATTGAGAATTTTTATAATTAAAAAATAATTAATGTTAGATAACTAAAAGTCAACTTTTTATAATTTTTTATTATTTAATATATAAATAATATTTTTTTATCTCAACTAATTTTTTAAAAAAAATTATTTATATTTAGAAAACTAAGCATCAGTTTAGTAATTAATTAATTAACTATTTTAAAAAGAATATTATCACTATTTATTATTTTTTTAATTTTTAGTTTTTGATACTAAATTAAATTTAATGTGATATATAAAATTACATATTAAATTTAATAAAATATTTTTTTAATATAATTTGCAAAAAAATAATTTATAATTTAATATAAAAACATAGATAATATAATAATAAGATCAAATATATTTATTTATATATAATTATTATTAACTTTCATTATCCAGTGAAGACAAATGCCCCCCTCTCTTCTTAACCTAAATCCGTCTCTGTATGGATTGATTTACATACAAGTTTTTCTTTTTTTTTTTTATATATAAAATTCGAAATTATCATCTTATTTATCTCGTATATGAAAAATAAAAGTAAAAATAAAAAAATTAAGAAAAAGTCAAAATATAGATAACTGATAATTGAATCACTTGACTTATTCATCTATTTATAGATTTTATATTCTACTCTATTTTTAGATCTAACAATTAAATTAAATGTACGATTTTATTCCATGTAATAACCACGAATACATTACCAAAACTACAAAAGAAAAATCAATTATCAATGCTCTCTTTGTTTTGCTTTATTTTTTGAAAGTGAAATTGAAAGTGTTTAGTTTCTTTTTTCTTAAATAATATTAATGAACTCATAAAATTTTGAGCGCAGCCTACAAAATATGATCGAATATCTCGACTTCTATGAATCTGCGTTGATCAACCAAATGATGATTATGTGTATCAATCAATACGATAATCATAGAAACCAAAAAATTAGGGAGTGCCCTGCTGCTGCCAGGGTTTCAGTGTTCTGCTAGGGTTTTAGGATAATACTAAAAATTGTTAATCAATTTACGTCGAGTGCTTTAGGTTTTATTATGGCAGCCAATGCTGCCCCTCTAAATACACAAGAAGGTATGAGTGATGCAGAGGAGAATCAGGTGATTTTGTACGCTGATGAAGATATACAAGAATGGATAGAGAAATGCTCTAAAAGTTTGGTTGAAAGATTCCTCGCTGATAGACAATTCAGTAGAGGCACATTGGAGCTCTCTATGCCATTTGGTCCCAACCAGAAGGTTTCAAAATTCTAGAGCATAGAGGTAACTTTTATCAATTCTTTTTTGGAAAAGAGATTGGTGTTCTGCGAATAGAAAAGGGAGCTCCGTGACTTTTTAAGAATTACATTCTTAATCAGAAGCAATGGAAGGAGAATTTTTCGATATGTGATGCAGAATGATGGTTATCAGTGGCTAAGAGAAGGGGGCGTTGAATCTTAGCCCCCTTTTTGCTTGATAATACTTCCTGACCTTTGAAACCAATTTTAAAAATTTCTTGTCTTTTTATCTCGTCACTAGCCACGAGACTTTTTCTTTTGTCTCGTCCCCAGCAACGAGACTTTTCTTTTTGTCTCATCACTTGACACGATATATTTTTTTGTTTTTGCTCCTGTGCAGTAGATACAGAAATGGAGTAGAAAAAGAGAGAAAATTATACCCAGATATATCCTGGTTCAGCTGCTAAGTGTAGTGCAGCCTACATCCGGTCTTCATCACAAACATGATGGAATTTCACTATAATCTTCCTGATTACAATCTGTAAAGTGCTAACCCAACTTATAAGGGGATTCCCACAGAATCATGAAACACAACATAGATGAACAAAGGAACTCTAAGGACATCTATGGCTTTTTCTTTTAATTTTGCACTCTCTGCCTTTTTTCGCTCTATGGCTTTTTCATACAAACCTCACTGTTTGCCTTTTTCCATGAGACTCAAGACATGCTAAAATTAAACAGAAAAATACAAAACATAATACATTGAAGGAGAAGAAAATCTGTTAGCTCAGGTAGCTCTGAGAACCCTGTGCCTTGCACTCTCACACTTTTTTCTTACTCCAAACCATGGCTGTTCTCTCTTTTTATAGAAGAGGAAAGCCTCCACCTTTGAAACTAAAAAACCAAGCCAACTTCTTCTTCTCCATGAACAAAACCGGTTTGGCCAGAGAGAGAGAAGAGATAACCCATGCAAAACCCAACATGCAATTACCTCTAGTCCTTCCTTGGTCATCACTCTCATCAAAACCCAAGATGGATTTCTGGCCCTTGATACTTCATGATGATGATGGCTTCTTCTGCTCCACTTTTGCTTCCTCCCTCACGTAGCCACCCTAGCTACCTTCTGTGATGAGTGAACCCAAAAGCAGTGACAAGCCATCCCTCCAAGTATCTTCTTCTTGCTGGCCGAATCTCCTTCAACCATTTTTGGTATGAAGAAGCCAAGATCTCATCACAAAATCTTACTACAAGTGATAAGAATCTCAGCCACAACATACTTTATATTTTCTTTTTCTTGCCATCATTGTGATGGTCTTTGTTGCTTGCCTTCCTTTCTTTTCGATAGCTCAAAGTCTCCATGGTTTGCTGTGTAAGGACCGAAGAGAAGGAAAGAGATGAGAGAGAAAGAGATATGAAGAAAAGCAATCAAGTGAGTTTGAGTAAATTAATTAATGTGAGTTGCTTTTACTTCCTTTAGGTGGAGTAGCGTGTAGCATTGCTAATCACCATCAAATCAATTTGTCAATTTCTCTCTCATAGTTCCCATGCAATAAATGATAATTGAATGAATTTGAAATCCATCACATGGTTAGTGTTGAGATCCGTTGGAAGGCATAGGCAAATATCAACATTTGCTTTCCTGATGAAATATTTTCGGATTAAGCATTGGAGTATCCAACCAAGATTTTGAGTTGGGCTAGTGATAATGTGAATTGAATCTGGCCCATTCAAAATATTTCAGCCACACTTCTTTGATTATTTATATCAAAGCTAATGATAAGATCAATTGGGCTTAATTCATCAATTCTGGCCCAACTAACACAACCATTATTTTAGCCATATAAATTCAATTCCAAGGCTGAGTATATGAATTGGGCTGGCTAATGTTTTTCGGCCCAACACTAAAATTCAGCATTGCAAAAATATTTAAATCGATATATGAAAATTAAAATTAATCACATTAATAATGTTTGATCATCACTAATTTAGAAATAGAGTTTTCCAAACTCATCAATCTCCCCCTTGATGACAAACATTATTAAAATTGAAATGGAAAGAAATTCAAAAATTAGAGTATAGAGTACTCCCTTTGAAGATTTGTTTTTCTCCCCCTTTCAAATTGTCACAAGGCTCTCCCTTAATATATGCCATTCTAATCAAGGGAGGCACTAACCTGTAACAGTTTTAATCAAACTTCAAGTAATAATGTTATTTAGCATATTCATTACATGATGCTAAATGCTTTATTTATGAGCAGATTTGAATTGATAATCAAAACTTATTTGTTATCATAAATTGATTTTCTGCTCAAAATTTACACACATCAATTGAGTACAAAGAAAAATGATGTTTAAAAGATTTTTAAATATTTTTCAGTCAAGATATCAGAGCAATATTATTGTGGTAAGGAAAATATTTTTGAAACACACATGATCACATCAAACCTGGCAGCTGTTATATTTTACACAGTTTAAAGGAACTGCCAGAAAAATAAATAAGTTATCAAGTCAGCATGTTTACCAAAATGAATCAGAAAATTCTTATTTTAATAGAGGCATGCATATTTATCAAGATAACTCAACAACTAGGCATTCATCAAAACAAATGCATTCCTAAACATCATAAACCAAATGCATTTCCAGCAGCAGTAATCACAGTGAAACAAATCAAATATTATCAACATGCATCAAATATTATCAATCATGTATTCTTTTAACAAGGGTGATCATGAATTTTCAAAAGAAAATTTCATCCCTGTTCATCCCTTATTTTTCATTTCAATTTTCAGCACTTTCTCCCCCTTTTGTCATCAAAGGGGCACCTGCAAGAAGATTTTAACATGAAAACATAATATACAAAATATAACCCAAAAGTGTCTACAAAGTATCACAGAGTTATTGTTCCAATAGAAACAAGCCAAAACAAAGTACCAAATTGAGCCTAAGTGTGCCAATATCAAACAGTAAACATAAGTTTAATCATCAGAGAGATTAAAGTCAGATCCCTTGGCCCCTGCTTCACTACCCACTTCATCATCCAGGCTTTCAAGCATTAGACCGACCCTTTCTTGGCATTTCTTCCAGGCCGACTCATTTTCATATGCAAGTTTGCGTGCAGACTTATGAAATTGAACCATGAGATCGGACATGTTTGAGAATTCTGTGAGAATGTCTCTTAGGGAATCGGTCGCCTTTGAGAATTCTGGCCGGCTCTCAAAGTCATCATCAGAAGCCATATATTTCTTTCCCTTTTTAACAGCCCCGCCTCCTTTGATCATAGAGACTTTGTTCTCTACATCCTCATTTGTTAAATCTACCTTAAAGTACTCAAAGATGCACGTGAGAAACAGTCCATAAGGTAAATTAGCCTTTTTTGTACTCTTTACAGACTCCCACATATGTCTAATCATGAGATAGCTAAATGAAATAGAAGATGAAGTAACGAGAGAAAATATTATGAGACAATCAGATACGGTTACCCTGTTATGAGAGCCACTCTGTGGGGGTAAGAATGTGAGTTATGATGCGGTGCAGCAGGGAGTTGGTTGGTCCAAGAGCCTTGTGAGTAGGAACAGTGCCGTCTAGTCCAGACAGATTCTCACAAATTTGATGAAGAACTTGCTTGTATGCGACCCCAACGTGCGCATCCTATTTGTCAGTCATATAAACCCTCGGCCCTTCATCAGTGTAACCAAGGGCAGAGCCAATGGTCTCAGCATTCAGAGTAATATGCACACGCTTCACGTAGGAGTGAAGACTACCATCAATCAATCTCAGATTCACATAAAACTGTCTTACCAACCCTGGGTAAACCATTTTGTGAATAAGGAGCAATGGAGACCATTTGAGATTATCAAACAGAGGATGTAAATCAATCCCTTTAGAAGCCAGAGAATCAAGATTCACCAAGTATGAGGGACACAGATGCCGCTTTTCCAAAACCTCTTTATGGAATTCATAGAATGCACATGTAGAAAACCTTGAAGAATCAAAATGAGAATGTGGCTTATGAAATTTGTTCTTGAAATCCATTGATCCAAGGTTTGCGGGTTCCCGAGTCTTATGAAGCACGAAACCTTTGGTTTTCTGAGAGCTTTTTCCAGACGCATGAGGGGTGGACTTCTTCGGTGGTGATGGAGGAGGTGATGTATGAGATTCCTCTTCCTCTTCCTCCATGCTTGGTTCCTTGTTCTTGTCACTTTTTCTCCTTCCAGAAGATTTCTGGGCTATAACTTTGCGCCTCATGGATTCGATTTTCTTGGTGGGAGGTGAAGGAGAAGATGAAGAAGTGGAGTGAATGTGTATGTGTGTATCTGTTTGGGGAGTGGAAGACTTTTGAGAGAGACGAATTCTTTCACTCTTCCTTGGTGCTGCTTTCTTTTTCATTATGAGGAAGATGAATGGTGATGGAAGTTGGAGAGAGAGAAGTGGCCGAATGGTGAGGTGAGTGGAGGGAGGTTAGAGGGACATTAAATGCTGGCTGGAAAGAGATAGTGGAGGGAGTTATTAACCATTAAGGGCGCGGTTATTAACCAGGGAAGTTTCAAAAAAAAACTGAAAAGGAGCTTTCTTGAATCAAGGGATTAGTTGGAAGGAAAGATTTGATTTGACAACATGCTTCTTCCAACAAGATTTGATAAAACAACCAAGAGATTTTGTGATTTTATTTTTCAAAAAAATAAGGAACTAACAAAACTGTCATGGTGGGGTCAAAGATATTTGGTAGGGCCCATGAAAATTAAATTCTGAGTTGCCTCCCCCTTGATTATAGCTCTTCCATCATGCCCTCATTTTTATCTCGTCCAAACCTACGAGACAAAACTGAACAGAATCAGATATTCACAAGTTATCAATAGAACTTAAATCAAACATTCTCAAACTTTTTCTCAAGGTGCAGAATCTGTCTTCACAGAGGAGTTTTGTAAAAATATCAGCAATTTGGTCTTCAGATTTTACAAATTGAATATCAATAGTACCCTTTTGCACATGCTCTCTAATAAAATAATATTTTATCTCAATGTGCTTGGTTCTTGAGTGCAGAACAGGATTTTTTGAAATATTTATAGCACTCATATTATCACAAAATAAGGGTATACTATTGATCTTTAATTTGTAATCTTCCAATTATGTTTTTAACCAAATTAATTGAGAGCAACATGCAGATGCAGAAATGTATTCTGCTTCAGCCGTGGATAAAGCCACTGTGGCTTGCTTCTTGCTTGACCACATGTTAAGTGAGCTTCCAAGGAAGCAACACATGCCGGATGTGCTCCATCTATCCACTCTATCTCCCGCATAATCTGCATCACAAAACCCTACTGCACAAAAGTCATCAGATTTATGATACCATAATCCAAAATTATAAGTCCCCTTAATGTATCTAATGATGCGCTTAACGGTCGTAAGATGGGATTCTTTCGGGTGTGATTGAAACCTTGAACATACACCCACACTTTGAACAATATCCGGTCTAGAGGAGGTAAGGTACATGAGTGAACCTATCATTCATCTATACCTTGTTTCATCCACATCTTGACCATCATCATCCTTTTCAAGTTTTGTGTTAGGATGCATTGGTGTACCCATTGGTTTGGAATTTTCTAAGCCAAACTTTTTGATAAGTTCTTTTGCATACTTTCCTTGGTGAATAAAAGTACCACTAGGAGTTTGTTTGATTTGGAGGCCAAGAAAGAAAGTTAGCTCTCCCATTAAACTCATCTCAAACTCACTAGTCATAAGTTTTCCAAACTCTTCACACAAGGATACATTGGCCGATCCAAATACAATGTCATCAACATAAACTTGAACTAGGAGAATATCATCATTAGATGCTTTAATGAATAAATTTGTGTCGGTGGTACCCCTTTGAAATTGATTTTCCAATAAGAAGGCACTAAGCCTTTCATACTAAGCTCTTGGAGCTTGTCTAAGGCCATAAAGGGCCTTTGATAATTTGAAAACTTAATTTGGAAATTCTTTGTCTTCAAAACCGGGGGGTTGTGCCACATACACTTCTCTATCAATAAAGCCATTAAGGAAAGCGCATTTAACATCCATTTGAAACATTTTGAAACCTTTATGGGCAGCATAGGCAAGAAGCAATCTAATGGCTTCCATTCTAGCTACCGGAGCAAAAGACTCATCAAAATCTATACCCTCTTCTTGATCATAACCTTGGGCCACTAATCTAGCCTTGTTACGAACAACTTGTCCATCCTCACCAAGTTTATTTTTAAACACCCACTTAGTACCCGTAACTTTCTTACCATCCGGATGAGGTACTAGTGTCCAAACCTCATTCTTGTCGAATTGAGCAAGCTCTTCTTGCATTGCTTTGACCCAAGATGGATCTTCAAGAGCTTGTTTGACATTGTTGGGCTCCATTTGAGACAAGAGGGCAAAATTGCTTGGTTCAGATTGCCTTTTGGTGGAGGATCTTGTTGTTACTCCTTGAGAAGGATCACCAATTATGAAGTCATGAGGATAACCCCTCATAGACTTCCATTCTCTAGGCTTCCGAAGTGGTGTTGAGCTTTGATGAGTTTCTGGTGGTCTCACTGTTTCAGTTTCTCGTGTCTGCTCAGAAGATAAAATAGAAATATCTCTTCCAATCTGACGAGACAAAACTGGACTGGCAGATTCTTCGTTTTGAGCAGATTTGGGATTTTCTTCACTTGTTCCAGCCTTTTCACCATCTGAATCATTATCTATCAAAGCACTGGAAATTAAGTTAGAATCACAAAAAGTAACATGTATGGATTCCTCTATAGTTCTATGTTCATTGAGATAAACTCTATAGGCCTTGCTTGTGGTGGAATATCCAACAAATATTCCTTCATAAGATTTTAGATCAAATTTTCCAAGGTTTTCTCTATTATTAAGTACAAAGCATTTGCATCCAAAAACATGAAAGTACTTAAGATTTGGAGGGGTTCCTTTCCATAGCTCATAAGGAATTTTCTTCAACCCTTTTCTAATGATTGTCCTATTCAAAATATAACAAGCTATATTCACAGCTTCAGCTCATAAAAATTTAGGAATCTCGTTCTCACAAAGCATAGCCCTAGTCATCTCTTGAAGGCTCCTATTCCTTCTTTCAACCACCCCATTTTGTTGGGGGGTTCTAGGGCATGAAAAGTTATGAGAAATTCCTAAGTCATCACAGAATTTTTCAAAGTCTTGGTTTTTAAATTCTCTTCCGTGATCACTTCTTAAATTGGCAATTTTTAAATCTTTTTCGTTTTGAATTTTCTTGCAAATAGTAGAGAAGGCATGAAAAGTATTATTTTTATGAGCAAGAAAAAGTACCCAACCAAATCTAGAGTAATCATCTACCACCACAAGACCATAGTGTTTACCTCCTAAACTTTGAGTTCTTGTTGGTCCAAAAAGATCAATATGTAACATCTCTAATGGCCTTTTGGTTGAAATTCCATCTTTAGGTTTAAAGGTGGATTTTACTTGTTTGCCCAATTGGCAAGCATCACAAGTAAGATCCTTATCAAATTTGATGTTTGAAATTCCTCTAACCAGATTTTTTTTAACAAGCTTAGAAATTTGGTACATGCTTGCATGACCCAACTTTCTATGCCATAGCCATTTTTCAGATTCAAGAGATGTAAAGCATGCTACATTTTATTCTTTTAGGTCCTCAAGAGTCAATCCATACACATTATTGCATCTTTTAGCTTCAAATAAAATATCCCTAGTTTTCTCACAAACAACTAAACAAACAAACTTCCTAAAAATAACCTCAAAGCCTAAATCACACAATTGACTAACACTAAGTAAATTATGTTTCAAACCATGTACAAGAAGAACATCATTTATACAAGATGAAAAATTTTTACCAACTTTCCCAACAGCCACTATTTTTCCTTTTGCATCATCACCGAAAGTGACAAGTCCTCCATCATATTCATCAAGCTTTATGAAGAAGGTTGTCTTTCCGGTCATATGCCTAGAGCATCCGCTATCCATGTACCACATATTTTCTTTCCGTTTGGATGCTAGGCACACCTACAAAACAAGCTTAAGTGACTTAGGTATCCAAATTTTCTTGGATCCTTTCACGTTAAACCATCTCTTATGTCCTAAGCCAGTGTAATAAAAAACAACTTTACAAACTTTATCACCAATCATTCTTTTACTAAAAAAACATTGAATAGGAAAGTGTCCATTTCGATTGCATAGTCTACAAAATCTTGGAGTTGCTATTTTGTTAAAGTAGGTGGGATCTTGAAATCTTGTATCATTAGAGGATGAAGCAAAGTTTTCAAAATGAGATTTTTCAGCCGATTTATAAAACCCCAACTCAGCCTTATCATAAAGAGGTTTTTGACTAGCCAAGATTTGATTCAGATTTTCAGAACTTTGGGTGAACTGGGCTAAGTCTTCCTTAAGCCTCTTAACCTCTTTAAGCAACTCTTCATTTCTTTTAAAACAGTCTACATATGCAAGAACGGAATGATCACTTTCACAGCTCTTAATTTGGGCTTTTAACTGCTTATTTTCTTCAACAAGATCACAAGCAGTTTCGGCCTCCCTCACTTTTTCTTTAAGAAAACTGTTTTCAGCTTTAAGAATGGTGATTTGTTGTTCAAGTTCTTGATTTTCCAGCAGAAAGCATCTTATTTTTTCAGAAAGGTGGTATATCATAAGATGAAGATCTTCAGTGTTAGGGTTATGAAAGACTACCTGATCTATGTGATCTGCTATGAGACAAGGTTGTGACTTGGTCTCAGATTCTTCATCATCATCATCCGAGTCATTTTCCAAATCTTCCCATGAAGCCATCAGTCCCTTCTTCTTTCCTCTTTTTGGCTTTCTCTTCCTTCTTTAACTTGGGACAATCAGATTTGAAATGCCCCATTTCCTTACAGTTGTAACAAGTTACTTTGCTAAGATCTTTCTTCATTTTCCTTGAGCTGCTGCCTTTGCCTTTGAGCTTCACCATTTTTCTGAATTTTTTTGCAAACAACACAAATTCATTTTCAAATGAGTTATCACTGGATTCATCATCCAGAGGATTAGTGACAGAAGAAAAAGCTATTCCTTTCTTTTTTGAATCTTTTTTTAAGTAGGTGTTTTCAAAGGCAAGTAAATTTCCTCTCAAATCATCATAAGTCATAGAGTCAAGACCACTACTCTCAGAGATAATTAAAGCTTTTGTTTCCCACTCTTTTGTGAGACATCTCAACACTCTTCTCACTAGCACAGATTCAGGATACTTGATTCCCATAGCATCCAAGCCAACAATAATGGTGTTGAAGCGTTCAAACATCTTATCAATGGATTCTCCTTCCTTCATTGCAAACATTTCGTACTCTCTGTTTAACATATCAATCCTGGTCTTTTTCACAATGGTTGTTCCTTCATGAGTAACTAGGAGTTTATCCCAGATTTCCTTTGCTGTTGTGCAACGTGATACCCGTCGGTACTTGATGCGTGAGCATCTTGTCTATCTTTTCCTAGTGAATTTGCATCTATATTATTGAATTTAATTAAGAATTAATTATATTTTAGCCACTATGGATGCTATTTTGAGTTTTGTACAATACTGTTTATTTTAGGTAGCATTTGGCGGAATTTGATGGAGTTTCTGCAGAGAAAGAGAAGAAGCCAAGGAGATGACCAGCGAATACCGACACGGACGAATGACTCACGCGACCGCGCAGAATGGAGGAAATCGCAATGACACGATCGCGTGCCTGACGCGATCCCGTGGACTGGAATCTGCACAAATGACGCGAACGCGTGGACGACGCGGACGCGTCACATGCGCCACGTGCAGAAAAAGTAGAAAAACGTTGGGGTCGATGTCTGGGCTGTTTTGACCCAGTTCTTAGCCCAGAAATCACAGATTAAAAGCTACATAATGGACAAATCAAGTGGTCCCACCCATCAGCTGAAGACTTGTTAATTAATTCGAATTTTAAATTCAAATCTTATTTTAGGAAAAGATATTATTTTAATTTTAATTTTAGATATTTGATTTTTTTTATTTATTAGGATTAGATATAAAAGGTATCCCAATAGGGTGGTTCCAGCACAACATTCTACAACATTATTTCATACAAATTTATATTTCATATTCCATGAGCAATTAATCCTCCATTGTTAAGGTTAAGAACTATGTCTATTGTATGGATTGATAATATTATTTTTCTATTTTAATTCATGTTTTGATTTATATTTCAATAATTATTTTCGTTCTTTATTTTATGAATTTGGGTGGAACGGAAGTATGACCCATGTTCTATTTGAGTTCTTGTATAACTTGGAAAAGCTCTTTACTTGAACAATAGCTTGAAAACATATTATCCTGAATTTCTAATTGTTTGTATTTAACGGGATATGTGACATATAATCCTCTTATTTTTGGATAATTAGGATTCTTGTGGCATATAAACTAGAATTTGATCATCACCCTCTAATTGGAATTAATTGACCAAGGAATTGGCTGTTGATGAATTTTAGAGGAGACTAGGAAGGTCTAAGGAATTAGGGTCTAGTCATAAATAGTTTGCCATGAATTAAATCTTGCATAATTAAAATAGTTAATAAGAAAAGTTAATCCAGAAAATAGATAACTCTGAAGCCTTAACTGCCTTCTCCATATATTATTCCCAACTTAATTACTCGCCCTTCTTTAATATTTTTGATATTGTTTGTCTTTTATATTGCATCTCAACACCAATTCTTGTTTGTCTAACTAAGCCTATCAAACACTAGTGTTGCTTAGTCCATCAATCCTCGTGGGATCGACCCTTACTCACGTAAGGTATTACTTGGTACGACCCGGTGCACTTGCCGGTTAGTAAGTGTGGTTGTAAAATACCGTACCAAATTTTTGATGCCGTTGCCGGGAATTGACTGTGATTAACAACTATTAGTTACTTGATTGTTTAGATTAGGCGTTTTGATTTTAATTAGTTTTATTATCATTATTATTAATTTTTATTTATTTTAATTCCCGTAAAAAAATTTTTTTCTTTTTCCTTTGTTTTTTCGTTGATAACCCCCTCCTTCTGTTCCCCATTTTAATTTTCATACTTTATTTAACCTTTGAATTTTGTTTTCAAACTTGCGTCCATTTTTTTTATCTTCCTTTTTATTTTTTTTTATTTTCTTTTATTTTCATTTTGTTTCTTCCTATTAATTTTCTTATCTTTTAATATTTTATTTTATTTCTATTTTTAACTTCTGAAAAAAAATTTAATAAATAATACTAATAATCTTTCTTAATTTCTGAAATTAAGTTTGGTGTTACTCAGTTGATTCTATTTTAATTTTTCTGTTTAATTTTTATTTTAAATTTTTGAAATTTTTATTTATTTCCAATTATTATTTTTGAAATTTTATTTATTTATTTAGTTAGTATTTTTATTTTATTATTTTACACAGGTTACCTCACAGGGACTTCTCTGCACTCTGACGTAGAGAGTCCCATTTTTTTTCTTGTCTTCTGCTTGTGTATGCGCAGGAATAGAGATAAAGAACATCTCTTAGACTTTGATCCTGAACCTGAAAGAACTTTCAGGCGACGTTTACAACAAGCAAGACTTTGCAAGGCTGCAGAATCCACTATGGCAAATAATAATGCTAATGCCAATGTGGTAAATCCGAATGGGGATGATCAACAGAGGAGAGTGCTTGGCTCTTATTCTTCCCCTACTGCGGATCTTTATGGAAAAAGTATTGTGGTGCCTCCTATAACTGCAAACAACTTTGAGTTGAAGCCACAATTGGTCACACTGGTGCAACAGAACTGCCAGTATCATGGACTTCCTCATGAAGATCCAAATCAGTTTATATCTAATTTTCTGCAGATATGTAATACTGTGAAGACAAATGGAGTGAACCCAGAGGTGTACAAACTCATGCTCTTCCCGTTTGCTCTGAGGGATAAAGCAAAGTTATGGCTAGATTCCCAACCAAAGAAAAGTTTGAATACTTGGGACAAGGTTGTTACTAAGTTTTTCACAAAATTTTTCCCACCAAAGAAGCTGACTAAGCTTAGGTTGGAAGTTCAGACTTTCAGACAGAAGGAGGGTGAAACTCTTTATGAAGCTTGGGAAAGGTACAAGCTGCTGACTAGGCAATGCCCTCCTGACATGTTCTCCAAGTGGACCTAATTAGATATTTTTTATGAAGGCTTGGGTGAGATGTCCAAGATGAGCTTAGATACCTCTGCAGGCGGTTCATTGCACAAGAAGAAGACACCAGAGGAGACTATTGAGCTGATTGAATTGGTTGCAAGCAACCAATATTTATACTCATCTAACAGGAATCCTGTGAACTCTGAGACCGCTCAGAAGAGAGGCGTGTTGGAAGTAGAAGCCGTTAATGCTCTTCTTGCTCAGAACAAGCTTATGTCTCAGCAGATAAATCTACTCACTCAACAGATGGGTGGCATGCAAGTCTCAGCTATCAACACTCAAAATCCACCCCAAGATACCTCCTATGACATGACAGGTAACTTTATGCAAAATGATAATTATGATTATGCTCAACCCTCTTCTGAACAGGTGAATTACATGGGGAGTGGTCCTAGAAATCCAAACAATGATCCATATTCTAAGACATACAATCAGGGGTGGAGGAATCACCCAAATTTTGGGTGGAGAGATCAACCTCAGAGACCTCAGAACTTCAACAATAGTTCTCAGGGCGGTTTTCAACAGAACAACTATAATAACCGCCAATTTCAGTCTCAGCAATAACAACCACCTTAGCAGGCAAATTCTAAATCCCAAGAAGATTCTAAGTGGGAGATGATGATGAGTTTCGTGCAAGAAACTAGAGCCTCCATTAGAAACTTGGAGGTGCAAATGGGTCAAATGAGCAAGCAATTACCGGAAAGGTCTTCAAATACATTCCCTGGTGATACAGTAGTGAACCCAAGAGAAGATTGCAAGGCCATTCAATTGAGAAGTGGTAAGGTAGCTAGTTCTGATACTAAGGTCAATGAAGATCTAGTTGAAAAGGAAACTCTAGAGGAGAAGAAAGAAGAAGTAGAGCATGCCCCTCCTAAACGTGCAGACAACCCATTTCCTGACTCTCTTGACACTTATCCCACACTTGCCAAAGGCCCCTGAATACAAGCAAAAAATGCCATATCCTCAGAGGCTTCAGAAGGCGTCCAAAGAAAAGTAATTCTCTAAATTTTGAGATGTCTTCAAGAAGCTGCAGATCAACATCTCTTTTGCAGAGGCTCTGGAGCAAATGCCTCTCTATGCTAAATTTATGAAAGAGTTGTTGACCCACAAGAGGAATTGGAAGGAGCAAGAAACTGTAGTGTTAACTAAGGAATGCAGTGCTATTATTCAACACACCCTTCCTGAGAAAATGCCAGACCCAGGGAGTTTTGTCATTCCTTGCACCATTGGAGAAGTCGGCATTCAAAGAGCTTTATGTGATCTTGGAGCTAGCATCAACCTCATGCCACTTTCAGTGATGAAAAAGCTTCAAATTGAGGAGGTAAAACCTACTCGTATTTCTCTTCAACTTGCTGATCTTTCTATTAAATTACCTGTAGGTGTGGTTGAAGATTTACTTGTTAAAGTAGGACCATTTATTTTTCCTGTTGATTTTGTTATATTAGACATGGAAGAGGAGGTAAAACCCTTTATTATACTTGGTAGACCCTTTTTAGCTACAGGTAGAGCCCTGATTGATGTACAAAAGGGTGAATTAACCCTGAGGGTCAATGAAGAACAGGTGGTCCTAAATGTTTTTGAAGCCCTCAAGCACCCTAATGATTCTGAGGGGTGCATAAAAATAGATGTTATTAAACCACTTGTTCAAGAAGTACTGGAAGCTGAGGTACTTGATGATGTTCTGGATCCTATTTCTGAGTATGAATTAGTTGAAGTTGATGATTCACCATCCCAAAATGAGCTGATGAACACGCCTATAAAGGAGAAGGAAGCCCCCAAGCTTGAGCTCAAACCCTTACCCCCTTCTCTGAAATATGAATTTTTGGGTGAAAATGATTCATATCCAGTGATTCTTAGCTCTTCCTTGAAGCCTGAAGAGGAAGAGGCGCTTGTTTCAGTGCTCAAGAGTCATAAAACAGCTCTTGGGTGGATCATTAGTGACTTGAAAGGGATTAGTCCAACCAAGTGCATGCACAAGATTCTTCTTGAAGATGATGCCAAACCAGTTGTGCAACCACAAAGGAGACTTAATCCAACTATAAAAGAGGTGGTCCAAAAAGAGGTAATGAAATTATGGGAAGCAGGTATTATTTACCCTATTTCTGATAGTCCTTGGGTAAGTCCTGTGCAGGTAGTTCCCAAGAAAGGAGGGATGACAGTGATCAAGAATGAAAAGAATGAGCTTATTCCTACAAGAACAGTCACAGGATGGAGAATGTGCATAGATTACAGGAGGCTCAACACTGCTACAAGGAAGGATCATTTCCCCCTCCCTTTCATTGATCAGATGCTTGAGAGGTTAGCTGGTCATGCTTTTTATTGTTTTCTAGATGGATATTCTGGATATAATCAAATTGCAGTGGACCCTCAAGATCAAGAAAAGACAGCATTCACATGCCCCTTTGGAGTATTTGCCTACAGGAGAATGCCATTTGGACTTTGCAATGCTCTAGCAACTTTTCAGAGGTGTATGCTTTCAATTTTTTCTGATATGGTTGAAAAGTTTATTGAGATATTTATGGATGACTTTTCTATTTTTGGTAATTCTTTTAAATCTTGCCTTAAACATTTATCTCTTGTCTTGAAACGGTGTCAAGAATCAAACCTTGTTTTAAATTGGGAAAAATATCATTTTATGGTTACAGAAGGCATTGTTCTTGGACACCGAATTTCAAGTAAGGGAATTGAGGTTGACAGAGCAAAGGTGGAGGTAACTGAAAAATTACCACCACCAACAAATGTTAAGGCAATTAGGAGTTTCTTGGGTCATGCAGGATTTTATAGAAGATTTATAAAGGATTTTTCTAAAATTACAAAACCATTGAGCAATCTGCTGGTTGTTGATGTTCCTTTTGTCTTTGATTCTGATTGTCTGCATGCTTTTGAAATTCTGAAAGCAAACCTTACCTCTGCTCCCATTATAGCTCCCCCTAACTGGGATTTACCATTTGAATTAATGTGTGATGCTAGTGATTTTGCTATAGGAGCTGTTTTAGGACAAAGGCATGGTAAGCTTGTACATGTCATTTATTATGCCAGTCGTGTGTTAAATGATGCTCAAAAGAATTACACAACTACAGAAAAAGAATTATTAGCTGTTGTGTATGCTGTTGATAAGTTTAGGTCCTATTTACTTGGTTCTAAGGTTATTGTTTATACTAACCATGCTGCTTTGAAGTACCTTCTAACCAAGCAGGATTCTAAACCAAGATAAATCAGATGGGTGTTACTCCTTCAGGAGTTTGATATTGAAATAAAAGACAGGAAACGGTCAAAAAATCAAGTAGCTGACCATCTCTCCAGAATTGAGCCTGAAGCAGAAGTGCAACCACCCACAGCTGTAACTGAGACATTTCTGGATGAGCAATTGTTTCTCATTCAGCAGGCTCCATGGTTTGCAAACATTGCAAATTATAAGGCCATGAATTTTATCCCAAGGAAGTACAGTAGGCAACAAGTGAAGAAGCTATTGACTGATGCAAAGTACTACATTTGGGAGGAACCATACCTTTTTAAAAGGTGTTCAGATGGAATTATCCGGAGGTGTGTCCCAGATGAAAAAAAATAGCAGATTCTTTGGCACTGTCATGGTTCTGAGTATGGAGGCCACTTTGGTGGTGAAATGACAGCTACAAAGGTCCTTCAAAGTGGGTTTTACTGGCCAACTCTCTTTAGAGACTCAAGAGAATTTGTAAAGTACTGTGACAGATGTGAAAAAGCAACGAATCTCCCTGCCAACCATGAAATGCCACAGCAGGGGATTCTTGAGGTTGAGTTGTTTGATGTGTGGGGTATTGATTTCATGGGACCTTTTCCACCCTCACATTCAAACAACTATATTCTAGTGGCAGTTAATTATGTGTCCAAGTGGGTGGAAGTGGTAGCTCTACCCACCAATGATGCCAAGGTGGTAATGAGCTTTCTTCAGAGGTATATCTTTAGCCGGTTTGGTGTCCCAAGGACACTCATTAGTGATGGAGGAAGTCACTTCTGTAACAGACAACTGGACTCTCTTCTGCATAGATATGGCGTCCGTCATAAAGTGGCAACCCCCTATCACCCTCAGACAAGTGGACAGGTTGAAGTTTCCAACAGGGAACTTAAGAGGATTCTGGAAAAGACTGTCAGTATCTCAAGAAAGGACTGGTCTAGGAAGCTTGATGATGCTCTCTGGGCTTACCGAACAGCATACAAGACTCCAATTGGCATGTCCCCGTATCAGTTGGTCTATGACAAAGCCTGTCACTTGCCAGTGGAGCTGGAGCACAAGGCTTATTGGGCAATCAGGTACCTGAATATTGACTCAGAAGCTGCAGGAATTAAGCGGATGCTTCAGTTGAATGAGCTTGATGAATTTAGATATTCAGCCTATGAGAATGCCAAGCTCTATAAGGAGAGAACCAAGCTACTGCATGACAAGAAGATTGCCATTAGAGTCTTTGAGCCAGGACAGAAAGTGCTTCTATATAATTCAAGGCTCAAATTCTTTCCCGGGAAGCTGAAATCCCGGTGGTCAGGACCGTTTGTGGTTACCAGAGCCTCACCATATGGTCATGTGGAAATACAGGAAGATAATTCTGACAGGAAATTTACAGTGAATGGCCAGAGGTTGAAGCACTATCTTGGAGGCGAGATTGACCGCCAGAGGTCCACTCATCTGCTGAACTAGCAGAACTGACCGTCAAGCTAGTGACATTAAAGAAGCGCTTGTCGGGAGGCGACCCGATAATTTTGTATCCTTCGCTATTTTTCGTAGTATTTTTTCTTAGTTATTTTATTTTTATTGAGTTCTTACTAATTTTCTGATCATGCAGCTATGTTCTTCCAGGAACCGAACACCTCAAGCTCTAAAAAAAAAGAAAAGAAAAGAGAGGCACACGACGCGATCGCGTCATTGACGCGAACGCGTAAATCATGTGTGCGTGAAAAATAAATTTGAACAGAGAGTTGCGCTGGAGTGGCGCAAGAATGATGCCTCTAGCACAAACAAGCCCACGCGGACGCATGGCTCACGCGACCGCGTCATTCATGAATTTTGCCACTTCACGCGACCGCGTCATCCACGCGAACGCGTGACCCAAAAAATCGACGTAGAAGGTGTCTGGACAGAGAGTTAAGCTGGCTTGAGGCAAGAAGTGTGCTAAAAGCACAAATTTGGTCATGCGATCGCGTGCCTGATGCTAAAGCGTCATTATGAAGAATGCGCGACGCACGCGATCGCGTCATTGACGCGAACGCGTCGCTTGCGCCGCCCAATTTTCTTTCTCTCTCTCTCTCCCAATCCTAATTCTCTCTTATTCTCTTATCCTTTTATTTTTTCTTTCATTTTAATATTTGTCTCTTCTATTTTCAGTTCTTCTTTGCTTGAGGACAAGCAAACCTTTAAGTTTGGTGTTGACGCTTCGCTTATAGGTTTTCTGTCTATTCTTATGGCACCAAAGGAAGGCGAATCATCTTCATGGAGGAACACAACCTAAAGAATAAAATGACCGCTAGGATAATTAAGGTGGTTGAGTTCCTTTCATTTTTATTCCTTCCCTCTTTTCTATATTATGTTCCAGTTTCTTGTTATTTTTCTTTGTTTGTTGCATGATCCTTTATTAGTTAGAATCCTAGGACTAGTTTAGTTTTCATTTAATTGCTTTAATGCTGAAAAGACGTTTCATGTACCACTCACTGAACTTGAATCTAAAAATAAAAGAAAAAGAAGTGATGTATTGCATGAGAAATTGAGTTAATTTTAAAAATAGTCGGATTTACTTAAATGTGGTGGTATTTTCTGTAATTCTGAAAGCATGACATGAACACTGCATAATTTTTGATAGTGAAGTTTATGAATGTTAAAATTGTTGGCTCTTAAAAGAATGATGAAAAAGAAAAATATTATTGATAATCTGAAAAATCATAAAATTGATTCTTGAAGCAAGAAAAAGCAGTGAAAAACACAAAGCTTGCGGAAAAAAAAATAAAATAAAATAAAATAAACAAGAAAAAGAAAAAGCAAGCAGAAAAAGCCAATAACCTTTGAAACTAAAAGGCAAAGGGTAAGAAAAAAAAAGGATCCAAGACTTTGAGCATTAATGGATAGTAGAGCCCTAAGGAATAAAATCCTGGCCTAAGCGGCTAAATCAAGCTGTCCCTAACCATGTGCTTGTGGCGTGAAGGTGTCAAGTGAAAAGCTTGAGAATGAGCAGATAAAGTCATGGTCCAAAGCAAAAAGAGTGTGCTTAAGAACTCTGGGCACCTCTAACTGGGGACTTTAGCAAAGCTGAGTCACAATCTGAAAAGGTTCACCCAGTTATGTGTCTGTGGCATTTATGTATCCAGTGGTAATACTGAAAAACAAAATGCTTAGAGTCACAGCCAAGACTCATAAAGTAGCTGTGTTCAAGAATCAACATACTAAACTAGGAAAATCAATAACACTATCTGAATTCTGAGTTCCTATGGATGCCAATCATTCTGAACTTCAAAGGATAAAGAAAGATGTCAAAACTGTTCAGGATTGCAGTTATAAACCCCACTATAAGAGAAAACATGGGCTTAATCGAACTCTCATTCTCATGCAAATTCACATCCTAAGCTTATATTAGTTTTGGTTGCTTGAGGACAAGCAACAGTTTAAGTTTGGTGTTGTGATGCGTGAGCATCTTGTCTATCTTTTCCTAGTGAATTTGCATCTAAATTGTTGAATTTAATTAAGAATTAATTATATTTTAGCCACTATGGATGCTATTTTGAGTTTTGTATAATACTGTTTATTTTAGGTAGCATTTGGCGGAATTTGATGGAGTTTCTGCAGAGAAAGAGAAGAAGCCAAGGAGATGACCAGCGAATACCGACGCAGACGCATGGCTCACGCGACCGCGCAGAATGGAGGAAATCGCAATGACGCTGACGCGATCGCGTGGACTGGAATATGCACAAATGACGCGAACGCGTGGACGACGCGGACGCGTCACATGCGCCACGTGCAGAAAAAGTAGAAAAACGCTGGGGGTGATGTCTGGGCTGTTTTGACCCAGTTCTTAGCCCAGAAATCACAGATTAAAAGCTGCATAATGGACAAATCAAGTGATCCCACCCATCAGCTGAAGACTTGTTAATTAATTCAAATTTTAAATTCAAATCTTATTTTAGGAAAAGATATTATTTCAATTTTAATTTTAGATATTTGATTTTTTTTATTTATTAGGATTAGATATAAAAGGGATCCCAATAGGGTGGTTCCAGCACAACATTCCACAACATTATTCCATACAAATTTACATTTCATATTCGATGAGCAACTAATCCTCCATTGTTAAGGTTAGGAGCTCTGTCTATTGTATGGATTGATAATATTATTTTTCTATTTTAATTCATGTTTTGATTTATATTTCAATAATTGTTTTCGTTCTTTATTTTATGAATTTGGGTGGAATGGAAGTATGACCCATGTTCTATTTGAGTTCTTGTATAACTTGGAAAAGCTCTTTACTTGAATAATAGCTTGAAAACATATTACCCTGAATTTCTAATTGTTTGTATTTAACGGGATACGTGACATATAATCCCCTTATTTTTGGATAATTAGGATTCTTGTGGCATATAAACTAGAATTTGATCATCACCCTCTAATTGGAATTAATTGACCAAGGAATTGGCTGTTGATGAATTTTAGAGGAGACTAGAAAGGTCTAAGGAATTAGGATCTAGTCATAAATAGTTTGCCATGAATTAAATCTTGCATAATTAAAATAGTTAATAAAAAAAGTCAATCCAGAAAATAGATAACTCTGAAACCTTAACTGCCTTGTCCATATATTATTCCCAACTTAATTACTCGCCCTTCTTTAATATTTTTGATATTGTTTAATGTCTTTTATATTGCATCTCAACACCAATTCTTGTTTGTCTAACTAAGCCTATCAAACACTAGTGTTGCTTAGTCCATCAATCCTCGTGGGATCGACCCTTACTCACATAAGGTATTACTTGGTACGACCCGGTGCACTTGCCGGTTAGTAAGTGTGGTTGTAAAATACCGCACCAGTACTCCTCAAAACTGATAGCACAGTTGAGCAGATTGATAGCCTTGGCGTTGAGCTCCACCTTTTTTCTATCTTCATCCGTCCAACTTGCTTCTGGTTTGAGAGAAACAACTCCTTCGGCACTTGTCACAGTTGGATATTGAGGTCCTTCCAGGATGATCTTCCACAGTCTGTAATCCACTGCTTGTACAAATATCTTCATCCTCTCCTTCCAATAGGTATAATTTTTCCCATTAAAAAGAGGAGGTCTGTTGCTTGATTGTCCTTCGGTCAGATTGTAGGACACCACATTTGAGCCACTGTTTTCTGCCATGAGGATCTTTACTCCAAGCTGCAAAGCTTGATTTCTTTGAGACCAAGCTCTGATACCAATTGATGGTTATCAGTGGCTAAGAGAAGGGGGGTTTGAATCTTAGCCCCCTTTTTGCTTGATAATACTTCCTGACCTTTGAAACCAATTTTGAAAACTTCTTGTCTTTTTATCTCGTCACTAGCCACGAGACTTTTTCTTTTATCTCGTCCCCAGCCACGAGACTTTTATTTTTGTCTCGTCACTTGACACGAGATATTTTTTGGTTTTTGCTCCTGTGCAGTAGATATAGAAATGGAGTAGAAAAGAGAGAAAATTACATCCAGATATATCCTGGTTCAGCTGCTAAGTGCAGTGCAGCCTACATCCAGTCTCCATCACAAACATGATAGAATTTCACTATAATCTTCCTGATTACAATCTGTAAAGTGCTAACCCAACTTACAAGGAGATTCCCACAGATTCATGAAACACAACATAGATAAACAAAGGAACTCTAAGGACATCTATGGCTTTTTCTTTTAATTTTGCACTCTCTGCCTTTTTCTGCTCTATGGCTTTTTTATACAAACCTCACTGTTTGCCTTTTTCCATGAGACTCAAGACATGACAAAATTAAATAGAAAAATACAAAACATAATACATTGAAGGAGAAGAAAATCTGTTAGCTCAGGTAGCTCTAAGAACCCTGTGCCTTGCACTCTCACACTTTTTCCTTACTCCAAACCGTGGCTGTTCTCTCTTTTTATAGAAGAGGGAAGCCTGCACCTTTAAAACTAAAAAACCAAGCCAACTTCTTCTTCTCCATGAACAAAATTGATTCGGCCAGAGAGAGAGAGAAGAGATAACCCATGTAAAACCCAAGATGCAATTACCTCTAGTCCTTCCTTGGTCATCACTCTTCATCAATCCGAGCGCTCCATCCTTGGCTTGCTCTCCAAGATGGATTTCTGGCCCTTGATGCTTCATGATGATGATGGCTTCTTCTGCTCCACTTTTGCTTCCTCCCTCACGTAGCCACCCTAGCTACCTTCTTTGATGAGTGAACCCAAAAGCAGTGACAAGCCATCCCTCCAAGGATCTTCTCTTTGCTGACCGAATCTCCTTCAACCATTTTTGGTATGAAGAAGCCAAGATCTCATCACAAAATCTTACTACAAGTGATAAGAATCTCAGCCACAGCATACTTTATGTTTTCTTTTTCTTGCCATCATTGTGATGGTCTTTGTTGCTTGCCTTCCCTTCTTTTTGATAGCTCAAAGTCTCTATGATTTGCTGTGTAAGGACCAAAGAGAAGGAAAGAGATGAGAGAGAAAGAGATATGAAGAAAAGCAATCAAGTGAGTTTGAGTAAATTAATTAATGTGAGTTGCTTTTACTTCCTTTAGGTGGAGTAGCGTGTAGCATTGCTAATCACCATCAAATCAATTTGTCAATTTCTCTCTCATAGTTCCCATGCAATAAATGATAATTGAATGAATTTGAAATCCATCACATGGTTAGTGTTGAGATCCATTGGAAGGCATAGGCAAATATCAACATTTGCTTTCCTGATGAAATATTTTCGGATTAAGCATTGGAGTATCCAACCAAGATTTTGAGTTGGTCTAGTGATAATGTGAATTGAATCTGGCCCATTCAAAATATTTCAGCCACACTTTTTTTATTATTTATATCAAAGCTAATGATAAGATCAATTGGGCTTAATTCATCAATTCTGGCCCAACTAACACAACCATTATTTTAGCCATATAAATTCAATTCCAAGGCTGAGTATATGAATTGGGCTGGCTAATATTTTTCGGCCCAACACTAAAATTCTGCATTGCAAAAATATTTAAATCAATATATGAAAATTAAAATTAATCACATTAATAATGTTTGATCATCACTAATTTAGAAATAGAGTTTTCCAAACTCATCACAGAATTTACCTCTGTACCCATCTGGATTCAGATTTGGGGCCTCCCAGAGCATTGCAAAACAAAAGATCTGGGAAAGAGGATAGGAGAGACCTTAGGGGAGGTGTTAGATGTTGGTATTTTCTCTATGCGGAGTAAGGAGGAAAGCCTGCTAAAAATTAAGGTCAAGCTCGATATTACAAAGCCATTACGAAGAGTGCTAAAAATCTCTGGCAGCAATAACATAGTTACTGAACTCCAACTCAAATACGAGCGCATTGGTAACTTTTGTTATTATTGTGGGAGTATTGGACATAAAATCAGAAATTGTCAACAGCACTTGGAGGATGTGGCGACTGGAAAGGAAATAGAGGAGAAATTGGGAGGATGGCTCAGAGCAGACCAAATTGGAAGAAGAGTGGAATATGAAAAAGAAAATCGGAATCCAAACAGCAATCACAACAGATCTGAAAAAAGTAGAGAACAGAAACCAGTACCTGTTAATTTAATGTTAGAATTCGCAAACTTCTCTATCCAAGATAGAAGTTCACAAAAGAGAGAAGAGGAGAATGAGGCTCAAAGCTCTTGCAAGGTCCTGACCAGTAAGGAAAAAGAAGGAAGAGAGACTGAAATAATTAAAGGAGTAGAGGATATAAGGAGTGGGGGAGAAGAAATAAGAAGAATAGCAAATCAGAACAAAATGGAGGAGCTAACTTTCTCCATTGGGGTAGTGAAGGCGAAGGGAGAAAAGGAAAATTCGAAGAAATTGAAACTGAAACAGATAGCTAGAAGGAAAAATTTGTATAGTGCAATCTCAGGAAGTAAAAGGAGAACAGAAGGGAGCAGCGATATAGCAAGCTATAAGAAACAGTGCTCGGAAGAAACGGCTAAATCAGAACAGGGAGTGGGTGCCACCCCACATTTGGCTCCCAAGGAGGTATGAAGATGGTGATGTGGAATTATCGAGGTTTGGGGAAACCCTTGACAGTTCACAACATTAAAGGGATTAATAAATCCCATTCCCCCGAGGTGTTATTTTTATCCGAAACAAAAAATAATATCTCGACTGTGGAAGGAGTACTGCGGAGGATAGGTTTTCAGTCTTGCTTTGCAGTGAACCCTACTGGAATGGCAGGAGGATTAGTCGTGACATGGAAGGAGGGAGTTAATGTACAAATTTTGAACCATGATACGTTTTTCATTCACTTTATCATGGAAAGCCAACAGGAGAGTAGGAAATGGGAAGTTATTGGTGTTTACTTACACACTGATGAGGCTGGAAGAGATGAGCAATACACAAAGCTGCTACAGATTATGGCACATGGGGGAGACCAAGTGTTATTAACTGAGGATTTCAATGCTATCAGAGCGCACCATGAAAAGGAGGGTGGTAGAGCTAAATCAGCTGACTCCATTCAAAATTTCAATGATTTCATTAATGCGGGAGGACTAGTTGACATGGGGTTTGAAGGAAAAAAATTTACTTGGAATAATAGGCAGTTTGGAGGTAATTTTATACAGAAAAAGCTGGACAGAGCTCTTGTTTCAGTGGCATGGAGGTCTGAATTTTCTGATGCCTTTGTCAAACACCTAGATGACTTGGGCTCGGATCATAAGGCATTGCTATTATGCTCACACAAGGAGGAAAGGAGATCTAAAAGAAGATTTTGATTTCAAGAGCGATGGTGTGAGAAGGAAGAGGTTGGAAACATAATCAAGCAAGCTTGGAAACACGAGGTAGTGGGTTCAGCAATGTTTAGGTTGGCTGGGAAGTTAAAGTCTAGCAGGCACAAGCTAGTGGAGTGGCAATGAACCTCTAATTCCAATTCAAATTCAAAAATCATGAGCCTTAAGGAGAAGATATTAGATGAAACAAACAAAGGGCAGCTTGCAAATGGAGCAACAATTCGTATTTTAGAAGCTGAACTTGAGGAAGCTTGTGAGCAAGAGGAAAGATATTGGAGAGAAAAATTCCGAATACAATGGCTGAAATGGGGGGATAAAAATACGAAGTTCTTCCACTCCAAGTTTCAAGCTAGGAATAGAAGGAACAAAATTAAAGAGCTTAGAGATGAGGATGGGGGGACGGCATCGGATGCGGTGGGCATTGCTGAAATCGCTCAACGGTATTTTGAAATTTTTTTCAACCAGCTTTCCTAAAGATCATACTGAAGAGTTATAAGGAATGCCTAGAAAAATAACAGCAGCAATAAATCGAACTCTGGTGAGGCCTATTTCAGAAAAAGAAGTCAAATCAGCTGTGTTTTCAATTAACCCTTTCTCAGCTCCAGGTGAAGATGGTTTCACGGCTAAATTCTTTTAACACTTTTGGGAGACTATCAAAGGATATGTGATCTGTGCTGTCAAGAGTTTTTTTGGTGGAGGTAGAGTACTAAAAGCTTTCAATCATACCAATATCTGTCTAATCCTTAAGGTGCATGATACTAAGTCTTTGAAACAGATTAGACCTATAAGTCTTAGCACTGTAGTTTAAAAAATTATTTCAAAGATAATTGTTCACAGATTGCAACCAGTTATGCAGAAGGTTATTAGTGACTCACAAAGTGTTTTTATAAAAGGAAGACTCATTAGTGACAATGTTTTGATAGCCCACGAATTTATGCACTCTCTGAAGAATAAAAGATACGGAGATTATGAATTTGCTCTGAAACTTGATATGAGCAAGGCGTATGACCGGGTTGAATGGAATTTTGCCTGGACCATTGGTGCACGAAATTGTGATCTCCAGGCTCGAACAAATCCTGGTAATGGCTCCAAAGCTTGGTGCTTTATCTTAATTCATAATTGTCACAACTTCGATACAACTAACCAGCAAGTGCACTGGGTCGTCCAAGTAATACCTTACGTGAGTAAGGGTCGAATCCCACGGAGATTGTTGGTATGAAGCAAGCTATAGTCACCTTGTAGATCTCAGTCAGGCAGATATAAATGGTTATGTGGTTTTCGAATAATAAATAATAGAATAGGGATAGAGGTACTTATGTAAATCATTGGTAGGAATTTCAGATAAGCGAATAGAGATGCTTTTCATTCCTCTGAACCTCTGCTTTCCTGCTATCTTCATCCAATCTGTCTTACTCCTTTCCATGGCTGGCTTTATGCAAGGGCATCACCATTGTCAGTGGCTACATCCCCTCCTCTCAGTGAAAGATATGCTCACATGCTCTGTCACAGCACGGCCAATCATCTGTCGGTTCTCGATCATGCTGGAATAGGATTCACCCTCCTTTTGCGTCTGTCACTAACGCCCAGCACTCGCGAGTTTGAAGCTCGTCACAGTCATTCAGTCATTGAATCCTACTCGGAATACCACAGACAAGGTTTAGACTTTCCGGATTCTCTTGAATGCCGCCATCATTCTAGCTTACGCCACGAAGATTCCGGTTAGGAGATCTAAGAGATATTCATTCTAGCTTATTTCATGTAGAACGGAAGTGTTTGTCAGGCACGCGTTCATAAGGGAGAAGGATGATGAGCGTCACACATAATCATCACCTTCATCATGTTCTTGGGTGCGAATGGATATCTTAGAAGCGAAATAAGAAGAATTGAATAGAAAACAGTAGTACTTTGCATTAATCTTTGAGGAACAGCAGAGCTCCACACCTTAATCTATGGAGTGTAGAAACTCTACCGTTGAAAATACATAAGTGAAAGGTCCAGGCATGGCCGAGATGGCCAGCCCCCTAAAACGTGATCAAAGGACCATAAGGTAATCCAAAGATGGTCAAAAAGACGTCTAATACAATAGTAAGAGATCCTATTTATAATAAACTAGTCACTAGGGTTTACATGAGTAAGTAATTGATGCATAAATCTACTTCCGGGGCCCACTTGGTGTGTGTTTGGGCTGAGCTTAAGTGTAGCACGTGCAGAGGCCATTTGTGGAGTTGAACGCCAGTTTCTGTACCAGTTTGGGCGTTCAACTCTGGTTTTGGATCCTTTTCTGGCGCTGGACGCCAGATTTGGGCAGAAGGCTGGCGTTGAATGCCAGTTTACGTCGTCAATTCTTGGCCAAAGTATGGACTATTATATATTGCTGGAAAGCCCTGGATGTCTACTTTCCAACTCAATTAGAAGCGCGCCATTTCGAGTTCTGTAGCTCCAGAAAATCCACTTTGAGTGCAGGGAGGTCAGAATCCAACAGCATCAGCAGTCCTTTTTCAACCTCTGAATCTGATTTCTGCTCAAGTCCCTCAATTTCAGCCAGAAAATACCTGAAATCACAGAAAAACACACAAACTCATAGTAAAGTCCAGAAATGGGAATTTAACATAAAAACTAATGAAAATATCCCTAAAAGTAACTAGATCCTACTAAAAACATACTAAAAACAATGTCAAAAAGCGTATAAATTATCCGCTCATCACAACACCAAACTTAAATTGTTGCTTGTCCCCAAGCAAATGAAAATCAAATAGGATAAAAAGAAGAGAATATACTATAAATTCCAAACTATCAATGAAACAGAGCTCCAATCATATGAGCGGGACTTATAGCTTTTTGCCTCTTGAATAGTTTTGGCATCTCACTTTATCCATTGAGGTTCAGAATGATTGGCATCTATAGGAACTTCAGATTTCGAATAGTGTTATTGACTCTCCTAGTTCAGTATGATGATTCTTGAACACAGCTTCTTTATGAGTCTTGGCCGTGGCCCTAAGCACTTTGTTTTCCAGTATTACCACCGGATACATAAATGCCACAGACACATAATTGGGTGAACCTTTTCAGATTGTGACTCAGCTTTGCTAAAGTCCCCAATTAGAGGTGTCCAGGGTTCTTAAGCACACTCTTCTTTTGCTTTGGACCTTGACTTTAACCGCTCAGTCTCAAGTTTTCACTTGACACCTACACGCCACAAGCACATGGTTAGGGACAGCTTGGTTTAGCCGCTTAGACCAGGATTTTATTCCTTTAGGCCCTCCTATCCACTGATGCTCAAAGCCTTGGGATCCTTTTTATTTGCCCTTGCCTTTTGGTTTTAAGGGTTATTGGCTTTTTCTGCTTGCTTTTTCTTTTTTTTTTCTTTTTTTTTTTCGCCTTTTTTTTTCTGCAAGCTTTGTTCTTTGCTGCTTTTTCTTGCTTCAAGAATCATTTTTTTTTTATTTTTCAGATTATCAAATAACATGTCTCCTAGTCATCATTCTTTCAAGAGCCAACATATTTAACATTCTTAAACAACAACTTCAAAAGACATATGCACTGTTTAAGCATACATTCAGAAAACAAGAAGCATTGTCACCACATCAATATAATTAAGCTAAGTTCAAGGATAAATTCGAAACTCATGTACTTCTTGTTCTTTTAAATTAAAACATTTTTCTTTTAAGAGAGGTGATGGATTCATAGGACATTCATATCTTTAAGACAAAGTTACTAACTACTAATGATCATGTAATGAAGACACAAACATAGATAAGCACATAACATAGAAAACGAAAAACAGAATAAAGAAGAACAAGGAATGAATCCACCTTAGTGATGGTGGCATTTCCTTCTTGAGGAACCAATGATGTCCTTGAGCTCTTCTATGTCTCTTCCTTGTCTTTGTTGCTCCTCCCTCATTGCTTTTTGATCTTCTCTTATTTCATGAAGCATGATGGAGTGCTCTTGATGTTCCACCCTTAGTTGTCCCATATTG
Source organism: Arachis ipaensis (assembly GCF_059453495.1). Classification (NCBI taxonomy): domain Eukaryota; kingdom Viridiplantae; phylum Streptophyta; class Magnoliopsida; order Fabales; family Fabaceae; genus Arachis; species Arachis ipaensis. The sequence goes on along the minus strand of NC_142441.1, from coordinate 25,088,268 downwards.
GAACTCAATTCTTCTAGGGAGGTGTTGATGTGCTCCCAATAGTTTTGTGGAGGAAAGTGCATTTGAGACATTTCTGGAATCTCATGGAAATGAGCTTCTTGCGCCTCTTGAGCTCCATGACTGGGCTCTCTTGCTTGCTCCATCTTTTTCTTAGTGATAGGCTTGTCCTCTTTGATGAGGATATCTCCCTCTATGTCAATCCCAGCTGAATTGCATAGGTGGCAAATGAAGTGAGGGAAGGCTAACCTTGCCATGGTGGAGGACTTGTCAGCCACCTTGTAGAGTTCTTGAGGTATAATCTCATGAACTTCCACCTCTTCTCCAATCATGATGCTATGGATCATGATGGCCCGGTCTATAGTAACTTCAGACCGGTTGCTAGTGGGAATGATTGAGCATTGAATAAACTCCAACCATCCTCTAGCTATAGGCTTGAGGTCCAATCTTCTTAGTTGAACCGGCTTGCCTTTGGAGTCAATCTTCCATTGAGCTCCTTCTACACATATGTCCATAAGGACTTGGTCCAACCTTTGATCAAAGTTGACTCTCCTTGTGTAGGGGCGTGCGTTCTCTTCCATGTATGGCAAGTTGAATGCCAACCTCACATTCTCCGGACTAAAATCTAAGTATTTCCCCCGAACCATTGTAACATAGTTCTTTGGATCCGGGTTCTTACTTTGATCATGGTTCTTGGTGATCCATGCATTGGCATAGAACTCTTGAACCATTAGGATGCCGACTTGTTGGATGGGGTTTGTTAGAACTTCCCAACCTCTTCTTTGAATTTCATGTCGGATCTCCGGATACTCATTTCTTTTGAGTTTAAAAGGGACCTCAGGGATCACCTTCTTCTTGGCCACAACATCATAGAAGTGGTCTTGATGTGCTTTGGAGATGAATCTTTCCATCTCCCATGACTCGGATGTGGAAGCTTTTATCTTCCCTTTCCCTCTTCTAGAGGATTCTCCGGTCTTGGGTGCCATCAATGGTAATAGAAAAACAAAAAAGCTATGCTTTTACCACACCAAACTTAGAATATTGCTCGCCCTCGAGCAATAAACAAAAGAATAGAAGAAGAAGAAGAAGAAAGATGGACAGGGAGAGGGAAATGTGGTTTCGGCCAAGAGGAGTGTAGAGGGATGTGTTGTGTGAATTTGATGAAGAATGGAGGTCTTTATATAGGGAAGGGAGGTGGGGTATTGGTTCGGCCATATGGGTGGGTTTGGGTGGGAAATTGGTTTTGAATTTTGAAGGTAGGTGGAGTTTATGAGGTAGGTTTATTGGGAAGAGTGGGTGGATGTGAGTGGTGAAGGTTTAGTGGGGAAGAGAGATTGAGGTGATTGGTGAGGGGTTTTTAGGGAAGAGTGTTTATGGGGTTGTGTGAAAGAGAGTGGTGAGAAGAAGTGAGTGGAGGTAGGTGGGGATCCTGTGGGGTCCACAGATCCTGAGTGGATCCTGTGGGTTCCACAGATCCTGAGTGGATCCTGTGGGGTCCACAGATCCTGAGGTGTTCAAGGATTTACATCCCTGCACCCATTAGGCATGTAAAAATGCCTTTGTACCCAACTCTGGGCGTTCAGCGCCAGGTTGGTGGCCATTTTGGGCGTTCAACGCCCATCTGTGTGCCATTTCTGGCGTTGAACGCCAGAACCATGCCTGTTCTGGCGTTCAGCGCCCAGAAGCTGCCCATTTTGGGCGTTCAGCGCCAGAACTATGCTCTGTTCTGGCGTTTGAACGCCAGACAGATGCTCCTCCAGGGTGTGATTTTTCTTCTGCTGTTTTTGATTCCGTTTTTAATTTTTATATTTATTTTGTGACTCCACATGATCATGAACCTAAGAAAACATGAAAAACAATAAAAATAAGAATTAGATAAACATTGGGTTGCCTCCCAACAAGCGCTTCTTTAATGTCAATAGCTTGACAGTGGGCTCTCATGGAGCCTCACAGATGTGCAGAGCTTTGTTGAGACTCTCCAACACCAAACTTAGAGTTTGGATATGGGAGTTTAACATCAAACTTAGAGTTTGGTTGTGGTCTCCCAACACCAAACTTAGAGTTTGACTGTGGGGGCTCTGGTTGACTCTGCTGGGAGAGAAGATTTTCCTGCTTCCTCTCCATGGTTGCAGAGGGAGATCCTTGAGTTTTGAATACAAGGGAGTTCTCATTCCATTGAAGGACTATTTCACCTCTGTCAACATCAATCACAGCTCTTGCTGTGGCCAGGAAAGGTCTTCCTAGGATGATGGATTCATCCTCTTCCTTTCCAGTATCCAGGACTATGAAATCAGTAGGTATGTAAAGGCCCTCAACCTTTACTAATACATCTTCTACTTGTCCATAAGCCTGTCTTCTTGAGCTGTCTGCCATCTCTAGTGAGATTTTAGCAGCTTGCACCCCATAGATTCCCAGTTTCTCTATTACAGAGAGGGGCATGAGGTTTATTCCTGAACCAAGGTCACACAGAGCCTTAAAGATCATGGTGCCTATGGTACAGGGTATTATGAACTTTCTAGGATCCTGTCTCTTCTGAGGCAATGTCAGTTGATCCAGATCACTTAGTTCATTGATGAACAAGGGAGGTTCAACTTCCCAAGCATCAATGCCAAACAATTTGGCATTCAGCTTCATGATTGCACCAAGAAACTTGGCAGTTTGCTCTTCAGTAACATCCTCATTCTCTTCAGAAGAGGAATACTCATCAGAGCTCATGAAGGGCATAAGGAGGTTCAATGGAATCTCTATGGTCTCTAAATGAGCCCCAGAGTCCCTTGGTTCCTCAGAGGGAAGCTCCTTATTGATCACTGGACATCCCAGGAGGTCTTCCTCCTTGGGATTCACGTCCTCTCCTCTCCTCACAGGTTCGGCCATGGCGCTTATGTCAATGGCCTTGCATTCTCCTTTTGGGTTCTCTTCTGTATTGCTTGGGAGAGTACTAGGAGGGATTTCAGTGATCCTTTTACTCAGCTGGCCCACTTGTGCTTCCAAATTTCTAATAGAAGACCTTGTTTCATTCATGAAACTTACAGTGGCCTTGGATAGATCAGAGACTAGATTTGCTAAATTAGAAGCATTTCTTTCAGAGTTCTCTGTCTGTTGCTGAGTGGATGATGGAAAAGGCTTGCTATTGCTAAACCTGTTTCTTCCACCATTATTAAAGCCTTGTTGAGGCTTTTGATCCTTCCATGAGAAATTTGGATGATTTCTCCATGTTGAGTTATAGGTGTTTCCATAAGGTTCACCTAAGTAATTTACCTCTGCTATTGCAGGGTTCTCAGGATCATAAGCTTCTTCTTCATAAGAAGCCTCTTGAGTACTGTTGGATGCAGCTTGCATTCCATGCAGACTCTGAAAAATCATATTGACTTGCTGAGTCAATATTTTATTCTGAGCCAATATGGCATTCAGAGTATCAACTTCAAGAACTCCCTTCTTCATAGGCGTCCCATTACTCACAGGATTCCTTTCAGAAGTGTACATGAACTGGTTATTAGCAACCATGTCAATGAGTTCTTGAGCTTCTGCAGGCGTTTTCTTTAGGTGAATGGATCCACCTGCAGAAGTGTCCAGTGACATCTTTGATAGCTCAGATAAACCATCATAGAATATATCCAGGATGGTCCATTCTGAAAGCATGTCAGAAGGACACTTTTTGGTCAACTGTTTGTATCTTTCCCAAGCTTCATAGAGAGATTCACCTTCTTTTTGTCTGAAGGTTTGAACATCAGCTCTAAGCTTGCTCAGCTTTTGAGGAGGAAAGTACTTGGCTAAGAAAGCCGTGACCAGCTTATCCCAAGAGTTCAGGCTGTCTTTGGGTTGAGAATCCAACCATAATCTAGCTCTGTCTCTTACAGCAAAAGGGAAAAGCATGAGCCTGTAGACTTCAGGATCTACTCCATTAGTCTTAACAGTATCACATATCTGCAAGAATTCAGTTAAGAACTGAAAAGGATCTTCAGATGGAAGTCCATGAAACTTGCAGTTCTGCTGCATTAGAGAAACTAATTGAGGTTTCAGCTCAAAGTTGTTTGCTCCAATGGCAGGAATGGAGATGCTTCTTCCATGTAAATTAGAATTTAGGTGCAGTGAAGTCACCAAGCATCTTCCTTACATTATTATTATTTTCGGCTGCCATCTCCTCTGCCTGTTCGAAAATTTCTGAAAGGTTATCTCTGGATTGTTGTATTTTAGCTTCTCTTAATTTTCTCTTCAGAGTTCTTTCAGGTTCTGGATCTGCTTCCACAAAAATGTTCTTATCCTTGCTCCTGCTCATATGACAAAGAAAAAGGCACAGAAAAATAATAATAATAATAGAGATCCTTTATACCACATTATAGGGATCCCTGTGTGAGTAGAAGAAGAGGGGGAGATAAAGAATGTGATGTAAAGGAAGAAACACAACTGTACGAATGGAAGAGATGTGAGATGAGATGTTAGGATATGAATGAATAAATAGAATAAGATGAGAGAGAAGGAGGGAATTTTCGAAAATTATTTTTGAAAAGGAGTTAGTGATTTTTGAAAATGGTTTTTGAAGATTGTTAATTTTTTTTTTTTTCGAAAAATTTTTTTTTTCAAAAGTAAAAATAATTAGTTAAAAGAAATTTTTGAAAAAGAGGGAAGATATTTTCGAAAATTAGAGAGAGAGAATTAGTTAGGTGGTTTTGAAAAAGTTAAGAAACAAACAAAAAGTTAGTTAGTTAGTTGAAACAAATTTTGAAAAGATAAGAAGTTAGGAGGTTAGAAAAGATATTTTGAAAAGATATTTTTGAAAAAGATAAGATGAGAAGATATTTTTGAAAAGATATGATAGAAATTAGTTTTGAAAAAGATTTGATTTTTAAAATCTCAATTAATGACTTGATTCACAAGAAATCACAAGATATGATTCTAGAACTCAAAGTTTGAATCTTTCTTAACAAGTAAGTAACCAACTTCAAATTTTTGAATCAAAACATTAATTGATCATGTTATTTTCGAAAATTTGGTATAAAAATAAGAAAAATATTTTTGAAATTTTCGAAAATAACTAATAATTTTGAAAAAGATTTGATTTTTGAAAAAGATTTTGAAAAAGATAAGATTTTCAAATTGAAAATTTGATTTGACTCATTGGCGACAACTTGATTTTTTAAAAATTTTTGAAAAAGTCAATCCAAATTTTCGAATTTGATGAGAGAAAAAGGGAAAGATATTTTTTTGATTTTTGAAATTTTTATGAAAAACATGAAGATTATGCAATGCATGAAATTTTTAGATCAAAACAATGAATGCATGCAAGAATGCTATGAATGTCAAGATGAACACCAAGAACACTTTGAATGTCATGATGAACATCAAAAACACAATTTTGAAAAATTTTTAATGCAAAGAAAACATGCAAGACACCAAACTTAGAATTCTTTAATACTTAGACACTAAGAATTCAAGAATGCATATGATAAACATGAAAAGACACAAAACAAAAAATCATCAAGATCAAACAAGAAGACTTACCAAGAACAACTTGAAGATCATGAAGAACACTATGAATGCATGAAATTTTCGAAAAATGCAAGATGTATATGCAAGTGACACCAAACTTATGATATGACTCAAGACTCAAACAAGAAACAGAAAATATTTTTGATTTTTATGGTTTTCTAATTTTTTTTTGGATTTTTCGAAAATTAATATGAAAAAGAAAAATAAGGATTCCAAAAATTTTTAATATGAATTCCAGGAATCTTGCATTCTTAGTCTAAAGCTTCAGTCCAGGAATTAGACATGGCTCACTAGCCAGCCAAGCTTTCAAAGAAAGCTCCAGTCCAAAACACTAGACATGGCCAATGGCCAGCCAAGCTTCAGCAGATACCTCTCATGCATACAACAGCAAATTTTATTGGCAACAACTAACTTGCTCTTGTGATGATGATTAGGAAGCCTCAGTCCAAAAGAATTTAGACATGGCTTTACAGCCAGCCAGGCTTCACATGCTTCCTGAAACACTAGAATTCATTCTTAAAATTTTTGAATAAAATTTTTGAAAACATTTTTATTTATTTTTTTTTTCGAAAACAGATGAGAAAATTTTAGAAATATTTTTGAAAAATTTTTTGAAAAGAAAACAAAAGAAAATTACCTAATCTGAGCAACATGATGAACCGTCAGTTGTCCAAACTCAAACAATCCCCGGCAACGGCGCCAAAAACTTGGTGTTGTTGCCGGGATTGGGATCTCAGACGATTCTTGGCGCCAAACAGGAACAATTAAGTCCCCGGCAACGGCGCCAAAAACTTGGTGCACGAAATTGTGATCTCCAGGCTCGAACAAATCCTGGTAATGGCTCCAAAGCTTGGTGCTTGATCTTAATTCATAATTGTCACAACTTCGATACAACTAACCAGCAAGTGCACTGGGTCGTCCAAGTAATACCTTACGTGAGTAAGGGTCGAATCCCACGGAGATTGTTGGTATGAAGCAAGCTATGGTCACCTTGTAGATCTCAGTCAGGCAGATATAAATGGTTATGTGGTTTTCGAATAATAAATAATAGAATAGGGATAGAGGTACTTATGTAAATCATTGGTAGGAATTTCAGATAAGCGAATAGAGATGCTTTTCATTCCTCTGAACCTCTGCTTTCCTGCTATCTTCATCCAATCTGTCTTACTCCTTTCCATGGCTGGCTTTATGCAAGGGCATCACCGTTGTCAGTGGCTACATCCCCTCCTCTCAGTGAAAGATATGCTCACATGCTCTGTCACAGCACGGCCAATCATCTGTCGGTTCTCGATCATGCTGAAATAGGATTCACCCTCCTTTTGCGTCTGTCACTAACGCCCAGCACTCGCGAGTTTGAAGCTCGTCACAGTCATTCAGTCATTGAATCCTACTCGGAATACCACAGACAAGGTTTAGACTTTCCGGATTCTCTTGAATGCCGCCATCATTCTAGCTTACGCCACGAAGATTCCGGTTAGGAGATCTAAGAGATATTCATTCTAGCTTATTTCATGTAGAACGGAAGTGTTTGTCAGGCACGCGTTCATAAGGGAGAAGGATGATGAGCGTCACACATAATCATCACCTTCATCATGTTCTTGGGTGCGAATGGATATCTTAGAAGCGAAATAAGAAGAATTGAATAGAAAACAGTAGTACTTTGCATTAATCTTTGAGGAACAGCAGAGCTCCACACCTTAATCTATGGAGTGTAGAAACTCTACCGTTGAAAATACATAAGTGAAAGGTCCAGGCATGGCCGAGATGGCCAGCCCCCTAAAACATGATCAAAGGATCATAAGGTAATCCAAAGATGGTCAAAAAGACGTCTAATACAATAGTAAGAGATCCTATTTATAATAAACTAGTCACTAGGGTTTACATGAGTAAGTAATTGATGCATAAATCTACTTCCGGGGCCCACTTGGTGTGTGTTTGGGCTGAGCTTAAGTGTAGCACGTGCAGAGGCCATTTGTGGAGTTGAACGCCTGTTTCTGTGCCAGTTTGGGCGTTCAACTCTGGTTTTGGATCCTTTTCTGGCGCTGGACACCAGATTTGGGCAGAAGGCTGGCGTTGAATGCCAGTTTACGTCGTCAATTCTTGGCCAAAGTATGGACTATTATATATTGCTGGAAAGCCCTGGATGTCTACTTTCCAACGCAATTGGAAGCGCGCCATTGCGAGTTCTGTAGCTCCAGAAAATCCACTTTGAGTGCAGGGAGGTCAGAATCCAACAGCATCAGCAGTCCTTTTTCAACCTCTGAATCTGATTTCTGCTCAAGTCCCTCAATTTCAGCCAGAAAATACCTGAAATCACAGAAAAACACACAAACTCATAGTAAAGTCCAGAAATGTGAATTTAACATAAAAACTAATGAAAATATCCCTAAAAGTAACTAGATCCTACTAAAAACATACTAAAAACAATGTCAAAAAGCGTATAAATTATCCGCTCATCAACCATGATGGAGAAATTGGGTTTTTGTAAAAAGTGGGTGGATTGGATTAAGGAACTGGTGACTACGGTTTCCTACCCTGTTACTGTGGATGGTGCACCTCATGGTTATTTTAGACCATGTAGAGGATTGTGACAAGACGATCCTCTTTTCCCCTATCTCTTTTTATTCTGTGCAGAGGGTCTATCCTATCTGCTCCACAGAAGAGAACAGAGCCTAGAGTTTTCTGGGTTGAGACTAAATCGCAGATGTCCTAAAGTCAGCCACTTATTTTTTGCAGATGATTCAATTTTGTTCAGTAAGGCTACGATCAAGGACTGCCATAGTTTACTCAGGGTCTTAAGTAACTATGAAGAGATTAATGGACAAACAGTTAACTTGGACAAATCTTCAATCTTTTTTAGCAGAAACACGCCCACCCAGACCCGAGATATGTTGTCGGAATTACTACACGTTCCACACGTGGGTAACCAAAATAGATACTTGGGCTTGCCGGCTATAGTGCAGAGGTAAAAAAAATCCACCTTTAATTACATGCATCAAGGATAAAGTGCTACAGAAACTGCAACATTGGAAACGGACTCTACTATCATCGAGTGGAAGGGAGGTCCTTATTAAGGCGGTGGCTACAACAGTGCCTATTTACACTCTCCGTTGCTTTAAACTCCCAGAGACACTAATAGAAGATGTACAAAGAGTCATAATGCAGTTTTGGTGGGGCTAAAAAGGATCGAAAAGGAGGATGCAATGGATTGGGTAGAGAATTACTTGTAGGTCCAAGAGCCAAGGGGGTCTCAATTTCAAAGATCTTAAAGCTTTCAACCTTGCAATGCTAGCCAAACAAGGATGGAGACTACTTACAAGAACAAACTCTCTAATCTCTAGGGTGTACCGAAGTAAATATTTTAAAGACTCCAATTTTCTCCGCGCAGAAGTTGGAATCAACCCTTTTTGGGGATGGAGGAGCGTAGTAGAGGGCAGAAAAATTCTGGAAAAAGGTATCCTATGGAGGGTAGGCACCGGTTCGAATATCAGAATAAGAGAAGATTCATGGGTTCGTGATTATCTGGCTATTACTCCTACTACAGAGACTAATTCATAGCACAATCCTACATGGGTTTCAGACTTAATTTTACGAACCAGATCATGGAATCAGATACTAATACAAGAACTATTTAGACCAGATATTGCAGAGGCAATTATAAACACTGAAATCCAACAAGGTGATGATGAGGTTACCTGGCTAAAGGAGAAAAATGGAGGCTATTCAGTAGCGTCTAGCATTCCAATTCTTCCACCCCCTAATAGAGTTTCAGCCAAAACAGTGTCAAAATAAGCAACTATGGTCTGATATTTGGAGCATCAAATGTCAACCCAAGATAAAAAATTTCCTTTGGAAAATTATGCACAAAGACCTACCTGTTCAACAAAGGCTAAGTGAAAGACTTCCATCAGTGAGTCCATTATGTCAACGATGCAACAGGTTCCCTGAAATGGTAGCGCATTGCCTCTGGATGTGCACCGACGTTATTGAGGCCTGGAGAATCACTAATCTACCTGTTCCATCTTTAATTGAAGAAGCATGAATTTGGTGGAGTGAGCTTGACAAAAATATGAAATTTGTGAGCAATACGACGAAGAAGAAAGAATTCGCAACAAATGTATTATGGCAGATTTGGATTACCCGGAACGAGAAGCTATTTGAGAACAAGAGACGCCACCCTCTTCAATTGGTTGTTGCTGCTCGCCATGCCATGGGAGAAGACCGAGACCGTTCTTGAACTTTCTTTCTGGAGAGCTCCTTTACTTTTATTCACTTTACCTTTTGGTTTACTTTACTTTTTGATTTTCTCTCTCCTATTACATTATGTATTATGACTAAAGTTAGATCGTTCCAACCTTTCTCTTGTTATACTATCTTTTTTAGACTACTCATTTTCATTTAATGAAATGACTTTTATCTTAAAAAAAAAATAAAAACCAAAAAATTCGTTCACATTTTGTAAGCTCAGGACTTTATGAATTAATTAATATTATTTGAAAAAGAAAAAACTAAACCACTCTCACTTTCACTTTAAAAAATAAAGCAAACATAAAGAAAGAATTGATAATTGATTTTTCTTTTAAAATTTTGGTAATGTATTTGTGATTATTGAAGAATAAAATCATATATTTAATTTAATTGTTAGATCTAAAAATGGAGTAGAATACAAAATTTATAAATAGATGAATAATTAAATGATTCAATTACCCGTTATTTATGCTTTGACTTCCTCTTATTTTTATTTTTATTTTTCATATACGAGATAAGATGATAACTTCGAATTTTACTAATTAAAAAAAAAACTTGTATGTAAATCAATCCATCCATATACAATAGTTATTTGGTTTCCCCTTACTTTTATTTTAGGTCAACCCCTTCGTAGTAATAATAGTTTAATAGCGTTAGGATGCCTCGGAAATCAACTTCAACTTGTTCAACCTTGACCATTCGAGCCCAAACCTACTTATTTTATTTTTATTTCAATGCCCAATTAAGCATTTATTTCTTAAAATAAATTGATTATTTGTTGATATATTTTTTAAAATATTATATTTTTCTTTTATTTCCTATTTTATTGTCCATATAAATGAGATACTAATACTCATATCTTATTATTACTGTGAATAAAATATGTTCAATCTAATTTTTGAGTTTATGATTAACGAGATACATATCTCATTAGTGGTGACAATGAAATATGTATATTAATATCTTTTAATAATAAAAAAATAAATAAAAAATTGCGGATTCGAATTTTTTCATCTTTGGTAAAATATAATAATAATAATAATAAAATAAATATTTTCAAATGAGATATATTAATAAATAATCAATAGAAAAGTATAGGGTACCAATATATTATCTGTCAATTTATTGTCAATAATAATTAATTATTATATTTTAAATACATATATAAAGAGACACATCCAGAAAATATATCTATAAAGACACTTCTATTAAATACAGTCACAAAAAAGATATTTTTATTAGACACATCCACAAAGACACTTCTATGAAATATAGTTATAAATAAGAGTTGGTAGAAGTTGGCAGATATGCTGTTGGTATGTAGCCGAACCGATAATCAATTTATCTTATTTAATTATTTAAAAAAATCCATTAACATTTTGCCTAACTGTTTGCTTTTGAAATATTTGCCACACCTCTGCCCCACACGTCATTCGCTGTTTAACATTTATAAACGCTAGTTAGTGAGTTGTCATTTAATTAATTAATATATGTAAGAGTTATAATTTATACCCGAAACATCCAATAATTTTTCCTTCGGCGTGTAATTTGCACACCCAATTTTTGAAGTTGTGTTGTGTTTTTTACACCCAAAATTAAGGTGTAAAGTGTAAACTGTAAAGTCAAATAAGAGATAAACAAGATTTATATTATATTAAAATTTAAAGATAACAATAAAATGAATGCCAACAAAAAGTTCCATTCAAAATTAAATAAATGTTTCGAAAAATATTTTTTAATTTTCTCTAGTCCAAAGTACGGGATGCTCTGTCATCAATTAGGAGTGACAATAGAGTGGGTAAAAACAGATTTTTATCTTATCCAATTTTATTTTATTCTACAATAATTTGCATCGAATTTACTTTGTTTCTATCTGTAGATAATAAAAAATTAAATTTTAATTTATTTCTATTCGCCTTTATAATTATTAAAATCTAATAAATAAAATTAAATTTTAAAATTCATATAACAATCATTATATATATAATATAAATTAAAATAAAAATTTAAATATAATATAATATTATTAATTATTTTACTAATTATATATATATATATATATACTAAACTTAGGTTTTTCCCCCAACTAATGAAGGTGACGTGTCAATCTCTCATGACTCTGTTTTTCCTCCAAAATGAACTTTTTTATTCTCTATTCTAAAATATTTTATAAAAAACATATTTATTATAATTATATTATAATTAATATTTAATGAATAATACATAATTATACTAATTTAGAAACATATCTTTATTTTTAGAAAGTACTATTTTCATGTAATTAAATCACTCTTCTCTCTTCTAAAATTATTTTTAAAAAAATATATTTATTATAATTATATTACAATTAGCATTTAATGAATAATGCATGATTATACTAATTTAGGAAAATATCTTTATTTTTAGAAAGTACTATTCTCATGTAATGAAAGCACTATTCTCTCTTCTAAAATTATTTTTAGAAAAATATCTTTATTATAATTATATTACAATTAGCATTTAATGAATAATGCATGATTATACCAATTTAGAAAAATATCTTTATTATAATTATATAAAATAATCTACTTAATATACTAAAATTGGATTTTCCCCCAACTAATGAAAGTAAGGTGTCAATTTCTCATAAATTTATTTTCTTTTCAAAATAAAAGCACTATTCTCTCTTCTAAATTTATTTTAAAAAATATCTTTATTAGAATTATATTACAATTAGCATTTAATGAATAATACATAATTATACTTATTTAAAAAATATCTTAATTATAATTATATAAAAAGTTAAACATAAATTTATAATTCTAATTGCTATAAATATGATACTAACGTTCATAGTGGTAAATTGATATTGCAATAATTAATTTCTATAATTATTTTTGTACTACTAAAGGCTATATATAGTGTTTATTTGTGGTTAGTGAGTCTAAATCTAAGAATCAAAATATTTTTTTCTAATCTGTTATTCTTTTTTGATTGGACAATTGTTTCTAAGGAGCTTTGTAGGTCAAGTTTAAGTCACATCCCCTCTACGTTTTCTACGTTTGTCCAAAAATATTCGAAGTGGAGCATATAATGAGATCGAATTTCCTCAATTTAGGTTCAATTTTGAAAAATTCGTGCCAACTTTGAAGATGCAATTTAAAGATTGGTACTATATTTAAAATTTTTTTCTGTAAAGCTTTTTGTATTAAAAATAATTTTATAACATATTGTATTTTTTTTTTCAGAAACTACCGGTCTTTTGGTGCATTAATGCAATGCCATTGAAGAGAATAAAAATCAATTTAATTTGATAATTTTAACAAGAAAATAGTCTGAATTTGTACCGATTTTAAGTATTCGATCTTATGATGTTATTTCGGTTGATTATTACGAGAATGACTCTAATCTATACGTATCTAAGAATTAGAATAGATTAAATATTATTTAAATAATTTAATTCTAATATTGGTAGTTGATTAAATTAGTTTTAGAGAAATTTAAATTGTTGTCTCAATTTATATATTATGACTATTCTTTATGGATATGTTATTTTTAAACTTTTTAATATAATTTTTTTAAGTTTGTTTTCTTTTTTGATATATGTATCACCTGTTTTTTGTATTTCAGATTAGTAATGCAATTATTAAGAGAAATGTAATTCATCAATAAATTAGAATGATTAAAAGTTCAATTAAGATTAACTAACATCTATTTTGGACACAAGATTGATTAATTAAGATTAAGGCGTGAAAAAGAAAAAAGAGTCACAATACGTGATTTTGCTTTCTTGCTAATATATAAAAATACGTGAAAGAAAAAAAATTAAAATATCACCATTTAAAAAAAAATTGTTAATTATACATATGAAAAGGAATTGAAAAATATGCATGGATATAAAAAATAAAAAATTATTACTTGATTGTAGAATAAAAAATAATCATATATATATAAAAAAATAATCATAACAAAAAATAATTAGCATATGTGACTTAAATTTTTATATGTACAATTAATATATATATATATATATATATATATATATATATATAAACAAATATTTAGAATTATTTAACAAAATTAATATATATGTATAGATAAATAAAAAAATTATTATAATTTATAAAAATTACACCTACAATGACATTAATAATAAAGAATAAAAAATTATTGAATGATTATAGACTCAAAAAAATTAATTATGATAAAAAAATTAATTAATATATACGATTTAAATATATTTACATACAATATATATATATAAAGAAGTATTTAGAATTATTTAAAACAATAAATATATTCTAAAAATAAAAAAATTATTAACTAAACAATTGATATATATATATATATATAAATAAATACAGAAATTAGTATGATTTATGAATACTATTACACATATGATGGTATTAATGGAATAACAAAATCAGTATAATTATTGTAGGCTAAAAAAATTATTTATAATAAAAAAATAAAAAATAATTAATATATGTGACTTAATATATGTGTACTTAAATAAGGAAAGATTTAAAATGATTTAAACAAAATAAATAAATATATCCTACCAATAAAAAAATTATTGACTAATCGATTAATATATACTGGTAGTATAAATAAAAATTATTAAATAAAAAAAATAGTATGTTTTCAATTTTGGGAATAAAATGTAAATAATTATAATATAATAATTTGTTTAATTATTAATATTTATAATTGTTATTTTAAATCATAAATTTAGAGAAAAAAAGTAGATTAACAAAAACGATTAATAAATATATTAGAGTTGATATATATAACACTAGATTAAGAAAAAATAAACGCAATTACTACAATTTAAATTAATTTTAATAAAATAATTTAAAATTATAATTTCAAACTTATCATGTGCATAGTACGAATTATTGAACAATTTATTATCATGTACATGGCACAGATTATTAAATAATTTCTCATGTGTTTTTTTTTTTCAAAATAAAAATACTATTTTTACTTATAATCATTATTCTTTATCAACTCTTTCATTTAAACACTAATATTATTTATTAATTTTTTTATTTTTATTCCTCACATTTATTAAAATTTTTTTTTCAATAATTTAGGTATTAATTGTTGTTATTTAATTAGCTTATTTTAGGTATTTACTTATAAAAATTTTAGGTATTAATTATACCTCAATTACGGTATTAAGACTTTGAACATAATTTCAATTTAATTTTGGACAATATCAAAAACAAATATATATATATATATTAGGTATTAATTATTATTATCTATTAACTTATTTTAGGTTTGTAATTATTAAAATATTAGATATTAATTACATTTTGTTTTCCATGTTAAGCCTTTAGACATAATCCTAATTTAATTTTAGACAATGTAAGAAGTAAATATATATATATAATATTAAATTAGAAGAATAGATTTTAATTTTACATAAAATAATATAATAGATATAGAGTATAAATAAATTTACTTGACAAATATAATTATTCATAGTGTGATATTTTATTACAATAACATATTTTTGTACATTGACTCCCTATATAGCAATAATATATATATATATATATATATATATATATATATATATATAGTTTGTTATTTTTTCATTATATGACATATTTATTATTATATTTTAAATTTTAAATTTAAAGTTTTTTTGATCTAACATTGCAGTAAAAGAATATTAAGCAGAAAAAAATAAAAAAAATATGGGAACATTCTAAACATGATTACCGCTAATCTTTTTTCTTTAGTTTTCAAATATATTATTTATTTTATTTATTTAGAATAATAACTAAATTTATTATAACTATAGTAAAATTATCTTTAAACTATTAGTATTATTAGTAAATTTTTAAAATTATTGACATATTATTAGTATATATAATAAGCATTAAATTTTCTTTCATGTTTATTATTTAAAAAATTTATAATTTTCACGTAGTCTTTATTCTATTTTTTTTCCATACCTAATGACTATTGACTACGATCCTATTAATAGTATCACCTATAGTAGATTATATGAAGAGAAAGTATGAAAAATAAAGATAAAAATTATAAGGCTATAAAAAGTTCCATTCAAATTTGACAAGAGTAAGACGGTTTACATAGAAATAGTTCTAATAGATGATAAGATTAATTGATTCATTTACTAATTTTTTTCAAGTAATACTAAGTTCAATTTATAAATAGAGTTTAATTTTGATGCATTGACAGTGTAAAGCGTTTTACATAGTCGTGCAATCACATTCGTTCTTTTGGATGACCATTCACGCGGTCAATGTGAAATGTATTTATTTTTATTGATGTGTCATTACGTAATTGGATACACGTGTAAAACTACTTTACATTGTCAGTGTATCAAAATTAAATTCTTATAAATATTTGTAGTTCATATTTTAAGTTAATTTTATAAGTACACCATTTCACAAGTCAAAGACAATTCTTTTTAATAGCTTTGTAAATGCTAATAGCTTTTATATTTAATTTATTTTGCAATAATCTTACGAAAATTCTGAAATAATATTATTTTACAAAGGAAAAATGAGAGCGAGAGAGCGAGAGCGAGAGCGAGAGCAAGAGCAACAGAACGCTCGAGAGAGAGTGAGGTGGGGAAACACAACGGGGGGAACATATACACGGAACAAATATGATAAAGATCCTAGGGTTTGGAATAAAGAAGAGTATCAACAATTGGAGCTGGATTCTTTCACTGTCTTCATTGATAATTTGCCGGAGGACATATCAAAAAGAGAACTATTCAATATGTTCAAATGGACAGGCAGAATCATCGACATATATTTGTCACGGAAGAATAAAAATGGACATATCCATTTGTTTGCTTTTGTACGCTATACGACAAAAGGAGGAGCCTTGAAGGCTGTTGCACATATGAACAGGATGACGATGAGAGGTAAAAGAATATTTGTTGGAGAAGCCAAGTATAGAAGGGGAGATCGGGATCAAAATAAGAGGGGCAAAGAAGCGGGAGTCATCAACAAACAGGAGGCTGCAGGGAAAAATTCACAGACAAGGATCGAGAGAGGAGCTGAAGAGAAAGGTGCTAGGCAACCATCTAATGCCCCCGGAAAGGATCCGATTAACAATGGATTGACAAAGATGATAGAAGTACCGATAGCAAATGAGAATGTCGTCTGGCTACAGAGAAGTATTATAGGAGGCACGAAATTGGCGATTGATTTTAATAAATTACAGCAAAGGATTCATAGGGAATGGCCACATGTGACGCAAGTAAGGGAGTTGGGAGTGTATAAAGCAATGTTAACATTTGACACAGTGCTTAGTGCGGAAGAAGCTTACACCTTCAAAATGAATGATCTATTAAAATTGTTTCATATGGTATGGAGGTGGGACGAGACCGAGAAGAGCGAGTCTAGAAGAGTTTGGCTAGATTGCTACGGAGTTCCACTACATGCGTGGTCAAGAGACACCTTCCACAGAATAGGTGAGCAATGGGGTGAGGTGGTGGCATGTGATAAACTGACAGAATCGTGTACCTCATTCAGTGTGGGTAGAGTACTGATTGATACTTGTGTCTTCGACATGATCAACGAGTGGATTCATATTACAATAGGTACAAGTGGGTTTGACGTTCTTGTAAGAGAAGTGGGTGGAGAAGTGTATCGAGATGAATGCTTCCGGATGTGGCTGAAGAAATCAGAAGACAGGGACATGATGAATGGAGAAAATATGCAGGATGCAAGAACTAGGAGTTTATTGAATTATGGTGAAGAACAGAGGGTGGTTGGTCGGGACATGGCGGCAGTGCTGGCCGATGAACACAGGAATGACGGAAAGGACAAGGGCAGGACGGTAATTTCGCCGGCTGATTTAAACGAATGGAGTAACACAAATTCAAAAATTCAATATGATAACAGAAACAGTAATTACGAGGCATTAAAAGCAGGAGAGGATTTTCAGGGATCTTTCCACATTAATAAGGATATTGATTCGGAGGATACAGTATCAAATAATTATGAGGTCTGTTATGAAAACCAAACTTATGAGAATATAAGAAAGGAAAATGGGCTAGCAGCCTCTGGGCCCAATAAGCTTGTGATGGGGCATGAGGCATGGCTGTTGGAGAGGGCCTGCTGGAAGGCAGCAGCTGCTGGTCCATCAAACCGGGTAGGGCCTGACCCGGCTCCCAGTGCGACCCGGCAGGAGACGCGCGCCCTTCTCCAGCTTGCTACACGAACGGCGCAACCAAGCAGCGACTGGGCAGACGCGAAGAGGAGGGGACGGGCGGACGGATGTGGCCGGCCAGCGTCGGAGGCGAGCGAACCTGTGGCCCTGCTAATCCGGCACGGGACGCAGCCGCTGGCAGTGGAAGTGACGCATAAGGAGCCTGGGTTCGAGGGCCGTGATCTTCACCGCAACAAGGAAGACGTTCGGGGACAGCAATACCACCTGGAGGAGGATGCAGGGAGGGCGGTGTCTGACAGGCTAGTAGGAGTGCGAAGTGCTGATGTGGAGGCCACCAAGGAAGGCTTAGATCGACGGCAGTGGAGACAGGAAATTGACAAATCTGTAAAACGAGCACAAACACAAATTGAATCCTGTAAGGTGGGAGAGGAGAGACTGATGAGTGTTGGAGCAGATGCGGGGAAATACACTAATGATGGCATAGTAAATACAACAGCAGAAGGAATTCATATACAAAGCAACACAGGATTGAGACTGAAGGAGGGGGGAACCCTGAGGGATGGTCGGCTTCAATGTAATGGGACTGGGCAAGAGGAAGAAACTGTGCACGGTACCAAATCAGAATCAGAGGTGGAGGCTGGAATGGATGGTGGTAATAAATCCTATAGAAAGGAACAACGACCAAGTTGGGAAGAGGAAATAGCAGAGAATAAAGAGGCTTGGAAATTAGCAGTAGAGTCAGGCGCTCAATGCAGTGATGAGGAGGACATTATGGCTATTTTACAAGAACAAAATGAAGCAATTGCTTTGAAGCGATGACAAGCAAAGCAGAAAGCAAAAGCCCGAAGAAGCCGGCCAAAAAATCGAAAACAGGTGTGCAATAATTTTGTTCAATGATTTTAAGTTCTTGGAATATAAGGGGATTGGGAGGTGTTGCCAAATTTAGTATGCTAAAGAACTTTAGGAGTAAGTTTAGATTGGAAATGTTGGGGTTGATAGAAACAAAGAAGGAGATGGTGACTAAGTTTGATGTTGCTCGTATCTGGGGAAGTGACAGAGCCAATTGGAAATTTGTAAGTTCAGTTGGGGCATATGGAGGGTTATTATTAATATGGGATGAAACGGTTTTTAAGTTGTATAACTGCTATAAAGGAGATAGATGGATGTGTATAGAAGGAGTTGTGGTGAAAGACAATTTTCATTGTGCGATTTGCCTAGTGTATGGACCGCATGTGAGAAGGGAAAAGACTTCAATGTGGGAAGAACTAAGTTATATTGCAGGACTATGTCAGGTACCTTTTTGTTACTTGTGGGATTTTAATGAAATTCTGCATTTGGAAGAAAGAAAAGGAGCGACCAGCCTATCAGCGTCTGCGGAAGATTTCAGAACATGGATAAATGACATGGAACTAATTGATCTGGCACTAAACGATCGTAAGTACACTTGGTTCAGAGGACAGTCGTGCAGTCGTATTGATAGGAGTCTAGTTTCTTTGGGGTGGCTAGATGTATATCCAGAGACGCGCCTGAAAGGAGGCCCAAGAGGTTTATCAGATCACTGCCCTTTGATCATGGAAGATAGTAGAAAATTTGATGGCCCGAGACCATTCCGAAGCTTGGATTCGTGGTTCACACATGAAGGGTTCTTGAGAATGGTGAAAGAAGAATGGAGGGGATTAGGTAACATGCAATTCCTAGAGAAGATGAAAGCACTGTCAGCCCCACTCCGCATATGGCATAAACAGCATTTTGGAAATATGAATGAGAGAATAAAAAGGTTTGAGGCAGAAATACAGAAGGTGGATGATATGGTTAGTAGTGGGCACTATGATGGTACAATGGAGGCAAGGAGAAGGGCACTAGTGAAGTGCTGTGAAAAGTGGTATGTGAGACAGGAGATGCACTGGAAGCAAATGTCTAGGTCGCGGCATGCTAAAGAGATGGACAGGAACACAACCTATTTCCACAAGATTGCATCGGCAAGAAGAAGGAATAACCGGATTGAGTCTTTGATAATCAATGGAAGGATAGTCAGGAATCAAGCAAGAATCAAAGTTGCAATTCAGGACTTCTATAAAAGACTGTACCACCAGGAAAGTTCTCCAAGTGTAAGCTTTAGAGATGGATTAGTTAATCGATTGGGGAGGGAGGAAGCGAAGGCTTTAGAGGTGTTACCATCAGTAGAAGAGGTGAAAGAGGCAGTGTGGGATTGTGAATCTTCTAAGGCTCCAGGGAGTGATGGGTATAACATGAATTTTGTAAAAAAGTGTTGGAATGAGATAGGAGCAGAATTCACTACAGCTGTGATGGCTTTCTTTGAGACAGCAAGACTACCGACAGGCTCTAATATCACATGGGTAGCACTGACACCGAAATTTGTTGGGGCTAAGGAGATTAAAGACCTCAGACCTATTAGCATGGTTGGATGTGTATATAAGGTTATCTCTAAATTGTTGACACGGAGAATGAGGAGTGTGATGCCAGGCTTAGTTGGAGAATCACAGAGTGCCTTTGTGAAGGGAAGGAAGATACATGATGGAGCTCTAATTGCATGTGAAACGGTGCAATGGCTGAAACAGAAAAAGAAGGCATCAGCGGTTATCAAACTTGATTTCCAAAAAGCCTATGATAGAGTTAAATGGTGCTTTGTTGATACTGTATTAGAAAAGATGGGCTTCGGCAGAACATGGAGGTCATGGGTCAGAGAGTGTGTTACATCGACATCCATCTCTATCCTAGTCAATGGGTCACCATCAAAACCTTTCAACATGCAGAGGGGCCTACGACAAGGGGACCCGTTATCGCCGTTTTTGTTTGTTCTGGTGGTGGATGTGCTTAACCGGATGATCGGGGAGGCAGTGAGGAACGGTCGGATATCTCCACTTTTAGTCGGGAGGGATAATATAGAGTTGTCACACTTGCAATTTGCTTATGACACTATATTATTTTGTCCACCGGAGGAGAAGACGGTGAGAAACTATAAGAGACTTCTGAGGTATTTTGAATTGATGTCTGGGTTGAGCATCAATTTTGAGAAGTCCAACTTGATACCGGTGAACTGCAGTCAGGAGTGGGTAAGTCGAATGTGTCAACTACTAGGATGCCAGGAGGCAGCACTACCGGTGAGGTATCTTGGAATTAGCCTAGGTGCAAACCCACGGCTAGTAAAAACTTGGAAGCCGGTCCTAGATAAGGTGGAGGAAAAAGTAAGCTTGTGGAAAGCGAAGGTTCTTAGTAAGGCTGGAAAGCTGGTGCTCATTAAGTCAGTGCTCAATAGCCTACCTATCTACTACCTGAGCTTGTATAAGATGCCAACTGCAGTTGCACGAAGAATCATTTTCTTGCAGCGGAGGTTCTTTTGGGGGAAGGATGATGGACGACCTGGGATGGCTCTCGTGAAGTGGGAAGTGGTCCAGGCGCCAAAGAAGCTGGGAGGGTTGGGGGTGGGTGATGCAGTGGTCCGCAATACTGCCTTACTATTTAAATGGTGGTGGCGATTCTCAAAGGAGGACTGTCCTCTATGGAAGAAGATTGTGTGCTCCTGTAACAGTTTGAACCCGACTCACTTGTTGTCAACTCAGGAGTTACCAAGGAGAGAGGGCCCGTGGAGAGACATATGTCAAATACAAATAAAGGAGCAACATGTCAAACAGAAGATGATTGATGGTCTTGCCATGGAAGTAGGAGATGGTAGATCAACCAGGTTCTGGGAGGATACATGGCTCCAAGTGGGAAAGTTGAAAGACTCCTTTCCGAGACTCTTCATGATTTCAAACCAAAAAGGATCCGTAATTGGGGATTGTGGGTTCTGGGATGGGATAGAGTGGGTTTGGCACTTCCAATGGAGGAGGGAACTCCGCCAATGGGAGACTGATACTTTGGATCAGCTGCTTCACATCTTGCAATCTGTTAGATTAGTTGCAGATGTACAAGACAGAGTGGTGTGGAAATTTGGCAAGGAAGGAGTTTATTCTACTAACTCATTTGTGCAGGTTTTGCAGGAAGAGACCATGAATGAGGAGCTTGTGAGCTATACTTTCACGAAGGAAATTTGGAAAGGATTAGTCCCACCGCGGATCGAGTTGTTCGTTTGGTTTGTATTGATAGGCAGGGTCAACACAAAGGATCGGCTAAGTAGACTGGAAATCCTACAACAGAATGATAATGTGTGCGTGTTGTGTAAAAAAGGTGTTGAAAACATACAACACTTATTTGTTACGTGTGAGCACTCTTGGCAGGTGTGGTGTGCATGGATATCGGCATTTGGACAAGAGTGGACTGCTCCCGGTACTTTGAAAGACCACTTTGAGAGTTGGCGAGTTATGCCGATGAGAAGCGAGCAACGCAAGTTTTGGCTAGTTGGGTTCTTCTCAATAATATGGATTATTTGACTACGACGGAATGAAGTCATATTTCAGAGCAAGACAACAGGAGTTGTAGAGTGTGTAGATCAATCGTTTTCATGTGCTACAGAGTGGTATAGAAAATAACTCATGTGGTCGATGGCTATGCCGGAGATAACATAAGAGTTATTTGTCTTCTATGATTTGTGTCTTTTGCTCCACCATGAGTGTTGAGCTCTTTCTTTCTTTCAAAAAAAAAAAAAATATTTTGCAATACGATAAAATTCATTGTTCAATCAAGTCAAAGACAATTCTTTTTAATAGCTTTGTAAATGCTAATAGCTTTTATATTTAATTTGTTTTGCAATACGATAAAATTCATTGTTCAATCAAGAATTATTTGACAAAAATATTTAAGAATGAATTGATAGAAAGGAAAGTCTATGTCTTCTCAAATTTTGAGATCGAGAAATCAAGCGGAATATATCTTCTGACTGTACACACGTGCAAAATATCTTTTAAGATAGAATCAGGTATAGTACATTTGGTCGATGATCGTAAAATTCTGGATAATCATTTTAATTTGCTTGCTCATGCTGATATATTGAAACAAACAAATGAACGATTCTACTTATTTGGTACATAATTAATTTATATTAACCCACACAAAATTATTTTCCTTTTGATTTTAAGTTTTGCCAAAAAATTGTATAATAGCATCATTTTATCGATAACAAAAATTTTAACAGTTTATTTATGAAAATATTTGAAATTGTATTGTGACTTTTTCAAAAGGTATATCCTTTTATTAATATACTATTATTAGTTTTATCGTTTAATATAAAATAAATCAGTAAATTCTTTTTATTTTATACACGTTCGAAGTTATAATTTCTTATATTATTCACTCTTTGTTCTTAATTTGGTACTTTTAATTCAATTTTTTTGTTCAATTAGATGTTATTAGATTCTTGACTAGAAAAGAAAAACTCATATCATGGTCAAAAATAGAGAGAAGTGACCAATACATTGTAATTGATCTTCATGATTTGTAGTATGTAAAATTTTAATATGAATATTTCTTTAGGTTATAATTATGTGTTGTGGTGCAAATTTTTTTTTCTTTATATGTTACTACTTACTCCCTTAATTCTCGCTTTCATTCAAAAATGAGAAAAAAATAAGATGTGCACTATGAGATCAATTTACAATCCAATTACTTGATCATTTATGTGATCACCAAACAACCGAATACATAATTTATTCTCTAATTTATAAAATTTAACAAAGACATTGGTAAACATATTGGTTTCGCATTTATTTATATATTTTATTTATTTATGTTATATTTGTAATTAT
Organism: Arachis ipaensis; assembly: GCF_059453495.1. NCBI lineage: Eukaryota > Viridiplantae > Streptophyta > Magnoliopsida > Fabales > Fabaceae > Arachis > Arachis ipaensis. The sequence goes on along the minus strand of NC_142441.1, from coordinate 25,064,689 downwards.
ATTATATCTATTTTTATCAATATATTTTTTTAAAAAATATCGTTAGTGTTAGCACATTGTGTATTAAATAAATTAAATGATAGAAACACGTAACTATTTTCTTTTTCAGTCAAGATTAAGTAAAATACTGTAATTTAGACTTACAATATCAACATATTAATAGTAAAATGAAAAAAAAATGTAATATTATATAAAAAAAATTTTAAATCATAATTTAAATATTTTAAACGGGATAATTTCATTTAGAGAATTCATAATTCAAACATAATTTTTATATATTTAATAGCTACATTCGAATTAATACATTTAATACTATATCTAAAAAATACAAACAATGCATATTATATTATTTATTTATTAATTAAATTATTACAATTCAAATTAATTTTAATAAAATAATTTAAAATTATAATTTCAATTTTATCACGTGTATCACACGAGTTATTAAACTAAGTACCCACAGATTCAAATCATCAACGCCACTTTCCGTTTCATATGAATTCATGATCCGATTATTGATTCATTGAATGGTCAAATAATTCATTGGCACCTTCACACTGGCACGCAAATATTGACATATTGTTATTCAAATATGCGGGCCGAGTTAAAGGTTTTGCTTCCAGGGGTCCAACACGAAAGACATTATTTGAGAAGAGGCAAAAATAAATTATAAATAGATAAATAAAAGGTAAATTAATCTAATTTGAGTTGGTCTAATAATTAACTTACTAATTTATTTAAATAAATATTAGAAATTTAAATTTTAGTTTATATATATACAGCAATTCATAAATTTAAATTTTTTTAAATTTGAATTTTTATTTAAAAGAATAAAATATAATTTTTCATTCTTAAATATTTTCTTTTTTATATTTTTTTTAATTTTACCTATAAAATAAATTGTAAAAAATCATACTTTATATTTTCAAATAAAATCCAAAATTTAGATGATATAAATTCTAATCTATTGGGCAACAGCAAATGAAATGTAATTCAAATTTGCAACGAATTAATTATTGACCTATTGAATTAGAAGATACGTGAAAAATTAATAAAATAAAATAAAATAAAATAATAAATTAGAATACCAAAAAAAAAATTAAAATAAAAGGTAAACTATCAAAATCGTCTATAATTTTTAATGCGCTTATAAAAATATTCTGAATTTTTGATATTGTTAAATATATATTTTTAAAAAATATTTTATAAATTGAATTTAAATATAATTTTTTATAAACATGATTAAAAAATAAAATATTTTTATTATTAAAATTTGATAATTTTATGTCAAGTATAATTTTTTGTAATTTTTTGTTAATGACTAAAAATACTTTTAAAAAAATAAAAAATTTTTAAAAATTGAATTTCAATTCAATTTTTTATGTACTTCTTAAATAGTTATTTAAATATTTTTATAAAATTTTAAATCATATTCTTAAAAGATTTATTAAATGTAAAATTTAGAATTATTTTGTCGCTATTTTCAAAATTTAAAGGTAATTTTAATAGTTTACTCATAAATAAAATAAAACTAAAGAGGTCAAACTGAAAAATAAAGATCCTTATGTTATAAAAATTATTTTGGGAAGTGGTCCCCCTCCACCCCTTGCCAATGAATATTAGGAATGACAAAATGGGGTGGATCGATTTGTCGAATCTGCCAAAAAAGATAGGTCAGTTAAGATTTAAAATCTGCCAAATAAAAAAAAAAATATGCTAAATCTGTATAGCTAAATTTGAGGGTTTTGATGGAGCGAAGCGGGCCAATCCGCCAGACTAAAGATTTTTATTTTTTTTATTAAATAAAAGAGTAATTAGTACGATAAAATTAATAATTATATAATTTTTAAATATTTTTTTATTTTTTGTTTTTATACTTTTTTTAGTTATTAATTTTATTTTATAATTTCGTATATATACTCAAATTATGTGACTTATTTTTTAAAATAAAGATGATTTTATTAACAAATATTATTTTTGAACAATTTTATTGAAGTTAAAAATAAAAAAATAAAAAAAAATTATATTGTAATTTGACTATTTTTTATTTGTATTTGATTTTTTAATTATTATTTTTATTAATTTTAATAAATTTTATTAAAAAAAAAAGAGTTAAGCGGGTTAGCCCGCCAATCCGCCATAAAATGGAGTAGACTAACATTTTGAACCCACCTTAATTGGTGACGCGGGGTGCTCTGCCTGTTCTTTAGCACGGGACGAGCGGGTTAGGACGGATCGACTCGTTTTGACTAGGGTGTCCATGGATCGGATCCGATCTGCATATCCGCGGTGTTTATCCGAATCCGATCCGAAAATTGCGGATATGGATCCGATCCGCAAGGCCTTCGGATCGGATCCACACACTAATCGGATCGGATTGCGAATTTTGTGTTGGTATCCGCATATCCGATCCGCATATCCGCGTATCCGCAAAAATAAAGAAATAAATAAGTGAAATATTCTTTTTATGTTTTATTTTAACTAATAATTATCATATATGTTAAATTATTTTAATTTATTATTCAAGAAAAGTATGTTTAATATTATTTTAAAAGTAAACATATTTAAAAGAATAGAAAAAATAAATTTTATTGATATTTTTTTAATAAAAATAGGCTTTTAAAAATATTTTTGTGTTTTGCGGATATATCCGATATCCGATCCGATTCGATCCGCAAATATGCGGATCGGATCGGATCCAACCTTAAAAATTGCGGATATTGGATCCGATCCGATCCGATGATTGTAGTGCGGATCGGATCGAAATTTTGGCCATATCCGATCCGATCCGATCCGCGGACACCCCTAGTTTTGACACCCCTACATTGAATATGCTCCATAGCAAAAAAAAAAAAAATTAAATAAACACTAAATTAGTTATCATAATAATAAATACCAAAATCAGTCATTATTTTTTGTTTTAATATATATTTTTTATTTTATAAAAAATATATTTTATACTAATAATTAATTTTAATTATATCTCGTATGATTATAATAATAAATTATGAAAATAATAAAAAATTATAATAAAATAATTATATCTTTTGAACACTAAAGATTAACAATTAAATATATTTTTATGTTTTATTTATAGTTTAATTATAAATACAATTAAATTAAATTATTTATAAAAATTGATTATAAATATAATCATAAATTACGCTGTATTTTTATACAAAAAGCTAATCTTTGTATCCATGTCTTATGGTTGATTTTTATATATGAAGTCAAATACCCATTCATATACATCGCATACCTTCCTCCTATAACATCCAACTAGCAGTGAAAGGAACATTCACATAAAACTTCCAATCTTATAATAAACCACTCAAGTCTCTCAGAACGTAACTTGTTTATTATTTTTGCTGCAGTACTTTTTTCAACGTCAAAAGAAGCATACATCACCAAACATAGTTATAAACTTATAATAAAATGTAACTGAAAAAGAATAATATTATTAGTTCCAAGTAGCGAATCAAAACCAGGGAACAGTGGAACAAAAAAGTCATAACAAATAATAAAATCAAGTTGACATATCAACTAGCAAATATGATCTTCCTTAATATATATATATATATATATATATATATATATATATATATACTTTGAAAAGAAGGACCATCAAAGTTTCCAACATGAAGATAACTTTTCATGTAATGTATGCCATTCTAGTTTTTTCATCAACACTTGCACAAATTTCAGCACAGAAAGAAGCAGAATCACTGGTGAGATGGATGAAAAGTTTGAACTCTCCCATGTTGTCTTCATGGAACATCACAAATAACAAGACAAGTCCATGCAACTGGAAAGGAATCAAGTGTAACAATGGTGGAAGTGTTGTTGAGATAAAGCTTCCAAATTCAGGCCTTGATGGAACCCTCAACAGGTTTGATTTCTCTTCTTTTCCTAATCTCACTACACTCAATCTCACCATGAACAACCTTGTTGGAAAAATCCCATCTGAGATAGGAAATTTAACAAAATTGCAAGTTCTTGATCTTAGTAGCAACAATTTCACATATCAAATGCCACCAAAAATAGGTAACCTCTTAGAGCTACAAGTTCTAATCCTATCAAACAATTCACTGTTGCAACAAATTCCATATCAACTTAGCAATCTACAGAATTTAAGAATTCTTGAACTAGGTGGTAACTATTTAAGCAATCCTGACCCAAAATTCAAGGGCATGACATCCCTAACAGACCTTAACCTCACATATAATTCTCTCACAGAATTTCCACCATTTGTTCTTAAATGTCCAAAGCTTGTGTCTCTTGTTCTTTCAGTGAATACTATTGGGAAAGTTCCAATTCAATTGTTCAACAGTCTCAAGAACCTAACAACCCTTGACCTTACACAAATCCAATTAGAGGGTCCAATTCCAACAGATATTAAGAATCTTTCAAAGCTTAAACACCTTGGTCTTGGACTCAACCAGCTAAATGGTACAATTCCAAAGGAGATAGGTCTATTATCATCACTTGAGATTCTTGAACTGCATGAAAATTCCTTCCAAGGACCAATACCATCCACAATTGGAAATCTCACAATGCTTCAGAGACTTGATCTTCACAGCTCAGGGATAAATTCTAGCATCCCAGATGAAATAGGCTTCTGCACAAACCTTACTTTTATCGATATGTCGGGAAATAACCTCACAGGTTCCTTACCTCTTTCAATGGCTTCACTAACAAGAATCAAAGAGATGGGAATATCTGCTAACTATCTATCTGGAGAACTTCATCCGTCTCTTCTTTCCAATTGGACAGAAATCAGTTCCTTGCAACTCCAAATGAATTATTTGTCAGGAAAACTTCATCCTGAGCTTGGTTTGCTTCAAAATCTTACTCTCTTGTACCTATACTCGAACCGGTTTTCTGGACCAATTCCACCAGAAATTGGAAACTTATCAAGCATAGAAGATCTTGAACTTTCCGACAACAATTTCAATGGTTCTATACCATCAACCATTGGAAAGTTGCAGAGCCTCACCCAGCTAACACTGGCCACAAACCAACTCAGTGGAATCCTTCCTCCTGAAATAGGTGATTTGGAAAGTCTTCAATCCCTTGACCTGAGTGGAAACAACCTTGCAGGGTCTTTGCCATCATCAATAGTTCGTTTGGAAAACCTCAATCTCCTTTATCTTCACAACAACAATTTCTCAGGAAGCATTCCACAAGATTTTGCACCTTCTTTCTTAACCAATTTGACCTTTTCCAACAATAGTTTCTCCGGGAAGCTACCTTCGGGAGTATGCAGGGGAGGGAACCTTATCTACTTAGCTGCCAATCAGAACAATCTAGAAGGTCCAATCCCAGAAAGCCTGAGAAACTGCACTGGACTAATCAGAGTTCGTCTTGAGAAGAACTCTCTTAGTGGAGATATCACGAATGCATTCGGCATATACCCGAATCTGAACTTCATTGATTTAGGACAAAATCAGCTTACTGGTTCATTGACAAATAACTGGGGAGAGTGCAAAAGTCTCTCAAGCTTTAGCATATCTTCCAATAAGATTCAAGGGAACATCCCTCCTGAGCTTGGAAGTTTGCCAAAGCTGCAAAGTCTTGATCTCTCAAACAACAATCTAACAGGAAGCATCCCAGTGAAGCTCTTCAGTCCATCTTCCCAGCTGCTTAAACTAAACATGAGCAACAATAATCTCTCGGGTCAGTTACCGACCAGCATTGGAGCACTTTCACAGCTGCAATTTCTGGATTTATCAGCAAACAGTATGAGAGGGTCAATTCCAAAAGAACTCGGAAACTGCAGAAAGCTTATATCACTGAAGCTGAGTATGAACCAGTTAGATGGCAATATGCCGATTGAGCTTGGGAATTTAGTGGAGTTGCAGCCTCTGTTGGATCTCAGCCATAACTCACTAAGTGGACAGATAATCACACAGCTAGGAAATCTGATAGCCTTGGAAATTTTGAACCTTTCCCATAATCAGCTTTCTGGGACAGTTCCTTCTGCTTTGGAAGGACTAATAAGCCTTCAGTCAGTGGATATTTCTTATAACAAACTTGTAGGTCCCCTCCCGGACCTAGCCGCTTTTCAAAATGCTTCGTCCGAAGCTCTAGCCGGCAATGCAGGTTTGTGTGCTGGTATTGCTAGCAATAGCAAAGCAAATTTGAATCCTTGTGTTGGAAGCAAAAGCAGCAAATCAAATAAACATAAGGTGATCATTGCAGTAGTCATTCCACTTGCTGTTCTATTCATTTTATTAGTTTCCCTTGGAGTCTTCACCCTGCTGCGCTACAAGAGAGTCGATCAAGAAGAAGAGGACAAGAGTGAAGATGGAAAGGACTCACTCTTTGTATGGAATCACAGGAGCATAGTAGAGTTTAAGGACATACGCAAGGCGACTGAGAATTTTGGTGACAAGTACTGCATAGGCATAGGAGGACAGGGCAGTGTATACAAAGCAGTGCTTCCAACAGGTGACATCTTCGCAGTGAAGTGTCTCCACCAAATTGAGGATATAGACTTCTCCGGACACCAGACAAAGAATTTCATGTCTGAAGTTCATGCCTTAACCAATATTCGCCACCGAAACATTGTAACAATGTGTGGTTTTAGTTACTCAGACGGGTCTATATTTTTCATATATGAGCATGTGGAGAGAGGATCTTTGCAGAAGCTGTTGCAGGATGACGAGGAGGCGAAGATGTTGACCTGGAATATCAGGCTGCAGATAATAAAAGGACTTGCAAATGCATTGTCTTACTTGCACCATGATTGCAAGCCCAGCATTGTTCACAGAGACATAACAGGGAACAATATTCTCTTGGACATTGATTATGAGCCTAAACTATCTGATTTTGGGACAGCAAGGTTGCTGAAAGAAGAAGAATCAAATTGGACAGCTCCTGCCGGATCATACGGCTATATAGCACCAGGTAACTTGTTCAAAATTTAGTCCATAATTTCCATTTTTCTACCATGTATTAAAGTAACATTATCATAGCTTTTAAATATTTAATTTTCATAATTTGTTTCTACTAATATGTTGTGGCCCTTTTAATGTTCTTGCAGAGCTTGCATTTACCATGAAAGTGACCGAAAAATGTGATGTATATAGTTTCGGAATTGTTGCACTAGAGATTTTGGCAGGGAAGTACCCTCATGAACTACTTTCGTGTCTAGAATCTGGGGGATTTGATCAACACCTTGTGGATTTTTTAGATAAGAGAATTGATCCTCCAACAAGAAATTCTGTTCAACTCCTGGTATTGGTGGCAAGGATGATTCTAAAATGTGTTGATAAAGATCCTATGGCAAGACCCACCATGCACCAAGTATGCCAAGAGTTTTCTTCATCTTCTGATTACTCATCCTCTAACCCGTTGAGTATGATCAAATTGAAAAATTTAATAGACATGTAATAAAAAACATTGTTCAACTCTCTTTTTCCTAAGTGCTGGTTTGTATAGAGTAACCTCTGTCTTTTTATTATTATCTTTCCTTTTGCATTGTATAACTGATTTATTCAATAGTGTATAGTTACAAGACAATTTATGGTGCAACCAAAATACTGCAAAAATAAGAATAAACACAAAATAAGAAATTTTTTAATTGAAGTTGATTTTTAAAATCAGTTTGCTGTGAGCTGACCTACTTACCTAGCCAACAATATCTCTTTGGTAATGAATATGTGAAACTTTATGGCCAAAAATGAATACAAGAGAATGTTTTTGGTGGGGAAAGAATAATCTAGTCCTTTACAGACCAAGTAAAAATATTTTTAATGTGTGCCTTAGATTGAATCTGTATATAAATTATCCATGATGTTACATGTGACTCAGGCTCAATTTGGGAAAATAACTTAATTAAGCTACTTTTAAAAAAATAACTTAACTAATAAATGACTATATTAAAAGTAACTTATAAATAAGTTATTTTGTGTTTGAATTTTTAGTTTTAAAAGTGTTTATTTTATAAAAATGTGATAAAAAGTAATAGTATTATGAGAGAAGTCATTTTTTTTAACTTCTCTATAAGCTCCTAAATAGCTTCTTAAAAAGTTACAATTTAGTTTTGAAAATTGTATCAGACATTAATACTACTACTTTTCACAAGTCAAAAGCTCAAAAAAATTACTTTTAAAATTTCCCAAAGGATCCTCAATACTTATTCTAATTACAAACTGGTACATTACGGTCTGGTTAGATCGATAACATGATGACTAGTTTAATTTTTTTTTTTTAAAGAAGGTGTTAATATTTGGTTTAGTGGGTTGAGTGACAGTTGGACTTTAAAAAACTTTAATAATCTAAAAGTAATTTATTTGTTTTGGGCCAAAAAAAGAGCTATAATAATAATAATGATAAATTATAATAGTTAGAAAAAAAATACTTATTTTTATATTATTATTATTATTATTATTTATTTTATTATATAAAAATTAGATTTCTACATTTAATAATGGAGCTCATGCGGCATGCTTCTGAGAATGTTTATCGATTTATTTCTTTTAATTCTGTAAAGTAAATCAATTATAACTAATTAATGATATCAATTAATTAATTTGATTAGACATTCAAATTTCACAATTAATTATATCAATTAATTAATTTAGTTAATTATATTAATTATTTGATTTGATTTGATTAGAGTAAATATCAAATTATTTTAGTAAATAATAAATATAATAACGAAATATATGAATTAATTTAATTATTTTATTTTTTTCAATGTCATCTATTTATACGAAATCATAATGTGTTTTTTACTCATTCATTTTCTTTTCTCTCTTTCTTTCTCTCTTGTGTATAGGGTACAATTTTTATAATTTATTTAATTTTTATTTCTTTTATCACTACTTATACATTTCATTTTTTAAAGATTTTTGTCTATTAGATATTTTTTAATTTGTCCATTAAATTCAATCATATAGGATCTTGAAAATTATGCAATTACGTAATTATTTATTTTTTTTATATAATTATTGTATATATTGGTCATTTACATTAGTGAGACTATTTTTATTATTAATATTTATAAATATACTATTATCTGTATAATTAATTGAATCATCTTATTCGTTTAAGTTTAATTCTATTGAATTAATTATTTGAAGTGTCATTGTTATTTCTATTTTTAAAGATTTTTTAATATTATTTAACAATTATAATAATATGATAATAGTTAAAAAAAGACAGAACAAAAAAAATTTTAATGTGAAAATAGAGCAAAATGAATAAATTTATTTAATAACTTTTTTAGAATATATATGTTTCTTTTTTATAGATAATTATTGTAAGGCATCAAAAACTCTAACAATTATTAAGAATAAATGATCGTTATAAAAACAATGTCAATTTAAATGATGTACAAATAAACCATGCCAAACATAACGTACAACTTAAAAGGGTTATTTATGAAAAAATATAGTTTATAACATTTATTTTTTTTTACTATTTATTTAAAAAAAATCTTAATTACTTAACAATCTTTATTTTTTACTATATATATATATATATATGCAATTTTACTTTTTTTTTATAAAATTCTACTTGTGACGCTAATTCTTCTAATGATGTAAATGCGGATAATTATATTTTTATTTTTTGATATAATCGATATATTATTAATAATGAATAGTAATTAACCCCTCATATTTTTAATCAAAGCATTTTGATGATAGTTTTTATTTATTGATGTTAATGGTTGATTGTTTCTTTAAAATAAAATGAATTATAATTTTAGGTTATTTCATCATTAACAATAATGCTTGATTAATTTTTTAAAAATAAATTACATTATGATTTTAGGTTATTTCACAATATATAATTAATATTCATAATACTAAATTACCCTAAATTATCTATTTTCTATGGTTAGTAGTTAATCCCAAATTGAAAAGATTATGTTAAATTGTTGAATAGTCCAAGTATAATTGAGGTAGTTAATTTAGTTTATTTGTTTATTAATATATTTGATCGTAAGCATGAATGATAAATAAGACAAGAAGATAATAAAAAAAATAAAATGTTAATAATTACTTCAAATAAATAAAAAAATAAGTTATAGTGTATTATTTTATTTAAATTATTAATAATTAGAAGAATAGAGGCCAGTAATTATTTTAAATAAACATTAAATTCAGTTTTATGGTACTAATTTATTTGAATTGTTAATAAAATTTTATAATTTTTAGATTTATATCTGTTCAATTTATGTATTTTATTTTATTTTACTTTAACAAAAATTAAAACGTGTCTTTTTAATTATTTTTTTAGAAAGTATAGTGAAATGAGTTATATCAATTATAATTAATTATCTATAATTAAACTAATTGATTGTATTAATTTGTAAGATGAATAACATATAATAAATGGTGTGAAATTGATTATAATTAATAAATAAAAAATAAAAAAAATTATTGTCTTTTGATAACTACACATTTTTATTCATTCACTTTTTCTTTATCTCTTCCTTTCACATTTATTTCTTTTAATTTATTGAACCAAATCAAGTATACTAATTATTTGTATTAACTAATTAAGTGTTTTTTTTATGGGCTCTGCTAACTGTGTCCTTAGAGCATAGGCTAAAAATATTATAAAAAAAATATTTTATAAAAATTATTTAAAAATAAATATTTTTAAAATGTGTCCTTAAAAGACAAGTTAATTAAATTATTTTTTAATTTAACGTGTTTGATTCATTCAACTGTATTAAGAATAACTAATTAATTATATTTAATTTTATTTTATTAGAATAAATAATATTCCATCATTTAATATTTTATTTGATTCATTAAATTACATCAATCATAACTAATTAAATATTTAATTTAATTAGAATAGATATTAAATTATTTAAAATTTTGTTTGATTCATTAAATCACATAAATATTAAATGATTTAATAAATAATATATAAGACAATGAAATAAATGAATTTATTTAATTTAATTTATTATCTTATCATTTAATTTATTATATATATATATATATAACGAATATTAATTAATTGATATTTAAATAAAATGAGTATTAATTATTGAGAAAGTAACGAGTTTATACTTTGTATTAATTAATAGATACTTAAATAAATTATTTAAATTGGTAACATATATTTTTTAATTGCTCTCTTATTAATACGGCCAGTAAATAAAACGGGTATTAATCATTGTAGTGAATAAATATTTATTATTTTTAAATAAATTCATTTAATTCATTTAAAAATATCGAAGGATTCTAATTCTATATGCTACGATTTTATTTTGTTATTAATGTATATAAGAATCCATATAAGATTTGAATCCTCTAAAGTTTGAATTTTACTTTAGAGAGTAAAGTGTGATCTTTTACCCTTGAATAGTTTCTCTTTCATATTTATTCTTAGTCCCACCTATGAAATCAATGGTGAGAGATCACACTTTACTCTCTAAAGTGAAATTCAAACTTTAGAGGATCCAAATCCATATATATATACTCCTATATTATATATTCTATGATTCTTATATTCTCAGATAATATTTTCAAATTTTCTTTAGTTTAATTTATTATTTTTAGTCATCAGAATTTATTATTTTTAGTAATTATTTTTAGACGTCAATTCAATTTATTTAATTTAATAATTCAACAATATATTTTAATTATATATAATTAGAATGTGCTTTCCATCCTTTTTTTCTTTTTATTTTGTACTTCGCGTGTAATGTTTGTAATTTTTTTATTTTTATTTTTTCTATCTTAATTTTGCTAAATATTTTTTTAATTTTGTTTTGTATCAATTATTTTTTATGTATTTTGATTAATAGAATTATATTTTAAAGACATTTTAAATTTGTTATAATATTTTTATAAAAGTTGATTAATAGGTTCTTCAAAATTTTTTTCTTGGAATTTGTTTAATGAGATCGTATTTTAATTTTTCTCCTTTATCTGTTATATACATTGATTATATTAATCTTCTATTACAATACATTTTTTATTTATTTCACACAATATTTATTTTACCTTCTTTTATTTTTTTTAATTGTTCTCTTTATTTTATTTTTAATTTTTTATTTTATTTTACTCTTCATATATAAATTTATTATAATTCATCACATGCATGTTCTTTTTGAATTTAAGTGACTTTTTTAGGTTATATTTTACCATTGATGCTCTATGTTGTTTAGTGTGTTTGTTTTTAATTTTTTAGTTATCTGTAAATATATTTATAAAAATATAATTTTATTTTGTTCAGTATTTACTACAGCGTTTAGTAGATAAATAACAAAATTTTCATTTATTGTTATACTGATTGAGTTTGAAGATTTTTTTTCTATTTTTATACATTTGTTTATAGGTGAATTCTACTCTACCCTTTCTAAAATAGAGGTAAATTATCCCTTGTGACATATACAGTGATTATTCATAAATTATTCTTCTACTAGAGTTTTAAGATTCACGTTATCTTCTCTTTTCTTTTCAATTGACACGATGCTTATCTTGAAATTTGATAGTAGTGTTATTTTTATAATCCGCACCAAATACACATCTTCTTCAATTTTAAAACCATAATTCCTCTCAAATCCAATCACCATTTCCAATCAATTAGGTTAGGATTTTAAACTTGTTCATATGCTTTCAATCTCTCATTTCAACGAGCACATCTATTAGTTTTTCAGCTCTCTCCTTCCTAAGATTTTCTTCCTAGTATTTTTCTTAAAATTCAGTCGGATCAACAATGATACTCCTCTTCAGATAACCAACCCTCATAGCCTTGTATAATTATATAACAAAAACAAACCAAAATATTAGTTAGTATAAAATCAATGAGTCAATAATTACCATCTTAGGATTTTTATTATCTGAATAATGATTGAAAAATAATTTAAGAGTAATTAAAGATAAAAAAAATAAAATACCTTGGTATCTCCTTTCACGCACCAATTACCATCATTTTTAACTAATATATCAGAAATTTCTATCAATTTTTTAGCTCTCTCGTTTTTAGGATATTCTAGCGATCGTATTAGAAATAGCAATTAGATTTGACGATCTCATTCGAACTTTGGAACTCTGGTTGAAAGATAATTTATCAATAATTATTATATATGCCACAAGGAGTAATTTACCCTTTATTTTAGAGAGGGCATGGTAGAGTTCACCTTGTTTATATTGTATAATTTGTATTTGTGTTAGTGACATCACAATGGTTCATACATTTTAATATTCGTGTAACAAATCTTATAAATTGTTTTTACAAGTTATAATTTATTTTTGTTTTATCTGGATATTCAATTTTTAATAATAATTTTTATTTATTTATAAATATATTATTTCCTATTTTTATTTAAAAAATTATAAAATAGTAAATATAAATTTTTTAATTTTATCCTTAATATTTAGTTTTAATTTCATTCTTGATATTTTAATGTTTCAGTTATACTACTAAATAAATAACATTAAGTATAAATAATTAATTATACTAATTATTTGATTTGACCAAAGTAAATATTAAATTATTTAATAAATAATGAATAAAAAAATGAAATAAATAAATTTAATTTAAATTTTTTACCTATTATTATTATTATTATTATTATTATTATTATTAGAATGTATTTTATACTTTTTTTAAGAATTTACTCCGTGGTTATAGTAGTTTTACATCAGGAACCAACAAATGCTAACAATTGAAATAATAAAAAAGATTAGCCAATTTGAGACTAAATGGAATCAGTAAAATTTTTACAAGTGAAAACCTGTTCACGTGAAATAGATTAGGATGAGACATATTTTTTTTTTCTTAAATTTGATAATCCTAATTTCTGTCTCCAATTTAAACTCTTTTTTTTTCTTTCTAGACTCATCCTTAGCCTTGATTTTGTATCTACTTTTCCTCTAACTCACTTTCTCTACCTCTTAAGTTCGTCATTATGTCGCTCAGTCTCGCTCTAAAATATTATATTATGTTGGAAGATATTTTTATATTTTTTAAATGTTATTTTTTATAATGAATATATTATGAGTTGTGTTAAATTATATTGAATTGATTATTTTATTATTATTATATTATAGTTTTTTTGTTATTTTTTTTCAAAAATTTTCAAAGAATATCCATAAATAATCGCGGATATCTGCATTCACTAAGGGGATAATTAAATAGGGGAACTTGCGACAAAGATGAAGAGTGAACGGAGAATATATATTTTTTTAAATAGGAGCGAAGGACGGGAAAAGGAGTCCGCCGCTGTGCCCACACGAGAATCTATTACTATATCTAACTAACAACGAAAATTCAATTTGAGCCAATTTGAGATAGGACATGTGAACTTTATCTGCATCGGGTTTTAGGACAATAAACCTAATTCGGATTTAGGATCTTAACAATAGACCTGGATTGATCTTACTCACTTGACTTAATATTTTGAGTCATTACTGTAATAAATACTATACTATTAAATATGATTATATTTAGTATATATAAAAGTTAGGTATACTTACAATAGATTTTATAATCAAACTAAAAAAATTCTAATTATCTTTTTTTTTTTAATTTTAAATATTATTTACTATCTTATTGAAAAAATGAATAATAATAATCACTCACATAATTAAAATAGATCATCTTAATATATATATGACACTAAATATATCAAGGATTATTATATATGATAAATTATTTTTTTATTTTTTTAAAGATAATTTATATGTAAATTAACTAATCTTTATAACATACAATCTATTGCATAATTTTTCTCCTCTTAATATGGATAAATTGATGAATTTAATATATAAAATATAATTTATATTATTTAACATACGAAATAAGTAACTTAAACCATTATCTAAGACAATAAATATAATAGTACAAATACCTACGTATTTATTAGCATTAAAAAAATATACAAATAATATAAACATAATTTTTTGGTAGAAAAACAATAATAGAAGTTATTAATTAAGTTAATTACATAATAAAAAATTATGAATAATTTTTTAAATAATAATAAAAAACAAGGTCACTATTTTCACACACTACAAAGTTTATAAAAAAATTAGACAATAAATCAATCCTCAATAAATTATACATTAGCTCTGTTAAAAAAATTAAATGATATATTAAATATTATTATTTGTGTACTAATATATATATATATATATATATATATATATATATATATAATCGATTATTAAGTTATAATTGATTTCTAACAATTTTTGGTAATTAAAATTTAAATGATTGAAATTATTAAATATTGAATATTTTGTCGCTAATTAATTTTGTTTTTGTTATTAAAATTTAAAAAAAGGTGAGTTGTTAATCAATTCTGAATTCAAATTTAAATTTAAATTTGTGTAAGAAAATATTTTGAATTTTTTTCACTAACCAGAATTAATTTTGAAATAAAAAATTATTTTGTACATCATATTATAAAATAGTATAGTTATTCATTTTTTTAATAGCAATTAATGTCAAATAAAATGATATAAAAATGGAAAAAATATTCCAATCTAGAAATAATAATTTATTTTTTAATAGAATAAATTATATATTGAATAACAAAAGTTATTATAGTTTCTTTTTATACAAATTAATATACTCAACTACGGTATTTTGGTAATATTACCAAAAAATATCAGTCAATCTAATAGCTTTTGTAACAACATAAATTTATGAAAGTCATATCATAAATTATAAAATTTTAACCGATAACAACGTTGATCATATTATTTGACTTCTTAAATGAATATGATACGAGTAAATAAAACTGTCACAGTTAAATTTCAGCAAAGGCAAATATCCATAAGTATTGCTATCATCAATGAGAATCGTTCTACTTTCAAGACAAATACTATTTTCTTTCACTATATTTTTCAACTCGGTAGGTCGAGAACTAATTCTCCACGGATTGAAGCCCCATTTATTCAGGGTCTGCCGCTAGCCAATGAGTTGTTATATACACAAGGCGGGATTCGAAACTCTAATACTTACTTAGGTAGGCGAATGAGATGACCACTCAATCAATTCAAATCAGTTAAGATAAATACTAATTATTTTTAATATTTTTAACATTAAAAATAATTAAACTTTGATTTTAATTATAACTTAGTAAAATATTTATAGTAATAATTATTATATATATTTTTTATTTAATTTTTTTAATAAAAAAATTTATATACGAGAACATACACTAATTTTAATAAAAAAGAGATAATTTTCTCTGTCCAAGTTGCTAGTACCCATCCCCATTAGACACCCATTTCCAACCCCGTACCCCAACCCAGATTCCTAACACTACCCAAATACTCTATGACTGCGCTTAGGAAACTTCTTCCAATGGTAAATCCATCTTCTTTGGCGTGTTGAGCATATTGTCCATAAAATTTTTTTGGAATATCTTTTCTACACTCCCCTCCTAAATTTTGGGTCACTCAGTTTTTATGAAGAGACATCGCAAAATCGCCGCATGAAGGAGATGTTGGTGTTGCATTTTCTTTCGCCTTCCTCGATTTTCTGTTCAAGCTCTCGGTTAGCGCTATTCAATACCTTCACTTTCGAAATTAGCGTTTGTTGAAAGTTCTTATTCAATATCTCATCGCTGTTACCGCCACCGAATCGGACCTATTTTGAATCTTCCGGTAGCCATACAAATCGCACTTTTCTTTGGCAACTGTCTTCCATGGTGTTCCTATCACTTCTGCGATTAATTGGTATCGACCATTGCTAATAATAGCATCTATATAGATAATAAATTGTAAGAACTAAAAATACCTACTATAATAATAAATCATGATCTCCAAAAAGCTTGTAAATTTACATGACTATCAGTAATGTATGGTAAATAACAAGGTTATTTTCTCTAAATTTATCCTAAATGTTACTTTTTATTATTTGTGAATCCATTTCATATTTTTTTTTTATTAATTTTTTTTATTATTTAATTCTTTAAGATCCAGAAGATACTTTTTTCACCCAAGAAAAACTCCATGAATACAATATATATGTAAAACAAAAGCAATGATAGATAAACTCATCTTTGCACAAAATAAATGCTTGTAGGAATATCATTACTGATAAGATAAGCAATCTCACCATCATTATTACCTGTCATTGGCATGTGGCATGCATCTACGTATATAAGAATGTAAATTACAGTACTAAAAGTAACTTTAATACTCCTAATAATTAAGTTGGCACTAACCTTAAATTATATTGAATTTTAACAAAAACATTATTTATATGTCAAAATTAGATATAAAAATTAGTTATTAATATATTTGTGTTATACAGATTTTTAATAAATTTAAATTGGTTTGATATCTATTATTTAGAAGTAAATCTATTTTTCTTTTACAAGTATTAGTTTTATCATGCATTAAAGTCTTTTATTTTTGTCATGAAAGAAAAGATATTTTTTGTATTTTTTTTAAAATAAAATCAAAACAAAATTGACTTGCAAATTAAAATAACTGAATGTAAAGTTTGTTGTAAAAAGAAAATAATGACAAATTCTAAAATGTAAAATGACTGAATTCAAATTTGCAACAAAAGTAAATTGTAAAAATTTAAAATACAAAATTCAAAAAAAAAATGAAAGAAATGATAGAAGGAATCCAATAAAAAAATGAACTCATGACAAGCTTAGAAAGTCGATGGGAATGTGAGTGTACAAGAGTATTTTTTAAAATAGAATTCTAATTCTTTATTTTTCGTTGCTTTTCTATTTATAGACACCTTAGACCAATCCTTTCTTGACACATTGCTACAGTTATCTCATCAATAACCATTCCTTCAAAGGGTACTTCACTTTCTTCGACATTAACCTATTTTGTGATAGACAATTATCGGGATCACTTCTTGAGCAACTTCTAATTATGTTTATCCTTATCCCATCTTGGCGAGAAAAACTTGACAATGCACCGGAGACTCTTGGAATATGGAATATTCCTAATAAAAAGAAGCAGAAATTCTATTGCTCTTTTGTCTTGAGAAGACAGTTCCATTACAAGCAAAAAATTTTCTATACAAGAAGCAACATTAACATAATAGGGTATTTAAAGATGTGGTCCACAGATAAAAAGATTTGTCTCAACTATCTTGCCAAATATCTTACTTTTTGCAATAACCCTGATATCTATACGCTATCAGGAATTATTGAAGGACTTTCTCTTTCACAAGAAGAGGATAGTTCGAGTTCCTCCAAAACAATATAAGAAGAGTTAAGAAAATTTCAAACTAATTTCTTTACTGGATCAAACTCTTTTCCAACACCATCACTTGCTCAAAACTCAAACCCATGGGATAATCCACCGCTTTCTCATAACACTTACAATTATAAAGAAGAATCGGATGCAAGAGTTTATTCACTCTTATCTAGCCCAACACACGTGATGCAGGAATTGATGATGACACTGAAAAACCAGCTGAAGAACCATTAACTGCATACAAACGACTTGTTGATTACTATTTTCATCAAGAAGATGAGACCATATTTGCTCCACATATAGAACACATAGATGACATTATAGAGCATGAGTTAATCACTAAGTTCTGATCCTTAGTCAACAAATAATTATGAGTGTGTAATAAATATGTAAGGCAACTACTCAAATGAAGATGCTAAAAACATCTTTTTATAAAGATTCTTGTGTTAAAAGTGTACTTTGTTTGTTTAGCCACACTTTAAAAAAAATAACACTTTTATAACACATCAAAATCAAACCATACATTTCATCATCTAATGGTAAAAAAGAAGCATCTTCATATGAAGACAATAATAAAATCTTTATGGTAGTATCCACCAATATGTAATAATGGAGTTGATAGGATCCTTATCCTTATTCTCCATGTATCTGTATCTTAGTAGTTTGTCTAAAGTTACTTGTCCTTATATAATGATGTAGCAGGAGATAAGATTCCTTCTTATCTACCACGTATTTTGTCTTTGAATTTGGATCCTCTAAATTTTAGATTTTCACTTTAGAGAATAAAATGAGATTTCTCATTATTGAATATTTTTTCTCACATGTTTTCTCTTGGTCCCACCTATAAAATAAATAATAATAGATCATACTTCACTCTTTAAAGTGAAATTCAAAATTTAGAAGATCCAAATTCTTTGTCTTTATTAGAAGAAAACCTCTATATATAGAGGCATCCATCCTTGTAAAAGATCAACTCAGTTTCAATAAAATCTATTGTGAAATATTCATCATGAATACTTGTTCCTGAATGAGCTATTTTTCTCAACTAATCTAAATATTAGCAATTAAATTTAGTCATCAATATATTTATGTATAAATACATATGTAGTTTAATTTATTTTTAATATGTATTTATATTCCAATATGATTTTATACTAGTAGCTGATCTTACTGACTGATTTTGATGTAAACGTAATATGGTTAATTTAATTTTGAGGAGTGCTAGGGGGCCAACAACTTTTGTGATTTGTAGCCATCAAATAGCCATCAATAATGATTTTAATGGTGCGAGATTGATGTGAAATTTCATCCAATGGCTCACTTTTCTTTGCTGGTTACATGCTGGCCAAAATTTGAAAAAGTTGCTTGCCCTAGACTTTTCCTTTAATTTTAGGTGTATTTAAGGCTTATATTAGTTTGAAGGTTTAATTACTCTGTTGGTCCCTATAGTTTCACCAAATTTTTAATTAGGTCCCTATACTTTTTTTCCTTTCAATTGGATCCCTACACTACTATAAATTTGAAAAAGTTGCTTGCCCTAGACTTTTCCTTTAATTTTAGGTGTATTTAAGGCTTATATTAGTTTGAAGGTTTAATTACTCTGTTGGTCCCTATAGTTTCACCAAATTTTTAATTAGGTCCCTATACTTTTTTTCCTTTCAATTGGATCCCTACACTACTATAATTTTGTAATTAAGTCCTTCCTAGTGTAAAAAATATTAGAGTTAACTGAATATTTATTCGCAAATTGAAGGTATTTATAATTAAAAACTTAATTAAATCTTTGACCGCATGCATTCTGGTAAAATTATGTTAATTTTAACATTTTTAACATGAAAAGGACGTAATTACAAAATTAAAAGCAGTGTAGAGACCCAATTGAATGGAAAAAAACTATAGGGACCTAATTAAAAATTTGGTGAAACTATAGGGACCAACAGAGTAATTAAACCTAGTTTGAAAGATGGTTATCTTTTCCATATCTCATAAAAGATTTGTTTTAGATGGAATTATCCTATTTCGCACCTCATCTTAATTCCTTTGTGTGAATTTTGTTATTTAGCTTCCCTCTCGCGCTTATCTCCCAGCAGAAATTGCACAAGCATGGAAGAACAAAGGGATACATATAGGAAAGAAGATAAAAAGTATAAATCCAACACCACTTACAAAAGAAAATAGAACATCACACGCACAAGATACATTCACAAAAGAATTAATAATAAAAGAAAATGCACTCCTAAGAAGAACACATGAGGAACATAGTTGGATTTAGAAGAAGCAGCACCCCTCAATCAAATGAACCAACGCATGATTTCTCTTTCAGTTTCATCTCACCTGTACCCCTCTCTTCTACATGCTCTCTGTGCTATTCCTTTAAAGGAAGTTGCAGAGCCAGTATCCTCAGAAGTCCCCATAACATTCCAGTAAGTCCCTACAGTGCCTATAATAGCCTCCTCATCTGGGCTTCGACTTGCCAACTTCCTTGGCAAACAAGAAACTGAAAACTGTTTGAGCTCTTCAGCTGTCAATGCACCTAAAATTGGCCTGTCTTCATGGCTTATCACTGAATTCGAGCCTTGTGAGCTCGCGGGAGTATCCACATACAGACCAACCGAGCTAGCCTTCTTAACAGGCGTAGCTTCTGATGAATCCAACCAATTAGAAAGGCTGGCATCAACTGCAATTTCCTGGCTCAACAACTTCTTTGATGGATCAGTTTTAGATTTATCCCTGAAACTTGGTTCTGCATTCAATCCAACCCAAGACTCTTCACTTGAAACACAATTCTCTTTCTGAGACCTTAATGGTGGTGTTCTTTTGGCCTTAACTGCTTTCCACTGACTCAGGTTTTCAACCGGGTTCAGCACAGGATGAACATAACCACTTCTATCCCGAGCATTCGGATTCAAGCCAATTGACTTCAAATCGCTATCACAATTTAGCATCGGATTCTCCACTTCCTCGACAAACACTTGATTCACAGAAATTCTTGGCCTTGAGCATATTAGTCCATCTTCAAAGTCCTCTCCAAATTCATCATATTCTTCTCCCATGCCACCATCACCATCTTCATCATCATCATCAGTAAGATCACTATCCCAGTAATCCATTTCTTCATCTTCTTCTTCATCACTATCTCTGCAATTTTGGTATCTATGGTTTGTTGAGTAAGACCCGGCCAAAGTCACCGAACTATTTTCTTCAGAGCAAGACCTTTTCTGGCTTGATGCTTCCAAATGTTCTTCTTCTCCACATTCTTCTTCACTCTTCTTCTCTGGCTGGAAATCATCAACCTCATCCACCAAAACAGGCTCATAGGTTTTCACATTGGTATCAAAAGTTACTTTCTTTCTAGTGCTGGTATTCAGGTTCAAATTCAAGTTCACCTGCTCCTCAGGTTTAATCCTAAATCCAACCAAAACCCTTCATTTAACTGAGTTATCAACTCCAAATCCAACACTAATAACAAAAAGTAGCATGCATTGTTATAAACAAAAATAGAAAGCTGGAAACTAATTAACTTACTTGACTTGTGATGAAGTACTAAGTCCGCTTTTGGAATGATCTTGAAGAAAAGATACAATTTGTTGCTCCCGGCTGCTACAATCACCTTGCTGCAACAGCATTGTGATTGATTCAATTAAATCATAGAAACACTTAAAAAAAGGGGAAAGAGGGGGGGAGGAAACAAAAGGGTGATGGAATTTGAGAACAAAATGAAACCTTGCGTCTGTTTCTTGTGCGTCTGGCATCCTTGGTGGAACCGAAACAACCAATGAAGCAACCCATCACTGTGTCTTTCTATGTCTTTTCAATGTGGATGAGAAAAGAGCAAAGCCTCAAGAAACGGGAGCTTCTTCAATGGGTTTGCTGTTCTTCATTACATCACATGCGAAAGAGAGAGAGAGGATTGTGCAGTGATAGTGAAGATTGAATGTAATGCCCCCTTTTCTTGTTTTGTTTTTTATTTTTTACTTTATTTAAGAAAAGTGGGAAGTGACCGTTAGGATAAAAACAGAGTTGTTTGTGGATTGTGATGACAGGCTGTAAATGGCATTTTTGTTATTATTATTGTTAATATTGTTTTTCATTAGGTTTTGGGTTTATGTCTGAAACCTAAGTTGATCTTGTGGTTTTCAAGGACATTGGGAAAATATCGTAACCGTTAGCGCTGTCTGACACTCATTATAGGATCCTTGGCACTTGGCAATATGGATGCGATTACAACGTTGTTCCTTTGTCCAAAAATTTTTTTAGAAGAAAAATAAATTCTTGACTCTTATATTTCTTCCACATTTTGGATACCAGAACCAAAAAATTATGAAATACGGACGACACTTTTTTATTTATGGTGTCTATGTATTGGACATATTATTCATTAATATTTGTTCGATATTCATGTCTTTTGTATTTAACTGTATTTTAATAAAAATTAAAAAAAAATTTGAACATACTTAAACACACTTAAATATTATCATATATCAACGTGTCTAATTTTATTCTTAATATGTATTTTTAAAATGAGTTTAGAAATAGTATATATGATTAATTATTAAAACAAAAAATATTTTAAATATTTTATATAATTAAAAAATATTAAAAATAATTAAAAAATAAATTTATGTTAAAAATTTAATAAAATATTAAAATATCATTATAATTTATCTAAAAAATATTTTATATTTTATATATGTCATGTTTCTATATATTATAAAAACTTTAAATTTATATGTCTATGTGTTTTGTATTGTGTCATATTCTGTCTGTATCAATGGCTATATATCATTACTAAAAAATTTTATAAAAAGATTTTACTATGCTCCTCCTTTTTTCAAGAATAATCAAGAATAAATTTCGTCTAACTTTAGAGGTATAAATTAAGAATAAGATAAAAATTAATCTTCACTTTTTAGAGGATTTAAAATTTAAAATTTTAAAAATTAAAATTTATAATTTATGTCTTAAAATTTAGAATTTAAAATATAAAGTAACAAATAATAAAAATTAAAATTATAGAATTGAGAGAAAAAATTAAAATGGCTAAAAAGATCATTCCAATAAAATGAATTAATATTTATTGAAAAATAATTAGCTCTTTAATTGAATTGATTAATTATTAAAAAAATTTTACTAACAAATATTAAAAAAATATTAAATATATTCAAAATCGAAAGTCTGTATTAACTATTAAGATTATTTACTTATAAATAGTGTAAAAAATTGGCATATAGGATGCATGTTAAAAGACAATAAGTGAACTAGGGTTCGTTTAGGAATTTTTAAAAATAATTTGTTTGAGCTTTTGACTTATGAAAAGTAGTAGTATTAATGTCTGGTGTAATTTTCAAAATCAAGTTGCAGTTTTTTAAGAAGCTATTTAAGAACTTATAGAGAAGTTAAAAAAAAACGACTTCACTCATAATACTACTACTTTTAGAACTAAAAACTCAAACACAAAATAATTTATTTATAAGTTACTTTTATTATAGTTCTTTATTATTTAAACTATTTTTTCAAAAGAAACTTAATTAAGTTGTTTATCTAAACTGGGGTTTAGTCTTTTAACATAAAAGATTTCATATTAATAAGAGTAAACTAGCATTTGTACCTATGAAAGTTCAGAACGCTGATAAATCTACCCACGAATAAACAAAACTACCATTTCTACCCATGAAAGATGGACTTTTGCTAATAAAACTATCCGAATCCTAAAAAATTATTTGAAATCTCCAAAATACCCTCTAATATAACCTAACTCTAACTTCTCTTTTTACTCCACAGTACCATTCTCACCTAAATCCTCCCTTGCCGCCACTCTCATCCCCAACCATCACCACCACTAACATTATCACCGTCAAAACCATCCCTTTCTCCTTTTATGCTGCCCTATACACCAGCGAACTCAATGACATTTCTCGCCGTTTATCTTCACACCGTGACAGTTCCATTTGCTGCTTCAAATTCGAAGAAGATGAATTCGAACCTTGCCTCTTTACTCACAAACCTTCCATGTTGATTGCATCGATGCTTGGCTTCATTTCCACACAAGCTGCCCTTTCTGCCGCGCTGGGGTTCTCTCTGCCGCGCTGGGGTTTGCTCCCATGTTCGCCGTCAGGATCTGACCAAGTCTTGACGCCGACGAATATGGCTCAAAATCAACAGGAGAAGTAAGGGATTGGACCCTAGTTGCAAGGAGAAGAATTCGATTCGGTCGAAGGGGAGTGGAGCACGGTAGATTTCGATAGATTTTCATAGGAACGGAAAAACCTAGAATGAATGAAAAGAGAACTGTGAGGTTGAGGATGAGGCACTTGAAGTCGGGTTTGGTTGTTCGTATGGTATTAGGGTTGGGAATAGATTTCTGCATCTGAAATTGCAGAGTTTCTTCTTCTGCGGGCTCTGGGTTTAATGGAAAATTGGATATCTCCACCATTGTTACACCAATTGAGGTTGTGAATTCTAACTCTAGTCTCTGGGTTTTGTATATTCAAACTCTGGCATGTGCTTAAGTTGGCTGAACTGGGTGTTTCATGATGGGTAAAGTTTTGAGCTTATAGATGAAGGTTGGGAACCGATCTGGGAGTAATAGAGGTGGTGATGGTGGTGGTGGTGACGGTGGTAATGGTGGTGAAGAAGAGTTTGAGTAGTGGTGAGATTTGAGATTAGAAAAGTGGTGATAAAGATAAGGGTAATTTAGGAATTTTAGGTGATTTGTTAGTGTTTGGATAATTTTATTGTGCGGAATCCATATTTCATGGATACAAATAGTAATTTCCTTCTTTTATGGATAGATATGTCAGCATTTTTAATTTTCGTAGGTACAAATGGTAGTTTACTCTATTAATAATCTTAACAAGTACATTAACTAAATGCATAATATAAAGAAAATTAAATGACTAGACTTTGTTCCAATGCTCTGAGTTATTTATTAATTACTCTTCAAGTATGTGCTCATTAATCACTATTTAATTATAGATTGCCAATTAAAACATTAATATCATTAGATATTCTTTAAATTTATTTTTTAAACAGTTTTTTATTATACAAATTTAAAAAAATTAAAATAAACATATCCAAATAAATTTAATATTTTTAATTTAAAATATAAATTCAAAAAATAGTTTAAATAAAACTAAAATTTAACAATTTAATTTTAAATTTTTTAAATTCTAACACATCCCAAAATAACCCTTAAATATTTCAAAATACATGTTTCATTCCATTAAACCTTTCACTTCCGTAAAACCTAGATTTGCAACGCCTTGCACTCCTCCTCTATTGCCACACTCTTTCCCCACCCCGCGCTCCTCCCTCGCACCGCACTCCTCACCCGCCCTCTCCTTCGTCATGCTGTGCTCTTTTTCTGTCCTGTACTCCTTCCATCTTCGCCACGTTCTTCTGTCAGGTTCATCAAAACGGTCTTTTTTGTCGCGCTTCTCTGCCGAAATTTGGATGTGTAATGCGTTCTTTATTTTTTCCGTCTCTTCTAGTAAAAAAATTATATCTTTTTAATTTATGCTTTTATTTGTATTTGAGGAAGAAAGTTTCGTTCTTATAAGAATGGCTTTGAAGCTGTTATAACTAAATAATAAACAATAAGTGCTATTTTTAAATCTATATTTTTATAATTTTTTATAATTTTGGATGTATTTACAAAATATTTAGTTTGTTATTTGTTATTTTGGATGTGTTTAATTACTTAATTTTACCAAAAAAATTATATTAGATGTATCTTCGGATGTGTTTTAAAAATATTTTATTTATTACTTATTATTTTAGATGTGTCTTGAATATAATTAAAAAATTATACCATAAATCAAATCACTTTTTTTCAAAAGATACTATTAAAATACTACAAATAAGGCATTCTTAGTCTTTCATATCTACTCTAATAAAATATTATATCTTTTTAATCTATATTTTTATTTGTATTTGAGAAAAAAAGCTTCATTTTTGTAAGAATGATTTTGAAGCTATCATAGTTAAACAAAGGGCAATTTACTTGAATAAAATGAAAGGGAGATTTGTTTACTCAAATGCAACAATTGCAATTCCTTTACCTGCGTGTCCTGATTCATTATTATGTAAATCGTGGTAAGTTACCACGTTTTACAATTTACAGATAAACCGTGGCAGGTAAGCACGGTTTATGAAGTGAGACGAAATAAGCATAAACCGCGGGAAGTAACCACGGATTATGCGTGGAGTAATATAAATACATAATTCATGTTAAGTCTTGACGGATTTCATATGTGGTGGGCCAAAATTTATGAAACTCTGACAGTTTGAGAGAGAATCAGGGGAAGTCTTTGGGTCACTACCACAAAAACGGGATTTAGCCACCAAATTTTAACTACAAACACTAAATTGTGATAAAAATAAATGAGCGTGTCTTCTATTTATCACGAAACATTGTCACATTGGCTAAAATTTAACATTTTGCCACAAACAATATTTTTCGTAGCTGTACTTTCTGCTTACATTAACGTGACTATCCTGTCTTGAATAAATTAATTTTTTAAATAACTTTATTAATGTATAGTATCATTTTTTTAAATATTCTGACATTAAAACATATTTATGAAATTAAATCTAAAAATATAAAAAAATAAATTTAGATAAAATAAAAAATTATAAAAATAAAAATAATATTCTAATATTTGAGTTAATTATAAAGATAAAATTTATTTAGCTAAAATAATATAATAAAAAGTTCAATAATTTTTAAGTATAAAAAAATTTTAATTTTTATTAAAAATAAATTATTTTATCATTTTTTGAATTAAAAAAAAATAGGATAAGTTAAAAAAAATTTAGTCTTTATTTACATAATTTAGTACTCACTGTATATTTTTGTGAGTACTGTACTCTTATTATATGCATAATTATCTTTTTAAAAATTATTTTGTAAAATTATGAATTAAATTTTTTATTTATACTATTATTTAATTGGTATATTCTATTAATTAATTATTTTACAATTATTTTTAGTTATAAAAAAATTAATACTAATTAATTTATAAGTCACTTATATAAAAGTTTGCAATTTGATTAAGTAACAAAGAAATTGATTTGTAAAATTTCGTATAACAATTTTATGTGATAATTAATTTGTCTAATATAATTAAATTTTAGTAACTAATTTAGTAATTAAAATTTATTAAACATTAACGTAGGAACGTGTGATAAATTTTTAGAGAAGCTGGTTGAAATTTTAGAGAAAAAGTTGGCAGCTCTATACAAATTTTTGTTATCAAAATACGATAAAGTGCCAGTGATATGCCAGATATTTAATTGGAGTATTTAATAAGTAATAGTTGAAATTTTAAATATATTTATTCCAAAAGGGATTAGAATTTATTTTATTTATGTTAAAATTTTTCTTATTTCTTAATATATATAAGTTTAGACTTGTATTATTATTATTATTATTATTATATGAAAAAATGTTAGATATTATATATTTTTACATCTGATAATGTGCTTGATGAACTGATAAATACACTCAACAATTATCTGTAAGTGAATTCCACACCGTATTTTTTGCTTCTTTGAATTTTTCTAAAGCAATGCACTAAGACAAGAAAACTCTCTTCCTTACTTGTCATTGTGAAAATACTTCTCTTCAACAGCTTGAATCTCACTCATATACATAGAATTTTTCTCTTCATAAACTGTGGCAAGTAACAAGGCTCAGGATTCAGTGGTCCAGAACGTTTGGACCATTAAATGGTCCCATAACAAAACATGTTTTTTAAGTTTTTTTAATAACTGTTAAATAGTCCTTTTTTAAATTTAATTACAAATTAACCCCATATATTTTATTTAATTATAAAAACAATTTTTTATTTTATAAATAATTATTTTATCATAAATCTATCATGTTTATTAACAATCAAGAATAAAAACAATAACAAATTAGATCTTCCATTGATCCTAATAAATTTTTTGGCTATTCCAATCGATTAAAAGATTAAATTTGACCCGTCACGTTCGTGAGGAATTATTAAATCGTGTTTCCTTAAAAACCAATCGATTGGACTATCAAACCAATCGATTGAATTATAACTCAATCGATTGGATTACATTTTACCACTAAACAATCCATTGAAAATTGCTGGGCAGCATGGTTTTCACAAAAATTAATCGATTGGTCATATTACCCAATCGATTGAACGATGACTAAAAATGTGTGTTTCTTATCATTCAATCGATTGTTTAGAATTTTTAATCGATTGAATGCTTCAAAACAACCTGGGTTTCACAATTCAATCGATTGCTTTTGATACCCAATTGATTGAATTCATGAAAACAATATGGACATGCCAAATTTAATCGATTGAAGTGTGCTAGAAAGGGATAATGTCAAATTTTATGTCATTATGTATGAGAACAATGATTTATTTTATTATATTTATTTTTATACCAAATAACAAAAAAATTAAATTTTATGTTTGTTTTTTGTTACTTATTTTACTTATCTATAGTTGTTTAAATTAGACTTTATGCTTATTAAGTCATGTTTTTTCCTAACAAAAAAATAGTTATGAAATTATTTTTATATCTATAACAATTCTATAACTATAATGCTAAAACAGAGTTTTTGGTGTCCAACTTTATGTTCCAATATTGCCCTTAATGATATAACAATATATAATGCCAAAATTGGTGTCCAACTTTATGTTTCAATATTACCCTTAATGATAGAAGTTCTTCATACATGCATGTATCAGTTACTTTAAATAAAAACCGTTAACAACAATACTTATTCTTCTATCTCATTTTCATTCTGTGTTTTTACTAATAACCGTAGAAATGTGTAACCTCTTCTTCAATTCTTCATTTCAATAATTTATCCTTTTCAATTTTTCTTAATTCTCTTCTCCATTCTGAATGTGCTTCTCTATATATAACAATTATTTGGATGAATTTTTATAGTTTTATGAACTAAACAACGACGATGCCAAATGTTGATTTTCGATGCCAAGTATAAAAGAAGCAAAAGAATAATTAGCAATAATAAATAATTTTTTTATAGATCTTATCATTTTGTTTTGGGTATATTCTATATGTGAGTACTTTATACCAAGAGTTTGATCTCATTCTTCTGTTATTAATTTTTTTTATCTCATTATTGGATTCGTAGTTCTTTTAGTCTCACCACTAGATGCACTTTTTCTATATTGCCATCATTCTCCTTCTTTCAACATCGTGATTGTATTGCCTCCATTCACTACAATTACAAATTATTACCTTTTAGTTAAATCTCAATTTTTAAAATTTTTTGTATTAAATGATATTATTTTTTTTATTTTTTTTAAATTATTGATTATGTAAAGTATTGTGATTAAAATTTGAGTACATAAATATTTATTTTTAAATAACAATATATAATGCCAAAACAGAGTTTTTGGTGTCCAACTTTATGTTCCAATATTGCCCCTAATGATATAACAATATATAACGCCAAAATTGGTGTCCAACTTTATGTTCCAATATTACCCTTAATGATAGAAGTTCTCCGTACATGCATGTGTCGGTTACTTTAAATAAAAACCGTTAACAACAATACATATTCTTCTATCTCATTTTCATTCCGTGTTTTTACTAATAACCGTAGAAATGTGTAACCTCTTCTTCAATTCTTCATTTCAATAATTTATCCTTTTCAATTTTTCTTAATTCTCTTCTCCATTCTGAATGTGCTTCTCTATATATAACAATTATTTGAATGAATTTTTATAGTTTTATGAACTAAACAATGACGATGCCAAATGTTGATTTTCGATGCCAGGTATAAAAGGAGCAAAAGAATAATTAGCAGTGATAAATAATTTTTTATAGATCTTATAATTTTGTTTTGGGTATATTCTATATGTGAGTACTTTATACCAAGAGTTTGATCTCATTCTTCTGTTGTTAATTTTTTTATCTCATTATTAGATTCGTAGTTCTTTTAGTCTCACCACTAGATGCACTTTTTCTATATTTTTACTATTGCCATCATTCTCCTTCTTTCAACATCGTGATTGTATCGCCTCCATCCACTACAATTACAAATTATTACCTTTTAGTTAAATCTCAATTTTTAAAATTTTTTTGTATTGAATGATATTATTTTTTTTTATTTTTTTAAATTATTGATTATGTAAAGTATTGTGATTAAAATTTGAGTACATAAATATTTATTTTTAAATAACAATATATAATGCCAAAACAGAGTTTTTGGTGTCCAACTTTATGTTCCAATATTGCCCTTAATGATATAACAATATATAATGCCAAAATTGGTGTCCAACTTTATGTTCCAATATTATCCTTAATGATAGAAGTTCTCCGTACATGCATGTGTCAGTTACCTTAAATAAAAACCGTTAACAACAATACATATTCTTCTATCTCATTTTCATTATGTGTTTTTACTAATGACCGTAGAAATGTGTAACCTCTTCTTCAATTATTCATTTCAATAATTTATCGTTTTCAATTTTTCTTAATTCTCTTCTCCATTCTGAATGTGCTTCTCTGTATATAACAATTATTTGGATGAATTTTTATAGTTTTATGAACTAAACAACGACGATGCCAAATGTTGATTTTCGATGCCAGGTATAAAAGGAGCAAAAGAATAATTAGCAGTGATAAATAATTTTTTATAGATCTTATCATTTTGTTTTGGGTATATTTTATATGTGAGTTCTTTATACCAAGAGTTTGATCTCATTCTTCTGTTATTAAATTTTTTTATCTCATTATTGGATTCGTAGTTCTTTTACTCTCACCACTAGATGCACTTTTTTTATATTTTTGCTATTGCCATCATTCTCCTTCTTTCAACATCGTGATTGTATTGCCTCTATTCACTACAATTACAAATTATTACTTTTTAGTTAAATCTCAATTTTTAAAATTTTTTGTATTGAATGATATTATTTTTTTTATTTTTTTAAATTAGTGATTATGTAAAGTATAGTGATTAAAATTTGAGTACATAAATATTTATTTTTAAATAACAATATATAATGCCAAAACAGAGTTTTTGGTGTCCAACTTTATGTTCCAATATTGCCCTTAATGATATAACAATATATAATGCCAAAATTGGTGTCCAACTTTATGTTCCAATATTACCTTTAATGATAGAAGTTCTCCGTACATGCATGTGTCAGTTACTTTAAATAAAAACCGTTAACAACAATACATATTCTTCTATCTCATTTTCATTCTGTGTTTTTAATAATAACCGTAGAAATGTGTAACATCTTCTTCAATTCTTCATTTCAATAATTTATCTTTTTCAATTTTTCTTAATTCTCTTCTCCATTCTGAATGTGCTTCTCTGTATATAACAATTATTTGGATGAATTTTTATAATTTTATGAACTAAACAATGACGATGCCAAATGTTGATTTTCAATGCCAGGTATAAAAGGAGCAAAAGAATAATTAGCAGTGATAAATAATTTTTTATAGATCTTATCATTTTGTTTTGGGTAGATTCTATATGTGAGTTCTTCATACCAAGAGTTTGATCTCATTCTTCTGTTATTAATTTTTTTATCTCATTATTGGATTCGTAGTTCTTTTACTCTCACCACTAGATGCACTTTTTCTATATTTTTGCTATTGCCATCATTCTCCTTCTTTCAACATCGTGATTGTATTGTCTCCATTCACTACAATTACAAATTATTACCTTTTAGTTAAATCTCAATTTTTTAAAATTTTTTTGTATTGAATGATATTATTTTTTTATTTTTTTAAATTATTGATTATGTAAAGTATTGTGATTAAAATTTGAGTACATAAATATTTATTTTTAAATAACAATATATAATGGCAAAATAGAGTTTTTGGTGTCCAACTTTATGTTCCAATATTACCCTTAACGATAGAAATTCTCCGTACATGCATGTGTCAGTTACTTTAAATAAAAACCGTTAATAACAATACATATTTTTTTTATCTCATTTTCATTCTGTGTTTTTACTAATAACTGTAGAAATGTGTAACCTCTTCTTCAATTCTTCATTTCAATAATTTATCCTTTTCATTTTTTCTTAATTCTCTTCTCCATTCTGAATGTGCTTCTCTGTATATAACAATTATTTGGATGAATTTTTATAGTTTTATGAACTAAACAACGACGATGCCAAATGTTGATTTTCGATGCCAGGTATATAAGGAGCAAAAGAATAATTAGCAGTGATAAATAATTTTTATAGATCTTATCATTTTGTTTTGGGTATATTCTATATGTGAGTACTTTATACCAAGGGTTTGATCTCATTCTTCTGTTATTAATTTTTTTTATCTCATTATTGGATTCGTAGTTCTTTTACTCTCACCACTAGATGCACTTTTTCTATATTTTTACTATTGCCATCATTCTCTTTCTTTCAACATCGTGATTGTATCGCCTCCATTCACTACAATTACAAATTATTACGTTAAATCTCAATTTTTAAAATTTTTTTGTATTAAATGATATTATTTTTTTATTTTTTTAAATTATTGATTATGTAAAGTATTGTGATTAAAATTTGAGTACATAAATATTTATTTTTAAATAACAATATATAATGGCAAAATAGAGTTTTTGATGTCTGACTTTATGTTCCAATATTGTCCTTAATGATATAACAATATATAATGCCAAAATTGGTGTCCAACTTTATGTTCCAATATTACCCTTAATGATAGAAGTTCTCCGTACATGCATGTGTCAGTTACTTTAAATAAAAACCGTTAACAACAATACATATTCTTCTATCTCATTTTCATTCCGTGTTTTTACTAATAACCGTAGAAATGTGTAACATCTTCTTCAATTCTTCGTTTCAATAATTTATCCTTTTCAATTTTTCTTAATTCTCTTCTCCATTCTGAATGTGCTTCTCTGTATATAACAATTATTTGGATGAATTTTTATAGTTTTATGAACTAAAGAACGACGATGCCAAATGTTGATTTTCGATGCTAGGTATAAAAGGAGCAAAAGAATAATTAGCAGTGATAAATAATTTTTTATAGATCTTATCATTTTGTTTTGGGTATATTCTATATGTGAGTACTTTATACCAAGAGTTTGATCTCATTCTTCTATTATTAATTTTTTTTTATATCATTATTGGATTCGTAGTTCTTTTACTCTCACCACTAGATGTATTTTTCTATATTTTTACTATTGTCATCATTCTCTTTCTTTCAACATCGTGATTGTATCGCCTCCATTCACTACAATTACAAATTATTACCTTTTAGTTAAATCTCAATTTTTAAAATTTTTTTTTGTATTGAATGATATTATTTTTTTTATTTTTTTAAATTATTGATTACGTAAAGTATTGTGATTAAAATTTGAGTACATAAATATTAATTTTTAAATTAAATTAAATAAATTATATAACAAAAAATTTAATGATTTTGTATTTCACAATATTGTTTGGTATATAACTCTGATTATTTGATGAGTTTAATTTTGATAGCGTTGTGTAATTAGATGCATGTCAAACTATGTTACACTAGACAAGGTGATTGGTATGGCTTTGTCCTTAGAAAAGGAGCTCCGAAATATTTTTTAGTTGCAACAACTATCTATCCCCTCAACCATTAGTGGCTCTTGGATTTCCCCCTCAGTGGGTACCTTTAAGATTAATTGTGATGCTAGCTATCCTGACAGTGGTGCTCGAGTTGGTTTTGCTTGTGTTAGCAGAGATTGGAAGGGAAGGTGGCAACGAGGCTGTCTGGGAACAATTGAGAGTCGTAGCATTTTGCAAGGAGAGTTGTTTGCTATTTGGAGAGGCTTTCTTTTAGCATGGGACTCGGGACAAAGAGATATTATATGTGAAACAGACTGTGTGTAGGCTTTTACTATTGTCAATAATTTACAAGATTGCTCTGGGTTTATTGATCCTTTGGTGTTAAAAATCTGAGATATCATGTCTTGGAAATGGCGTGTTGATCTTCGGTTGATCTTGAGAGATGTAAATACAGTAGCAGACATCATGACAAAGACTGCAATGAGGACTATTTCTCCCCAAATGGAGCTTCCATTGCCTTGGAAGGAGTTTGAGAGTAGTATTCAGCGGGACTGCCTTTCTTAAGCAGTTTCTTGTTTTTTTTTCTTTCTTAGTTTTTGTTTATTTTCTTTTAAGTCACAAAAAAAACTATTTTACACTAATAGAACATCAAAATTAAATTCTTATTTGATTAACATAGAAAAGACGCAAAAAAAAAAAAAAATTGCACCTACCAATAATTTGTTAAAATATTAATATATTTATTTTCTAAACAATTAATGATGTAGAGTACTGATATTCAAGTACATGCAAATTCGTTCATAATTAAATTAAAATAAATAACTTATATTGCAAATAAATTTATTAATTTAATATTATTCATTTGACATATGGTACTAATTATTTGATTGGCATATAAAAGACGCAAAAAAAATCTGTACCTATATGGTAAAGTAAAAAAATTCTCATGGATATTTTGCTAATTCTTTTTTGAATTTTTAATCAATTCTATGTTTGTTAATATTATTTTTTTTACTGAATATTAGATAACATATAACGTTGAAGATGTGGTAGGATAAAAATATTTATTAATTAATTTTTTTAAATAACCTGATAACACAATAAACATCTAAATTTTCTATTATATATTTTTTAACGTTTGAACTTTTATGATATTATACAGCCTAATCTAGATAGCCAAAATACAGTAAAATAAGTAACAAGAAGATATAGAATTTTACTTTTTGTTATGTGGTACAAAGATGATATAATAATATAATAAATTGTAATAAAAATAAAGTAAAATAAATAAAAACAAGAAGATATAAAATTTTACTTTTTGTTCTGTGGTACAAAGATAAAATAATAATATAATAAACTGTAATATTCTGGTACAAAAGAACATATCAAGAGCCTTCTATTTTTTTATTTTAATTTTGTTAAAAATACTAATATCATTTACTTTTAACTTTTAACTTTCAAGATAAATGCAAAGATGTGACCTTTTATACATTAGATAATTTAAAAAATTTATTATAGAAGAAGTTAAGATATGAGTGAGTGAGAGATAGAGAGAATTTTTTAACATATTAAATTTGCGTTATATCAAGTGATGATTAAGAAACAAATTAAAACTCTAGATTCAAAAAAATGTCTCTCTTTTTACAATATTTCACCTTAAGTAATTATTTTTTTATAGATAGTATTTAAGTAACAAATAAAATAATAAGAAGGTTCGTATTAGATTATGAAAACTAATGTCATCCTTATAGTAGGATCGCATTATTTTAAAACATGCAAAATATTATAATAAAATATAGTTTAATTAATATAATTTAAACAAACGTACAACTTATATAAAAGTAGTCAAATATAAGAAACAATAACAGTCTTTTATTCTAAGGGCCTATATTAAATTGCAACTTAAATTTATAATTATTAGTTAAAAACTTACAATAATGTACTATTTTTATTAAATTAGTTAAAAATAATATATTTTGATATTATTTTTATGGATTATTAACATCAAAATTTGATGATTTGAGCAAAATTTTGAATGTTTTATGTCGTACATCTTTTTTAATCGAATAATAAGATAACTTAAAATGCACATCAAGAAAAAACTATTATTTTTATACATCTAGATATTCAAAAAACACAAAAATTAATTCTTTTAACAACACTTTAACGACTGATAAAAGTTAACACAATAAATGATTATAGATCAAAGTGATAGATAAGATTGAAAGTTGCGATAATGGTACTTGATGATCATTAATTACGATCGGGTGAAGAGAAGGTGGGAGGAGAAGAAGAAAATGAGAAGGAGAACAAGGCAATAATAGTGTGTGATATAGAAAATAATAATAAGAGAAAATAATAATGTGTGATACAATAAGAAGATATAATAAAAGTATAAATTAATAATTAAAAAAAATAAAATTAAAGATAATTTAATAAATTAAAAATAAAATTTAAAAAATAAAATATTTTTTTATCTATTAGAATTATGAATATAAAATTAAAAAAATAATTTGAATATAAATTTTTATCTTTACTTCAAATTAAACACTGTTAAAAAAATAAATAAATAAATTTTATAATATTTATAAATAATTACTTTATAAATATTTATCTTGATTTTATTACACATAATAACAACATGATAAATTTTTTAATATCTTATTTAATTTAAATTTTTAAATTTTAACATCCTAAAAGTTAAATAACTTATAAAATTTTTATATTTATTTTTAATTTTTAAATTATTTTATCAAATCTATAATTAATTGAATTCTTTTTTTTTCCAAAGATAATATGTTATATTTCATTAATTATTAAAAAATAAAATACAAAGATGTCCAAAAGCAGAACAGCATAATAAAAGATGAGAATTTCCCAAAAACACTACACTGAAGGTATTCACCCAACGGTGCGTGGTCGAAAAATGAAGAAAAATCTTAAAGAAGAAATAATGATAAATCAAATTGAATGCAACTAAGAGCTTGTCTCATGGAGATGACGACCTAAACTGGGAGTTCTTTGGATTTCACGAAGCAACTTGACAGAGCTTGCTAGAATGGCAGACGGCATAGAAGTAGAACCTTCAAAAATCAATTAGTTGCGAGCTTTCCAGCAGTTCCAGCAAATGATGGCAAGCAATTGAGGATTACGGTCAGCATTCTTCAACGGGTTAAGTATCTCTATTGATGCAGTCCACCATGTCCAAAAGTGGTTAGAACTCTGAGGGGGAAGACAGTCATGAAGATAACTCTGAGACCATACGTCTTTAATTCTAGAACAATCGATCAAACAATGAGTGACTGTTTCCGTTGATTCATGACAGCAAGGGCATATTAGTGATATAGATGGGATGCGGTGATGAATCTGAGCAAGCACCGGAAGTCGGCCATGGAGAGCTTTTCAGATAAATAACTTAATTTTGTGAGGCAAGTTCAACTTCCATAGATCAATCCACGGCTTTTTCTGCTGCATATAATTAGGGCAAAGTTTCAGAGGCGGATGGTAAAATAAATAGCCAATTCTGTAACCTGAAGCTGTATCATATTGCTTGGATTTGTTCAAATCCCATTGCAATTTATCCCTACTCTGCTGAATTTTAACTGACAAAATCATGTTTGCAACGTCTTGGGGAAATAATTCTTGAATGAGATTCTGATTCCAATTTCTATCTTCAGTAATTAGATCTTTAACTCTTGGAACCAACTCAGAAATAGCCTGTCTATTTGGCATGTCAGAAATCATTAAAGGATACGGAGGAGGCAGCCAAGGATCCTCAAAGGTTCGGATATTCTCACCAGTACCCACAGCCCAATTAAGACCTTTTTCAACAATCTTTCAGCCTTCCGGTATGCTCCTCCATCCCCAAGAAGGTAAGACTCCAATTTTTGCCGTTATAGCATTACCATTGCTAAAGTATTTACCTCTTAAGATTTTGGATAATAAGGAAGTAGGCTGTATTACAAGTCGCCAAAACTGTTTGCCTAAAAGCGCCAGATTTTGGATTCTGAGATCTTTAAATCCAAGGCCTCCTTCTTTTCGTGGGCGAGTCATAGTGTCCCAACTAATCCAAGCCATCCTCCTTTCAGAACCTTTTTGTCCCCACCAGAACTGAGAAAGTAGAGAGTGAATTTCTGAAATTAAACCATCAGGCAACTTGAAGCAAGACAATGTATAAATAGGAATAGCTTCTCCCACTGCCTTAAGCAATACGTGTCTACCACCTGACGAAAGAAGATTGCGCTTCCACCCTTGGATTCTTTTCTGAACATTTTCTTTGATCATACTAAAAGAAGCCTTTTTCGATTTAGAGACTGTAGAAGACAAACCAAGGTATTTATCCTGAGCCCAATATGATTAATATTCATAGAGTTAGCCAGTAGTGTACGAGTAGTGGACGGAGTGTTGTGGCTAAAGAATACAGCAGATTTATTAAGATTTACCCTCTGGCCACTGATGCTTTCATAAGAATTCAATAAATGCAGGATATTTGAACATGCTTCAGGATTAGCCTTACAGAAAAATGGAATCATCAGCAAACAGGAGGTGGTTGACCTTGGGACATCGCCTATGTATCTGAAGACCCTGAATTAGTCTGTTTTGTTCTGCCTTGTGTAGCAAGAAGGAGAAAACTTCTGCACAAAAAAGAAAAAGATAGGGGGATAGAGGATCTCCTTGTCGAATACCTCTATTTGGGTTGAAGAAACCATAAGGTTGTCCTTCCACAATAACAGAATAAGAAACAGTTGTCACTAATTCTCGAATCCACATGATCCATCGGGAGTCAAAACCAAACTTCTCCAATATAAACCAAAGAAAGTGCCATTCCACCCTATCATATGCCTTACTCATATCTAATTTTAGCGCCATTTCATTTTCGAGACCCTTTTTTTGTTCTTCAAGTAATGCATACACTCGTGAGCAATTAGGATATTATCAGAGATTAATCTGCCTTTAATAAAAGCACTTTGCGTAGGGCTAATTAGTCTATTCATCATACCCTGAAGCCTATGTACAAATACTTTGGAGATAATCTTGTAAAAGACTGAAGAGAGGCTTATTGGTCTTACCTGAGTCATATCTTTAGCATCAGAAATCTTGGGAATAAGACAGATCTGAGTGTGGTTAAAACCCTTCAAGATTCTGCCCCCAGAAAAGAAGCTCCTAACTGCTCGAAACACATCACCACTAAGTATGTTCCAGAAGCTTTGAAAAAATTTTGCTGTCATACCATCATCTCCTGGAGCACTTTGAGGATGAATGCTAAATGTTGCGCGTTTCACTTCCTCCATAGTCACTGGTCTTTGAAGCCTACGGTTCATGTGAGCTGTAACCTTAGGTTCAAAATCAATAAACAGAGGTTCAGGGTTCTCATGACAAGTGGAGGAAAAGATGTCCTTGAAATAAGATTCAGCCACAGAAGCAATACCAGCATTTGAAGTAGCCACTTCACCATCACTGCCAGTTAGTTGCCAAATTCAATTTCTTCGGGTTCGATTTCTAAATTTCTGATGAAAGAAACCTGTATTATGATCACGAGATTTGAGCCATTTGACTCTAAACTTATCTTTCCAATAATATTCCTCATTTTGCAATGCTTTTTCAAGTTTGTCCTCTATTTCTGAAATGATGTCGCCTCCATGAATTCCTGCTAAACGAAGTTCCTCTAATTCCGACTGTAGTAAATCAATCTCCACCTTCGAATTAGATCTGTGTTCTTGTTGCCATCTGACAATCTTATGCCGACAACTCTTTATTTTTTGAGCTAGGATATACATGGCTGAACCATCAATCTGTTCATGCC
Organism: Arachis ipaensis; assembly: GCF_059453495.1. Classification (NCBI taxonomy): domain Eukaryota; kingdom Viridiplantae; phylum Streptophyta; class Magnoliopsida; order Fabales; family Fabaceae; genus Arachis; species Arachis ipaensis. The sequence goes on along the minus strand of NC_142441.1, from coordinate 25,025,183 downwards.
AAACCTCTCTAACAATCTGCCTTATTTCATTATTGGAACACCATCTTTCTTGGAATTTGAATCGGCGTTTAGATCTCTCAGTTCTCGGATTAGAGTCTAGGAGAAGAGGGGCATGATCCGAGCCTGATTCTGACAGTCTAAGAACTGTTGCATTGGGATAGAGTTGCTGCCAATCAACTCCTACCAGGAATCGGTCCAGTCTTTCCTGTATCAACTCATCACCCCTCCGTCTATTTGACCAAATGAATGGTCTTCCGACCATATCAATATCAATCAGGGAATTATCATCAATAAAACTATTAAAGGTTTCAATAGAAGAAGGAGATTTAGCACCCCCACCTTCTTTCTCCAATTGATTAGAAATGGCATTAAAATCCTCCATTAACACAACCTTACCATCGAACTGTTGGGTGACTGAAGTTAATTCAGCAAATTGAGCCATTCTATGTTGATCATTTGAACTGAGATAAACACCTAGAACACCATAGGGATCATTAGAACCAGCTGTCAGAACTGATGCCACAATGAAAAATCTACCATGCTGTAAAATCTGAACATTGCAACCATCCCTCCATGCCATTGCCAAACCCCCTGATAATCTATCTGGATCTACAATAAACCATTCCTTGAAACCACAAGATCTTAGTTTTCCTTCAACTTGTCGATATTAATTTTTTGTTTCACAGATAAAACCAACCTCGGGGGAGTAGGATTTGCAAATCCCTTTATGAGGAGTACGTACTCCCACACAAAAAAAATAAAAAATTTGGAAAGATAGGAGACTCGAACCCGCAACCTCAAATGGCATAGACTCCCCATACTCAATTAAGAGATTACGGGTTTGAGTCACATATCTTTCCAAATTTTGTAATGAGTTATAGCTCAAATGACATAGACTCCCCATACTCAATTAAGAGGTCGCGGGTTCGAGTCACATATCTTTCCAAATTTTGCCAATGAGTTATAGCTCAAATGGCATAGACTCCCCATATTCAACTAAGAGGTTGCGGGTTCGAGTCTCCTATCTTTCTAAATTTTTAATTGAGTAATAGCTCAAATGGCATAGACTCCCCATACTCAATTAAGAGGTTGCGGGTTTGAGTCTCCTATCTTTCCAAATTTTGCCAATGAGTAATAGCTCAAATGGCATAGGCTCCCCATATTCAATTAAGAGGTTGCGGGTTCGAGTCTCCTATCTTTCCAAATTTTAAGCCAATGAGTAGCTCAAATGGCATAGACTCCCCGTACTCAATTAAGAGGTTGCGGGTTCGAGTCTCCTATCTTTCCAAATTTTTGCCAATGAGTAATAGCTCAAATGGCATAGACTCCCCATACTTAATTAAGAGGTTGCGGGTTCGAGTTTCCTATCTTTCCAAATTTATAATTAATTGAATTCATCCCTATAATAAGAAATCAATTTAATTGAATAATCTTAAAGCGTTTATATAGTTATTTCTATGGTCAATAAATCTGACAATTTTTCAAGACTCAAAAAGTTATTGATAAGGAGATGTATGATGAATTACAAAAATTTTTCTCACGTACATAATTTTTATATTCTTCTATTTTGTTTATTAATTATTCTTATAGTTTGATATTTAAAAACGAAAAAAATAAGTATTTTTATTTCTTCTATTTTTTTATTATTTATAGGAAAATAAAGGCCTCTTTAGATTTAGATCCATATTTTGGCCTACCACTTAAAAAAGATGAAGACAAATATAAATATTTATAAAATTTAAATAAAAATGATCTTTTGTAAATAACTAATATGTATTTTGGTTTATATATAATCTTTTTGAATCAGGATAATATTATTATCATTATTTGTTGAACTATGTTTTTTCTGATGTTATATATATATATATATACTTTTTTATTGTGTACTTTTATAATTTAACATTTTAAAATTTTTTTATAATAATTTAATTTTAACAAAATATAATATAAATAAAGCTACGTTAATATTAAAATAATAAAAAATATTTATTTAATAAATTTTAAAAATAAATAATATATTAACAAAAAAATAAAAATAATTTTTTAAAAAACAATAAAAAAGCGGCTGAACAGGCACGATAGTGCCTGTTGAGCTGCTAGTTTGTATAGGAGTACATTCATTATGTTATAATTTTAATAATTAATGTAAATTTTAAAAAAATGAATAAATTTATATTTATTTTGATTACATTCAAAAGTAAATTATATGTATTCTTATAATCAAGAAATATACTTAACTTCTTTTATAATAAGTAAGTTTTTCAATAATTTAATTTATTAAAAAAATCTCATCTTTTTATTTATCCTACAAAATAAAATTCATATTAATAGTTTTGAATAAGAGAATTAAAATAAAATATAAAAATAAACCTTGAATAAAAAAATACAAAGTTTTCAATCTAAAAATATAAAAAAGTTAAAAGATAAAAAATTATTTAAATATGATTTTTCAAGACACTCTATGACTTAGATGAATAAATATTATTTTTAAAATGAATCATGATATATTGATACAAAAATTATTGTGTGTAAATTTTTTTAAAAAATAATAAACCTCTCTTGTTAATAACAATATTGGAACATAAATTTAAACGCTAATTCATATTATATATTGTGTAGGTACTTAGAGTATACTAAAAAAGTACATTAATAATTTGAAGAGAAAAATTATTAGTGTAAATTTATTTTTTTTTAAAAAAATTATCCTTATTAAACTATTTTACTTTTATTACTTCAAAACATATCTTAATAAAAATATTTGTAACAATAATTTACATCCAATAAGAATATCTTAACGAGGTTACTGTGAAAAAATGGGTAGAAATTTTTTTATTTAACAAAATTGACAAAAGAATTTTTTTAATAATAAACCTCTCTTTAAGAATAATATTGGAATTTAAATTTAGACACTAATTATCATTATATATTGCATATAAGCATCAAGAGTATATTATTAAAATAGTATGATAATAATTTAAAGAGAAAAATTATTCTTTGTACATTTAATTAAAAAAATTACCTTGTTTAAACTATAGTGTAAGTGGAGCCATTTTTATAATCTTACAATTGAGAGTGAGCAATTTTTTTTAAGTGAAGCAGTTACATCATTCTGTCATGGGTTAATGCAAAATTTACAGAACGTGAGTACATGATTGAGTATGTAGTTTTAGATTATAAAGATAGGGATAAAATAGAAAAAAAATATTGGACACCAAACCCTCTGTATTCCCATTATATATTGTTATAGATATATATTGTTATAGATAAGTACAGTTTCTTAAAATTTTTGGGTATACAGGCCACTACTCGTCTCCTCTAAATCCGTCCCTGATTGCTAGCTAATTAATAATAAAAAGGTTTAATTACTCTGTTGGTCCCTATAGTTTCACCAAATTTTTAATTAGGTCCCTATACTTTTTTTCCTTTCAATTGGATCCCTACACTACTATAATTTTGTAATTAAGTCCTTCCTAGTGTAAAAAATATTAGAGTTAACTGAATATTTATTCGCAAATTGAAGGTATTTATAATTAAAAACTTAATTAAATCTTTGACTGCATGCATTCTGGTAAAAATATTATGTTAATTTTAACATTTTTAACATGAAAAGGACGTAATTATAAAATTAAAAGCAGTGTAGGAACCCAATTGAATGGAAAAAAAGTATAGGGACCTAATTAAAAATTTGGTAAAACTATAGGGACCAATAGAGTAATTAAACCTAATAAAAAATAATAACATCTATTTACTTTTTAGTATTTCTCAATGTCTGTGAATTAATAAAAGATAAAAAAAAATTTTTTTTCATTACACAATCAATTTCACGAATAAAGTATCGAAACGAATAATTGCAAAATTAGAGATTCTATTCACTGACCTCGATTTTGTAATCAAAACGATGGTTTAATTTTTGAACACTACAATGAAAACTTGATTGGACCTTTGCTGATTGCTGCAACGGTGATTAACGATGAAGAAATAGTGGATATTAAATAGACGGATAAAAAATTAAAAAAAATTGGATATTGAGTAGATGGATGTTCCAAAGAAAAACAATGAAATCTTTTATAATCAAAGAAAATGATACACGATTTCAATGGTGGGATTGAATAATTGGTGATGGATTATTCACCAATTTATAATGTTAATATTAAGGAAAAGATAAGATTAGAGTATCTAAATCAAAATAAAACCGCAAAAATTGTAGATAGAATTTTAAAGATAAGATAGATGAATAACAAGATAATTTCTAAAAACGATAACAAGATTGAAATAGGCGTAGTACAAATTTCAATCGATTGGGTAGCACACTTCAATTGTTTTCATGAATTCAATCGATTGGGTATCAAAAGCAATCGATTGAATTATGAGACCCAGGTTGTTTTGAAGCATTCAATCGATTGGAAATTCTAAACAATCGATTGAATTGTAAGAAACACACATTTTTAGTCATCGTTCAATCGATTGGGTAATATGACCAATCGATTATTTTTGCGAAAACTATACTACCCAGCAATTTTCAATCGATTGTTTAGTGGTAAACTGTAATCCAATCGATTGAGTTATAATTCAATCAATTGGTTTGATAGTCCAATCAATTGGTTTTCAAGGAAACACGATTTTATGATTCCTCACGAACGTGACGGATCAAATTTAATCTTTTAATCGATTAGAATAGCCAAAAAATTTATTAGGATCAATGAAAGATCTAATTCGTTATTGTTTTTGTTCTTGATTGTTAATAAACATGATAGATTTATGATAAAATAATTATTTATAAAATAAAAAATCGTTTTTATAATTAAATAAAATATATGGGGTTAATTTGTAATTAAATTTAAAAAAGGACTATTTAACAGTTATTAAAAAAACTTAAAAAATATGTTTTGTTATGGAACCATTTAATGGTCCAAATGTTCTGGGGCCACCGAATCCTGAGCCAAGTAACAAAAGTTTTTGCATTTACATATCCCTTCATAAACCGTAGGAAGTAACAAGGTTTTATGATCAAAGTTCTCTCTTCATAAATCGTACTTATTTATCACAGTTTATGCTCATCTTGGTCACTTCATAAACCGTGTTTACCTGCCACGGTTTACATAATAATGAATCAGGACACGCAAGTAAAGGAATTGTAATTGTTGCATTTGAGTAAAGATTTCTCCCAACCATTTTATTTAGGTAAATTGCCCTTAAATAAATATAGTAACTGTTATTTTTATGCTTGATAATATTCATCTTTTTATGATTTTTGATAATTTTAGACGTGGTTATAAAATATTTAGTGTATTATTTATTATTTTAGATGTGTTTACTTAATTTTATCAAAAAATTATATTATATGTATTTTTGGATATATTTTAAAAATATTTTATTTATTATTTATTATGAAAGAATAATTACAATAAAAAAAAGTTAACTTCCATTATTTGAAGTAATGTTGAGCTCGAGAAAAGAGCTTGGCTTCGTGATACTTAATGATGGTGATGACGATGTTACGTACCGGAAAAAAAGAAAATAAAAGATAAAATAAAAATAACTTTAAATAAATGACCATTTGTACCCATAAAAGATGAAAACGCTGACATATGTACCCACACTAAATCGAAACTAAACTTGTACCTACGTAAGATGTCCTTTGTGTGACAAAAGTACCTTGTCTTTAGAGGGTTGAAGTGCCACGTAGGGTACTTTTATCACACGGAAGGCATCTTGCATGGGTACAAGTTTAGTTTCGGGTACATTGATGACAAGTCATCTTAGCCTAGTTTCACTAGCCTTTTTCTTTAGTTTTCAATTGAATTATGCACTTTCTTGAGCCATAAGCAAGCTAATTGGGTAGATTTTCATGCTTCCTTTGATTTAATCAACCATGTATGAATTCATGCTATTTCATGAGGTTTTATGCTATAATTGTTGCATATTATGATAGAATGAATATCTCATGATTATGAGCATAGCTTTGATGTGTTTGGTTGATTAATGATAGGTGAAGAAAGCTTGGAGAAAGGTTGAAGCAAGAAGGAATAGCTAGGAGTAAAGAGAGGACAATGGAATAAGTGAAATTGAACTAGGAAGCAAAAAGCTGGACCTAAAGTTAGCCTCAAACTTTTGCACAAACTTTTGGGTGAAAAGTTAGCCCCAACGTTAGCCCCTAACTTTTGGGCTAACGTTGGAACTTGAAAATCACTCCCTGGGCACCAAAAGTTTGCGCCAACGTTAGCCCCTAACTTTGAGGCTAACGTTGGCACATGAAAATCACCCCTGGGCACCAAAAGTTTGCGCCAACGTTAGCCCCTAACTTTGAGGCTAACGTTGGCATGAGAAAAACCTCCCTGGCCATCAAAAGTTTGCGCCAACGTTAGCCCCTAACTTTGAGGCTAACGTTGGCACATGAAAATCACAAGGGGAGGAGCAAAAGTTTGCGCCAACGTTAGCCCCTAACTTGGTGGCTAACGTTGGCGCCACAAGGGCACAAGGTAAAGCCAACGTTGGAGCAAAAGTTAGACCCCTAACTTTTGCCCCAACGTGGATAGCAGCTGGATATGAGTGCCGATATGAAAAGTTTGGGCAAAAGTTAGCCCCTAACTTTTGCTCAAACTTTTGGTCCAACTTTTGCAAAACTTCAACCCGGTTCAATTGGTTCGTTTTGGTTCCTCTTCAAACTCCAAGAGCAATCAACCAAGGCCTCTTTCAACCCAATTCCACCAAGAGCAAAGGCCCAACTCAAGGCTTGAAGATCATTTGAAGAAAGTGTATAAATAGGATAGAATTCAAGTTCTTCGGGAGTTTTTTCCTTTTTAAAGGCTTTTCTTTTAGAGCTTTCCTTTTAGAATTTTCATAATAGTTTTCGGAGAGCTTTGGATATTGAGTGATCTTTAATTTCTTAGTTTCGGGGAAGGAGAATTCACTTCTCTTCCTCTTAGTTATTTGCTTTCAATTTCAATTACACTTGTCTTGGATCTTGGGTTGAAGAATTGAAGGAATTCTGTTTCAATCTCATCCTTGGATCTCTCTGTTTATTTACTGCAATTGAATTTCCGTTTCTGTTACTTGCTTCTCATCTACTTTCCTTGCAATTTACAATTCCTTTGCAATTATTCTTGTTGGATCTAGGAAGGCATTGAGATCTAGACTTGGTTTTCTAGTCTCTGGGTCCTGAGATCTGAATTCCCAATTTACATTTTGTTTCTTGCTTTTAATATTCATTTACTTTACTGCTTCAAGATCCGATTCAACCCAAACCTTCTTTTACTCTTTTGTTTGATGCAAGTTACTTTTCTTTGTTTAATTTCTGCAAATCCAAGTCCCAATCCCCTTTACAATTCAAGTCATTTACATTTCTTGCACTTTAAGATTCCGCAATTTACATTTCTTGCACTCTAAGTTTCTGCCATTTAATTTCTTGTTCTTTAAGATTCAGCAATTTATTTCCTGTTCTCTTTAATTCCATGCAATTTAATTTCTGCAAATCATAAAACACTCAACCAAATCTTGATTCGCTTGACTAAATTAACCACTAAGCTAAAATTGCTCAATCCTTCAATCCCTGTGGGATCGACCTCACTCCCGTGAGTTTTTATTACTTGATGCGACCCGGTGCACTTGCCGGTTAGATTTGTGTTGTTTTGGGAGAGATTCGTTTCTCCACCAAAATAACTCATCAAGTTTTTGGCGCCGTTGCCGGGGATTGATTAGATTGACAATGATTAAATGAAGTGGTGATCTAGATCAAGCACTTTTTCTTTAATTTTGATTAACCCACTAACTGTTTGATTTTTTTGCTTAAACTAACTAACACTTCAATCTAGCAGTAGATTGAAGTGTCACTGGTTTTGTGCATTTCTCATGCTCTGCTTGTATGTCAGGTACAAGAAGAACCACACCCAATTTTCATGAACAAGACGAAAGAACTCTCAGGAGGTTAAGAAGAGCTGAAAGAGGGAAAAATATTGTTGGAGAAGAGGAATCAGACGAGGAATTTCAAGAGATAGAGGAACATTCAACCAATCCACCAGGTGGAGCAGACAACAACAATAACAACCCACCCCAGAGGAGAGTTTTGGCCTCCTACACCTTTGCAAATCCTAGACATTGTGGAAGCAGCATCTTAGCTCCAAATGTCAATGCTAACAATTTTGAACTCAAGCCACAACTCATCACTTTGGTTCAGAACAATTGCTCTTTTGGTGGAGGACCACTTGAAGACCCGCACCAACACTTATCCACTTTCTTGAGGATATGCAACACTGTCAAAACTAATGGTGTACCTCCTGATAGTTATAAGCTGATGCTATTCCCATTTTCTCTCAGGGACAAGGCCACTCAATGGTTGGAATCTTTTCCAAGGGACAGCATCAACAACTGGGATGATTTGGTAACCAAGTTTCTTGCCAAGTTTTATCCATCTCAGAGGATTATAAGGTTGAAGGCTGAGGTACAAACATTTACACAAATGGAGGCTGAACCCATCTATGAGGCATGGGAGAGGTACAAGGCTCTAATCAGGAAATGTCCCCCTGCCATGTTTAATGAGTGGGAGAAGCTGCAGAACTTCTATGAAGGCTTAACACTGAAATCCCAGGAAGCTTTGGATCATTCAGCTGGAGGTTCCTTGCAACTCATGAAAACTGCAGAGGAGGCTCAAGAACTCATTGATATGGTGGCCAACAACCAATATTTCTTTGCTCATCAAAGAGGGCGCCAACCATCACAAAGGAGAGGAGTAATGGAGCTAGAAGGAGTGGATTCAATCCTGGCTCAAAACAAATTAATGCAGCAGCAAATTCAACAACAATTTGAGCAAATGACCAAGAGGATTGATGGCCTCCAAGTTGCAGCAGTTAACAACAGCCAACCATCAGCCACATGGGGGCAAAATGAAGAAATCCAAGAGGAGCAACATCAGGAACAAGTCCAGTACATGCATTCAAGTCCAAATGAATTCTATGGTGATACCTACAACCCCTCATGGAAAAATCACCCCAACCTCAGATGGGGAGACACTCACAACCAAAACCAACAACCATGGCAGAGGAACTCAAACCAAAACAACCCAAGAAATAACCAAAACCACAACCAGCAGCAGACTAACCAAAACACATACAGAAAACCTCAAAATAACTACCCTAATCTCAACCAGTACCAATCCAACAACCATTCTACCAACCAAAATGTCTATCATCCACCACCCACATCTCATAACCCACCTCAAGTATCACCTGAAGCCCAGAGAATCACTAACTTGGAGGCCGTGATAGACAAAATGTTGAAACACCAGGAAATGGTCACCAGGAATCAGGAAGCATCTCTGAAGAGCCTAGAGAGACAGATGGGGCAAATCTCCAAGCAAATTTCTCTTGAGAGACCTTCAAGCTCACTGCCGAGTGACATAATCCCAAATCCTAAGGAAGAATGCAACGCAATACAATTAAGGAGTGGGAGAACATTGATGAGCAACAATGACAATACTAAGAAGCAAGTAGAGAGCAGCAAAAGACCAATAGAAGAGGAACAACCAACACACACAGAGGAAGCCAATGATGATGATGCAATGGCAAGCAAGGAAGCCTCAAAGAAAACTCAAGCAAAGGAGGAACAACCAAAAATTCCAAAAAAAGGGAATGAAGCAGTTGAAAAGCCAACCAAGAATCAAAAGCAACAAGTAAAGAAAACCTTTATACCTCCATTGCCATATCCCCAGAGGTTCAACAAAGAGGTTAAAGACCAGCATTTTCACAAGTTCCTTGAGACCTTCAAGAAGCTGGAAATTAATATTCCCTTGGCTGAAGCACTGGAGCAAATGCCTCTGTATGCCAAATTCTTGAAGGAGCTTATCAACAAGAAAAGAAGCTGGGATGAGAAAGAAACCATAGTGATTACTGAGGAATGCAGGGCCTTGATTCAAAAGGGGCTTCCTCCCAAGCTTGAGGACCCAGGGAGCTTCCTGTTGCCTTGCACCATTAGGGAATTGACCATCACTAAAGCAATGTGCGATCTCGGAGCAAGTATTAACTTAATACCATCCTCCCTGGTGAAAAAGCTGCATATAGAGGAGGTCAAACCAGTACAAATGTCTCTGGAGCTGGTAGATAAGTCAATGGTATACCCCAGGGGTATAATTGAAAATCTTTTGGTCAAGGTGGACAGTTTTATATACCCTGCTGATTTTGTGGTTCTAGAATCAAACGAGGATGATGGTGACTCTGTTATACTGGGAAGGCCATTCTTGGCCACTGCTAGAGCTATCATAGACGTAGAGGAAGGGGAATTAACTCTCAGGATGCATGACCAGAGTGTCACTCTGAAGGTATTACCAGAGGTATAATTTAGCAAGGAGAAGAAAGACTATATGAAAAATGACCAGGAAGGTCACAGCAACATCCCAATGCTAAGGATTGTGCAGGCTGATGAAGAAGCCCAAGAGGATATTAGAGTATTAGCCACTGAAAAGAGAGGTCCCCAAGGAAAGCCTACGGCCAGAAAAGAAAGATCAACAAAAGGAAAGATGAAACGCAGAAACAAAGCAAAAAGGGGTTGGAAGAACAGAAAGATTCCAACAGAGGGACTTTCCAAAGGTGACAAAGTGCAACTGATATATCAACAGCTGGGGGCAAATCAACAAACCGAGGACTACTACACTGTCAGCAACATACTCTCATTAGAGCATGCTGAAATTGAACACCAGAGAACAAAGAAGAGGATCACGGTCAGGGGAGACAAATTGAGGCCCTACAAGCACCAACCACCATAAAAGAAAGCCTCAATGTCAAGCTAATGACAATAAAAGAGCGCTTGTTGGGAGGCAACCCAACCTGAGGTAGTTTTCTGTTCATAACTATTTTAATAAAAAGGTTAATTAAGTTTTATCTATAATGCAAGAAGCTAAGTTTGGTATTGCACACCAAAACAATCTAAGGGAGAATGAAGGATTCTAAGTTTGGTGTTCCACCAAAGTCCCATCATAAAAATACATTCTCACTTTCTGCATAATGCTGGCTTCAAGCATGTTAGATGAAATAGTTAACTATTCTGCTGTTTCCCAGTTTTCAGTTTTATTACTTTTGAAAAAGAAAAAGGGTTTTACACATGGTTAATCTGATGCACAAGAACCATTGGCAAGGTACTAAGTTTGGTGTTCCCACACCAAAGTAAGTACAAAAGGCCACAAATAAATCCTGCATGCTAACCATTTCTTCTTTCAAGTGCTTGGGGAACAAGCAACTTTCAATATCATTGCAGAGCATCATACAAGCCTTTGGAAGGATTAAACATCATCAACCAAAGAGATGAAAGAGGAATGTGTGGATCAGTGATGATGATGATGAGGAGTAAAGCAAGCGAACTCCAAAAGGTTGTATTGTTAAGTGATTACCTTGCATTGAACACTGCTATAATTGAGAGTGGTTTTGTTTCCCTGATTATCTGTCTGTTCAGTATAGTTTTCTTTTTTTCTTTTCTAAAATTCAATAAGCAAGATGCTTGATCATTCACAACATTTTTCTCTTCAAAACTTGTTTGCACTCAATGTTCAAAAAATGCATCACATGAAAGTTCTTTGAAAAGAAGGATTGAGGAATCAAACAATTTTGAGGCAAGCAAAAGATTAGGAGAAGTGGTGGTTCTAGTCGTATGATTATGTATTGAGGTTGCATGCTTGTGAAAACTTGCATGGGAGCTCATAGGCAGGACATGAAGTTCAAAGAAGTATTGTGGAGATTCTCAAAAATCTATTGATCCAAGAAGCAGCAAACAAAATAAAAGAAAATAAAGAAAATACAAAAGCAAAAAGAACATGGCCCAAGGCTCTGAGCATCAATTACTAGGCATAAAAAGAAAGAAGAAACAAAACTCAAAGAGTTGTTAGCCTAGTAAATGCTTGTGGTTGAGCTGTGTCAAGGAAAGAGGCTTGAGCAAGTAAATCCTTAGGGGTGCTTTAACACCTAATACCTTAAAACCAACTGGTTTAGGAGTATTGATTGAAAGCTTATCTAAAGAGCCGCTTTGAGACATGACACTTAGAGTCAAGGCCAAAGCACAGAAACTATAAGCTGCTTCAAGGTGACTACATATAAAGAGATCTCCATGATACCATTTGGATGAAAATCCTAAGACCTAAGACTCCCAATATGTGAGGACTAGTAAGCACTGAAGCCCTTGCATGAGCATATGATTTAGAATTTACCCCACTGTTACTTGATCACTTCACTTGCAGGACCTTACAATTTATTCTTCAATCCATCTTAATTGAAAGAACCTCTGAGCATAATTCATTTCTTGCTTGGGGACAAGCAAGCTTTAAGTTTGGTGTTGTGATGACAAGTCATCTTAGCCTAGTTTCACTAGCCTTTTTCTTTAGTTTTCAATTGAATTATGCACTTTCTTGAGCCATAAGCAAGCTAATTGGGTAGATTTTCATGCTTCCTTTGATTTAATCAACCATGTATGAATTCATGCTATTTCATGAGGTTTTATGCTATAATTGTTGCATATTATGATAGAATGAATATCTCATGATTATGAGCATAGCTTTGATGTGTTTGGTTGATTAATGATAGGTGAAGAAAGCTTGGAGAAAGGTTGAAGCAAGAAGGAATAGCTAGGAGTAAAGAGAGGACAATGGAATAAGTGAAATTGAACCAGGAAGCAAAAAGCTGGACCTAAAGTTAGCCTCAAACTTTTGCACAAACTTTTGGGTGAAAAGTTAGCCCCAACGTTAGCCCCTAACTTTTGGGCTAACGTTGGAACTTGAAAATCACTCCCTGGGCACCAAAAGTTTGCGCCAACGTTAGCCCCTAACTTTGAGGCTAACGTTGGCATGAGAAAAACCTCCCTGGCCATCAAAAGTTTGCGCCAACGTTAGCCCCTAACTTTGAGGCTAACGTTGGCACATGAAAATCACCCCTGGGCACCAAAAGTTTGCGCCAACGTTAGCCCCTAACTTTGAGGCTAACGTTGGCATGAGAAAAACCTCCCTGGCCATCAAAAGTTTGCGCCAACGTTAGCCCCTAACTTTGAGGCTAACGTTGGCACATGAAAATCACAAGGGGAGGAGCAAAAGTTTGCGCCAACGTTAGCCCCTAACTTGGTGGCTAACGTTGGCGCCACAAGTGCACAAGGTAAAGCCAACGTTGGAGCAAAAGTTAGACCCCTAACTTTTGCCCCAACGTGGATAGCAGCTGGATATGAGTGCCGATATGAAAAGTTTGGGCAAAAGTTAGCCCCTAACTTTTGCTCAAACTTTTGGTCCAACTTTTGCAAAACTTCAACCCGGTTTAATTGGTTCGTTTTGGTTCCTCTTCAAACTCCAAGAGCAATCAACCAAGGCCTCTTTCAACCCAATTCCACCAAGAGCAAAGGCCCAACTCAAGGCTTGAAGATCATTTGAAGAAAGTGTATAAATAGGATAGAATTCAAGTTCTTCGGGAGTTTTTTCCTTTTTAAAGGCTTTTCTTTTAGAGCTTTCCTTTTAGAATTTTCATAATAGTTTTCGGAGAGCTTTGGATATTGAGTGATCTTTAATTTCTTAGTTTCGGGGAAGGAGAATTCACTTCTCTTCCTCTTAGTTATTTGCTTTCAATTTCAATTACACTTGTCTTGGATCTTGGGTTGAAGAATTGAAGGAATTCTGTTTCAATCTCATCCTTGGATCTCTCTGTTTATTTACTGCAATTGAATTTCCGTTTCTGTTACTTGCTTCTCATCTACTTTCCTTGCAATTTACAATTCCTTTGCAATTATTCTTGTTGGATCTAGGAAGGCATTGAGATCTAGACTTGGTTTTCTAGTCTCTGGGTCCTGAGATCTGAATTCCCAATTTACATTTTGTTTCTTGCTTTTAATATTCATTTACTTTACTGCTTCAAGATCCGATTCAACCCAAACCTTCTTTTACTCTTTTGTTTGATGCAAGTTACTTTTCTTTGTTTAATTTCTGCAAATCCAAGTCCCAATCCCCTTTACAATTCAAGTCATTTACATTTCTTGCACTTTAAGATTCCGCAATTTACATTTCTTGCACTCTAAGTTTCTGCCATTTAATTTCTTGTTCTTTAAGATTCAGCAATTTATTTCCTGTTCTCTTTAATTCCATGCAATTTAATTTCTGCAAATCATAAAACACTCAACTAAATCTTGATTCGCTTGACTAAATTAACCACTAAGCTAAAATTGCTCAATCCTTCAATCCCTGTGGGATCGACCTCACTCCCGTGAGTTTTTATTACTTGATGCGACCCGGTGCACTTGCCGGTTAGATTTGTGTTGTTTTGGGAGAGATTCGTTTCTCCACCAAAATAACTCATCATACATATATCAGCGTTTTCATCTGTTATGGATACAAATGGTCATTTATTCAATAACTTTTTTATTTTATTAAAAAAAATTAAAAAATTTTAGTTAAAAATTTAAATTAAATCCAATTAATAATATATATCTAAAAAATAGGAATGTATTTTAATTAAAAATAATTAAATAATATGAAAAACAAAACTAAATTTTGAAAGAAAAATATTATTTTTGTGTGATACTTAATGATGGTGATGACGACTTACTTACGGGAAAAAGATAAAATAAAAATAACTTTTTTATTTTATTAAAAAAATTTAAAAAAATTTAGTTGAAAATTTAAATTAAATCTAATTAATAATATATATCTAAAAATAGAAATGTATTTTAATTAAAAATAATTAAATAATATGAAAAACAAAAACTAAATTTTAAAAGACAAATATTATTTTTGTGTGATACTTAATGACGGTGATGACGACGTTACATATGGGAGAAAGAGAAAATAAAAGATAAAATAAAAATAATTTTTTTTATTTTATTAAAAAAATAAAAAAAATTTAGTTAAAAATTTAAATTAAATCTAATTAATAATATATATCTAAAAAATAGAAATGTATTTTAATAAAAATAATTAAATAATATGAAAAACAAAAACTAAAATTTAAAAGACAAATATTATTTTTGTTAAATCATAGCTTAATTATGTGAGAATGAGTAAATTAATAAAATAAAAAACAATGGTGTGAGAGACGCTCGAACTCTTGACCTCAGGATGACTCTTAAGCTATGAGACCTACGCGCTAGCCAACTGCGCCACCACCCCATGTGCATGCATTTCTTGTGCCGTGTGTTATGATTTATATATTTGACATTTTTTTTAAAAGATAATTACAAAACCAACTTTGTGTTTATGTTTATAATTTAAGTGTTGGAATTTTCTCATCCCGAAAATTATCTATGTTAAATCATTAAAAAAAGAAATACTTGAATGCGGAAGCGTACCTGAATTTATAACCATAAATCATGAATGGAAGAATCTGGATCTTGTGGTTCTTTTGATCTTCCTCAACCAAAACCTTCTATATTCCTAGGTGGCTGAACTGCAACTCTTTTTGATGGGAAAAGAGCAACAAAGGCGGCTTTAGTATATTAGGGACCGAAACCCTAAAGGCCTATTTATATTTGAGCATGGCACCCATTAAACCCTAAAGCCCAAATAAAATAGTATCTAAAGTCCAAAGGATAATATATCTTAAAATCCAAAAGATAATTATCTAAAGAACAAAAGATAATATCTGATTTTATTCTCATTTAATCCCAAATCAAAAGTAATAATGACTTATTCAATTTAGCATTTATAATAATAAATGAGATCACCATTATATAAGTCATTTAAATTTGAAATAGCATAATTTGTGATTATAATTAATATATGTATTGCCCACAAACAAATTAGGAAATTAAAATAATTTTCTAACAATCTCCTACTTGGGCTATACATATATTCTTTCTTGACATAATCACATCTTATAAATTTTATGCGCGCATCTGAATGCTATTTCTCTCATTACTTTAACAATCTGGTGGGTCTCATACATTAGATATAGAACTACCGTAGCTTTTATCACATTAATGTCGTGACTAAACCACGACAATCACCATCCTAATATACTTAACGACATAGATCAAATTTGGATGAGTAATATGGAAATTACATGCCAAATGATCTCATGCATGTCTATTTCCAGCTGGTCCAACTTTAAAACTTTATTGAGATCAAACACAATACAAATATTGCAAAATGAACATTTCACATAACATGAAATAAACCATCAACTTAATTTTGCAGAAAAATAACTCAATATCTGTGACAAACCCCATTTGTAGGGTTTATCTTGTATTGATTTTTGGGGATTTTTATCACCTTTTACCCATATTTATTCAAGAAATAGCATGGTTTTGTATATTCTCCTTTAATTGTGCTTGAATGTGAAAACATGCTTTTTAGGACTCAAAATAGCTAAATTTAATTCACCTTGATTCTATTAGATGCCTTGATATGTTTGTTAAGTGATTTAAGGTTTAGGAGGCAAAGATTGGATCAAGGGAATGAAGAAAGAAAGCATGAAAAGTTGGAGAACTCATGAAGAAATGGAAGAACCGAAAAGCTGTCAAGCCGACCTCTTCGCACTTAATCGGCCATAACTTGAGCTACAGAGGTCCAAATGATACGGTTCCAGTTGGGTCGGAAAGCTAACATCCGGGGCTTCGAAACGATATAAGATTTGCCATAGTTGCTACACGTATGGTGGCGCGCACGCGCAAAGTACGCGCACGCGCCGTTGCTGCCACCTAGTTCACTTAAAGCAAAACGTGGCCAACGAATTCTAAAGCCTTGTGGGCCCAATCCAACTCATTTCTGATGCTATTTAACCCAAGGAGTGAAGAGGGAAACAGGTGTTAGTTACCATTAGTTTAGTTTTAGCTTAGTTTAGTAGTTAGAGTTAGTTTCTAGAGAGAGAAGCTCTCACTTCTCTCTAGAATTAGGATTAGGTTTAGTTCTTAGATCTAGATTTTAATTCATCTTCTTCTACTTCTATCTTCTCAATTCTTTGTTGTTACATTCATCTCTTTCCATTCTTTTGTTGTAATTTCCTTTATGTTGTTCTTGCATTTTGTTGTAGATCCACTTTTGTTCCTTCCTTTCTCTTTCAATTCAATTCAAGGTAAATCATAATAATTGTGTTCATTTGATTTGTTGTTGTTTAATTCCTTGCAAATTGAGTAGTGTAGATTTACTTCTCTTGCAATTTTACTATGCTTTCCTTTTATGCCTTCCAAGTGTTTGATGAAATGCTTGGTTGGGTTTTAGAGTAGAATTTTATGTTCTTGGCTTGGAAAGGTAACTTAGGAACTCTTGAGTTACTAATGTCCAAGTAATTGATGATTGGGATTCATTGACTCTAGTTCTCACTAATTGAATTAGTGGAGAGTTAGGACTTATGGACTAGGATTGATATAGCTCATTTGACTTTCCTTTACCACTAGTTAGAGGATGATTTAATGAGATTAATCCTTGCCAATTCTCATATTGTGGTTAGTGATTAGGATAGAGATCTTTGACCACCAACCCTTGCCAAGACCTTTTTAGCCATTAGTTTACTTTCTTACCATTTATCTTTCATGCTTCATATCAAAACCCCAAATATAACTCACAACCAATAACAAAACACTTCATTACAATTCCTAGGGAGAACGACCCGAGGTTTGAATACTTCGGTTTATAAATTTTAGGGGTTTGTTTTAGTGACAAACAACTTTTTGTATGAAAGGATTAGTGATTGGTTTAGAAACTATACTTGCAACGAGAATTCATTTGTGAATTCTAAACCATCAAAAATCCAATCGTCAAAATAGCGCCGTTGCCGGGGAATTGCAATGGTGTTATGTTATTGGTTATTGTACATATGTGAATAGTGTGAATATCTTGCTTTTTGCTTTATTTGCTAGTTGTAGAATTTTATTTCTCTTATTTTCCATTATCTTTTGATTTTTGTTTTCTCTTTCCATTATGAATTCTCATTTTGGCTATGAGTGTAGTTACAACTATGTTGTAGGTGATGAGGACTATAATGGAGATGTGTATCAAGGATGGGACAATCAAAGGTGGGAAGAGCCATATGCTTATGATCAATCCTCATGGCAACAACCCCCACCAATGCACTATGAGGAAGAGCCATTCTTTGATGCATATCAATCAAATGGCTATGGTGAATCTCCTTGTGATTTTCAAAAACCACCACCATATGCCTATGAGTCATATCCTCAACATGACCCTCAACCACACTCACAAGCCTATTTTTAACAAACACCTTCATATGACCCTAATCCATATCTACCATTACAACAACCGTATGAGCCATATGAACCACATATAGAGCCACCACCATCTCAACATCACCACTTCCAAGAGCCACCCCTTCCATGTTATTACCAAGATGAACCACCTCCAATATATGAAAATTTTCAACCACAAGATGAATACTACTTTCCACCACAACCTCCCATGGAAGAATACTCATATCCATTGATCCAAGAGCCACATGATCCTAATCATATTATCCAAGAGGAACAAGAGTCAAGGGATCGTCTCAAGGAAGCATTGGATCAATTTCAAGCAACCATGGAGTGTGTTGTGCAACAAGTGGAAAGAGTGGAAATTATTGAACCACCACATCTCTACCAAGAAGAACCACCTTCCTACTATGAACCCTTCCCCCAAATTGATGAACCCTTCCATCCACCCCAACCTCCAATGGATGACATCCTTGATGTTCTTGTTCAAGGACAAGAGGAAATGAAAAGGGATGTGCAACAATTCACGGCCGCCTTGGATGAGGTGGTAAACCGGTTAGCATCCCAATGCTTGAACTCTCAAGGAACTCCCATGGCTACATGTGGGGAATCAAATGAAGAGCATAACATAAAAGAGAGATTGGTGGAGAATGAGGGAAGTTGCTTTGTATTGGAACAATTGGAGGAAGCTATGATTATTGAAGAAAGGGAAGAATTGGTTGAAGACTTAGGAGATGCGGAGCCTCCATGGGAATCTAGAATTGAAAAAAACCCCTCCAAGATGATTGAAATTGATGCTAGGAAGGAAAGTGCACACCTTCCAAGACATATTCCATATGAAGATTTGGATGGGATAGAGCAAGAAGTGAGTTCCCTTGGTGATGAAGATCAAGCATCAAACCTTAGTGGTGAAGAATCCTTTGAGCATGAAGAACCTTCTCCCAACAAGATGGAAAGCAATGTGGAGGTAAATTTTTCTTACCCTCCCATTTATGACTTGAGTAGGAGAAAAGGTTTATATAAAATTGTTGAACAAAGGATTATAATTGAGAAGTCTTGTGAAGAGGTGGAAATCCTTAGAAAAAGGAGGATGAGAATTGAATACGCTTTATCAAAACTTTTGGAGTTGTCTTTGCCTAGGTTGCCATCTACTCCTTCATTTGAGTGGGTGAAATTTATTTCTATTAGCTTTATTATCCCACTTGAATATGGTTTGCTTGAAACGGATGGCCAACTTAGGGAGCTTTGTGGGATGAAGCGTAAACGAAAAAGGTTTTGTGGTTGGCGTTGCAAATCAAAGCTCATTATGGTTGATGCATCAAACATGAGATATAAAGGTTGGAGTAGTGCTCAAATAGATGGGTCTAGGAGGATTGTTGGCCACTATATAGAGAATTCACCTTACTCACCACCCGGTTGGACTAATAATGATGATCAACCTCAAGACGGGTGTGAAAACAAAGTGTGGGATCCCGGATTACAAGAAGAGGATCAACTTTGGGAGCCCCAAGCTTGTGAAGAACTCCATCAAGACTTGGCTCAATCCATGAAGAATCTTGGGGCACAATGGAGAACCAAGCATTGGTGGGAGTTCCAAGATGAATACAAGCACAAGCCACCTTGATGAGGAGCTCCCCATAAGTCCAACTTAAGGACAATAAACAAAAGTGCTAGGTGGGAGAACCCACCATGGTAAAATCCTTTCATTTTTTCTTTTGTATATATTGGTAGAATTAGTTTAATTTCATGTTTTGTTTAGTTAGTTGAGTATGTTTGGTAGTTTAAGTATGTTAAATAAGGTTTTATGGTGTTTTGGTAGCTGTTTGGAGGTTTGGAATGCTTGGATTGGTGCAAAAACATAGAAAAAAATTTTTGAAAACAGAGCACCATCCACGCGTACGCGTACATGGCGCGTACGCGCATTTCCAGCATTTTCGACCATCCACGCGCGCGCGCCATGCGTGCGTACGCGTGGATTGAGAAGTTTCAACCTCCATACATTTTCCAGAGAGTTGTGCCTGCGCCGCGCCAACGTTGTGCCTTTGGCACAAACCTATTTGCGCGCTCGCGCACATGACGCGTACGCGTCACTCTCGAAATAAGCCATCCGCGCGCACGCGGCATGCGCGCGTACGCGCGGATGTCCCTCCTTCACACATTTCTTTTCTTCTCCTCTTTCCATTTCTTTCCTTCTCCTTTCTTCTTCCCTTCTTCTACCCCTTATCCAACACTCCCAAACACTATTGATAACCATTTATTTTAGTTAGTTAATTAGTTAGTTAGTTAGTTGATTAGTTAGTTTTAGTTTAGTTTTCATTTTATTTTCTCTCTTTTCATCATAAGTGTTGGAGTATTGACTTTGTTTACTATACATTGCTATATCCCTTATTGCCTAAATGCTATTTTAGCATGAATGTTTTTAGATAATCTTTGTTGGATTCTATGATTGAGGTTATATTTTGTTACTTGGTTTTGAGTTCTTCATGCTTACCTTTTGAAAAATACCAAGTGATGAGAATTGTCTTCGAGCTTATAACTCTTTTGAATTGCATGTTGTAGCTAGCCATCATGTGATTTGGATCCTTTTCCCTCGATTAGGCAACCTCTTGATGGATGATGTTGTGCATTTACCTTAATGCATTGTGTTCATGATTATATCCATCCATATGTTTGACTTGAATGCTTTCATGCTTCTCTAATGCTTGTTTTACCTTACAAGCTTGCTTTAAGCATCTCAAGCACACTAGGATAAGTGAAGTGCATGCTTCTTTTGTGACATAGCTTTTATGCTAATGTGTATTCTAAACCGCGCAATTTAGAATTCACACACCTAATATTTCTTAATGTCACACTAATTCACTCACCTCATTCTAGTGATTTACCTCATTCCAACAATGTATGCTTCCTTGCTTTTATATCCTCTCATCTTATGGTGTTATATTTTTGTTTTTCATAACGAATGCACCACAAGCAACCATGGAAGCGGAAGAAAGAACACATAGCAATCCGGAGAGTCGCCGTACCCCCTTGCTCATCTTTGAGTGCACCGAGGACGGTGCAAACTTTTAAGTGTGGGGAGGTCGTCCGACCGTTCGGCAATCTTGGGTGACAAGTTTCTAATCCCAATACTTTTGCATTTCATTCTAGGATTTTAGGATTTTTACTTGCATTTTCTTATTTTTGCATATGCATACACAATAAGCTTAGTCAAAATAATGAGAATTTTTCAAGATTTCTATCTATAGGGCATGTCAATTGATTTGAGTGAAAACTTTTCATAGAACTTGCTTGAATTATATATATTATGGATCATGTTTTGAGCTAAGAACACAAGCTTGTGAGACTTGAGCCTAATGATGTGGTTACATCTTATAATCACTTATTTTTCCTTCTTGTGTGCATTATTCTCTTTCTATGATTGTAATCTTTGATTTGTTTGATTCTTTATGTCCATTATTTTGTGTATTCATGAATTTATGTGATTGAGGCCATCATTTCATTTAACTCACTTACCCAAATGGCCCTACCTTTTATCTTCCTTTGTTAGCCAAATTTGAGCCTACGATTAACCCACTTGTTCTTAATTTAGCACATTACAAGCCTTAAAGCGAAAAATAATAAATGTCCTTAATTTGGATCTTTGATTAGCTTAGGCTAGTGTGTGTGAGTATCATTCAAGTGTGGGAACCTTGGGACATTGGGAGAGTAAAAGGGTAGTTTTGTATTATTATTGTAAATATTGGGAATTGGGTACATGCTCATGTATTGATTAAATGTATAGACCTTATGCATTGGTACTCTTGTATATAGTTTGAAAGAAAGAAAAAATGAGAAAAACAAAAAAAAATATATGAAAAGTATAGAAAAAAATGGAAAAAGAAAGAAAACGAAAAAGAAAGAAATAAAAAAGGGGACAAAATGCCCCAAAGTGAAGCTCAATAAGATCAATGCATATGAGTTGTGAAATGAAAAGAAAATGCATGAGTATGTGAAAAAGTGAAAAAATGGGTAGCTAGATTAGAACTTAATTGTATAGGATGTCATAGGTTAGGTGGGAAGTTTAAGCTTATCAAAGATTCAAATTTCAAGCTCACTTGACCAAATATACATCCTACCTTGACCCTAGCCCCATTACAACCAATAAAAAGACCTCATGATACTTGTATGCATGCATGAAATAAATGTTGATTGTTAGAAGAAAAACAAATCTTGGAAAGCATGAAATAGAGGAGAATTGAGTGAATCAACCCTAAACACTTGAGCGAATAGAGTGCAAACACATCCGGTGAGGGTTTGATGCTCAATTACATGTTTTCACCTATGATCATCATTCTTCATGCAAGTTTGTAAAAATATTTAATAACTCAATTCAATTGTGGATTAGACTTGCTAGTCCTTAGCCCTTGTGCATATATGTTTCTTGGGAATTGATTTATTTTGACCAAGCACTTGCATTCATTTAGATAGTTGCATATAGGTAGATTGCATTTAGTTAGTTTCCATTGAATAAATGCCATACCCTTACTTCATTCTTGGTTTAAGCATGAGGACATGCTTGGTTTAAGTGTGGGGAGGTTGACAAACCCCATTTGTAGGGTTTATCTTGTATTGATTTTTGGGGATTTTTATCACCTTTTACCCATATTTATTCAAGAAATAGCATGGTTTTGTATATTCTCCTTTAATTGTGCTTGAATGTGAAAACATGCTTTTTAGGACTCAAAATAGCTAAATTTAATTCACCTTGATTCTATTAGATGCCTTGATATGTTTGTTAAGTGATTTAAGGTTTAGGAGGCAAAGATTGGATCAAGGGAATGAAGAAAGAAAGCATGAAAAGTTGGAGAACTCATGAAGAAATGGAAGAACCGGAAAGCTGTCAAGCCGACCTCTTCGCACTTAATCGGCCATAACTTGAGCTACAGAGGTCCAAATGATGCGGTTCCAGTTGGGTCGGAAAGCTAACATCCGGGGCTTCGAAACGATATAAGATTTGCCATAGTTGCTACACGTATGGTGGCGCGCACGCGCAAAGTACGCGCACGCGCCGTTGCTGCCACCTAGTTCACTTAAAGCAAAACGTGGCCAACGAATTCTAAAGCCTTGTGGGCCCAATCCAACTCATTTCTGATGCTATTTAACCCAAGGAGTGAAGAGGGAAACAGGTGTTAGTTACCATTAGTTTAGTTTTAGCTTAGTTTAGTAGTTAGAGTTAGTTTCTAGAGAGAGAAGCTCTCACTTCTCTCTAGAATTAGGATTAGGTTTAGTTCTTAGATCTAGATTTTAATTCATCTTCTTCTACTTCTATCTTCTCAATTCTTTGTTGTTACATTCATCTCTTTCCATTCTTTTGTTGTAATTTCCTTTATGTTGTTCTTGCATTTTGTTGTAGATCCACTTTTGTTCCTTCCTTTCTCTTTCAATTCAATTCAAGGTAAATCATAATAATTGTGTTCATTTGATTTGTTGTTGTTTAATTCCTTGCAAATTGAGTAGTGTAGATTTACTTCTCTTGCAATTTTACTATGCTTTCCTTTTATGCCTTCCAAGTGTTTGATGAAATGCTTGGTTGGGTTTTAGAGTAGAATTTTATGTTCTTGGCTTGGAAAGGTAACTTAGGAACTCTTGAGTTACTAATGTCCAAGTAATTGATGATTGGGATTCATTGACTCTAGTTCTCACTAATTGAATTAGTGGAGAGTTAGGACTTATGGACTAGGATTGATATAGCTCATTTGACTTTCCTTTACCACTAGTTAGAGGATGATTTAATGAGATTAATCCTTGCCAATTCTCATATTGTGGTTAGTGATTAGGATAGAGATCTTTGACCACCAACCCTTGCCAAGACCTTTTTAGCCATTAGTTTACTTTCTTACCATTTATCTTTCATGCTTCATATCAAAACCCCAAATATAACTCACAACCAATAACAAAACACTTCATTACAATTCCTAGGGAGAACGACCCGAGGTTTGAATACTTCGGTTTATAAATTTTAGGGGTTTGTTTTAGTGACAAACAACTTTTTGTATGAAAGGATTAGTGATTGGTTTGAAACTATACTTGCAACGAGAATTCATTTGTGAATTCTAAACCGTCAAAAATCCAATCGTCAATCTGTCATAGGACATATAGCATAAAATAAACTCCCACTAAACCAAGGCATCACAAATATTGACACCCATCCAAGCAGTGTGCTCATGAAAGACTTTAGGGATCAATTCCTTAGTTAATGAGTTTGCTAGCATATACTCTGTTCCTATATGTTCTTTGAAAATCTGTTTTTCTTAAACTTTCTCCTTGACAACTAAGAACTTGATGTCTGTATGCTTCGATTTTGTCAAGCTCTTATTATTATTGGAGTATAGTACTGCTGACTTATTGTCACAAAATATCTTTAATGACCTTTCAATGTCATCTACTATACGAAGCTCAGTGACAAAGTTTCGCAACCATATGCCATAAAATTGGAATCAGAGTACCTAATGATCTCCAAATTTTCTGATCTCCGATAAGTAAGCATGTAATCCTTTGTTCTCTTCAGATAACGCATTACGCGTTTAACAGCTATCCAATGATCCATGCCTGGATTGCTCAAGTATCTACCCAACACTCCCACTATAAATGATATATTGGGATGTGTGCAGACTTGAGCATACATTAAATTCCCTAGTGCTGATGCATAAAGTTTATCATGCATTTCTGTCTTCTTAAGATCATTTTGGGGTATTACTTGAGACTGAAATTGTCTCCTTTAGCTACGGGTGTTTCCATTGGTCTACAATTTTTCATGACATACCTACTTAAAATCTTTTGATATAGTTCTTTTGTGATAATCCAAGAATACCTTGAGAGCGATCTCTTAGTATCTCAATTCTTAATACAAAAGAGGCATCACCAAGATCTTTCATTTCGAATTTGTTCGATAGAAATTTCTTAGTTTCATGCAACAAGCCTATATCGTTACTGGCAAGTAGAATGTCATCAACAGATAAGACCAAAAGGATGTATTTACTCCCACTGAACTTGCGGTATACACACTCATCTATGATATTTACCTCAAAACCATGAGGTAATGACTTGATGAACATGTGATACCATTGACGGGAAGCTTATTTGAGACCATAGATAGATTTTCTCCTTTCTCTGTTGGATCTCCTTAATGACACTTCTTGAGGTTGTTGAACTTGCTGTATGAATTGGGATTGAGGAGGATTCTCATTATTTTCCTGTATTATAGCAGCATCTTGAGTAACAACAATATTCTCATTGTTCTCTTGTACTGCAACTGGATCTATAGTAGGATTCTCATTGTGCTCTTGTACTATAACTGTATCTTAAACAATAATAGGTACAAAGACCTGACCATTATCAGTTACAGAATCCTCATCAAAAGCTACATTCCTAATATTTCCTTCCCCCCAAACTCAACATCCTAAAGAAATCTCGCATTTTCCGTCTCAAAAATAGACCTTGATGCAGGATTGTAAAACTTATACCCCCGTGAACACTCAACGTAACCAACAAAGTAGCAACTAATTGTCCTGGAGTCTAATTTTCTTTCATGCGGCCTATAAGGTTGTGCCTCAGCTGGACATCCCCAAATATGCAAATGCTTTATACTGGGCCTTTTTCCCAGTTCAAATTTCATATGGAGTTTTATTAACTGCTTTGCTTGACACCCTATTAAGGATGTACACTGCGGTCTTTAAGACTTCTCCCCAGAGTGATTCAGGCAAGGAAGAATGACTAATCATACTTCTCACCATATCTTTAAGAGTTCGGTTCCTTCGCTCTGCAACACCATTCATGCTAGGTTTGCCTGACATGGTGTATTGTGGAACAATACCACACTCCTCTAGGAAAAGAGCAAAAGGCCTGGGACATTGCTCACCTGAACCGTCATATCTTCCGTAGTATTCACCACCACGATCAGATTTGACAGCTTTAATTTTCTTTCCAAGTTAAAGTTCAACTTCAACTTTGAAAGACTTGAAAACATCCAAGGCTTGGGACTTTTCATGAATTAAATATAGACACCGTAATGAGAGTAATAATCTATGAACGTAATAAAGTACCGTTGTCCATTCCAAGAGACAGTAGGGAATGGGCCACATATATCGGTATGTATCAGTTCTAAGACATCTTTAGCTCTATCGGCACCTAATTTCCTTTCGTTTATTCTTTTTCCCTTTATGCACTCAATGCAGACTTCAAAGTCCGCCAAATTTAGGGGTCCAAGAATTCCATCCGACACGAGCCTCTGAATTCTCTGTTTAGAGATGTGACCTAGGCGTTTGTGCCATAATGATGTCGAATTCTCATTTAGTTTTCGTTTTGTACCCGTTTGCAGTATTTCATTATTATAAGAATTTAAGTCAAGCCTATATAGATTATCCACCAAATGACCAAAGCAAATATTATTCGAATTATAGAAGAGACTGACTTTATTGTCTTCGAACGAACAAAAATAACTTGATTTGTCCAAACGAGAAACAGAAATCAAATTTCGTCTAAATGATGGTACATAAATGTCTCAAATAAATCCAAGTAAAATTCACTCGTGGAACATAATCTAAAAGTTCCTATAGCTTCGACTACAACTATATTGCCGTTTGCCATATAGATGTATCTTTCAGCATCACTTGGCGGTCGGCTCCACAGGAAATCCTGTATAGTAACACTTATATGAGTAGTAGCAGTAGAATCTACCCACCAAGTATCAACAGGTGCATAACTTAAACTAGTCTCAAAACAAACAAAAGTAAGAATTATACCCTTCTTTACACGCCAGGTGGCATATTTGGTACAATCCTTCTTCATGTGTCCCACCTTCTTACAGAATAAACAGGTTGAAACTTGATCCTGTTTCTTAGTCTTTTTCTGCTGAGAAGGCGCATCCGCATTAGTATCACGCTTTCTTTCATACTGAGAAGATGAAGCCATGTGAGCACTTTCAATCTTATCTTGTTGTAGCCTCTCTTCTTCTTGCACACAGTGAGATATAAGCTCATTTAAGGACCAAGTGTCTTTCAAAGTGTTATAACTCACTTTGAATTGCCCAAAGTGTGCAGGAAGAGAAATCAAAATGAAATGCACGAGTAAATCTTCAGACAACTCTAACTTTAGTGCTTTCAATTTTGAAGCAAGATGAGACATTTTTTATAATGTACTCCCTTATGTTCCCTTTACCTTTATACCTCATGGAGACAAGTTTGCTCAAAAGACTACTTGCCTCCGCCTTTTCATTCTTAGTAAAGAATTTTTCAACATCCTTTAGGAACTGTTTGGCATCTTTATCCTCAGTAATTGAGCTCCGAAACGCCTCAAAAATTGAGCGTTTCATGATCATAATGCTCATTCGATTGGATTTCTCCCACTTCTCTATTTTAACCTCATTGAGATTTTTCGGAGTGAAAATGGTTTTCTCATCTCGAAGAGCTATATCTAGATCCATACAACCGAGAAAATTCTCCACGGTATCCTTTAAAACCTTAAAGTTTGAACCATTCAACATAGAAATACTGCTAATTTGTGTAGAAACATTGGTAGCTGAAGCCATAGTTTCTATATTAGAACAAAAAACATGCAGTAAATATTGGTTCATTAATGGGAAAATTCCATATTGAGATATCTAGAACAACATTAATTTTCAATCTTTGGATAGAAAAATTAACTGTAAGTGATACTCTTCATTGCAGTAATCAAATATTGTCAAAATTCATGTCACACATTAAGCCTTTCTTTGGACCGACTTAATGCGCACATGGAAACTTAAACTTCGCAACCTATTTATTACCGCATATATTTTCTATTAATTGGCTAAACAATAATATTCCTTTGGGCCGATTATTGACCGCATAATTAATAGAAAATAAACAAAAGTGTGCAATACTTGTTATTTGGCGAAACAATAAACTTCCTTTGGGTCGATTATTATTCGCATAAATAATAAACATTACTTTATTCTTAATTAATTACCCAAATAGGTATTTACCATTAATATGTGTATGTAATTCGGCCAAATATAGACCTTCCTTTGGACTGACCAATATTCGCATGAATTACATATCACCGTATTCCTAATGTTTTGAATAAATCAATTTTCACAAAAGAGGCTACTTTGGCAGCATAATGTTCAACTAATTTATTCCAAAACTAAATCTTTATAAAATAGGTGGGTATATTAATCCAAATTGTTACTAGTTTTCTTATGTAACAATAAAAAAATACTTAAATTCCAAAAGGAATTAAATCTTAATGATATCTTTTCAATCTTTAAAGAAAGACATCATTATAACTGAATTCAACAAATTTATATGGCAAAAAATTTTTTTTTGATCCATTAAGATTAGAATCAATCATTACGATTCAATCCATGCAAAACAAAAAAATAATGAATTTGCCAAAAGAATGAATTCATGTAGAATAGTATAAAAATAAATAAATAAACAAACAAACGAACAATCCTTTTTTTATTTAAAAAAAAACAGATTCATAGATTAAATCATAGTGCATACAAAAATTTTTATGATAAATATGCTAATTCTACGGATGTGCAGTGTCCAAAAGCAAGAAATTAATTAAATTCTTTTAATTTTACGAATTAACCGCTCTAATATTTGGAATCGAGACACAGATAAAAAATGGTATCCACGTATATAAAAGAATGCAACATTTTTTTTAATATACTTTTTGTATTCTTTATGTGCTCTTCATGTACTATTTGTATACTCTTTATGCACTTTTTATGTACTCTTTTAGTTTTATTAACATGTGCTACGCAATCCAAAAGCAGCACATATTTGAATCTAATTTCACAACCTCAAATTAAGATTCAAATTAAAATAAAATAAATTTATAATTTCTTAATGATTTAATCATAGATGGCTCTGATACCACTTGTTGGAATTTTCTCATCCCGAAGATTATCTATGTTAAATCATTAAGAAAGAAAATACTTGAATGCGGAAGCGTACCTGAATTTATAACCATAAATCATGATTGGAAGAGTCTGGATCTTGTGGTTTTTTCGATCTTCCTCAACCAAAGCCTTCTGTATTCCTAGGTGGCTGAACTGCAACTCTTTTTTATGGGAAAAGAGCAACAAAGGCGGCTTTAGTATATTAGGAACCGAAACCCTGAAGGCCTATTTATATTTGAGCATGGCACCCATTAAACCCTAAAGCCCAAATAAAATAGTATCTAAAGTCCAAAAGATAATATATCTTAAAATCCAAAAGAGAATTATCTAAGGAACAAAAGATAATATCTGGTTTTATTCTCATTTAATCCCAAATCAAAAGTAATAATGACTTATTTAATTTAGCATTTATAACAATAAACAAGATCACCATTATATAAGTCATTTAAATTTGAAATAGCATAATTTGTGATTATAATTAATATATGTATTGCCCACAAACAAATTAGAAAATTAAAATAATTTCCTAACAATCTCCCATTATACGCTTTTTGGTATTATTTTCATATAGTTTTTAGTATGTTTTTATTAGTTTTTATTAAGTTTTTATAGGTTTTAGTGTTAAATTCATATTTTTGGATTCTACTTTGAGTTTTTTGTGTTTTTGTGTAATTTCAGTTATTTTATGGCTGAAATTGAGGAGTTGGAGCAAAAGTCTTATTCAGAGACAGAGAAAGTACTGCAGATGTTGTCCGGATCTGACCTCCTTGCACTCAGAAGAGATTTTATGGAGTTACAGAAGTTCAAATGGAGCGTTCTCAATGGCTATGGAAATCTAACTTCTAGAGTTTTCTAGAAATATATAATAGTCTATACTTTGCTTCAGATTAGAAGGCCCAAAACTGGCGTCCAACCCCAGCTTCCTGCCCCCTTCCAGGCGTCTAGCGCCCACAAGGCAGAGACCAGCGTCCAAACGCCCAGAGAGGACCCCCTAGGCAGTGTTCAATGCCTTAGAGACCTCATATCACGTGGATCTCATCAAAACTCAGCCCAAACACTCACCAAGTGGGCCCCAGAAGTGGATTTTAGCACTAAAAAGAATGTTTTACCCTTACTAGTCATTAGTTTAGTATTTAAAGTAGAAGATCACTCTTTGTTAAGGATCTTCGCCCATCATTCAACATATTTTCCTTTTACACTTTGTATTTCCTTTTAGTATGAGTTTCTAAACCTCCTAGATTGAGGGAAGGAGCCCTGCTGAGTCCTATGAATTAATAAAAGTATTACTGTTTCTTCTTCGATCCGTGTTTGATTTATCTCTAAGATGCATACTCGTTCTTCAACATGGTGAATAGGATGACCAGTGACAATCAGCTCTATTCATCATACTAGGACCGCGTGCTTGACAACCGCCCGTGTCTACTTGGGTTCGTGTGAATACGTGGCTGGAAAGCCCGAACCGCCAGCTCGATTATGCATCTCTCAGACGGCTAATCCACGACTTCATTAGGGACTTCTTAAGACACCACTTCAGCCAATTTCTGGAGAAATTAGGGTCTTTGTGGTATAGGCTAGAACCTAAAGAAGCAGCATTCTCTGATTCGGAAGATTTGACCTTGTCTATGGCATTTTGAGTAGGATTGCCAAGAGAATGAACTGCTAGAGCTTCACCCTCCGTCAGATTGGATGACCACGGCCAATGGCGTTTGATCTGGAGCAGAGGAGATTGATGACCACGGCCCATGGCATTGATCACATACAGCTTGCCATAGAAGAAATCACTCACAAGCAAAGAAGACAGTAATACTAGAGTTATTTCAGAAAGACAAAGCAACTCCAATCCTTAACCATATTCCTATTACTAATTGCCCTTGTCTTAATCCAAAAACTTCTTGATCTGCCTGACTAAGACCTGCAAGATAACCATAGCTTGCTTCAAACCACAATCCTCGTGGGATCGACCCTAACACGCTCAGGTATTACTTGGACAACCCAGTGCACTTGCTGGTACAACTGTCGAAGGTGTGAGGATTCGTGCTACCACTACACATCTATATAACCATGTAACCAAGTTGGCCCAAGTCCAAATAGAATCAGGCGCATTAATGGCGAGTGAAAACACGCGCCAGAGACGAACGAAACCCCTCCTTTTTCATTTGCGTTTCATTATGAAAAAAAGTTACATCTTCTTCAACATGAAACCAATACATGAAACGACTCATTCTCTTCGAATCTCTCTCAACATCACTCAAACTTCACTCAAGTTCTCTGCAGAAACCACTACTGGAAAGGAATCGGGAGAAGACTTCGCAAGTAACAACTAGAAACGAATGAAAATAGCAACAGAAACTACCATAGGTATGAGAAAACTACTATTCATTTGAAATCTTGCAATGTCGCATTTCTCCTAGTTCTCCTAGGGCTTTGAGATTTGTTCGGTTCAGTGGCCTTTGTAATTTTGATTCACCAAGTGAATGTTGTTCGGTTCGGTGGGTTCCTTTGTGATAGCATGCAACAAATCATTTCCTAGCTGTTTCATTATTTATAATGTTTGATTTTGTGCATGAATGAGTTTCGTTAAGGTGGCTTGTGGCATTTTAATTGACTTGATTAAGATATATGTGCTTGTGCTTATCGTTGTGGATAGTTTAACTAGAGCTTTGAAATTGGTTGTTGCTATGTTCAGTACTTCTTTTGCATGGAGAAATACTATTCTTGTTGATTGAAAGTTGATCACCATTTATTAACCACATGAACGTTGTTCGGTTCGGTGGCCTTTGTGATTTTGGTTCACCAAATGAATGTTGTTCGGTTCAGTGGCTTCCTTTTGCTTTGTTCAATGTTTAAGTTTATTGTGATAGCATGCATCAAATCATTTCCTAGCTGTTTCATTATTTATCATGTTTGATTATGTGCATGAATGAGTTTCGATTCGGTGGCCTGTGGCATTTTAATTAACTTGATTAAGATATACATGCTTGTGCTTGTTGATGTATTGAGTGAAGTATTGACCAAAATTTTTCATTACAGCAACACAGAACAAGACAATGGCAACAATGAAGGAGAAGCCGCGCTATAACGTAAGCAGATTAAATATATTTATCCGCTTTCATTCGAATAATATATATTTTGTATTATAAATATATCCTCACATTCTATTTCAAAACTTGCAGAAAACTCATTATTGCAGATGCCAAACAAAGACAATAGCAACAGTATACAGGGATATGAGTCAACAAAAGAAAGATATAGTGGAAGAAATGGGATTTGGTGCCCTGGCAAATGTCCCAAAAAATGAATGTTTCTAATACCCTGTTGAAAGAATTGCTTGATCGCTTTGATGAAGAGAAAGGATGCTTGAAAACTCTTCAGGGAAAAATATACATAACTCCTCGGAAAGTAGCAGCTGTCCTGGGCATAACCAACGGAGGTAATACACTTTCCACTTACTGCTTATTTTCGGTTCATTGGTGTCCAGAAAATTAAATTGAGCCTTTTTGACTGATTTTTGCTTTTAAAATATTGTAGGAATTGTTTTCCTAATAAGGTTGATTACAACAACCTGAATCCAGAAGACATGGAAATATTTGACAGTGTCAAAAATATTTTCTTGGCAACTTTGACAAGGAATGTGCTGGATATGAGCGTAGAAGGAGAGGAAAACCGAAAAAAATTCAAGAGGACTTTTGTTGTCTTCATACAAAAGTGTTTCTTGCTCCCCACAACGGTAAGTGTGGTCTCTCCAATCCATAAGCCACCGATCTTTCATGTGAACAATATTCAGGAATGGGATTGGGGAAAACATGTACTCAACTTCTTGATGAAAGGAGTTGAAAACAAGAGAAAGGGGAGAAAGCAGTCTGTTGATGGCTGTATTTTGTGTTGATGATGATATACTTCCACGAAACCAAGTTCCCCCGCCCGTTCGCACCTGATGCTCCTTGAGCACTGTGGGTGGCCCATTGGACAAAGCAAATGATACTTGAACGGATTTCTACCGAAGCAACAGAACCATCGGTAAATACTCTACTAAAATTCTCCCTAAAATTTGGTTTCAAATGCTTTTAAAATACTCTACTAACTAAATAAACTTCTGTTTTAAGTTATAATTAATTTATTTGTCCTACTTGCAATTGTTAGTTTGTTCATTTGAATGTTTCTGCATTAAGAAAACATTTTTCTTGAAGATCAAATATTTGTCATGTACTATTCACCATATGAATATTTTCTGGTTCGGTGGGATTGCTTCATTTGGTTCACCGGATTGTTAATGTGTTTTCATTTGAATCCTTGTTTATTCAAAAATATTTTTCTTGATGATTAAATAATTGAGTCCTTGTTTCTGTTTTAGGGACTTCTGTACAGAAAGAAAAAAAAGAAAGAAAAACAAAAACAAGTAAGTTGGACAAGAAAGAAAAAGGAAAGAAAATAAAAAAGAAAATTGTCGAGCTGGATTCTTCTTCGGAAGAGGAAAGATTTTCCGAATCTGAATCCGAAAAAAGCATTCCCACGGATTCAAAAAGCAAAAGTGAATCTGAAAACCAGTAAGTTTAATTTTCATATTGATTTCATTTAACTTGTATTTGCTTAAATTTGTTCTTATGCACTTGTTCTTATGTATTGCAAAGAAGAAGAAATCGAAAAAACCGAAATAAAGAAAAGAAAACAACCACCGAAGGTGATTAAAAAAAAACCAAAAAAACAAAGCCTATGCCGATAGATTTAGAAAGCACAAGCGAATCTGAAAGCCAGTAAGTATTGCGTAATTTCTGTGAGACGTTTTGTTGATTGCATATGTATCACGTTTTGTTCAGCAAATGAATTAATTTCGGTTCGATGAGCTTCTAATTTTCATTTTAGCACTTTAATTTAGTTCGGTT
The DNA here is from genome assembly GCF_059453495.1 of Arachis ipaensis. Taxonomy (NCBI): domain Eukaryota; kingdom Viridiplantae; phylum Streptophyta; class Magnoliopsida; order Fabales; family Fabaceae; genus Arachis; species Arachis ipaensis. The sequence continues at coordinate 24,991,232 of NC_142441.1, read as the reverse complement.
CGGTGGCGTCTGTCAGTTTGGTTGACTTATTTGTTAGTGTCTTGTTCTTGCTTATATTTTTCTTTGGTATAAATTTGATGTGTTTGTCTGTCTTCCAGGGAAAATGAAATTGAGAAAACACCTGTAATAAAAAGAAAACAACCGCAAAGGATGGCAAAAACACAAGTCCAATCTGACAAGGAGTAAGTTTCTCGAATCATATTTTCTTTTATTGATACCTGCGTTTTAGGTTCCTTGATACTTATTTTATGAACTTTCAGAACTGAACCAGCAAAAGACAATGCTGTGGAAAGAAGAAAACGAGCATTGGAGATGATAAGAGAAAAGAGATTAAAGAAAAGAAATGATGGAGCTGAGTCAGCAAACATTGCTCCGGATCAGTTTGACTCACCAGAGGCACAAAATGAATTCTCTCAGACGTAAGATTCAATTTATTATTCCCGAGTTCTTTTTCTTTCTTTGCTTACTTTTGCTACAACATTTTCTAATTCCTCTATATTCAATTACTAATATTTATTTATCTTGCTTAGAGTGCTGACTGTAAATCTGGATAGCGAGCAACTCTTACAAACTCAAGGAAGCTCTACACCTTCTGTAAAGGCCGCGAGCAATACCAGGTAAATTGGTTCATTGCATATTATACTTTCGGTTCAGTGGTTGCCCAAAAATGAATTTAATGTGCTTCTAGACCTCTGCTTTTAATCTTGGTTTCTAATTTTAATTTGTTATCTTTTTTTTAGGAAAAATATCCCGGAAAGCCCGGTAAAATATTTTAGAAAAAAAAAATCTACCCAAGAAAGAGTTTTAAAACTCCACCAGTGTAAGTTAAAAATATTTATGTTACTCTTTTAGATTTAGGTAATAATTTTTGTTTAATTAATCACAAGAAAAATATGTTTAAATGTCACTAGAGCTACACCTGATTCTGAGCTGAAAATCATTGAGTCTCGACAAGAAACTCATTCTCAACAATTATTCAACATTAACTTTATCCTTGTTTACATTCCTTAGACCTCCTCTTGCATTGTCTCTTCCAAGTTCTGTTCAAGAAGAGTTGATCAAAGATGACTTCATCTATGTCCCTCCAGAAAATGAAACACAACAAACTTCTGATAATGAGTAAGTTAATAAATATTTATTCACCACATGAATCTTGTTCAATGCTTTTCTAGCTGTTTCATTATTTATATTCTTTTATTCAGTGCATCAATGGGATTCGGTTTGGGGGCTCATAAAATACTTTTTATTATTTTTAATGGAATATGATAATAGTTTAGGATAATTATTGAAATATTTACTATTTAATGCAGCAGACCTCTGGAACAGCAACAACAGCCCTGCAAAGAACCAACAGCGCAGCAATCCGAACAAGAAGCACCTGTTGATGTGTAAGTTTTACTGCTTATACAAATACCGATAATTTTGGTTCACTATATGGTTTAATTATGGTTCAGTTGAAACCAAAAATGAATTCAATGTGTTCTTGTCTTTGGACTCTCTTTTGTTTCTTACAGTTGCCCTCCAGAACCCGAAAAGCAGGGTGTTACGATGTCTTTTACGAGTTCTGTTATTGAAGAGTTTTTCAAAGATGACTATGTCTATGAAGTTTTTGATGAAGAGTAAGTTTCACATAAAAATTCTTTTTATTAATTTTAATGGTATAGGATAATAATTATGGATTGTTATTGAACTGTTTTCTGTTTAATGCAACAGCCCTGCCGAAGAACAACAGCAACAATCCCAAGAACCTCCGGTGGCACGGCAATCAGAACAAGAAGCACCTGTTAATGTGTAAGCATAAAATTCTTTAATATCATTTTTGTTTAATATCATTTCGGTTCACTATAAGTTTGGATTTAGGTTCACTATTAGTTTAGATTTCGGTTCACTATAATGATTAATATCATTTTTGTTTAATATTATTGTTAAATATCTATCATCTTGCAATGCTGCTCAACCTAGGCAAAGGAAAGATGAAAGGCCTTCCTTTAGCCTTAGGATAAGTCCACCAGCATCTCAACCAACTCAGCCCTCTCAACCGAGTGTTTCACAGCTTGAAATCCTGGAAGAGGCAGTGGTAGATGCTGGAGTGACGACAGTATTAAAGTTTGCTGAAGCAACAACTTCAAAACCAACCTTACCAGCTGCTGAATTTTTCAAAACCCCGGAGAAAAAGATAAAAATCAGGAACGAGTTGATTGAAAAGTGTTATCATTGGATGACACATGTGAAACTGACAAGAGATAGTAGCAATGAATATGATGCAATATTCGTCTTGAAACATGAGGCACTTTACGAGGGGTTAAGAGAATATTTTATGTCTCTAATGCCCAAAGAACACGTGCATGCCACGGTAAATTCTTTGCCAGTTGCAATAACGTTAATGATTTTTATAAATACTCTTATATAGTATATCTCATAAATTTTTATCATGTAGGTGGTTAGTGTACACAGCATGATTTTCAACCAAATAAAAGTTCGCCGGTATCAGAAACAAATACACATTGTGCCGCTGGATATTGTGGTAAGCTAAATTTCTTATTCACTGCTAATTACTATTCGGTTCAGTGGGAATGTTAATATTGATTCACCTGATTGTTATGTGTTTTGTTGAGTTCTTTTGCATGAAGAAAACTTTTCTCTTGATGATTGAATGTTTTTCAAGTATTATTCAACACATGAATTGTGTTCGGTTCAGTGCATGAATTGTGTTCGGTTCAATGCAAATGTGATTTAACTGATATTCGTTTTGCAGAATTTTATGTTGGGAACACATGGCGAGTCCTACACTGATAAAAGGACAAACAAGGCCTACCAGTTCGATATTGAACAATATATCCACCACCGCCAGTTTCTTGACAAAAGAAAACTTGCATCGCATCCATTTGTAAGTTGTAATTTCTAAAAATTCTTTGATAATTCTCTTGTTTGCTATTGTTTCGACTGAAATATTTTATTATTTTCCCAAATTTTAGCTATTTGTGCCAATTTGCAATGGAGTTCATTGGTGATTGTGGATTACCGATGTCAACAAAAAGAAATTCTATGTGCTTGACCCTGTCAATAAGCTGCCAAAAGGTATACCTAAATTGAGAGTAAAACTGAACAAATTTGTTGTAAGTTATTTTCTTGTAAATTATTCAAATTATTCAGTACATGAAATGAGTTCGGTTCACTGTTGTTGATTTATTTTTTTCAATTTTTGCATACCTTTCAGGGATTAATAATTTCTCAGATGAGGGTTTATGCTGGGGCGGAACCCTTAATGGAGGATGGACTGGGGTAGAAGCAGAGTATATCCTACTAAATGGTCAACGTACAGAGTAAGAATCTTTCTCTTCTATAGTGCTATTTTTAATATGTTTTATTTTGATCGTATTATACTCAATTCTTGCTTAGCTATGATTGTAGAATATACGTAATGAAATGGCTCGAAACAATTGATCCATAAAAAGATCAAAAGCAGGAAGAGATATAAATATAGAGTTTGGATACAAGTTAGTACTTTCTAAATTTATAAACTTCTCTCTTTTTTTATTTCAGTTGGGTTCATTTCTTATGTAACTAATTCTTTTCAATTGAAATGTAGGCCGAGATTGATAGCTTCAGGTACCAATATGGTCCGCACATTCTGTTGCATGAAATGAACAAAATCAGAGACCAAGTGATTCAGAAATTTGAAGCAATAAGACTCCCGAAGCCATCTGCTGCCCACTCTATCCCTTATTGTAAATTCTCATCTAGGGATTTAGATAGTAAATAGGATATACTACAATTAACTGGTTGTAATTAACAATATTTTGTTTAACTTATTTAAAAAAGCAAAAAATGCATACTTCAAATGTATATATGTCAATATTAATGTAAATGTTAATGTATATATCTATTCTTAATATCAATATATATATATATATATATATATATATATATATATATATATATATATATATATCAAATGTTAATATTTATATCTGATTCAAGAAGGATTACTCATTGTTCTGTTATTCTGAGATGTTAATTTATATATTTCTTGGAACCGTCTGGCTGCTGATTTGTTCCAGGTTCTCCAGTGACTGCAATCATTGTACCTACCAATAGGTGAAGAACACCAAAAAATACAGTGAACCGAAATTATTACACTAGTCGAACCGAAAGTTGAAAACATACTGTACAGAAATTCAAAGAACTAATTATAAAAAAAATGTTTCTATCATTATTCAGTTTCAGAAACACCTGAACTCTCTGACATATCAAAATAAGTTGACTATTCAATAAAGAAAAAATTAACTTTTGGAATAAAGAATTTCACAAAAAAAGTGATTATTCATTAAAGACTAACAACAGTCAGAAATTAACCCTGCTATAACCATGGTAAACCGAAATTTGCTCATGGGTGAACAAAAATTTACATTAATAAAAACTAAAACTTGTACAATCCTCTCTTGGATAATTCATATCTGGTGCATTGTAAAGAGTGGAGCTTGACTGAATCGATGATCCGGAGTCTAAAAGGTTCAACTACAAAAGACATAATTAATTGTATATTAGCAAAATAAACAATTGAATTTTTACCTAATCAAAAGCAAGTCAATTTTACCTTGCTTGGAGCTGTCTTTTTCTTTTTCTTCATGGCATTTGAGATCTTTTTTTTTCCAGGTTTGATCCAAGTATGTTCTTGGACTGGCCTCTTGTTTTGACACATGGTGGGCTTTGAAGATCATTCACATTGCTTAATGTTGCTTCTTTGTGGGTTAACAAACTTTTTTCTTTGCTTCTCTCTTGATATTCTTCCATCTCCACCTTGAACTTGTCAAATGCTCGGTGCAGAATTCCGGTCAACTCTTCAGACTCGGATGCAAATTCACATATATTGTGCGACCGAAACACCAATTTGTCAAATCTCTTACTTCTCGGCTCCAGTAGAGGTTCATCTTGACTGCTCTTGATGTGTGTATTCCTCCTCTTTATGTTCTTGCTCCACCGTTCCAATATGTATTTCGGTGCCACGTTATCCACTCGCTCAAAGCTTAGGACGCTTAGGGAATGGCGGTACAATATGCCCCTAGACTCAAACAGCAAGAAATGGCACTTTACATCTCGTGATACTGCGTCGTAGGTGACGACAAACTTGTTGAATGTGGAGTTGGAAACCTGCTCTATGACTTCATATGTTGTGAAACCTAGGGCGGAATGCATTAATCTTGTGATACAGTTCACTTTGCCTCTGAATTGAGCTTGAACTTCCTTGAACTTCTCATGGGTATATAGATGCTGAAAATGTGCCTCTATTGCTGATTTTGTTGCGCACGGTATCACAATGTGAAAATCTACAGCATCGAATTCTCTCTGTGCTTGCTAGGCAATTGTCGTATTGCTTCACAAATTGTCTCAAGGAGCTATTCCGTGTGATGAACTTATTGAAAAATGAATGCATGCTCTCGCTCCTTTGTGTGCTTCTCATCCCAGCCCAGAAGTGGTGATCCAAGTAAATTGGAATCCATATATGCTGATCCTCGTACAACTCTGCAAAAAACAAACCGAACCCATAAGGTGTGGTGAACCAAAAACAGTGCATGCTTTGGGAAAAAAAGATATGAGCATGAAAATAATTCGAATTGAAATCTCAATTACCTGAAAACCACTTGTTACCTCCGAGGCCGTACATTTTGAGGAAATCGATCCAGTTTCTATTAAATGCTTCTTTTGTGTACGAGTTCCAAACAACATGGCTCATCTCTTGTTCAATTTCATTTTGTCCCTTGTAGCCGTTTAATTTGCTTGGGATCTTCTTCATAATGTGCCAGATGCACCAACGGTGAATTGTTGTTGGCATGCACAGCTCAATTGCCCTTTGAATCGATGCACATTGATCGGTAAGAATACCTTTTGGTGCCTTCCCTCCCCTGCAACGTAGCCAACACTCAAATAGCTATTTGAATGATTGGATGTCCTCATTTTTCATCAGCATGCATCCGAGAAGTGTCGACTGGCCGTGGTGATTCATGTCCACAAAAGAACCTAAAACCAAATTATACCTGCATAAATAACAAGCAGACCATGGTGAACCAAAATATATACATGCACTGAACATCAAAATATATTTGAATGAACCGAATACCTGTTTGTGTTAAAGGTGGTGTCAAATGAAACCACGTCTCCGAAATACTCAAATGCAGCCCTGCTTCTTGCATTGGCCCAGAATGCATGTTTAATGCAGTGATCGCCTTCAAGGTTGAGCTCAAAGAAGAAATTTTGGTTCTTCTCTTTCATTCTTACTAGGTACTTCCCAAATTCTTTGGCATCGTCTTCTTCGGAAATATTCCGTGCTTCCCTTGTGATGTAATTCTTTTTCTATAAAATCTAGTTCACGGTGGCTGCCAGCTGCTGCCACAAATGATTGGTAAGTTTTGCTCGGTCTGATTCCAGCTTCCTTGTGGATTTCGATGGTGCGACACACGAACATGCTAAGCTCCCTGTGTTCTTTGAGCATCTCAGCCTGGTCTAGACAACAAGGATGTGTGTGATTCAAAACAACTTTGGAAATTGTCCAAAGACCAACATCCTTCATTATGTGTACGTAAATTCTAGCCAGACAATTTAACCCAGCTGAAGGGTTTGTCTTCAAAGTTGGAGATATCTTGGATTTCCATCTCCCCTCTCTGGTGCATACAATTAGTTGATTCTTAATCTTGTCTCCGTCCCGAGTCGTGTTCCTTATTTTCGTAGAAAAACCGGCATGTTTGGAATAATGTTTGTAGAACTTTCCAACTTCTTCTAGTGCCTTGAAAATCATTCCCATCTTTGGGACAAATTTTTCATCCACAACACAGCTGGTCTGCACGGTGAACCGAAATCTTAATTACAGTGAATCGAAATCTTAATTATGGTGAAACAATTATATAGTGCTTAGAAAACAAAACAGAATATATTCGTCTAATTTTTTTAGACTCTTTTCTGCATACCGAACCGAACACATGAACATGGTGAAACAACTCTATAGTACTTACCGAACTGAACAGTTACTCACAGTGAACGAAACCATTATACAAAACCGAATTCAAAACAACTCTGTCTACAATTTACATATTATCAATTCAATTCAATTCAATTCAGATACAGATTACCTTAGTCCATTCAATTCATTTCAAGTAAAATTAGCAATTGCATTCCATTGAATTCGATTCAAAATTCAATAATCTAAACCTCATCAAATTGATGCGTTTCGGAAGAATTATCTAAATCACATTCATTCAACTTATTTGAAGTTGATTCATTCGTTGTTTCAATTCATAAGTGCATATCGAAGAAGAAGAAGAAGAAGAAGAAGAAGAAGAAGAAGAAGAAGAAGAAGAAGAAGAAGAAGAAGAAGAAGAAGAAGAAGAAGAAGAAGAAGAAGAAGAAGAAGAAGAAGGACGAAACTAATTACGTTGAAGTCAATCCAGATCCATAATGCAGAGAAGAAAAACGCGAATAGAGGAGAACAACGAATTTAATTAGGTTGAAGAAGAAGAAAGAGAAGAGGAAGAAGAAGAAGAACAAGAACAAGAAGAAAAACGCGAACAGAGAAAAGAAAGAAAACGCGAGAAGAGAACAAAATTTACGTTGAGAAAGGTTTACGTTGAGAAAGGTTGATCACGCAAAAAAAAAAAGGATTACATTATATACATTATATGAGGCGCGTGTAAAACAAACGAGTGTGGGTAGGAAAAAACGCATGTAGTGGAAGGTACTTGGATAACATCCATGTAATTTTTACATGGATGTAGAGCTTTTCCGGCCAATTAAAACATTAATATCATTAGATATTCTTTAAATTTATTTTTTAAACAATTTTTTATTATACTAATTTAAAAAAATTAAAATAAACATATCCAAATAAATTTAATATTTTTAATTTAAAATACAAATTCAAAAAACTAAAATTTAATTTTAAATTTTTTAAACCCTAACAATCCCAAAATAACCCTTAAATATTTCAAAATGCATGTTTCACTCCATTAAACCTTTCACATCCGTAAAACCTAGATTTGCAGCGCCTTACACTCCTCCTCTATTGCCACACTCTTTCCCCATCCCGCGCTCCTCCCTCGCACCGCACTCCTCACCCGCCCCCTCCTCCGTCATGCCGTGCTCTTTTTCTATCCCGTACTCCTTCCATCTTTGCCACGTTCTTCTATCAGGTTCATCAAAACGGTCTTTTTCTTTGTCGCACTTCTCTGCCAATATTTGGATGTGTAACGCGTTGTTTATCTTTCCCGTCTCTTCTAGTAAAAAATTATATCTTTTTAATTTATGCTTTTATTTGTATTTGAGGAAGAAAGTTTCGTTCTTATAAGAATGACTTTGAAGCTATTATAACTAAATAATAAACATAATAACTGCTATTTTCAAATCTATATTTTTATAATTTTTTATAATTTTGAATGTGTTTATAAAATATTTAGTTTGTTATTTGTTATTTTAGATGTGTTTAATTACTTAATTTTACCAAAAAAATTTATATTAGATGTATCTTTGAATGTGTTTTAAAAATATTTTATTTATTATTTATTATTTTGGATGTATCTTAAATATAATTAAGAAATTATACCATAAATCAAATCACTTTTTTTCAAAAGATACTACTAAAATTCTTCAAATAAGGCACTTTCATCTTTCATATATACTCTAGTAAAATATTCTATCTTTTTAATTTATGTTTTTGTTTGTATTTGAGGAAAAAAGCTTCAGTTTTGTAAGAATGGTTTTGAAACTATCATAGTTAAATAAATATAGTAACTGTTATTTTTATGTTTGATAATATTAATCTTTTTATGATTTTTGATAATTTTAGATGTGGTTACAAAATAGTTAGTGCATTATTTATTATTTTAGACGTGTTTACTTAATTTTATCAAAAAATTATATTATATGTATTTTTGGATATATTTTAAAAATATTTTATTTATTATTTATTATAAAAGAATAATTACAATAAAAAAAATTCTTTCATTATTTGAAGTAATGTTGAGCTCGAGAAAAAAGCTTAGCTTCGTGATACTTAATGATGGTGATGACGATGTTACGTACCGGAAAAAGAGAAAATAAAAGATAAAATAAAAATAACTTTTTATTTTATTAAAAAGAAATTAAAAAAATTTTAGTTGAAAATTTAAATTAAATCCAATTAATAATATATATCTAAAAATTAGGAATGTATTTTAATTAAAAATAATTAAATAATATGAAAAACAAAAACTAAATTTTAAAAGACAAATATTATTTTTGTGTGATACTTAATGATGGTGACGACGACGTTAAGTACCGGAAAAAGAGAAAATAAAAATAGTTTTTTTATTTTATTAAAAAAATTAAAAAAATTTTAGTTGAAAATTTAAATTGAATCTAATTAATAATATATATCTAAAAAATAGGAATGTATTTTAATTAAAAATAATTAAATAATATAAAAAACAAAAACTAAATTCTAAAAGACAAATATTATTTTTGTGTGATACTTAATGATGGTGATGACGACGTTACGTACGGGAGAAAGAGAAAATAAAAGATAAAATAAAAATAAATTTTTTTATTTTATTTAAAAAAATAAAAAAAAATAGTTGAAAATTTAAATTAAATCTAATTAATAATATATATCTAAAAAATAGGAATATATTTTAATTAAAAATAATATGAAAAATAAAAACTAAAATTTAAAAGACAAATATTATTCTTGTTAAATCATAGCTTAATTATGTAAGAATAAGTAAATTAGTAAATTATAGCTTAATTATGTAAGAATAAGTAAATTAGTAAAATAAAAAATAGTGGGGTGAGAGAGTTAAATCATAGCTTAATTATGTAAGAATAAGTAAATTAGTAAATCATAACTTAATTATGTAAGAATAAGTAAATTAGTAAAATAAAAAATAGTGGGGTGAGAGAGGCTCGAACTCTCGACCTTAGGATTACTCTTAAGCTATGAGACCTACGCGCTAGCCAACTGCGCCACCACCCCATGTGCATGTATTTTTCGTGCTGTGTATTATGATTATTACTTTTGACATTTTTTTTAAAAAATAATTACAAGAAACCAACTTTGTGTTTATGTTTATAATTTAAGATTTATAATCTAAAATTTAAAATAAATAAAATAATATTAAAAAATTAGTTACCTTACCCTACTCTTTTTAAAAAGTTAAAGAGTATTAAAATCTTGATCCATGTTATTGTAAAGAGAAAAAATGCTAAAAAGATGAAATTTTTTTAATAAATAATTAGATATTTATTTAAGACATATTATTTTATTTATAATAATTTTTTAAAATAAATTATACACTTCTTTTTATTTTTTTCACATAAAAACCTTTTCATTATAAAATTGTTCTAAAATCTTATGGAAAAAAAAAAAAGAAAGAGATTGGCGAAGAAATGGCTTTCTTTTATGTCGTGAGCCATTCCAATTTCAACAGATTGATTATTGAAATACAAGTTGATTAATTATATTTTAAAAAAAGACGTCATCGCCAAGTAGATGAAAATTACATAATTATTACAGTAAACTAAACATGTTCAATTGTGTGCATAAACAACAAGTGCTACAAGACAATTAAAATAAGGGGAGTGTTAGGGGACAATGAAAATTTTGAACAACATGAATAATTACTAATCAAATGAAAATACAGTACATCCTAATTTAATGCTACTAACTAAATTTACTCTTTTAACCTTATTAATTCATATTATTTACACATTATTCAAAAATCTTATTGATTACCTATATTTTTTCTTAAAATAATAATTAAGATTGACTCCGTTTGTTTTTCCCCTCTAGATTCCGTTTTTAGTTAGCCCATGCAAATGGACAACGTAGAAGCTTAATGACCGCTATAAAACAAAAATAAGCTTTCAAAATCATATTGGATCCCAATCATAGCTTATATATAACATATTAATAATAGAAGCTTATTAAACCTAACCTCATAATAATACTCCCGAGTCCATCCCCACCCACATACACAAGAGCCAAAATTTTGTGAAGTGTGTGATATCTTTAATTTTGATTTTCTCAAGCATCATGGGAGTGTTGTTGAGTGAAGAAAAAGGAGAAGATTACACTGAAGATGGCACAGTGGACCTCAAAGGTAGACCCGTTTTAAGGTCAAAGACTGGGAGATGGAAAGCTTGCTCCTTCATAGTAGGTAAACATACACTGCTACATTATTTTTTTATCTAAATATATGAACGACATACATTTTAAATGTAACTATTAAAATTTAATTTTATTCGTACATTTAATGGTACAACAACATAATAATAAAAATAATTATTTTTTATATTGACTGTACATAAATAGCCGGATATAATTAGATATTTGTGTAAAACATTTTATATTGTCAATGTATCAAAATTAAATATTTGTAGGGTATGAAATGGTGGAGAGGATGGCATACTATGGGATAGCATCAAACTTAGTGGTGTACCTAACAAAGGAGCTGCATGAAGGGACCGTCAAATCTTCAAAAAATGTAACCAATTGGGTTGGAGTTGTATGGTTGATGCCAGCCATTGGTGCTTACATAGCCGATGCATACCTTGGTCGATATTGGACCTTTCTAATTTCATCTGCCATTTACCTCTTGGTATATATCAATTTAATGTCATACAGCAATATATATATATATTACAAAATCAATCATAAAATATATATTAAAATATATAAATATATAATAGTTAATTTATTGACTAATTTTTTGTGTCCACATGATATTTTTATTCGAGCAATTGGATGGATCGTAGACTCCTTACAATCCAATTAACTTAAGTATAGGAGGTCAATACATTTTAATTTGATCTATAAGGATATAAAAATTAACATTTATAAAACAATTTTTTCTTTTTATTTATTATAACTCTACTTAACTACCTTACTTGAAGAAAGTTGTGTTATTTATACATACATATATAACGTAATGCGGAAGATAAAAGAAAATTTTTGTTGTCCAACAGATCAGATTATTTAATATTATATAAAAGAAAAGTTTTGTCAAATTTTTTAACAAAATTGGATTTCCGTCTCATTTATTAAGAGTGTAAACAATACAAAAAATAAAATATATTTTAGTCTTTAATATTTGAACTAAATTAAAATTATATTCTTAATATTTAAAAGGTCTATTTTGGTTTCAAAGTGTGTTTAATTTGTCCTATTTTTATCATATAATTAAAATTGAATTTAAAAAAAATGGTTCTTTTTTTAATTATATATATTTTTATTTCTCCACTTTAAGGCTCCACAATTACTATATGATATAATGGAGAAAAATGATATTTAAAAAAAAAATGTTTCAATCAAAATATTAAAATGAAATAATAACACAAGACATATGTTTGACACAAAAAATATGACCTTTAAAATGTTAAGAATAAAATTAAAATTTAACCCAGCCCATATATTAAAGACTAAACTATTACTTTATTCTGATATGAAAATTAACACTATCTCATATATTAAAACTTAAAAGTGTAGATAACAAATTTCTTGCTTGTTTTATTGTTGCTGTTCCTATATATCTCTTCAACAAGTCTACAATAATAATAATAAATTAATAATATAACTTTTCTTTTGGGACTTATTAGGGAATGTGTTTGTTGACTCTAGCGGTTTCACTACCAGCACTAAAACCGCCACGATGTCCACAAGACAAAGATTGCCAGAAAGCAACATTATTGCAAGTGGGCCTATTCTTTTTGGGCCTATACATCATTGCAGTGGGCACAGGTGGCACTAAGCCCAACATTTCCACAATGGGCGCGGACCAATTTGATAAGTTTGAGCCCAAAGAAAAGGCCCAAAAGATCTCATTCTTCAATTGGTGGGTCACATTCATTTTAATTGGCACCATATTCTCAAACACTATGTTGGTATATATACAAGACAATGTAGGCTGGGCCCTTGGGTATGGGATCCCAACAGGTGGGCTTTTGTTCTCGATTTTGGTATTTTTGTTTGGGACTCCTTTTTATAGGCACAAGTCGCCATCTGGAAGCCCATTAACGAGGATGCTTCAAGTGATTGTTGCTGCTGTGAGAAAGTGGAAGCTTGTCGTCCCTGATGATCCAAAAGAACTACATGAGCTTAGTGTTGAGGAGTATGCAATTAATGGGAGGAACAGAATTTATCATAGCCCTTCATTAAGGTAAGAAATTAAACGGAATTTATAGTACACAGACACAGTAGCCCTATCATTAATTAAGGTTAAATTATTTCAACAAAGCATTTTACATCGGTAACCCTAAAAAAAGAAGTCAGAGGAATTTTTTTGGGAAAAATATACTTTTTGTTCTCGAAATTTTGACAAAAATTTTAAAAATACTTCTAAGTTTTATTTTGTTTTAATTTTGTTTCAAAAATTTTCGATTTGCATCAAATATACTCTTGATGGTTAAATTTTTAAAAAATTTAAGACTTATTTAATAATAATATATGAAAATTATGCTTGATTTGCTTGGATTGAGGAGTTGTTTTTATGAAATTGTTGTTGAATCGATTTTAAATTTTTTGAAAAATTAGCCGTCAGAAGTATATTTGATACAAATCAAAAATTTTTGGGATAAAATTAAAACAAAATAAAACTTACAAATATTTTTGAAATTTTTATAAAATTTCAAAGACAAAAAATATACTTTACCCAAATTTTTTTTATCAAAAGAAAAGAAATGAATTTGTTTAAAGAAATAGATAACTCACATGAGATGTAATAGCAAGGAATTGTGTTATATTAACTTATTGGGGGTAAAATATATGACATAAATAAAAAATATTATAAAAATTTGAATAAATAAAAAATATATTTTATTCTAAACTTATTTTTTATAAATTAAAACTAAAATTGAAATGGTTGTAGTTTCCTTGACAAAGCTGCAATAAAGACGAAGCAAAGACGGGCATGGATGCTATGCACAGTGACACAAGTGGAAGAAACAAAGCAGATGATGAAAATGGTTCCAATAATGGTGACAACATGCATGCCAAGCACAGTGATAGCACAAGCAAACACACTGTTCATCAAACAAGGCACCACTTTGGACAGAAGCATAGGACCCAATTTCAAGATCCCACCAGCATGTCTCACTGCATTCATCAACATATTCATGCTTCTCAGTGTTGTTACCTATGATCGTATCCTTGTTCCTCTTGTTAGGCGCTACACCAAGAACCCCAGAGGGATCACCTTACTTCAGAGACTTGGAATTGGACTTGTGATTCACATTGTTATAATGACTACTGCATGTTTGGCTGAGAAGAAGAGACTCAGTGTCGCAAGACAACACAACCTCTTGGGCCAGCATGACATCCTTCCTCTCTCTATTTTCATCTTGCTTCCCCAGTTTGCATTGGCAGGTACTTATTATGGATGTCCACGCTCCGGTTTCAACTCATGGCCTTCTACGAAAAATCTATATCATCAAAAATTATCATCATAATGCTAGGAAGATAATAATTAAAAAATTTTTATTTAATTGAATAAAGTATGTTTTTTGTCTTTAAAGTTTCACAAAAGTTTTAAAAATATTTCTAAATTTTATTTTGTTTCAATTTTGTTTCAAAAATTTTCGATTTGCATCAAATATATCCTCGACGACTAACTTTTCAAAAAATTTAAAACCAATTTAACAATAATGATAAAAATTATGCTTGATTTGTTTGTGGTGAGGATTGTTCTTATGAAATTGTTGTGAAATTGGTCTTCAACTTTTTTTAAAAATTAGTCGTCATTGATCGGGGGTATATTTGATGCAAATCGAAAACTTTTGAGACAAAATTAAAACAAATTAAAATTTAGGGGTACTTTTTAAAACTTTTGTCAAACTTCAAAAGACAAAAAAGTATACTTTAACCTATCTAATTTAATATTTATAGTTTTATGCATATAATTTACATATTTATTATATATAAAATTATATAATTATTTTAATAATAGTTAATAAATATTAAAAAATAAAAAATAAAAATTAATAAATACTAAATAAGATAATTTTATATTAGTTAAGGGGATATTTGATTATTGTCTTTTAAATATTACTGTTTATCTTATTTTATTTTTGGATCAATTATTTCATTCTGATCCAATTTCTGGCCATTTAAATTAAATTTGGTTTAGTAAGCTTTTAAGAAAATAATAATTAGTAAGGTAAATAAAATGAATGAACAATAATAAATAACTCTACTTTTATATTTAAATGTATAGAATAAAATTTTATTTAAGTAAAATTATACATAAGTTGAAGCTTACTAGCAAATTAAAATGATCATGGATTAAAGCATAAATTTGAAGTTTTTTTTTATATGAAATTATATAGTTTGAATTTGATCAATTTTAAAAATTATATTTAATAATTGATTAAATTTGATCGAATTTGAAATATGGATACTAAATTTACACTCTCTATATAATTAATTAGATCATGTTTAAAAATTTATTGATTTTACTATACTGATCACTACTAATAATTATATACTATATTGTATACAAAAAATCAGTCACCATGTAAAATATGTGTACAAAATACACATCATGTAAGATGCAACATTATTGTTAAATTTATTTCTAGCTAGAAACTTTATTATTGGATTTGATTTGGATTGAGTTCAACATCTTTGATGATGATGGCAGGAATTGCTGATACCTTTGTGGATGTTGCTAAGCTAGATTTGTTCTATGATCAAGCACCAGAAGGCATGAAAAGTTTAGGAACATCGTATGTTTTCATAAGCTTCAGCATTGGAACGTTTTTCAGTAGTTTCCTTATATCAACAGTTGCTGATCTCACCAAGAGAAACAATGGTCAAAAGGGTTGGATTTTGGATAATCTGAATGTCTCTCATTTGGATTATTATTATGCATTCTTGGCCATTCTTAGTGCTATCAATTTCCTTTGCTTTTTGGTGGCTGCAAAGTTCTTTGTCTATAACCATGATGCAACACAAGCCTCACTAATTGGCTTGGAGATGGAAAATAATAATGCTTCATCACATGACAAAATGGAACTAAATCAAAGTAATACCCAAAATCCTTAGGGAAAATAGTTTCTCTTTTGTTACTACATATTAGCATTCTCAAAACGTAGATAATAATAAAGCTTCAAATGATACTGTTCTTGTATGTTGATTAGAACATCAACCAAATTTACATGAGGCTTTTACTCATGTATGCTTGAAAAGAAATCTACTGATGCATTTCTAGCATATACAAAACTAAACATAACTAATAGTGCATTTTATGTATATTTTACAATAACTTTCATTAATCTGACTCTACATACTTTCAAATATTATATAGAGTAATGACAATAATATAAAGTTATTTTATTTAATATAATATTTATAATTTCATGTATGTAACATTTATAATTACATATTTATTATATTTAAAATTATATTTTTATTTTAATAATAATTAAGAAATACAAAATAAAAAAATAATATATTTGTTTAGATTTTTATTGCTAGGTTCCTTTTAGGGGTGAATGCGGATCGGATATGGCCAAAATTTTGATCCAACCCGCACTAAAATCATAGGATCGGATATTAAATATATTTGCAAAATACAAAAATATTTTTAAAAGCTTATTTTTATCAAAAAATATCAATAAATTTATTTTTTCTATTTTTTTATATATGTTTACTATTAAAATAATATTAAACAAACTTTTTTTAAATAATAAATTAAACATATATGATAATTATTAGTTGAAATAAAATATAAAAAGAATATTTACTTATTTATTCTTTTATTTTTGCGGATATGCAGATATCTACACAAAATCCGCAATCGAATCCTATTAGTGTGTGGATCAGATCCGATCCGATCCAATAGCCTTGCGGATCGGGTCCATATCCGCAATTTTCGTATCAGATTCGGATAAACACCACGAATATGCGGATCGGATCCGATCCATGAACCCTCCTAGTTCCTTTCGACTAACAACTGATTTGTGTATTTTGCCTTTTTCAGATTCATTATATGCTTTTTTCTAGTGACGCTGAAATTCACAAAAAATCTGGGCCTGCATATGGATCAGGGTCAACTGCTGCAACTACCACTATTGATCCTGGACGTTCCACATAGAAATAATCCGTCGACAAAGACACTATTCTCATACTGTCGGTACAGAAATTCGTCGATCAAGACACGGAACCATCCTTTAGTGTTCCTTCTCTAGAAGCTGGAGATTTGAATTTTGATGACATCGACTTTGATCTGAAAAATATCTTGTCTGAAGCTCGACAGGTTTACTCCTCTAAAAGAACTATGAGATTGTCTTCTGGTCCAGAATTGAGCATTGTTATCCCTAAAGCTAAGAAGTCAACTCAAGCAGCATCGACCAAAGAAAAAGAGGTTATAGAAAAAGTTAGGGTTAAGTATGATTTTGGTCCTTAAGGTATATGTCGAAAAATTTTTTTGTCCCTAACCTTTCTTTGCACACAAAATCGTCCCTAAGGTTTAACTTAGTTTTAAAACCGTCTTTCAAACCAAAATACCCTTCTCCTTTTTCACCAAAATACCCAATTTCTATTCTTCTTTTTCTTTCTTCTCCATCACAGCAGCATCTCTTCTTCCTTTTCTTCTTCTTCTTCATCACAACACTAGCAAAAACAACGCTAAAATCAAAAGCAAAACCAATGTAATAAACATAAAAAAATCAGAAATACAAAGTTTGGAGAATTGATTTTGTTGAGATAAAGAATAAAATGAGTTTAAAGATGATGACAAACATTAATTTATTGGGTTAAATACCCAATTGTTTATTTAATCAGCTTTTGTTAAGTATTGCAAGCCAAAGAAATAAAATTTGCAGCAGCCCAAACAAATGGAACAAAGAAACAGAAGCTGCTAAAGTGTGCCAAATCCACAAATGAAGCCCAATTGGAATGTGGCAAAGAAATCACTTGGGCTGAATGGAAAGAAGCCAATCCAAGCCCAAGTTACTCATTCAAGTTGAAGCCATCCAAAACCAACATCCACAAGGTCCTATTCGTTCAGACTCATGAAGAAGGAGAGAAAGCTTCCTCTTGGTTCATTCACCAAAGAAGAAAGAAAGAGAAAGGTAAATCACAAAAGCAAATGTGTAATCGCCCTAATCAAAGCAAGCTAAACTAAGTCAGAGGATAAAGGTGATTTATTTCCATTTGCACGCAATTTATTTTATTCACCCTTTCTCCAAATTTCTGCGACACCATTTTTGGATTAATGAAGAAAGTAGTGTCTGATTACTTCTGCTGAAAATCAATGGCTTACAATATTACTTGGAAACAAAGCACATTTTCAAGGGTTTGGATTTGGGATTATCACTAAGAAAAATTATCTCTACTACTCTGTTGACCACGGTCAAGTAAGAAAATCAGATTTGATATCCCTAATTTAGGGGTTGATTGAAGAAAGAGAAGGGATTATTTATCAATGCTCAAAATCCAAGAAGTTGACTTGGGAGAAACATTAACTGTGACCCAGCACAAGGTACAAAAGAAAAAGCTTTCTGGTTGAAAGGCAAGGAGAGAGAATCCGAATAGAGAGCTGTGTGTGAAATCTCATTACTGATTTTGAAGTCTTAGAAGCATTGCACCTACACTAAAGGGAGCACTCCGCCAAGATGAAGAATGAACTCTTGAGTTCTATTGTTAGGTTCAGTTCATAGTATTTAAGCTGTTATGCATCAGTCTTTTTCATGTTTTACAGTTTTGTATTTTATTTTCAATGTATATCTTTCTGTATTGTGTTAGAGAGGTAAAAGGCTAAGAGAACTATATTGAGAAAAAGCCTAAGAGTGAAAAAGGCTGAGTGAAACACTTAAGAGAAAAGCCAAGAGTAGATTATGATTTTCTTTGGTTATAATTTTCTGTCTTGTGTCAAGTACCTGTGAGGTACCCCTTGCTAGTTGGGTAAGCACTTAGTGTAAAGAGTTTAGGTATTAGCATAACCAAGTCAAGTTTAGGAAGAAACTTGGGAGTCCATATAGGATTACGTGAATCCTAGAAAATTGGTGTATGTAATACTTTGACTATAGTGAAATTCCACCACTGTTGTGGTGGAGACTGGATGTAGGTTGCATTGCACAAGACAACTGAACCAGGATACATGATTGTGTCAACTTATTCCTTTCTCTCTCTGTTCATTTTTTTTATATTTATGAGACAAAACGAAATTGTTTCTTAAATTTTTCGCTGCACAGTTCAAACAAAAATCAAGTTTAGGTTGAGTAACAAAGGATTTGTTTATTAAAGCAAAAAGAAGGCCATAGATTCAACCCCCTTCTCTAAGCCTTCTATAACCTTCAATTGGTATCAGGAGCCAAGGTCTCAAAGAAGCAAGCCTCACAACTTGGAGCAAAGGTCCAATGGCGAATAACTTGGGCACAACCACAGCTGCCTACACTCTAACAGAAGGTCAGTTAAACAATAGGCCTCTGAAAGAGCAGAAGATTGATGGTTTAGAGGTTATAAAAACTCTCGTTGTGAGTATAGTTACTAAACCAAGCAATCAACCTTTCTTACAAACGTGTTGGGTGTCACAAGTAACAAACCCCTTAAAAATTGTTAACCGAGTATTCAAACCTCGAGTCGTCTTCTCAAGGAACTGCGAGGAAGTATGTTCTTATTATTGGCTATAAAGGTTGTAATCGGGGTTTAGAAGGTGAGAAGCAAGTAATTTAAATGATGAGTGAATTAAATGGCAAGTAAAAATAAATAATAACTGTAAAACAACTTTTGGAAAGATAAGGGAAATTAGAAGTCCAACTTAGTTATCCTTCTCAACTATAATGAAAGTTGTATCTTAATTCCACTTGGTCAACCTTTACCAGAGCAAAGGAAAGTTAAGGGACTAATTAAATTGACCTTTGAATCCTAATTATTTCCTAAGAAAAGGTTGGGATTAATTAAGTTCAACTCAATTAGCAAGGTAACGATTATCAATTATGTTGAGTTTAATAACTGTTGAGTTATTGAATTCTTAACCAAAACCAAAAGGGAAAAAAGTAAATTTGCTGAAATAATAAAAGTATCCTTAGATGGGAAGTAATGGCAACTTAAATCAAAGGGAACAATCATAAACTGAAAATACCTCAAATTATCATTAATTCAATTAGAAATCTGTAACATGGAATAATTCATAAATTATAATAATCAATTCAAATGTTGGAATAAATAAATAAAAGTAAAACTAAAAGAACATTAAACCTGGATCCAGAGTTACTCTTAAAACAAGAAGAAATCCTAAATCCTAAAAGAGAGAGAGAGAAGATCTCCCTCTCAACTAAATCTAAATCATTGAAAGGTGAAAATATGCGAGCTCTCTTTGAATGGAAGCATTCCCACACTTTATAACATCTGGTCTATGCTGTCTGTACTTGGATCTGGGCCAAAAAGGGCTTCAGAATTCGCTGGGGACGTATTCTGTAATTTCTGGTGCGTGGCCTCTGTCACGCGTCCGCGTGGGTCACGCGGTCACGTCATTTGGAGCTTTTCCTTGCCACGCGATCGCGTCAGTCATGCGACCGCGTCATGTGTATTCTGCTTAAGGCACGCGATCGCGTCGCTGCTGATTCGTGCTTGGCACGCGATCGCGTAATCCATGCGATCGCGTGGACACCAGTTTCTTTAAAGCTCCGTTTTGCTTCCTCCTTCCATTCTAGTATGTTTCCTTTTTCATCCTTTAAGTCATTCTGCCTTTAGAAAATCTGAAACTACTCAACACACTAATCACGGCATCGAATGGAAATAAAGGTAATTAAAATAATTAATTTTTAAAGCTTAGAAAACATGTTTTTCATTATATGACATAATAAGGAAGGGAAAGTAAAACTATGCAATTAATGTGAATAAGTAGGTGAAGAGGTGAGTAAATCACTCTAATTAAGCACAAAAGAACTCATGAAATATGGGTTTATCAACCTCCCCACACTTAAACACTAGCATGTCCTCATGCTAAATCCAAGGTAAATAATTAAGGTTAAAGTGATGGAATGTTATGAAATGCAACCTATGCTAAATGCATCTACCTAATGAGTCATGCAATTCTAATTCATCCACTCATATATAAAGCTTACATGTAGCTAAGTTAATTCACATTCTCAAGGAGTTGTGTATATATATATATATAGCTAACCCTTAAATAATAAAGCACTTTAGCAAATGAGATGGGAAAGAAAACATTGTACAAACTTGCAAAACAATTAGTAAATTTTAAGCACAGATATATGTTGATGAGTTATTGTACCCTCACTGGATTTTATGTTAACTCTCTGGTCACTCAGTGTTTATTGGGTTTATTCACTCTATTTTTCTTTTTATTCTTAATTTCTATAGTTTTGTTTTTCATCTAACCAATCAACAATTACAGAATATAGTCATACCAAAAAGTCATGAGGTCTTAATTAAGGTTGTAATGGGGCCAAGGTAAAGGTAAGGATTTATGTATAGGTTTAAGTGAGCTAATAAGCGAATCCCTAATTAGACTAAGATCTCACCTAACATACACATCTAGTAAAATAAAATTTCTTTACCTAATTTCCCATAATTTCCCACTTATTGTTACATGCTCATGTTTCACTTTTTATTTTATTTTTTTATTCCATGTGCATTGTTTTCATTGGGAAATTTCCTTTTTGTATTCCCTTTTATTTAGATGCTGAAAAATAACTTTTTTTTTAATGCACATGATGATTAAATCACTTAGATTTTCTCATGAGCATGCTTTCCAAATTTTATTTTATTCCTTTTTACTTTTTTTTTCTACCCTTTTGTTTCTATTATTCATGTTTCCAAAAGGTCTCCCACATTTAACTCTATTCATAATTTTCTATCTTAAGCTAACTAAGGATTCACTTGGGATTTTTCTTTGTTTTTCTGCTTAAGGCTAGTAATTTGGCTAAATAGAATAAAGGGTTTTAAAAGGCTCAAGGGGGTTAACAAGGGTGATGTAAAAGGTAGGCTGATTTGGGGTGAGTGAGCTAAAATCAAATGATGGCCTTAATCATTCTCTTGGTATGTATCTATCCTATATTCTATAATTGGATATATAGATTAAAGCAAAGTAAAGAACATCAGAATAAAAAGAAATGTGACACACAGAAATGAAATTATGGTTTGAATGCAACCATACAATTTAAGCTCAAGACTCACAGGCTGTGTGTTCTCTAACTCAAGCATCATATATCATTCATATATTGTATGCAGGTTTAGTTAAAAATTCCCATTATTCTCTTGAAAAAAAATTATTTAGGGTAGCTTTTAAAGTTTTAATGTTCCTCCTTGATGAAATGTTGTCAACTAACATGTAATGCTATACATACAAGGTGTGGGTTGTTTTGATTCTGTTAAAGTTTCTAGTTTACTTCCTTTTTATATTTTTCTACTTAAACTATGCTATCTTATGATAAAAAGGGTAAACTATACTAATTAATCCACTAATAAATCAGAATTGCAAACTAAACTAAATAACTAAAATATGAACAAAAAATGCAAAATGCAGAAAATAGAGTAAAATACACAAGTAGCAATGTATAAGTACTCCGAAAATAACAGTAAAAGAAAAAGAGGAAAATACAGAAAAAAAATATCCAAAATAAAAGAAAAAGTATGTAGTGGTTCACCAAAATAAACGCCAGAGATGGCGACCTCCCCACACTTAAAATGAAGCATCGTCCTCGATGCCCAATCAAGACTGGTGTGAAGGAGTGTCATCAATGGTAGGGATGGTAGCTGGGGTCTCCGTGGCAGTGGTGGGCTAAGGGTCTGGCTGCTGTGGAGGTGGTACAGACTGGAGCGGGATCTCCGGATCTGCAGCCTCTATCTGGGGCATAACCTCCTGATGCGGGGTAGCCTGCTCTGTGGCTGCCTGCTGATGAGTCTCCGCCTGGGAATGAGGCTCCTCCTCATGCTCATCCTCCTCCTCGTGCTCATCCTCTGATGGCTCTGAAGGGGTGTCGGGCTCGGAGGGGATGTCAGCACCCTGTTTGATCATCAGCTTCAGATGGGAATAGCGTCGCCTGCT
This sequence comes from Arachis ipaensis, assembly GCF_059453495.1. NCBI lineage: Eukaryota > Viridiplantae > Streptophyta > Magnoliopsida > Fabales > Fabaceae > Arachis > Arachis ipaensis. The sequence goes on along the minus strand of NC_142441.1, from coordinate 24,968,199 downwards.
GCGGCGCTCTAATCTCTCATACCGGCGCCTGTTACGGCACTCCATCTGATCAAGCTAGCGGAATAGACGGTGCACGAGGTGATAGACCGGCTCAGAGGCGGGTGGAGGTGCAGTGGTGGCAGTAGGGGCAGCTGGGGCAGCTGTGGATGAAAAAGGTCCAGCAGACGGAGGGGCTGTCTCATCAGTAGCAGTGATAGGTGGTGGTCTGTAGCCCAAAGCAAGGAAGTTCCTACTGTGCGGGATGATCTTCCTGCAGTCCGCTGCTGGTGGTCTCTCATCGGCATCCTCCCAAGGCACATCAGCCTGACGGCTTAGTGATGAGCGGATATTTTATACGCTTTTTGGGGTTAATTTCATATAGTTTTTAGTATGTTTTAGTTAGTTTTTAGTTTATTTTCATTAGTTTTTAGGAAAAATTCATATTTCTGGACTTTACTATGAATTGTGTGTTTTTCTGTAATTTTAGGTATTTTTCTGGCTGAAATTAAGGGAGCTGAGCAAAAATCTGATTCAGGCTGAAAAAGGACTGCTGATGTTGTTGGATTCTGACCTCCCTGCACTCAAAGTGAATTTTCTGGAGCTACAGAACTCAAAATGGCGCGCTTTCAATTGCGTTGGAAAGTAGACATCCAGGGCTTTCCAGAAATATATAATAGTCCATACTTTGCTCAAGGATAGATGATGTAAACTGGCGTTCAACGCCAGTTCTCTGCCCAATTCTGGCGTCCAGCGCCAGAAAAGGATTAAAAGTTGGAGTTCAACGCCAGAAATGGATCCAAACCTGGCGTTGAACGCCCAAAACAGCCTTGTGCACGTGAAATGTTTAAATCTCAGCCCCAGCACACACCAAGTGGGCCCCAGAAGTGGATCTCTGCACCATCTGTCATAGTCTACTCACTTTTTGTAAACCTAGGCTACTAGTTTAGTATTTAAACAACTTTTAGAGACTTATTTTGTATCTCATGACATTTTAGATCTGAACTTTGTACTCTTTGACGGCATGAGTCTCTAAACTCCATTGTTGGGGGTGAGTAGCTCTGCTGTGTCTCGATGAAGTAATGCAAGTATTTCTGTTTTCCATTCAAACACGCTTGTTCCTATCTAAGATGTTCATTCGCGCTTAACTGTGATGAAGGTGATGATCCGTGACATTCATCACCTTCCTCAAACCATGAACGTGTGCCTGACAACCACCTCCATTCTATATCCGATTGAATGAGTATCTCTTAGATTCCTTAATCAGAATCTCCGTGGTATAAGCTAGAACTGATGGCGGCATTCATGAGAATCCGGAAATTCTAAACCTTGTCTGTGGTATTCCGAGTAGGATTCAATGATCGAATGACTGTGACGAGCTTCAAACTCGCGAGTGCTGGGCGTTAGTGACAGACACAAAAGGATGAAGAATCCTATTCCAGTATGATCGAGAACCGACAGATGATTAGCCGTGCTGTGACAGAGCATGTGAGCATATTCTTCACTGAGAGGATGGGATGTAGCCATTGACGACGGTGATCCCCTACATACAGCTTGCCATAGGAGGACGTGCGTGCGTGAATTAGAAGACAGAGGAAAGCAGAGATTCAGAAGACAAAGCATCTCCAAAACTCCAACATATTCTCCATTACTGCATAACAAGTAACCTTTAATTTATGCTCTCTTGGTTATTCGCAATTCAACTGATAAACATAATTGACTTCCTGACTAAGATTTACAAGATAACCATAGATTGCTTCAAACCAACAATCTCCGTGGGATTCGACCCTTACTCACGTGAGGTATTACTTGGACGACCCAGTGCACTTGCTGGTTAGTGGTACGAGTTGTGAAAAGTGTGATTCACAAATTGTGCACCAAGTTTTTGGCGCCGTTGCCGGGGATTGTTCGTGCTTGGACAACTAACGGTTTACTTTGTTGCTTAGATTAGGAAAATTTTCTTTTTTGTTTAGAGTCTCTTATTATTGTCGTGTTAAAATTTTAGAATCCTTATTTTCTTTTTAAAATATTTTTCAAAAATAATTTTTCTATTAAATCCTGTGCCAAATTTTAAGTTTGGTGTTTTCTTGTTGATTTCTCTGTGTTTTTCGAAAATTTTAGTTTGGTTTTCTAAAAATTTTAAGTTTGGTGTTCTTCCTTCGTGTTCTTGTGTTCTTGTGAATCTTCAAAGTGTTCTTGAGTTTTTCTTGTGTCTTGATCTTAAAATTTTTAAGTTTGGTGTTCCTTAGTGTTTTTCCTCCAAAAATTTTCGAAAACAAGGAGCATTAGATCTAAAAATTTTAAATCTTGTGCTATCTTATTGTTTTTCTCTCTCTTCTTAAAATTCAAAAATATCTTTTCTCTCTATTTTAAAGCATCTTTTTCGAAATCTATTTCTAAAATTTAGATTTTTTCAAAATTTAAAACCTTTTTCAAAAATCATCATCTCCTTTTCAAAATCTCCTAGCCACTTTCTCTCTCCTCACTTTTTCGAAAATATTTCACTCATTTTTATTTATTTTATTTTGATTTATTTTGATTTCGAAATAAATAAATAAATAAATAAAAATAATTTTTATATCATCTCCCTTTCTCCATCATGGACCTAAGCGGAAATGAACAGTCCAGGAGGACTCTGGGGTCGTATTCTAACCCCTCTACTGCTTCATATGGGAGTAGTATCTGCATACCCTCCATTGGAGTCAGTAGCTTTGAGTTGAATCCTCAGCTCATTATCATGGTGCAGCAAAGTTGCTAGTATTCCGGTCTTCCACAGGAAGAACCTACAGCGTTTCTGGCACAGTTTCTACAGATTGCTGACACAGTACATGATAAAGAAATAGATCAGGATGTCTACAGACTATTACTGTTTTCATTTGCTGTAAAAGATCAAGCTAAGAGGTGGTTGAATAACCAACCTAAGGCCAGCATAAGGACATGGAAACAGCTGACAGAAAAATTCCTGAATCAATACTTTCCCCCAAAATGGATGACACAGCTAAGGCTGGACATCCAAGGCTTTAAACAAGGAGATAATGAATCTCTTTATGATGCCTGGGAGAGATACAGAGAGATGCTACAAAAATGCCCCTCTGAAATGTTTTCAGAGTGGGTTTAGTTAGACATCTTCTATTATGGGCTTGCAGAAGGAGCTCAGATGTCTCTTGATTACTCAGTGACAAACCCCAATTTGATGGTTTGTTTTGCATTGAATTTAGAGTATTTTGATAACCTTTTGTCACATTTAGCCTAGGAATTAGCATGATTTTGTTATCTCTCCCATATTTGTGCTTAAGTGTAAAAACATGCTTTTTAAGCCTTATTTTGATGAATTCCAGTTCCTCTTTGATTCCATAAGATGCCTTGATGTGTTTGCTAGTAATTCCAGGATTGAAATAGGCTAGGCAAGGATCAAAGGAAGCAAGGAAGGAAGCATACAAGTGGAGAGAAGCATAAAAAGTCAAAGAAGCAAAGTCAGCCATGCACGCGCACGCGCACAAGGCGCTCGCGCGCACATCGCAGAATTAGCCAGGGACGCGCACGCGTACCGTGCGCGCACGCGTCGATGAGGGCACATGACCTCACTAATGCAACACGTGCCTGGCGATTTGAGAGGGTTTCTGAACCCATTTTTGGCGCCAAATTGCTAAGGGAAAGGAATAAAAGGATGAAGGATTAAGGGGAAGGCATCATCATTGTTATAACCATCACTTCCAACCACTAATCACTTTAGTTTAGAGTTTTAGAGAGAGAAGCTCTCACTTCTCTCTAGAATTAGGATTAGGATTAGGTTTAGTTCTTAGATCTAGGTTTTAATCCTTGCTTTCTTCCACTTCTATCTCTCAATTCTTTGTTGCTACATTCATCTTCTTCCATCCTTTGATTGTAATTTCCTTTATGTTGTTCTTATACTTTGTTGTAGATCTAGTATTGTTCATTCCATTTTCTTTCAATTCAATAAGAGGTAATTCATAATAAATGTGTCTTCTTTGCTTTTCTATTGTTGATCTCTTGTTTTTGTAGTTGTAGATTCCTTTAATTCTTGCAATTAATAATGTTTACTTCTATTGCACTCTATGTGTTTGTTGAAATGCTTCTTTTAGTTTTAGTGTAGGTTTTGTTCCTCTTGGCCTAGGTAGAGTAATTAGTGACACTTGAGTTATCTAATTCCTTTGTTGATTGATAATTGGAGAGATTGCTAATTGGTTTGGAGTGCACTAAAGCTAGTCTTTCCTTGGGAGTTGGCTAGGACTTGTGGCTCAAGTCAATTCATCCACTTGACTTTCCTTTAATTAGTAAGGGTTAACTAAGTGGTAGCAATGAACAATTCTCATCACAATTGAGAAGGATAACTAGGATAGAACTTCTAGTTCTCACACCTTGCCAAGAGCCTTTTATAGTTGTTAGTTTATTTTCATTGCCATTTACTTTTCATGCTTCTTATCCAAAACCCCAAAATAACCCATAACCAATAACAAGACACTTTATTGTAATTCCTAGGGAGAACAACCCGAGGTCCAATACTTCGGTTTATAAATTTTAGGGGTTTGTACTAGTGACAAACAACTTTTTGTATGAAAGGATTAGTGATTGGTTTAGAAACTATACTTTACAACGAGATTTCATTAGTGAAATTCTAAACCGTCAAAAATCCGTTCGTCAAAATGGCGCCGTTGCCGGGGATTTGCAATGGTGTTATGTTATTGGTTATTGTATATATGTGAATATTGTGAATATGTTTGCTCTTGCTAGCTCTTGCTAGTTTTAGGATTTAATTTTCTTGCTTCTTATTTGATTTTGTTTTCATTTTCTTCTTGCTATCATGAATTCTCACCACTTTGGCTTTGAGTTTGGTTCTAAGTGTGTTGTAGGAAATGTGGACTTTAATGGCAACATGTACCATGGATGGAACCAACAAAGATGGGAAGAGCCTCAAGGAATTGATCACTCCTATTGGCAACAACCTCCGGATACTTATAGGTATAATTTCCATCCTAATGCATGCCAACTTAGCGGCTATGATGACTCTCTTTGTGACACTCAACAACCACCATCATATGCCTATGAATCTCATCCTCAACATGAACCTCAACCATTCTCACAAGCCTTTCATCGCCAAGCACCACCCTATGATCCATATCCATCATATAACCAATCATCCATACCATATTTTTATGGCCATTATGAGCAAGAACCTTTAGAACCACCACAACCTTATCAAGATTACTACCATGAACCACCTCAACCCTCACCATCTCCATACCCTTACCAAGAAGAACCACCTTCCTACTATGAACCCTCTCTCCAAAATAATGAACCTTCCTATTCACCCCAAGCCCCAATAGACGATCCTCTCACTTTGTTACTTCAAGGACAAGAGGCCATGAAACGGGATACACTTGAGTTTGTGACCAATTTGACCAAGGTGGTGCACACTTTAGCCCACCAATGCTTGAATACTCAAGGTACTTCCGTAACCACACGTGAAAAGTCAAAAGAAGAGCAAAGCATGAAGGATAAATTGGAAAATTCGGTGGGAAAGGAGGAGTCAAATTTTGTGTTGGAACAATTGGAGAAGCCTATGATCATTGAAGAAAGGGGAGAAGTGGTTGAAGATCTCGGAGATGTTGAAAGTCCATGGGAATGTAGCATCATGGGGAACTCTTCCAAGAAGCTTGATATTGATGTTGAGGAGGGTGCGCAATCTCCAAGACATATCATCGTTGGAGACTTGGAAGAGGTTTATCAAGAAATGGATTCAATCATAGATGAATTGCTCTCTACAATGGAATCTTCACCCGTTGGACATGGAGTTGAAATTATAGAAGAGTGTGCACAACCTCCCAAGGAAGATGAGAAGGGCATGGTGTATATTGAAATTGAAGAATATGAAGAGGTTGATCAAGAGATGACCTTGTTCATCAATGAATTTCTATCCAAAATTGAATCGCCTCTCATTAAACAAGATGAAGTTCTTGAAGATAACACCAAGCCACGTAACAAAGAGGATGAGGTTGAAAGTGAAGAGAATTGTGAAGAGGTGGAAACAACTAAAGAGGAGCACAAGAAAGTGGACCTTGCATGGTCTAAGTGTGGGGAAGCCTCTCTCCCCAAATTACCATCCAATACAACATTTAAGTGGGTAAAATCTCTATCCCTAAGCTTTAATCTCTCACTTGAATATGGTTTGCTTGAAAATGATGGTCAACTTAGAACTCTTTGTGGAATTAAATGTAAAAACGAGTTGTGTAGTGGTTGGAAAATAGGTGTTAAGCTTATCAAGGCCAAGGCCTCAAGGTATAGGGATGATGTTGGGACAAGAATTGCTTTATATGGATCTAGGAGGAAGCATTGGTGGAGTAAAGAGAATTCTATGTGTCAATTACCTTTATGTCAACCGCTCATCCGACAAAACCATGAAACTCAACTAACGGATGGGTGTGAAGATAAGATATGGGATCCCGGTTCGCTATGTGAAGACCAACTATGGGGACTCATATCTTGGGTAGAACTTTGCCCAAGCTTGATGAAAAGGGTTGGAAATTCTGTCAACCAATTGAGGAGCAAAGATCCTTAGAGATTCAAGGATGAGTACAAACATAAGCCACCATGACAATAAGCATCCCAAAATGTCCAACTTAAGGACTTAAACTAAAAGTGCTAGGTGGGAGACACCCCACCATGGTAAACTCTTTCCATTCCCTTTTACATTTGCCTAATAAGTGATTTGAGTTACCATTGTAGGTAGATGTTTCACATAATTTGTTTGTACAATTTAATTGTTAGCTTAGTCACATGCATGTTGTGTTTAGTAGTAGATGAATAATATCAAAAATTGCATTTTTGTGAATTGTATGATGGTTGAGTGAATAAGAGTTGTGAACACTAAGGGGAGCACCCAGCCAGTTTTTTTTTTCTGAAAAAAAAAATGAAAAATGAAAAATGAACGCGCGCGCACAACGTACGCGTACGCGTCCCGGTGCGCATCCACCACAAGCCACACTCCCGAGAGTTGGGCCTCTCTTGGGCAAACATTGTGCCTTGAGCCCAACCTGACCCGCGCGGACGCGCACTACGTGCGGGCGCGCCGACTATTAGAACATGGAAGTTCGCGCGGACGCGCACCTGCCGCGTCCGCGCCGATTTGCTGCTGCAATTGATTGAGCCAAACCCCAGAGAGTTAAGCCATTTCTGGGCTAGCTCTAGGCCCCAGGCCCAACCCGATCTGCGCGAGCGCATGCATCGCGCCCGCGCGCCATTTCACAACTCGTCAATGTACGCGGACGCGCACTTGCCACGCGCGCGTCCTTGCGTGGTGCCACCAAACTAGGCAACGGACCAGAGAGTTGGGCATGCCTCAAGCCCATTCTAAGCCTCAGGCCCAATCTCATGTACGCGTGCGCGCATGGCACGCGCACGCACCCCTGCCTAATATGCCACCCCACGTTAGCGCGCACTGTACGCTCACGCGTGGATCTCCATTCCCCTCAATGCACGCGGACGCGTACTTGCCGCGTGCGCGCAAATCTAGTGGCGCGACTCCCAGGCCATTCTCCAGAGAGTTAGGCCTGAGTTGGGCCAACTCTAAGCCCCTAGCCCAACTGCATGCACGCGTGCGCGCACGGTACGCGCACGCGCCCTTCCCTATTTTGCTCACCCCCGCTTAAGCGCGTTGTACGCGCACGCGTAGGACCCACGTTTTTTTTCAATGGACGCGGACGCGCAAGGTGCGCGCGCGTTCCGATTCAAAAATAGGGATAACCCTAGCTCGCGAAGCACACTGCGCAGTCGCGCAACCCATTTCCCCAACCTCCATCTTCTTCTTCTTCTCGCCCCCAACTGTCATCGCAGCAGCAGCACCGGCCGCCGCCGCGCCATCATCACCGCCGGCCACTCGCCCTCAACTTCTCTTCCCCTTTCACCACCACCCGTTCTCTCTCTCTCTCTCTCACTCCTCTCTTCCTCCTCCCGGCCAAACCACCACCACCGCCGCCGCAGCCATCACTGCCTTCCCCTCTCTTCCCTTCTCTCTTGCTCCTCTGACCTTCTCACTCCTCTCACCCATCCCACCGTCCCTCCTCCCCTCAGTTTCTCAAACCACCGCGCCAGCCGTCCTCCCCGCCACCGTTCACGGCGGTGCCAGGTTCTGCCCCTGCCCTATCATCGTCCCCCCTTTCCATTTTCAGTTTTTCCCGGCTCCCAGGTTCCTGCTCCATTTCTGTTCTTTCTTTTTCTGTTTTTCCTTTTTATTTGTTCATTTATGTTAGTTCCTGGAATTGCATGTTAGTTAGTTCGGCTTAGAATTTTGTATGTTAGGTTAGATAGATATAATTGCTGTTAGGTAGCTAGGGCTGGATAGATGATTCTAGGCCTGATAATTGCTCCGTATGTGCATATTTGCTGCTTGCTTCCGTGGGTACAGTATGTTGGTTTTGGGTTGATATTCCATACAATATGTGTTGCAAATAATATCTGTTTGCTGCTGTGCGTGATTGATGCTATTTTTGTGCTAATTGTGCTATTTTGCTATCCGGGAACGTCCAATTTTAAGCCGGAATGCTGCCCAATTTTCAAGAAAATTAGTTTCATCTTGATCTTTATTTCAATTTTGGGCAAATTTCCGTTTCCTTTTTGATTTCCCGGACTCGCATCGATCATCATGAACATAAACCACAACTTTTCTTTTCATTACGCATAAATATCATTATATCACTAGCCTACTTTTCTAACTTACTAACTTCTTTAACCATTCCACTTCCACTCACCTTTAACCGTCTTTAACAAATTCCTCCAACTATATGATGATATTATTGCCTTGTGAATATGAGTTGTTGACTTTAATGAAGCTTGCATTTTTTTTGGTTTACTTGTTCACTTTTGCATATTCATTGCAACATCATGATTGTTCTTTGTCATTTATGACCTGACCATGTTTTTTTTTGTTACATGCTAAATGTTTTATATATTCTATCACATTTTTCAGGATGTCGGATAAAGGCAAAGCCATAGCCACCGCCTCTAAGAAGAGAAAACACTCTACCCCCTCCATTCCTTCCATCTACAAGAACTATGCTAAGAATCCATTGCATGACGAGGATAAAGAGAATCAGCAGTTGCCTTCTACCAATCCAGACAAATTCCCCAATCTCTACTGTGAGCTTCGGTTCTCTAGATATCGAACAACGAAGCTAAATATTGAGAAGAAGTTGCTCCTACCTAATGATGTGAGACGGCGCCTTACCGGTCGGATCCTTGAGTTAGGTATTGACTTTGTTGACCGGGATTTGGGTGACATAAATATATCTTGGGTGAAGGAATTCTACTGCAACTTCTTCCGTCCGACCTTGGATTCAGTTCAGGTGCGGGGTAGAGAGATTATGGTCACCGAGACCGCCATTGGGGAGGCATTACATTGCCGACACATTCTGCATGACCAGTGTGCCCATCATCAGGCTGAGATAGCCATCCATACCATGACTTTTGATTACGAGGCGCTTCGGCGCGTGATTGGGATACCGGATGCTTTATGGGTTATGGATGCGGGCAACACCAAGCCAAAGGGGATGTTATTCACTCATTTGACTAGGGAGGCCAGGACTTGGCAGATGATCTTCGCCCACTACGTCCTGCCTACCACCCACTTTTCTGAGGTCCCCATGGAGATGCTTCTGCTGATCGGGTGTGTTATGGAGGGGAAGGATGTCTCCTTCCCTAGACTTATCCGACAGTGCATGTGGCGGGCGCATATTCGTGGCCTACTTCCATTTCCTACATTGGTCACGAGTATGGCAGCCTTAGCTGATGTCCCGTGGTCAGATGATGATGTGCGACCACCACCAGCTGATGCAGATGACATGGAGGTTACTATCCCCTGGGGTGTTTGGGTGCACGAGAAGCCACCTGCTAGACGCCGCTCTCGGGCTAGAGCTGTCATAGGGACACCTTCACCACCAGCCCCTGCAGCTAGCCCATCATCTTCTACACCCACAGCCCCTTCACCATCTACAGGCCCTCCAGCAGCACCTGAGCCTACCTATCTCCTGGTCCAGCGTCTCTTCCGGTTCTTGGAGCGAGAGCGACACCATGTCAGACGCCGTTTGGATCGGATGGACCAGGCACTTATCTCTCTGGGCGCTGAGCTACCTCCGCTTCCCGATTCTCCGGCCTCCGATGAGCTGGATCCTCAGGAGGAGGACGCGGAGGCACCGGTTCAGCAGGATGCCCCTGACACTACAGAGCCACCTCAGGCACAGGAGACTCAGCCGGTCCCACAGCCACAGTCAGAGCCAGAGCCTATCGTTGTACCTCCCACTGATCCTCCGGTTTAGCATCGAGGACGATGCTTGATTTTAAGTGTGGGGAGGGCACCTGTAGCATTATCTGGGAACCGGTGAACTTTTCAGCCTAGTTATCCTATTTTGCACATCTTTGTATATATTTTGATGCCATTTCTAGTTTGCTTTGGATACTTTTATTGCTTATTTTGGATCTTAGATATTTTGATGCTTTTGGATATTTTTAGATCTTTTGGATGATAGATTCCGTACTTTTAGTTGGATTCTTCTTTATACATTTTGTTTATCTTTATTTTTAGTTTGCGGTTGTGATTAGAAATCATGTTTTAAGTGAAACTTAGGCACCCTTTTTGCATAATATATTGGTTCTAAGTGAAAATGGAAAGGGTGAACTAAGAAAATTTTTGAACTTTTCAATCACAACAATGCTTAGTCAAACATTGAGATTTTTCGAGAAGTTTAAATATAGGGCTTTAACCCAATTGATTGGAAGAGAATTTTTGAAACTTGCTTGAATTTCATACCTTGTGAAGCATGTATTGAATTGAGAACACAAGCTTGTGAGACTTGAGCCTATTGAAGTGGGTACATTTTATAACCACTTATTTTCCATTCTTGTGTGAAATTGTTCTCTTTCCATGATTGTGATCCTTGATTTGCTTGATTCTATATATCCGTTTATTTCTTGTGTTTATGCATTTATATGATTGAGGCCATTATTTCATTTGCCACTTAACCAAATAGCCAACCTTTTACTCTCCATTGTTAACCAATTTTGAGCCTATGCTTAACCAACTCATTCTTATTTTAGCACATTACAGGCCTAAGGCGGAAAACCAATGAAAAGTCCTTGTTTGGATCTTTGATTGACCTAGGCTAGTGAGAGTGTTTTATTATTCAAAGTTGGTGAGGCTTGGGAACATTGGATAGGGTAAAGGGGGTAGTACACTTTTATGTTTAGGAATTGGGTACATACTCATGTATTGATTAAATGTAGAAACCTTATGCATTGATGTTCTTGTATTTAGTTTGAAGGGAGAAAAAGAAAAAAAATATATAAAGAAAAGAAAAAAAAAAGAGAAAAATAAAATGAAAGAAAAAAAAAAGAAAAAAAAAGAAGAAAAAAATTAATAAAAGGGGACAAAATGCCCCAAAGTGAAGTCAATAAAAAGGAATCAATGCATAAGTGTTGAGAGATGGAAAGAAAATGCATGAGTATGTAAGAAAAAGTGAAGAATGGGTAGTTAGAATAGCTCACATTTGTATAGGTCATTAAATAGGTTAGGTGGGAAAGTCTATGCTAATCAAAGATTCAAATCCTAGTCCACTTGACCATAAATGGTCCTACCTTGACCCTAACCACATTACAACCTAAATGAAAGACCTCATGATGAATGTATGCATGCATTGAATAAGTGTTGATTGTTAGAAGAAAATCAAATTTTGGAAAACATGATTAGAAGAGAATTGAGTGAATTAACCCTTAAACACTTGAGTGAATAGAGCGGATACACATCCGGTGAGGGTTCAAAAGTTCAATCACATGTGTTCACCCATATTATCTATATTCTTGCAAAGTTTGAACTCTTTTTGACAATTCAATACAATTGTGGTTTGGACTTAGTTCCTATATGCCTAGCTCTTGTGCTTATGCGTGCTCTCTTGGGAATTGATTTGTTTGAACTAAGCATTTCCAATTGCTTTAGATAATTGCATTTAGATAGGACTCATATAGTTTAGTTGCATTCAGTAAATGTCATAACCCTTAGTTCCTTCTTATTTTAGCATGAGGACATGCTAAGGCTTAAGTGTGGGGAGGTTGACAAACCCCAATTTGACGGTTTGTTTTGCATTGAATTTAGAGTATTTTGATAACCTTTTGTCACATTTAGCCTAGGAATTAGCATGATTTTGTTATCTCTCCCATATTTGTGCTTAAGTGTAAAAACATGCTTTTTAAGCCTTATTTTGATGAATTCCAGTTCCTCTTTGATTCCATAAGATGCCTTGATGTGTTTGCTAGTAATTCCAGGATTGAAATAGGCTAGGCATGGATCAAAGGAAGCAAGGAAGGAAGAATACAAGTGGAGAGAAGCATAAAAAGTCAAAGAAGCAAAGTCAGCCATGCACGCGCACGCGCACAAGGCGCTCGCGCGCACATCGCAGAATTAGCCAGGGACGCGCACGCGTACCGTGCGCGCACGCGTCGATGAGGGCACATGACCTCACTAATGCAACACGTGCCTGGCGATTTGAGAGGGTTTCTGAACCCATTTTTGGCGCCAAATTGCTAAGGGAAAGGAATAAAAGGATGAAGGATTAAGGGGAAGGCATCATCATTGTTATAACCATCACTTCCAACCACTAATCACTTTAGTTTAGAGTTTTAGAGAGAGAAGCTCTCACTTCTCTCTAGAATTAGGATTAGGATTAGGTTTAGTTCTTAGATCTAGGTTTTAATCCTTGCTTTCTTCCACTTCTATCTCTCAATTCTTTGTTGCTACATTCATCTTCTTCCATCCTTTGATTGTAATTTCCTTTATGTTGTTCTTATACTTTGTTGTAGATCTAGTATTGTTCATTCCATTTTCTTTCAATTCAATAAGAGGTAATTCATAATAAATGTGTCTTCTTTGCTTTTCTATTGTTGATCTCTTGTTTTTGTAGTTGTAGATTCCTTTAATTCTTGCAATTAATAATGTTTACTTCTATTGCACTCTATGTGTTTGTTGAAATGCTTCTTTTAGTTTTAGTGTAGGTTTTGTTCCTCTTGGCCTAGGTAGAGTAATTAGTGACACTTGAGTTATCTAATTCCTTTGTTGATTGATAATTGGAGAGATTGCTAATTGGTTTGGAGTGCACTAAAGCTAGTCTTTCCTTGGGAGTTGGCTAGGACTTGTGGCTCAAGTCAATTCATCCACTTGACTTTCCTTTAATTAGTAAGGGTTAACTAAGTGGTAGCAATGAACAATTCTCATCACAATTGAGAAGGATAACTAGGATAGAACTTCTAGTTCTCACACCTTGCCAAGAGCCTTTTATAGTTGTTAGTTTATTTTCATTGCCATTTACTTTTCATGCTTCTTATCCAAAACCCCAAAATAACCCATAACCAATAACAAGACACTTTATTGTAATTCCTAGGGAGAACGACCCGAGGTCCAATACTTCGGTTTATAAATTTTAGGGGTTTGTACTAGTGACAAACAACTTTTTGTATGAAAGGATTAGTGATTGGTTTAGAAACTATACTTTACAACGAGATTTCATTAGTGAAATTCTAAACCGTCAAAAATCCGTTCGTCACTCAGCTGGTGGATCTATCCACATGAGAAAGACAATTGAAGAGGCTCAAGAGCTCATTGATACAGTTGCCAAGAATCAACATCTGTACCTAAGCAGTGACCCTTCCATGAAAGAAGAGGTTAAGACAGCAACTGCTGAACTCAGTCCTGTAAAACAAGCTGCTGAATTCAATCAGCAGTTGGACTTTCTAACAAGGCAGCTAGCCGAATTTAAAGATAGGCTGCAAGAGACAAGAATGGCAAATATACATATGGAAGAACAGTTTAGGCAAACAAAGCAATAGCTATCAAGACAAATAACAGAAGAATGCCAAGCAGTTCAATTAAGAAGTGGGAAAACATTAAATAACCCACCTCAAGGTAGCAAAAAGCCAAGAAATGAGCAAACCACCCAAGATTCACCTGAGGACAGTAAGAGCCCAGGGAAAAATAATTCTGGCGCTAAAACGCCAGAAAATTGGTGGAAGGCTGGCGCTGAACGCCCAGACCATGGCCAAAACTGGCGTTCAACGCCAGAAACAAAGCAGGATTGGCGTTCAACGCCAGAAATGGGCAAGGATCTGGCATTGAACGCCCAAAATGGGCAGGATCTGGCGCTGAACGCCCAAAATGGGCACAATTCTGGCGTTCAGACGCCAAGAACAGACAAGGAGTTGGCATCTAACGTCACTCCAGTTTCTAACTCTGGCACTCAATTGCCAGTGAGGGATCAGACACACACAAATGCTGATAACAACCCCTCTAAAAAGGCTTCTTCAACCACTTCTGTAGGCAGTAAATCTACAGCAACTAAGGTTGAAGAATATAAAGCCAAGATACCTTATCCTCAAAAACTCCGGAAAGAGGAGCAGGATAAGCAATTTGCTCGCTTTGCAGATTACCTCAGGACTCTTGAAATAAAGATTCCATTTGCAGAAGCATTTGAGCAAATACCTTCTTATGCCAAGTTCATGAAAGAGATCTTGAGTCATAAAAAGGATTGGAGAGAAACAGAAAGAGTTCTCCTCACTGAAGAATGCAGTGCAATCATTCTGAAAAGCTTTCCTGAGAAGCTCAAAGATCCTGGGAGTTTTCTGATACCATGCATATTAGAAGGTCAATGCACCAAGACAGCTTTATGCGATCTTGGGGCAAGCATCAACCTAATACCTGCATCCACTATCAGAAAGCTTGGCTTAACTGAAGAAGTTAAACCAACCAGGATATGTCTCCAACTTGCTGATGGTTCCACAAAATACCCATCAGGCGTGATTGAAGACATGATTGTCAGAGTTGGGCCATTCGCCTTTCCCACTGACTTTGTTGTGTTGGAAATGGAGGAGCACAAGAGTGCTACTCTCATTCTAGGAAGACCCTTCCTAGCAACTGGACGATCCCTCATTGACGTCCAACAGGGGGAAATAACCCTGAGAGTCAATGATGATGAGTTTAAGTTGAACGCTGTCAAAGCCATGCAGCATCCTGACACATCAAAAGACTGCATGAAAGTTGATCTTATTGACTCTTTGGTAGAAGAGATCAACATGGCTGAGAGTCTCGAATCAGAGTTGGAAAACATCTTTAAAGATGTTCAGCCTGATTTAGAGGATTCAGAGGACATGAAAGAGCCTCTGAAAATTTTTCTGGAAGAAGAAAAACCTCCTAAACCCGAGCTCAAGCCATTACCACCATCCTTGAAATATGCATTTCTGGGAGAAGGTGACACTTTTCCAGTGATCATAAGCTCTGCCTTAAATTCACAGGAAGAGGAAGCACTTATTCAAGTGCTAAGGACACACAAGACAGCTCTTGGGTGGTCCATAGGTGACCTTAAGGGCATAAGCCCAGCTAGATGCATGCACAAAATCTTATTGGAAGATAATGCCAAACCAGTGGTTCAACCACAGAGGCGGCTAAATCCAGCCATGAAGGAAGTGGTGCAGAAAGAGGGTCACCAAATTACTAGAGGCTGGGATTATTTATCCTATTTCTGATAGCCCCTGGGTGAGCCCTGTCCAAGTCGTCCCAAAAAAGGGAGGCATGACAGTGATTCATAATGAAAAAAATGAACTGGTTCCTACAAGAACAGTTACAGGGTGGCGCATGTGTATTGACTACAGAAGGCTCAATACAGCCACCAGAAAGGATCATTTTCCTTTACCATTCATAGACCAGATGCTAGAAAGACTAGCAGGTCATGATTATTACTGCTTTTTGGATGGCTACTCAGGCTATAACCAGATTGCAGTAGATCCCCAGGATCAAGAGAAAACAGCATTCACATGTCCATCTGGAGTGTTTGCTTATAGAAGGATGCCATTTGGGCTGTGTAATGCGCCTGCAACCTTCCAGAGATGCATGCTCTCTATTTTCTCTGATATGGTGGAAAAATTTCTGGAAGTCTTCATGGATGACTTCTCAGTATATGGAGACTCATTCAGCTCCTGTCTTGATCACCTGAAACTTGTTCTGAAAAGATGCCAAGAGACCAACCTAGTTTTAAACTGGGAAAAATGTCACTTCATGGTGACTGAAGGGATTGTTCTTGGGCATAAAATTTCAAACAAGGGAATAGAGGTGGATCAAGCAAAAATAGAGGTAATTGAAAAATTACCACCACCTGCCAATGTTAAGGCAATCAGAAGCTTTCTGGGGAACGCAGGATTCTATAGGAGGTTTATAAAAGATTTCTCAAAAATCGCAAAAACCTCTAAGCAATCTGCTAGCTGCTCACACGCTATTTGTGTTTGACACAGAGTGCCTGCAGGCGTTTGAAACGCTGAAAGCTAAGCTGGTCACAGCACCAGTCATTTCTGCACCAGACTGGACATTACCATTTGAGCTAATGTGTGATGCCAGTGATCACGCCATTGGTGCAGTATTGGGACAGAGGCATGACAAGCTTCTGCACGTCATTTATTATGCCAATCGCGTTCTAAATTATGCCCAGAAAAATTACACAACCACAGAAAAAGAATCACTTGCAGTGGTTTACGCCATTGACAAGTTCAGATCATACTTAGTAGGATCAAAAGTGATTGTGTATACTGATCATGCTGTTCTTAAATATCTACTCACAAAGCAGGATTCAAAACCCAGGCTCATTAGATGGGTGTTGCTTCTGCAAGAGTTTGATATAGAAATAAGAGACAGAAAAAGGACAGAGAACCAAGTGGCTGATCATCTATCCTGGATAGAGCCAATAGAAGAGACGCCCCTCCCCTCTCTTGAGATCTCTGAGACTTTTCCAGATGAGCATTTATTTGCCATTCAGGAAACACCATGGTTTGCCGATATTGCAAACTATAAAGCTGCAAGGTTCATACCCAAGTAGTACAACAGGATACAAAAGAAAAAATTAATTACTGATGCAAAGTACTACTTGTGGGATGAACCTTATCTCTTTAAGAGATGTGCAGACGGAATAATCCGTAGGTGTGTGCCTAGAGAAGAAGCACAGAAGATCCTGTGGCATTGCCACGGATCTCAGTATGAAGGCCATTTCGGAGGTGAGCGAACAGCCACCAAGGTCCTCCAATGTGGCTTCTATTGGCCCACACTCTATAAAGACTCTCGAGAGTTTGTACGTAACTGTGACAGTTGCCAAAGAGCTGGCAATCTGCCTCATGGTTACGCCATGCCTCAACAAGAAATCTTGGAGATTGAGTTATTTGACGTATGGGGAATTGACTTCATGGGACCTTTCCCACCATCATACTCAAACACTTATATTCTGGTGGGAGTTGATTATGTATCAAAATGGGTTGAGGCCATTGCCACACCCACCAATGATACTAAAACAGTGCTGAAGTTCCTCCAGAAACATATCTTTAGCAGGTTCGGTGTCCCTAGAGTACTAATCAGTGATGGGGGCACCCACTTCTGCAATAAACAGCTTTACTCTGCCATGGTTCGGTATGGGATTCGCCACAAGGTGGCTACTCCATATCATCCACAAACTAATGGGCAAGCTGAAGTCTCTAACAGAGAATTAAAGAGAATCCTGGAACGGACAGTAAGTACCCGTAGAAAGGATTGGGCACAGAGCTTGGATGATGCTCTGTGGGCTTACAGAACAGCATTCAAGACCCCTATAGGGACCTCTCCATACCAACTCGTGTATGGTAAGGCATGTCACCTGCCCGTGGAACTGGAACATAAAGCCTACTGGGCAACCAGATTCCTAAACTTTGATGCCAAATTAGCAGGAGAAAAACGATTGCTCCAGCTTAATGAGCTAGAGGAATTCAGATTCACAGCTTTCGAAAATGCCAAGCTTTATAAAGAGAAATAAAAAAAGTGGCATGACAGAAAGCTATCATCTAGAATCTTTGAACCAGGACAGAAGGTTCTGTTGTTTAACTCTAGACTCAGGCTATTCCCCGGGAAACTGAAATCTCGGTGGAGGGGACCATACGTGATTACAAGTGTATCACCATATGGTTATGTGGAGCTTCAAGATATTGATTCTGATAAGAAGTTCATTGTCAATGGACAGAGAATCAAGCACTATCTTGAAGGCAGCATTGAGCAAGAGTGCTCAAGGCTGAAGCTAGATTAAAAGCTCAGCAAGGTCCAGCTAAAGACAATAAAGAAGCGCTTGCTGGGAGGCCCAGCCATGGGGCAACAATCCTCTAAGCATTTTGCCCTATTTTTATTTTTATTTGTTTATATAAAGTTCACTGACACTAAGGTGAGGAATCATTTGTATAAGTCCACAGAGTTACAGAAGGACTCGGCACACAAAACAGAGAAAAAGAGCTCACTTGCAAGAAAACGCCAGTAATGGTAGCAATCTGGGCGTTCAACGCCAGAAATGGGCACCCACTGGGCGTTGAACACCAGTAATGGCAGCAGCTGGGCGTTGAACGCCCAGGAGAGCAGCATTTGGGCGTTGAACGCCCAAAACAGGCAGTGTTTGGGCGTTCAAACGCCAGGATGATGGGGAGGAGGCAAGTTCATTTTTCTTCATTTTTTTTCATTC
Source organism: Arachis ipaensis (assembly GCF_059453495.1). Taxonomy (NCBI): domain Eukaryota; kingdom Viridiplantae; phylum Streptophyta; class Magnoliopsida; order Fabales; family Fabaceae; genus Arachis; species Arachis ipaensis. Next base: position 24,949,660 of record NC_142441.1, on the reverse strand, counting down.
CAATCTTGATTTTCTTACTTCAATTAATGATTTCTTACATAAACTTGTTAAGAACCTTGATTTCTAAATTCCATAATTTCTAAAAACCCTACCTTAAAAATATCAAATATATCTTAATCCATAAGCACCAACCCTCTTTGCAAATTCAATCCAACTCTTTTCAAAAATTTTTTTTACAAATCTATCTTTTCAACTCATCAATATCTTTTTCAAAACCTCCACTTTATCTTTTTCAAAATCTAAATCTATCTTTTTCAAAAATCTTTCATATCCCTCAATTTTAAACTATATCTTCTCTTATCATATCTTCTATCTTATCTTTTCCAAATAAATCTTTTTATCATATCTTTATCTCTTTTTTTTCGAAAACCCACCCTCCCTCCCTATAAATTTGAGTTCGGCCTCCCTCCCCTCCCATCAACAATTGCACCTAGCTCTCCTTCTATCCCTCTCCTTTCTTTTCTTTTGCTTGAGGACAAGCAAACCTCCAAGTTTGGTGTGTTTATCCGCGATCACTAAGATCATGGCTCCCAAAGGAAAACAACCCACTCCAAGAGGCAAGAAAGAGAGCGTTCCAAAACCACTTTGGAATCAAGGGAAGTTCTTATCTAAAGAACATTCAGACCATTATAACAAAATAATGGGTCTGAGATCAGTGATCCCGGAAGTTAGATTCGATCTGAAAGAAGATGAATATCCAGAGATCCAAGAGCAAATTCGAATCAGGAACTGGGAAGTCCTAGCTAATCCTGAAACGAAAGTGGGAAGGAATATGGTCCAGGAGTTCTATGCTAATATGTGGCAGACTGACAAGCAAAAACTATCTGGAACTGCTTTCTATGAATATCAGACCATGGTCAGAGGAAAGATTGTTCATACCATCCCTGATAAGATCAGAGAGATCTTAAAGCTACCTCAGCTGAAAGACGATCCAGACTCCTTTAACAGAAGAATGATGAGAACAGACAAGGGCCTGGATAAGATTCTAGAGGACATATGTATCCCTGGAGCCAGGTGGACCACCAACACAAAGGGTGTCCCAAATCAACTCAAGAGAGAGGATCTCAAACCAGTCGCCAAAGGATGGCTGGACTTCATTGGGCATTCTCTATTGCCTACTAGCAACTGTTCTGAAGTCACAGTTAAAAGAGCAGTGATGATCCATTGCATCATGATGGGAAAGGAAGTAGAGGTTCATCAGCTAATCTCAGCTGAATTCTACAAAATTGCTAACAAAAATTCTAAAGAGGCCAGGCTGGCTTATCCAAGCGTGATTTCTTTGCTCTGCAAGGACGCCGGAGTAAGAATGGGAATAACTGAGTATATCTCAATTGAGAAACCAATCACCAAAGCATCAATGGAAAAACAACAAGCGCAGGAGGATCCCACCAAGAAGAAAACACAGGAATTTCTCCCAGAAATCCCTCAATCTGAATACTGGGAGTATCTTGAGACGTCTGTCACCAAGATACGGGAAGCTATGGAGCAAATAATAAAAGAACAGAAGGAACACAGTCAAATGCTGACCTATATGTTTAAAGAACAAGAAGAGCAAGGGCGTGACTTAAGGGAATTGAAGCGCCAGAAGTTATCTCTTGAAGAATCAAGCACCCCACGGATCAGAGGAACACCTATTTCCCAGAACAAAGGTTGTTAAATTCCAATCTCTGCTTTAACTCTGTGATAGTGTCATTATAAAAGTTCACCTTAGGAGTCATATAGTAGTAATTAGTATCTATTTTGATTTTATCTCCAATTAAGCTATAGTTTATTTTTCTCATCATCATCAAACATGAATAAAATAGTAGATCTTTTGAATAAGATGCAATAAAATTTCGAGTTTTTAATAAGAGAAATTCTAATTAGTTACATGTGGTGGCAATGCTTTCTGTCTTCTGAATGAATGCTTGAACAGTGCATATGTCTTTTGAATTTGTTGTTTAAGACTGTTAAATATGTTGGCTCTTGAAAGAATGATGAACATGAAACATGTTATTGATAATCTGAAAAATCATAATAATGATTCTTGAAGCAAGAAAAAGCAGCATAGAACAAAGCTTGCAGAAAAAAAAAGAGAAGAGAGAGAAAGCAAGCAGAAAAAGCCAAAGCTCTTAAAACCAAAAGGCAAGAGCAAAAAGCCAATAGCCCTTAAAACCAAAAGGCAAGGGCAATAAAAAGGATCCCAAGGCTTTGAGCATCAGTGGATAGGAGGGCCTAAGGGAATAAAATCTTGGCCTAAGCGGCTAAACCAAGCTGTCCCTAGCCATGTGCTTGTGGCGTGAAGGTGTCAAGTGAAAACTTGAGACTGAGCGGTTAAAGTCAAGGTCCAAAGCAAAAAGAAGAGTGTGCTTAAGAACTCTGGACACCTCTAATTGTGGACTTTAGCAAAGCTGAGTCACAATCTAAAAGGTTCACCCAATTATGTGTCTGTGGCATTTATATATCCGGTGGTAATACTGGAAAACAAAGTGCTTAGGGCCACGGCCAAGACTCATGAAATAGCTGTGTTCAAGAATCATCATACTAAAATAGGAGAATCAATAACACTATCTGAATTCTAAGTTCCTATAGATGCCAATCACTCTGAGCTTCAATGGATAAAGTGAGATGCCAAAACTGTTCGGAAGCAAAAAGCTACTAGTCCCGCTCATCTAATTAGAATCTGAGCTTCACTCAAAAACTCTGAGATATTATTGCTTCTCAACCTATTAGTCTTCTATTTTATTTGTCTAGTTGCTTGAGGACAAGCAACAGTTTAAGTTTGGTGTTGTGATGAGCGGATATTTTATACGCTTTTTTGGGTTAATTTCATATAGTTTTTAGTATGTTTTAGTTAGTTTTTAGTTTATTTTCATTAGTTTTTAGGAAAAATTCATATTTCTGGACTTTACTATGAGTTGTGTGTTTTTCTGTAATTTCAGGTATTTTTCTGGCTAAAATTAAGGGAGCTGAGCAAAAATCTGATTCAGGCTGAAAAAGGACTGCTGATGCTGTTGGATTCTGACCTCCCTGCACTCAAAGTGGATTTTCTGGAGCTAAAGAATTTGAAATGGAACACTTCCAATTGCGTTGGAAAGTAGACATCCAGGGCTTTCCAGCAATATATAATAGTCTATACTTTGCTCAAGGATAGACAATGTAAACTGGCGTTCAACGCCAGTTCTCTGCCCAATTCTGGCGTCCAACGCCAGAAAAGGATTAAAAGTTGGAGTTCAACGCCAGAAATGGATCCAAACCTGGCGTTGAACGCCCAAAACAGCCTTGTGCACGTGAAATGTTTAAATCTCAGCCCAGCACACACCAAGTGGGCCCCATAAGTGGATCTCTGCACCATCTGTCATAGTCTACTCACTTTTTGTAAACCTAGGCTACTAGTTTAGTATTTAAACAACTTTTAGAGACTTATTTTGTATCTCATGACATTTTAGATATGAACTTTGTACTCTTTGACGGCATGAGTCTCTAAACTCCATTGTTGGGGGTGAGGAGCTCTGTTGTGTCTCGATGAAGTAATGCAAGTATTTCTGTTTTCCATTCAAACACGCTTGTTCCTATCTAAGATGTTCATTCGCGCTTAACTGTGATGAAGGTGATGATCCATGACATTCATCACCTTCCTCAAACGATGAACGTGTGCCTGACAACCACCTCCGTTCTATATCCGATTGAATGAGTATCTCTTAGATTCCTTAATCAGAATCTCTGTGGTATAAGCTAGAACTGATGGCGGCATTCATGAGAATCCGGAAAGTCTAAACCTTGTCTATGGTATTCCGAGTAGGATTCAATGATCGAATGACTGTGACGAGCTTCAAACTCGCGAGTGCTGGGCGTTAGTGACAGACGCAAAAGGATGAAGAATCCTATTCCAGTATGATCGAGAACCGACAGATGATTAGCCGTGCTGTGACAGAGCATGTGAGCATATTCTTCACTGAGAGGATGGGATGTAGCCATTGACGACGGTGATTCCCTACATACAGCTTGCCATAGGAGGACGTGCGTGCGTGAATTAGAAGACAGAGAAAAGCAGAGATTCAGAAGACAAAGCATCTCCAAAACTCCAACATATTCTCCATTACTGCATAATAAGTAACCTTTAATTTATGCTCTCTTGGTTATTCGCAATTCAACTGATAAACATAATTGACTTCCTGACTAAGATTTACAAGATAACCATAGATTGCTTCAAACCAACAATCTCTGTGGGATTCGAACCTTACTCACGTGAGGTATTACTTGGACGACCCAGTGCACTTGCTGGTTAGTGGTACGAGTTGTGAAAAGTGTGATTCACAAATTGTGCACCACCTAGCCGTGTAACCAGGTAAGGAAACGGGAGGGTGCCTCGTACGTGGGCCCTGGCCATATAGTGCCGGATAAAACGAGGTAAGTATATGTCCTTACCCTCCAGCACACACCAAAGGAGGGTGATCATGGTAGCCGGGATCTCCATCTCGTGAGTACTCGGCATCACAAAATTACTCAAGATCTGATGCCATAGCCGAGCCTCATCGTTCAAGTACACTCTCTTGATCCCTCTAGGCATAGTGGTGTTCTGACCCATCTCCCAAGGAACAGCAGGGTCGAGAGCTATCCGTGCCTTTACGGCATCCTAATCAAACAGCATCTGGCCCATGTCCTCCTCAGCCTGTGCAAAACCATCTGGCTGATCGGACTTGGTTGGGAGCTGGAGAATGGTCTCTATGGCTTCCTCTGTGACTAGAATTTGCTTTCCCCTCAGGTTCACTGCATCAAGGGTAGTAAGGTAGTAGTTGCAATAGAATTCCCTGACCCAAGATGCATTGACCTCTGTCAGTGGTCTCTCCAGAAAGAACCAGCCCCTTTGCTTGATTTGCTCAGTAGTGTATTGCTGGAGGGCCTCTGAAATCTTCAAGGTACGTTTCAGGTATAGATTTCTGGAGTTTGCAAAAGCCGGGTACTTCAGCTCACAGTACCGGTTTGCAAATTTTATAGGATTGTTTGCAGGAAGCAGCTGGTTAGCTTTCTCCTGCGGTGTGAAGTTCTTCTCCCGCCATGATGAATCATGCATTAGAGCAATGATGGGCTGGGAGGATTCTCCTCTTTTGCGTTTGCCGGTGGCTTTGCCTTTACCTTTCCTCTGTGAGGTAGACATCCTGAAAAACAGAAAATCAGGAATGGATAAAAAAAATAGGAAAGCAAATAGGCAATTAAACAAAGGAAACTCAAAGCGGTAAGGGAGAAATAGAATAAGGAAAATGAGTAATTGAAATGTGATTGAATGAATGTTAAATGGAAAGAAAATAAGCAATATGCCATGGTTAGAAAGTTAGAGGAAAGTGAAAATAATCAGAAAAGAGACCAAAAGGGTTAGTATGGTTAGGATTTGAAAAAGAAGTTAGTAAATTAAAATCAGTGAGTTAGGAAGGTAAGTGGCATAGAAAAATTCCATATAACAAGGATTCACAGGTAAGAATAGAAGTACTCATAATTGAACAAGCAGTTTATGAACCAGGAAATCAAAAAGGATGAGAAGATCTGCCATAGCATTCATGTAGTGGTTTGGGTAAAGCAGAGTAAAATAAATTTCAGAAATTCCAAACCAAAACATGAATGAAAACAAAATTAAAAAAATTTGGGCAGCATTCCGGCTAAAATTGGGTTGTCCTGGAAAATAAACAGCAATTTAATCAGTTCATATGAATTAAAAAAAATCAAGCTGCATGTACATAGATATAAAATAAACATAAAAACTCAATGTAAACAGCAGCAACATACAAGAAAGTAGCATATGAATCATGATTATAGCAGCAACAGATTTGCACATAGGATAACACAGAAGTAAGAACAGTGCAAGTAAACAAACCTAGATCCACTAACCACAGCCTAAGCTACCTAACAACCTAAAAATCCACTACAACATGCAAGTCTAGCTATCCTAATTATGAACATAAACGGAATAAAAAATACAGAAAAGTTACGAACAGATAAAAAAAATTGGTTGCGTGTTGCGGAACCTGGGAAGCGGAAGGGGTTGAACAGGGAAGAAGGTGGCTGCGGCGGCGTCCGGCGCGGTGGCGGGGTGCAGCGTCTGGGTGGCGGCGGAGGGGGTTGGTGGCGGAGAAAGGGTTTAGGTTAAGTGTTGGAGAAAGAGGATAGGGGTGGGAGGTGGGGGTTGGGGTTGCTGGCTGAGGGGGTGGGGCGCGGTGGTGGCGGCGAGCAGCGGTGGAAAGGGGAGGAGAGAGGAAGAAGGAAGGAGAGAGAAGGGGAGGGGGTGGTACGGCGGCAGTGGCGGGTCGGCGGTGGCGTCTGGGTGATGGTGCGGTGGCGGCTGGAAGGTGGTGGGTGGTGGCTGGAGGGAGAGGAGGCAGAGAAGGGGAAGAGGGTTGGGGGTGAGGGCTGCGCGACTGATAGGGTTCGCGGGCTGGGGGGTTATATTTTCGAATCCACGCGGCCGCGTGGGGCACGCGGTCGCGTGGTTGGGACGAGAATGGGAGTGATGCGATCGCGTGGGTGCGCGATCGCATGAGAGGGGGGAAAGAAGGGTGACGCGATCGCATGGGTCGCGCGATCGCGTCGCTGGAAGTCGTGCTAAACGCACGACTCCAGTGCCGTTTTAGCGCAACTCTCTGTATCCTTTTGGGGCGATGTGCAATCCATGCGACGCGATCGCGTCGCTCACGCGGTCGCGTGGGATTGGTATTGGGTAAGTGACACGATCGCATGGGGCATGCGATCGCGTGGGCCAATTTGTGCGAAACGCACAAGGGCCGCACGATTCCAGCCCAACTTTCTGTTCGTTGGATCCTTACGCCGATATATATATCACGTGGCCGCGTAGGTCACGCGGTCGCATGGGTAGTGTTTTTCGCGATATGACGCGATCGCATGGGGCACGCGGTCGCGTCGTGCAACCTTTTTTTTTATATGCATGAAAAGTGCAGAATGCAATGACTATCATGGATGCTTATGCATGATTCCAGGTTTAATAAATTAAAATGAAAAAGGAAAAATGAAAGCAATTAACAAGAAATAAATTGAAAAAGAAGCGACCATACCATGGTGGGTTGTCTCCCACCTAACACTTTTAGTTAAAGTCCTTAAGTTGGACATTGGAAGAGTATCTTGTTATGGTGGCTTGTGTTTAAATTCGTCCAAAAATCTCCACCAGTGCTTGGAATGCCAATAGCCTCCGGGGTCCCAAACTAGGCATGTAAAGCTTCTGCGCAGCTCTGAACAGATATCCAGCCTCCCGGGATGACGAATGTCAGAACATAATCCATGATCCCAAGCTGTGTTTTTAGATCCGCCTCCGTTTTGATTTGTAAGTTTCCATTCGGGCGGGTTAAAGAGTAGAATCTCACCGTGGCGACCAAACGTTCTCCGTGATCCATGTAATTGAGCACGATACCAATCTGTGTACTTCGAGGTGAAGCGTGGAACCTTATTGAACCTGGTGCACCAGCTCTGAATACGAGCCATTTCCCTCTTACTCTTAAAGCCGCAGAGAACTCTAAGCTGGCCATCTGTTTCAAGCAAACCATATTCAAGTGAATAAGTAAAATTATAAGTTAAGGATTGTACCCACTTGAAGCTTGTATTGGGTGGTAATGGCCTTGGGACAGGTGTTTTTGGTGGTTCTGCGAGTTCCGTTTCCTTGTGTTCTTCTGTGAATTCTTCGACTTCCTTGCAAAGATCTTCAATTGTATCTGTATCCTGGTCAAAGTCTTCTATGTCTTCCTCATCACTCGAGTCATAGATTGGAGGTTGAGAAAAATCTACCTCCGCATCATCTTCATATTCACTTGGGGAAGATTCTTCGATCTCAGAGAATTCACTTGCGGACGCAAGTTCATCACTAGGAGAACTAGACTTGTGACTATCATCATCAAGGAAATTTGCTTCTTGGATTATTCCGTCTGATTCTTCATAAACGACTTGCCTTGGAGATTGTACGGTATCCTCCTTAGCATCAACTGTGGCATCTCGGACGGAGTTTTCCTCGATTCTAGATTCCCAAGGAAGTTCAGCATCGCCTAGATCTTCAACCAACTCTTCTTCTTGAACAATGACAGCTTCTTCCACTTGTTCTAGTACGAATTCATTTTCTGTCTTGTCCACTGGAGTCTCTAGTATTTCTTTCATGCTACGCTCTTCATCGGGCTGTCCACATGGGGCTGTGGTTGATCCTTGTATATTTGAGCACCTAGTGGCCCATTGAATTAGCGCTTGTTCCAGCTGTTGAATGGTTGTTCGAAATTTAGTTACTGTTTCTTTTAGGCGATCCTTTGCTTCGCGGTTTGCCAGACTTGGACATGATACAAAGGAAAGTGGTAATGATTGGGAATGATTGGATTGGTATTGGGGTAAGGAAGGAACATATGATGGCGAATGGTGAAGAGAAGCTTGTGAGTGTGGTGGTTCGAGGTTATGTTGAAAGGATGGTTCATATGCACGGGGTGGGGCTTGTTGGTAGTTACAAGGTTGTCCACCATGTCTTACAGCTGGGTATGCACGGTAGAATGGTCTTTTTCCAGGATATCTCGGAGGGTGTTGCTGCCTAAAGGGTTGATTAGATCCTCTTGGCTCCATCCATCCTTGATTGGTCTGACCTTGATGCACATTCCTACTATAACTTCTATTTCCTTTAACAATATTAGAACCAAACTCAAAGCGAGAGGGGTGAGAGTTCATAGTAGCAAATAAAGAGAAAAAGAAAAAACAACAATAAATAAACAAGCAAAAGAAAAATATTTACAATAACTAATAATAAGGCACACGTTAGCAGTTCCCCGGCAACGGCGCCATTTTGAAAGAGCAGAAGATTGATGGTTTAGAGGTTATAAAAACTCTCGTTGTGAGTATAGTTACTAAACCAAGCAATCAACCTTTCTTACAAACGTGTTGGGTGTCACAAGTAACAAACCCCTTAAAAATTGTTAACCGAGTATTCAAACCTCGGGTCGTCTTCTCAAGGAACTGCGAGGAAGTATGTTCTTATTATTGGCTATAAAGGTTGTAATCGGGGTTTAGAAGGTGAGAAGCAAGTAATTTAAATGATGAGTGAATTAAATGGCAAGTAAAAATAAATAATAACTGTAAAACAACTTTTGGCAAGATAAGGGAAATTAGAAGTCCAACTTAGTTATCCTTCTCAACTATAATGAAAGTTGTATCTTAATTCCACTTGGTCAACCTTTACCAGAGCAAAGGAAAGTTAAGGGACTAATTAAATTGACCTTTGAATCCTAATTATTTCCTAAGAAAAGGTTGGGATTAATTAAGTTCAACTCAATTAGCAAGGTAACGATTATCAATTATGTTGAGTTTAATAACTGTTGAGTTACTGAATTCTTAACCAAAACCAAAAGGGGAAAAAGTAAATTTGCTGAAATAATAAAAGTATCCTTAGATGGGAAGTAATGGCAACTTAAATCAAAGGGAACAATCATAAACTGAAAATACCTCAAATTATCATTAATTCAATTAGAAATCTGTAACATGGAATAATTCATAAATTATAATAATCAATTCAAATGTTGGAATAAATAAATAAAAGTAAAACTAAAAGAACATTAAACCTGGATCCAGAGTTACTCTTAAAACAAGAAGAAATCCTAAATCCTAAAAGAGAGAGAGAGAAGATCTCCCTCTCAACTAAATCTAAATCATTGAAAGGTGAAAATATGCGAGCTCTCTTTGAATGGAAGCATTCCCACACTTTATAACCTCTGGTCTATGCTGTCTGTACTTGGATCTGGGCCAAAAAGGGCTTCAGAATTTGCTGGGGACGTATTCTATAATTTCTGGTGCGTGGCCTCTGTCACGCGTCCGCGTGGGTCACGCGATCGAGTCATTTGGAGCTTTTTCTTGCCACGCGGTCGCGTCAGTCATGCGACCGCGTCATGTGTATTCTGCTTAAGGCGCGCGGTCGCGTCAGGCATTCCGCCGCGTCGCTGCTGATTCATGCTTGGCACGCGATCGCGTAATCCATGCGATCGCGTGGACACCAGTTTCTTTAAAGCTCCGTTTTGCTTCCTCATTCCATTCTAGTATGTTTTCTTTTTCATCCTTTAAGTCATTCTGCCTTTAGAAAATCTGAAACTACTCAACACACTAATCACGGCATCGAATGGAAATAAAGGTAATTAAAATAATTAATTTTTAAAGCTTAGAAAACATGTTTTTCATTATATGACATAATAAGGAAGGGAAAGTAAAACTATGCAATTAATGTGAATAAGTAGGTGAAGAGGTGAGTAAATCACTCTAATTAAGCACAAAAGAACTCATGAAATATGGGTTTATCAGCCTCCCTTCTTCAATAGGAAGAACTATGCCTACTAGAAAGAAAGGATGTGAATCTTCATCCAATCCATCGACTACAACATATGGAAGATTGTTGTAAGCGGCCCCAAAATTCTAACAAAGACAAGTGCTGATGGAGTGGTGACTCCAAAAGAGGAAACTGAATGGAATGACGACGACAAGAAGAAAGTGGAACTGAATGCTAAAGCCATTAACTTATTACACTGTGCTATTAGCTTTGAGGAGTACTGAAAGGTGTCTAGATGCAAGACAACCAAAGAATTCTGGGAGAAACTCCAGGTTACACACGAAGGCACCAAACAAGTCAAAGAAACAAGGATTGATATGCTGCAAAAAGAGTATGAGATGTTTAACATGAAGGATGGAGAAAGTATTGATGAAATGTTTGAGAGATTCTCAATCATAATCAACAGCCTTGATGCCATGGGTTTAACTCACACAGAACAAACCCTAGTGAGAAAAGCCCTTAGAAGCCTCACAAAGGAATGGGAAACAAAAGCCACTGTCCTAGCCGAGAGTAACAACCTGAGTCTTATAACCTATGATGAGTTGAGAGAGAAACTCCTTGCTTATGAAACCACACACACAAGCCAAGACTCAAAGAAAAAGGGAAAATCTCTTAAGTCAAAAGTTGAACCAAAACGGAGTGAATCTAGTGACAGTTTTTTAGATGATGAACTTGTGTTTTTTTCTAGGAGGCTTAGAAGGATAATGAGAAACAAAGGCAAGTACAAGGGCTCTAGCTCAAAGGAGTACAAGAAGGACATGAGCAAAGTAATTTGCAACAACTGCAAGGAGGCTGGACATCTTAAATACAACTGTGCGAAGCTCAAGAAGGAGGACAAAGGAAAGAAAGAAAAGAAGAGAGTGCTCATGACATCTTGGGAAGATCTTGAGAATGATTCGGATGAAGAAGAAGACTCCGAATGTGAAGCTCAAATCTGCTTCATGGCTGGTGATGCGTGAGCATTTTTCCTATCTTTTCCTAGTGAATTTGCATTTAATTTGTTGAGTTTAATCAAGAATTAATTATCTTTTAGCCACTATGGATGCTACTTTGAGTCTTGTGCAATTCTGTTTATTTTAGGTAACATTCGGTTGGATTTGATGAAGCTTTCGCAGAAAAAGAGAAGAAGGCTATATAGTGCAGGAATGGCTTAAATGATGGAGAGGAAGCTTGCACAAATGGAATCAGCACAAGAATTAAATGAGATGACAGCGAGGAGCAACGCGTGCGCGTACCTGACGCGTGCGCGTGATTTGGAGCTTTTCATGGTGACGCGTGCACGTACCTGACACGTACGCGTGAAAAGTGAAGTTGCACAGCGACGCGTGCGCGTGCCTGACGCGTACGCGTGACTGACGCGTACACGTGACATGCGCCACATACAGAAAACACAGAAAACGCTGATTGATCTAATTAATTCTGTTTTAAACTCTAATTTTTATAAATAGGAAAAGATATTATTTTAGTTTTAAAAAAATAGATTTTAAATTAATTAGGATTAGATATAAAAGAAAAAAGAAACTTCTCTTCTAGGGGATTCCATTCCAACATTAGTTTACTTTTCATTCCACCTCAGCCCAATTTACAATCCTTATTTTCTCTCTTTTTCATGAGCAACTAAACCTCCACTGTTAAAGTTAGGAGCTCTGTCTATTGTATGGATTGATTCTATTGTTTTTCTATTTTAATTCATGTACTGATTTATAATTTAAGAATTTTTTTCGTTCTTTATCTTATGAATTTGGGTGGAACAGAAGTATGACCCTCTTTCTAATTGAGTTATTGTATAACTTGAAAAAGCTCTTTATTTGAACAACAGCTTGAAAACAATTTCTCCTAAATTCTAATTATCTGGACTTAACGGGATACGTGACATGTAATCCTCTTATATTTGGATAATTAGGATTTTTGTGGCATAATAACTAGAATTAAACTTCACCCCCTAATTGGAATTAATTGACCAAGGAATTGGCGGTTGATGAAAGTTAGAGGAGACTAGAAAGGTCTAAGGAATTAGGGTCTAGTCACATATAGTTTGCCATGAATTAAATCTTGCATGATTAAAATAAATTAATAAGAAAAGTCAATCCGGAAAATAGATAACTCTGAAGCCTTAACTGCCTTCTCCATATTGTTTTTCCAACTTATTTACTTGCCTGTCTTCTAATATTCTGAATTTACTGTTTAATGCTTTTGAACTCTCAAACACTATTTTCTGCTTGTCTAACTAAGTAAATTAATCAAACATTGTTGCTTAGTCCCTCAATCCTCGTGGGATCGACACTCACTCACCTGAGGTATTACTTGGTATGACCCGGTGCACTTGCCGGTTAGTTTGTGGTTGTAATTTTCGTACCAAGTTTTTGGCGCCGTTGCCGGGGATTGATAGTGATTAACAACTATTAGTTGTTTGATTGCTTATATTAGGCATTTTAGTTTTAATTTTATTTAAATTTTACTTTAGTATTGTCGAAAAATAAATAAATAGCACTAATATTTTTCTTAATTTATGAAATTAAGTTTGGTGTTTTCTAGTTAGTCTTATTTTAATTTTTCTTATTTAATTTGCTTAATAATTTCGAAATTTTTTTGTTCTATTTTAATAAGTAATTTTTGAATTTTAGAGTTAATTTTTAGTATCTTTTATTTTATTTCTTTTACACAGGTTACCTCATTGGGAATTCTCTACACTCTGACGTAGAGATTCCCATCTTTTCTTGTTTTCTGTCTGTGTATGCACAGTAACAAAGACAAGGAACCCCTCTTAGACTTTGATCCTGAACCTGAAAGGACTTTCAGGCGACGTTTGCAACAAGCAAGACTTTGCAAGGCTGCAGAATCCACTATGGATCCTAATAATGCTGTTAATGCCAATGTGGAAAATCTGAATGGGAATGAGCAACACAGGAGAGTGCTTGGCTCTTACTCTGCTCCTACTGTAGATCTTTATGGAAAAAGCATTGTGGTGCCTCCTATAGCTGCGAACAACTTTGAGTTGAAGCCACAATTGGTCACCCTGGTGCAACAAGACTGCCAGTATCATGGTCTTCCCTACGAAGACCCAAATCAATTTATTTCTAATTTTTTGCAGATTTGTGATACTGTGAAGACAAATGGAGTAAACCCAGAGGTGTACAAACTCATGCTCTTCCCGTTTGCCCTGAAGGATGGAGCAAAGCTATGGCTAGATTCACAACCCAAGGAGAGTTTGGATGCTTGGGACAAGGTTGTTACTGAGTTTCTTACTAAATTTTTTCCACCAAAGAAGCTGACTAAGCTTAGGGTGGAGGTTCAGACCTTCAGGCAGAAGGATGGTGAAACTCTTTATGAAGCTTGAGAGAGATACAAGCTACTGACTAGGCAATGCCCTCCAGACATGTTCTCCAAATGGACCCAACTAGATATCTTTTACGAAGGCTTGGGTGAAATGTCCAAGATGTGCTTAGATAATTTTGCAGGTGGTTCATTATACAAGAAGAAGACACCGGAGGAGACTATTAAGCTGATTAAATTGGTTGCTAGTAACCAATATTTATACTCATCTAACAGAAATCCTGTGAACTCTAAGGCTCCTCAGAAGAAAGGTGTTATGGAAGTAAAAGCTCTTAATGCTATTCTTGCTCAAAACAAGCTTATGTCTCAGCAAATAAATCTACTTACTCAGCAGATGGGTGGCATGCAAGTCTCAGCTATCAACACCCAAAATCCACCTCAAGAGGTCTCTTATGACATGACAGGTAATTTTGTGCAGAATGATAATTATGATTAAGCTCAATCCTCTTCTGAACAGGTCAATTACATGGGGAGTGGTCCTAGAAATCCCAACAATGATCCATACTCTAAGACCTACAATCAGGGGTAGAGAAATCACCCAAATTTTGGGTGGAGGGACCAACCTCAGAGATCTCAGAATTTCAACAATAATTCTCAGGGCGGCTTCCAACAGAACAATCACAATAACCGCCAATTTCAGTCTCATCAACAACAACCACCTCTGCAGGCAAATTCTAAATCCCAAGAAGATTCTAATTAGGAAATGATGAGGAGTTTTATGCAGGAAACCAGAGCCTCCATTAGAAACTTAGAGTTGCAAATGGGCCAACTGAGCAAGCAAATACCTGAGAGGTCTTCAAGTACATTTCCAGGTGATACAGTGGTGAACCCAAGAGAAGATTGTAAGGTTATTCAATTGAGAAGTGGTAAAGTAGCTGGCTCTGAGACCAAGGTCAATGAAGAGTCAGTTGAAAAAGAAGCTCCAAAGGAGAAGAAGGAAGAAGTGGAGCACGTCCCTCCAAAGCGTGCAGACAACCCATTCCCTGAATCTCTTGACACTTACCCTACATTGCCAAAGGCTCCTGAATACAAGCCAAAAATGCCATACCCTCAGAGGCTTCAGAAGGCTTCCAAAGAAAAGTAATTCTCTAAATTTTTAGATATCTTCAAGAAGCTACAGATCAACATTCTGTTTGCAGAGGCTCTTGAGCAAATGCCTCTTTATGCAAAATTTATGAAAGAGTTGTTAACCCACAAGAGGAATTGGAAGGAACAAGAAACAGTGGTGTTAACCAAGGAATGTAGTGCCATTATCCAACACAACCTTCCTGAGAAGATGCCAGATCCAAGGAGCTTTGTAATTCCTTGCACCATTGGAGATGTCACTATTCATAGGGCTCTATGTGATCTTGGAGCTAGCATCAATCTCATGCCACTTTCAGTGATGAAAAAGCTTCAAATTGAGGAGGTAAAATCCACTCGTTTTTCTCTTCAACTTGCTGATCTTTCTATTAAATTACCTGTGGGTGTTGTTGAGGATTAACTTGTGAAAGTAGGACCATTTATTTTTCCTGTTGATTTTGTTATATTAGACATAGAAGAGGAGGTAAAATTCTCTATTATACTTGGTAGACCCTTTTTAGCTACAGGTAGAGCTCTGATTGATGTGCAAAAGGGTGAATTAACCCTGAGGGTCAATGAAGAACAAGTGGTCCTCAATATTTTTGAAGCTCTCAAGCACCCTAATGATTCTAAAGAGTGTATAAAAATAGATGTTATTGAACCACTTGTTCAAGAGGTAATGAAAGCTGAGGTACTTGACGATATTCTGGATCCTATTTCTGAGTATGAATTAGTGGAAGTTGATGATTCACCACCCCAGAAGGCTATGGTTCACACGCCTAAAGCAGAGGAGGAAGCCCCCAAGCTTGAGCTCAAACCTTTACCTCCTTCTCTGAAATATGTGTTCTTGGGTGAAAATGATTCATACCCGGTGATTATTAGCTCTTCCCTGAAGCCTAAAGAGGAAGAGGTGCTTATTTCAGTGCTCAGGAGCCATAAAACAGCTCTTGGGTGGACCATTAGTGACTTGAAGGGGATTAGTCCAACCAAGTGTATGCACAAGATCCTCCTTGAAGATGATGCTAAACCAGTTGTGCAACCACAAAGGAGACTCAATCCAACTATGAAAAAGGTGGTCCATAAAGAGGTAATGAAATTATGGGAAGCATGTATTATTTACCCTATTTCTGACAGTCTTTGGGTAAGTCCTGTGCAGGTAGTTCCCAAGAAAGGAGGGATGACAGTGATCAAGAATGAACAAAATGAGCTTATTCCTACAAGAACAATCACAGGTTGGAGAATGTGTATAGACTACAAGAGGCTCAACACTGCTACAAGGAAGGATCACTTCCCTCTGCCTTTCATTGATCAGATGCTTGAGAGGTTAGCTGGTAATGCTTTTTACTGTTTTCTAGATGGATATTCTGGATATAATCAAATTGTAGTGGACCCTCAAGATCAAGAGAAGACATCATTCACATGCCCCTTTGGAGTATTTGCCTACAGGAGAATACCTTTTGGACTCTGTAATATTCCAGCAACTTTTCAGAGGAGTATGCTTTCAATTTTTTCTGATATGGTTGAAAAGTTTATTGAGGTATTTATGGATGATTTTTCTGTTTTTAGTAATTCTTTTGAATCCTGCCTTAAGCATTTATCTGTTTTTTTTAAACGGTGTCAAGAATCAAACCTTGTTTTAAATTGGGAAAAATGTCATTTTATGGTTACAGAGGGTATTGTTATTGGACACTGGATTTTAAGTAAGGGGATTGAGGTTGATAGAGCAAAGGTGGAGGTAATTAAAAAATTACCACCACCAGCTAATGTTAAGGCAGTCAGGAGTTTCTTGGGTCATGTAGGATTTTATAGAAGATTTATAAAGGATTTTTCTAAAATTGCTAAACCATTAAGCAACATGTTGGTTGCTGATGTTCCTTTTGTCTTTGATTCTGATTGCCTGCGTGCTTTTGAAACTCTGAAGACAAACCTTACCTCTTTTCCCATTATAGCTCCCCCTGACTGGGATTTACCATTTGAGTTGATGTGTGATGCTAGTGATTTTGCTATAGGAGCTGTTCTAGGACAGAGGCATGGCAAGCTTGTACATGTCATTTACTATACTAGTCGGGTGTTAAATGATGCCCAAAAGAATTACACAACTACAGAAAAATAATTATTAGCTATTGTGTATGTTGTTGATAAGTTTAGGTCTTATTTAATTGGTTCTAAGGTTATTGTTTACACTGATCATGCTGCATTGAAGTACCTTCTAACCAAACAGGATTCTAAACCAAGATTAATCATATGGGTGTTGCTCCTTTAGGAGTTTGATATTGAGATAAAAGATAGGAAAGGGTCAGAAAATCAAGTAGGTGACCATCTCTCCAGAATTGAGTCTGAAGCAGGAGTACAACCACCCACAGCTGTGACTGAGACATTTTCGGATGAGCAATTGTTTCTTATTTCAGCAGGCTCCATAGTTTGCAGACATTGTAAATTACAAAGCCATGAATTTTATTCCAAAGGAGTACAGTAGGCAACAAGTGAAGAAGCTATTGACTGATGCAAAGTACTACATTTGGGAGGAGCCATACCTTTTTAAAAGGTGTTCAGATGGTATCATCCGGAGATGTGTCCCAGATGAAAAAATGCAGCAGATTCTTTGGCACTGTCATGGTTCTGATGATGGAGGCCACTTTGGTGGTAAAAGGACAGCTACAAAGGTCCTTCAGAGCGGGTTCTACTGGCCGACTCTCTTTAGGGACTCAAGAGCATTTGTGAAGCACTGTGACAGATGTGAAAAAGCCACGAATCTCCCTGCCAACCTGAAATGCCATAGCAGGGGATTCTTGAGGTTGAGTTGTTTGATGTGTGGGGTATTGATTTCATGGGACCTTTCCCACCCTCACATTCAACAACTATATTCTAGTGGCGGTTGATTATGTGTCCAAGTGGGTGGAAGCTGTGGCCATACCCACCAATGATGCTAAGATGGTAATGAGCTTTCTTCAGAGATATATCTTTAGCCGGTTTGGTGTCCCAAGGACACTCATTAGTGATGGTGGAAGCCACTTCTGTAACAGATAGCTGGACTCACTTCTGCAGAGATATGGAGTCTGTCATAAAGTGGCAACCCCCTATCACCCTCAAACAAGCGGACAGGTTGAAGTTTTCAACAGGAAACTCAAGAGAATTCTAGAGAAGACCGTCAGTGTTTCAAGAAAGGACTGGTCTAGGAAGCTTGATGATGCTCTCTGAGCATACCGGACAGTTTACAAGACTCCTATTGGCATGTCTCCTTACCAGTTGATCTATGGCAAAGCCTGTCACTTGACAGTTGAGCTGGAGCATAAAGCTTACTGGGAGATCCGGTATCTGAATCTTGATTCAGAAGCTGCAGGAATCAAGCGAATGCTTCAGTTGAATGAGCTTGATGAATTCAGATATTCTACCTATGAGAATTCCAAGCTCTATAAGGAGAGAACCAAGTTATTACACGACAAGAAGATTGCCATCAAAGTCTTTGAGCCAGGATAGAGAGTGCTTCTTTATATTTTAAGGCTCAAACTCTTTCCCGGGAAGCTGAAATCCCGGTGGTCAGGACCATTTGTGGTTACCAGAGCTTCACCATATGGTCATGTGGAAATACAGGAAGAGAATTCTGACAGGAGATTTACAGTGAATGGCTAGAGGTTGAAGCACTATCTTGGAGGCGAGATTGATCGCCAGAGGTTCGCTCATCTGCTAAATTAGCATAACTGACCGTCAAGCTAGTGACGTTAAAGAAGCACTTGTCGGGAGGCAACCCAATAATTTCGTATCCTTGGTTATTTTTCATAGTTGTGATTTTCTTATTTATTTAATTTTTATTGAGTTTTTACTGTTTTTCTGTCGTTTTACGTTTGTTCTGATCATGCAGCTATTTTAGAGCAGGAACCAAAAAAAAAAAAAGCGAGCACACGATACGCAGGCGTCGCTGACGCGTACGCACCATATGTATGTGCGTGAAAAATAAAATTGAACTGAGAGTTGTGCAGGAGTGGTGCTGGTAGCGTGCCTAGCGCACAACCGAGCCCACGCGTACGCGTCGCTTGCGTTTTCGCCAGTCCACGCATACGCGTGACCCTGAAAATTGGCGTAAATGGGTGTATGGCCAGAGAGTTATAATGGTGTGGGGCTGGAATTGTGCTGGGAGCACAAGCCCCACCACGCGTACGCGTCCCTGACGCGTACGCGTCATATGAGAATTTTGGTTCCCAAGCCACGCGAACAGAGAGTTGTGCATGCGCGGGGCTGCCCTCGCGCCATTCGCACAACCAACATCACGCGTACGCATCCCAGACGCGTACGCGTCGCATGCGACGCCCAATCAAACCACCTCAACGCCTGATTTCAAATCATCCACCCCCCAAATCCTAATTCTCTCTTATTCTTTTATCCTTTTATTCTTCTTTCATCAAAATATTTGTTTTTTTTTTTTTCAGTTCTTCTTTGCTTGAGGACAAGCAAACCTTTAAGTTTGGTGTTGTCGCTTTGCTTATGGCTTTTCGGTTTATTTTAATAGCACCAAAGGGAGATGAATGTTCTTCATGGAGGAATGAGATGGCCACTAGCATAACTGAGGTGGTTGAATTTCTTTCATTCTATATTCCTTCCCGCTCTTACTGTGTTATGTTCCAGTTTTTCTGCTATTTTGTCTCGTTTATTGCATGATCCTTTATTAGATAAATTCCTAGGTTTTAGTTTAGTTCTGTTATTTTCAAAAATTTCTGTTAATTGCTTTAATTTTGAAAGGTGTCTCATGTATTGCCCACTGAGCTTGAAATCAAAAAGAAAGAAGAAAAGATGTAGTGCATGAGAAATTGAGTTTAATTTTTAAAGTAGTCTCATTTATTCAAATGTGATGGTATTTTCTGTGACTCTGAATGCATGACATGAACAGTGCATATTTAAATTTAAATCAAAGAATGTTGATGTACAAGGAACAGGAATTTAGAGAATTATTATGACTTCTCTGAAATAAACAAAAATTTAATCCTTGAAGCAAAAGAAACAAAAAAAGAGAAAAAAAAAAAAGAGCAAGGTCCAAGGCTCTGAGCATCAATGACTAGGGAGGTCAGACATGATTAAAAGCTCAAAGAGTTGTTTCCCTAGTCATATGCTTGTGGTGTTCTTGTGTCAAGTAATCCTTGAGACAAAACATTTAGAGTCAAGATCAATTGCAATTAACAGAGTATGCCAAATGCTTTGAGCACCACTGTCTGGGAGTAACTGAAAGAAAAATCAGAACTTAAAGAGAATTCTCCAGTTAAGTGCTTGTGGTGTTTCTGTGTCAAGTGAAGTTTGAGACAAAAAATTTAAAGTCACGGCTAGGCTCAAGGTGCAAAGCACCAAAGAAAAGAGAATCAAAGAAAAATTGCTGTGTTCAAGGATTAAATTGAAGTACAAAAATCAGAGAATTCATAATATGATCCGGATTCTAATTCCGAGTGACACTGACATCCCTCTGATTCAAAGGAGAATGAGATGCCAAAACTATAAGAAGAGACATGAGCTTAATCGAACTCTCATTCTCATGCAAATTCACATCCTAAGCCTATATTAGTTTGGTTGCTTGAGGACAAGCAACAATTCAAGTTTGGTGTTGTGATGCGTGAGCATCTTTCCTATCTTTTCCTAGTGAATTTGCATTTAATTTGCTGAGTTTAATCAAGAATTAATTATCTTTTAGCCACTATAGATGCTACTTTGAGTCTTGTGCAATTCTGTTTATTTTAGGTAGCATTCGGTTGGATTTGATGGAGCTTCCACAGAAAAAGAGAAGAAGGCTATATAGGGCAGGAATGGCTTAAAGGATGGACAGGAAGCTTGCACAAATGGAATCAGCACAAGAATTAAAGGAGATGACAGCAAGGAGCGATGCATGCGCGTACCTGATGCGTGCGCGTGATTTGGAGCTTTCCATGGCGATGCGTGCGCGTACCTGACGCGTATGCGTGAAAAGCGAAGTTGCACAGTGACGGGTGCGCGTGATTGACGCGTACGCGTGATATGCGCCACATGCAGAAAACGCTGATTGATCTAATTAATTCTGTTTTAAACTGTAATTTTTATAAATAGGAAAAGATATTATTTTAGTTTTAAAAAAATAGATTTTAAATTAATTAGGATTATATATAAAAGAAAAAAGAAACTTCTCTTCTGGGGGATTCCATTCCAACATTAGTTCACTTTTCATTCCACCTCATCCCAATTTACAATCCTTATTTTCTCTCTTTTTCATGAGCAACTAAACCTCCACTGTTAATGTTAGAAGCTCTGTCTATTGTATGGATTGATTATATTATTTTTCTATTTTAATTCATGTACTGATTTATAATTTAAGAATTATTTTCGTTCTTTATCTTATGAATTTGGATGGAACAGAAGTATGACCCTCTTTCTAATTGAGTTCTTGTATAACTTGGAAAAGCTCTTTACTTGAACAACAGCTTGAAAACAATTTCTTCTAAACTCTAATTATCTGGACTTAATGGGATATGTGACATATAATCCTATTATATTTGGATAATTGGGATTTTTGTGGCATAATAACTAGAATTAAACTTTACCCCCTAATTGGAATTAATTGACCAAGGAATTGGCGGTTGATGAAAGTTAGAGGAGACTAGAAAGGTCTAGGGAATTAGGGTCTAGTCACATATAGTTTGCCATGAATTAAATCTTGCATGATTAAAATAAATTAATAAGAAAAGTCAATCTAGAAAATAGATAACTTTGAAGCCTTAACTGCCTTCTCCATATTGTTTTTCCAACTTATTTACTTGCCTGTCTTTTGATATTCTGAATTTACTGTTTAATGCTTTTGAACTCTCAAACACTATTTTCTGCTTGTCTAACTAAGTAAATTAATCAACCATTGTTGCTTAGTCCCTCAATCCTCGTGGGATCAACTCTCACTCACCTGAGGTATTACTTGGTACGACCCGGTGCACTTGCCGGTTAGTTTGTGGTTGTAATTTTTGCACCAGCTGGTGAGGATCAACTTGATGAGATTTGTCTAACATCCAAGAAGAAGAAAGATATGTGGTACTTGGATAGTAGATGCTCTAGGCACATGACTAGAAGGTCAACCTTATTCATCAAACTCAATAAGTATGATAGAGGGTTTTTGACCTTTGGAAATGATGGAAATGGTAAAATCATAACTGTTGGAAAAGTAGGTAACAATCATTCTACTTTTATTGATGATGTCTTTTTGGTTGATGGTTTGAGGCTTAATCTTTTGAGTATTAGTCAGCTGTGTGACTTGAGATACTTGGTAATATTCAAAAGATTAGAATGGCAAGTGGTAACTGAAAAATCTAATGAAGTACTATTTGTAGCAAACCGTTGTGATAATGTATATGGTCTCACACTTGATGAACTAAATAATCAAAATGTAGCTTGTTTTCATTCCAAAGAATCTGAAAAGTGGTTATGGCATAAAAGATTAGGTCATGCTAGCATGTTTCAAATAAACAAGCTCGTCACGAAGGAATTAGTAAGAGGTCTTCCTTTAATAAAATTTGACAAAGACATCACTTGTGATGCTTGTCAAATGGGAAAACAAACAAAGAATACATTTAAATCAAAGGAAGACATCTCTACTAAAAGACCACTTGAATTGCTACATATTGATTTATTTGGTCCAACAAGAACCCAAAGCTTAGGTGGTAAACATTATGGGTTGGTTATTGTGGATGACTATACAAGATTTGGCTGGATTTTATTTCTTGCACACAAAAATGATACCTTCTCGACTTTTGAAATTTTTTGCAAGAAAATTCAAAATGAAAAGGATTTAAAGATCGCTTCAATAAGAAGTGATCATGGAACTGAATTTTAAAATTAATCATTTGAATCCTTTTGTGAGGAATTTGGAATATCACATAATTTTTCTTGTCCAAGAACATCACAACAAAATGGTGTTGTTGAAAGAAGAAACAGAAGTATTCAAGAAATGACAAGAGCTATGCTTTGTGAAAGTAATGTTCCAAAATTCATTTGGGTTGAAGCTGTTAACACGGCTTGCCACATTTTGAATAGAACAATCATAAGAAAATTTTTGAAGAAAATACCTTATGAACTTTGGAAAGGCTACCCACCAAATTTGAATTACCTATATATCTTTGGATGCAAATGCTTTGTCCTAAATAACAAAAAAATTTAGAAAAATTTGATCTAAAGACATATGAGTGCTTATTTGTAAGATACTCCACAACTAGCAAAGTATATAGAGTTTATCATCAAGATGCTAGAATTATTGAGGAGTCCATACATGTTACATTTTGTGATACTAACTTGGTTCAAAGTATCTTGGAAGAATATGATGCAGGAACTCAAGTTGAAGACAAAGATGGAGAAGCCCAAAATCAAGGAAAATAAATCTCTGGGCCACCTGAATCTGAAATAGCTGCTGCAGTAGATTCTGTAGGAGACAATTATGTTTTGTCTCCTGAATCAAGCGAAATTTCTGAAAGTACTAGTTCTTTGGATCCTTCAGCAACCGAAGATGCTCCTAAGTCCACTAGACCTCGTGAGTGGAGATTTTTAAAAAATTATCCTCAGAAATTTGTTATTGGGGATGTCTCTCAAGGTGTCAAGACTCGTTCCTCCACAAGAAAAGTAAATGAAGAAACAAACATAGCTTTTCTCTCTCAAATGGAGCCACAAAACATTAATGAATCACTCAATAAAGGCTATGGAGGAAGAGCTTGGTGAATTTGAAAACAATCAAGTTTGGACACTTATTCCAAAGCCAATTGGAAAGAAAGTGACCGACACTAGGTGGATATTCAGAAACAAGTTGGGTGAAGATGGAAGCATTGCTAGAAACAAAGCAAGATTAGTGGCACAAGGATATGATCAAGAGGAAGGAATAGACTTTGATGAATCTTTTTCCCCTGTTACCCGAATAGAAGCCATAAGATTTTTTCTAGCTTATGCTGCTCATTGTGGTTTCAAATTGTATCAAATGGATGTGAAATGTGCATTTTTAAATGGTGTAATAGATAGAGAAGTGTATGTAGCACAACTACCTGGTTTTGAAAATAAAAAATTTTCTAACCATGTTTTCAAACTCTCAAAAGCTCTATATGGACTAAGACAGGCTCCTAAGGCTTGGTATGAAAGACTTAGTTTTTTTCTCTTGAAAAATAGATTTCAAAGAGGCACCACAGACACTACTCTATTTATTAAAAATTCTAATGATTCTTTTATTTTAGTCCAAATTTATGTTGATGATATTATATTTGGATTAGCTATTGACACCCTTTGTACTAAATTTGAAAAACTCATGACAAGTGAATTTGACATGAGTATGATGGGTGAACTTAATTTCTTCCTTGGGCTTCAAATAAAGCAAACTGAAAATGGTATTTTCATTCATCAAGAGAAGTATGCCAAAGAATTAGTTAAGAAATTTGATATGAAAAATGCCAAACCCATGGGAACACCCATGCACCCTAAATCAAAGTTAGAAAAGGGTGAAACTGAGAAAGATGTTGATGAGACTAGATATAGAAGAATGATTGGATCTCTTATGTACCTAACTTCCTCTAGATCCGATATTGTGCAAAGTGTTGGAATGTGTTTATGATTCCAATCAAAACCAAAAGAATCACATCTTTCTGTAGTTAAAAGGATTATTAGATATGTTCATGTCACATCCAATTTTGGTTTATGGTATCCTAAGACTAATGAATTTTCTATAGTTGGTTATTGTGATGCAGACTTTACCAAAGATATAGTGGATAGAAGAAGTACATCAAGCATATGCTGTTTTTTATGAAGTCCTTAAATGTCTGGTCAAGTAAGAAGCAGTCTACAGTGGCATTATCCACTGTAGAGGCTGAGTATATTGCTGCCTCCTCTTGCTATTCTCAGCTTATTTGGTTGAAAACTCAACTTGCTGATTATAAATTAAATGATAAAAATATTTTTCTATTGTGTGACAATAAATATTTCCAAAAATCTAGTTTTGCACTCTAGGACTAAACATATTGAGGTAAGATTTCACTCAATAAGGGAACATGTTCAAAAAGGAAATATTAACAATCAATTTGTTAAATTAGATGATCAATTAGCAGATATTTTCACCAAACCTCTAGTTGAAGACAGATTTTGCAATCTTAGGACAAATCTAGGGATCCTAAGTCATGATTCATTATTTGTGCCTTGCTGATGTGTTTGTTAAAATTTTTGTCTCTCAGGTTGGGATGAGGCAATTCTGGGCAAATGAAGAACCATCATCCTGAATATTATTTTTTGGGCTCAATTGCACATTCTGAATCTTCTGGGCCAACCCTTCAGTTCAGAGTTATTGTGGTTCAATATATTTCCTTAAACTCTATCATCTCTAGGCCCAATGAGTGTTGCAAAATCCATGTGTGAATTGGTATTTTGTCCTTTAGTGAAAAAGGTTTCATTTTTAATCAGTTGTTTTACCTAGTATTTTTAACTAAAATCAAACTATGCTTTATGATGTCAAGTCTTTTCAAGGTCTAGTCATAGGTGATGTTGTTACTTGTTTTAAGAAACCTTTTTTTTCTTGCTGTAGTTACCAAACCTCTCTCTTTATAACTTCTTCCACTACCTCTTCGTTTCTTCCCCATTACCATTAGTGATTTGTGTGTTCAAAACTTTTATCCACACCAATGAGGAAGAAAACCATGATTCAAAAGAGTCCAAGCGCCAAAATCCTCAAACTCCCTGAAAAACCTAGAACTTCTCCTCGCTCCAAAGATCAGACCTTCACATCATCACCATCTCCACCAACCTCTCCTCCTCACACCAATCCAATGGCACACACCAAAACCACTCCAAGGTATCCCTCCTCTCCCAAGCTGACGGCTCCACCCAGCGCTCCCTCTAGACTAAGCACTTCGAAAGGGAAGCGTCCTACTGTTGGGGAGCCTGCGCCTGAAGCATCGCGACCTAAGCAAAGGTCAACCCCTCAACGTTCTCAAAGAGGTAATCTTTATCTCCCTCTTAAATCGGTTAAGGAGCCATCCATTGACCCTTTTGAACACAAATCACAATTCGTAACCTCTCACTCTAACTATAATCCTCACCATTTTCGATCTGCCATGAACCATGATTTCTATAGTCTTGTATGCTATTCTCACTAAATCTAAAATTTCTTTTGCATACTTAATGGTAAGACATATGTTTGATTGCATAAGAAGTGAGAAAGATAAAGCTCTTCCTTATGGCATGTTTTTAACCTGTATTTTTGAATATTTTGGTGTTGACCTGTCAAATGAGACATATAAAAATAGACACTCACATCTAAAAGGAGGTGGTTCAGTAAAACAGCAGAAAAAGGGACCAACTCGAACTGAAAAGGTGGTCCTTGATGATGATGATGATATTGACTATGAACCTGAGGACTCTAATCCTCCATCTGCTTCGGGGACTTCAGCTTCCACTGGACATAAATCGCTTCTATATGGTGTGGTGAAGGATGTGGTGCAGGAATTTGTCTCTCAATCCAACCATCTAATTACCTTAAGCAAAGAGCAGAGAAAATTGGTTGCCAAGTATGAAAACTACCTCAGAAAGTCTAGAGATAGGGTGGCAGTTCTCATGAAGTTCATTGAAAACACCCTTGAGGATGATAATGTGGCCTCTGACCCTGAAGAACCTGCTGATTCTGAGGGGGATGGTTCTAATGCTTGAGGATGTCTCTTCCTTTGTTCTTTTCTATTTTTTTTTTTGGATAATTGTCTCATGGAACAAATGTAATTTGGTTTGAACTTTGTCTTATTTTGGATGACTGTAAACAATTAACTACTGCTTTACCTTGCTCATGGTTATCTAGCTATCTGAACTTTGCCTTAACACATTGTTGCAGGTTTGAAATTGCTCCTATTTTCTCCCTTGATGACAAAAGGGGGAGTAGTAGTACATGATCTATTTTATGATTTGTCTTATACTTTGTTTTATGTGATGATGACATGCTCTATTTTGTATGTTTTTACATACTCTGTTTCTGGGAAGTAAAATTTTTCCAAATGCCCGGTTTCAGTTTAAGGTGTTGCTTTGGTTTAGACAATGGTTTGGAATTCTTGATGTATGCTCTATCCCTTGATAATCATTTATATGTTGTACATGGTTGTGTTCTCTTTGTAAATATGTGAACAGAAAACAAATGAAAGGTACAAATTCAGGGAGAGCAACCTTTGAAAAAGAAAGGGGGAGTAAGTCAAAAGCAAGTGACATCATCTAAAGAAAAGTACTTTAACTTTATCTAATTCAATACCTTTGATCATATTTCTTAACACTATGTTTGTCATCAAGGGAAAGATTGTTGAGATAAAGAATAAAATTAGTTTAAGGATGATGACAAACATTAATTTATTGGGTTAAATATCCAATTGTTTATTTGATCAGCTTTTGTTACGTATTGCAGGCCAAAGAAATAAAATTTGCAGTAGCCCAAACAAATGGAACAAAGAAACAGAAGCTGCTAAAGTGTGCCAAATCCACAAACGAAGCCCAAATGGAATGTGGCAAAGAAATCACTCGGGATGAATGGAAAGAAGCCAATCCAAGCCCAAGTTACTCATTCAAGTTGAAGCCATCCAAAACCAACATCCACAAGGTCCTCTTCGGTCAGACTCATGAAGAAAGAGAGAAAGCTTCCTCTTGGTTTATTCACCAAAGAAGAAAGAAAGAGAAAGGTAAATCACAAAAGCAAATGTCTAATCGCCCTAATCAAAGCAAGCTAAGCTAAGTCAGAGGATAAACGTGATTTATTTTCATTTGCATGCAAATTATTTTCTTCACCCCTTCTCCAACTTTCTGCAACACCATTTTTGGATTAATGAAGAAAGTAGTGTCTGATTACTTCTGCTGAAAATCAATGGCTTACAATGTTATTTGGAGTTAAAGCACATTTTCAAGGGTTTGGATTTGGGATTATCACTGAGGAAAATCATCTTTGCTGCTCTGTTGACCACGGTCAAGTAAGAAAATCATATTTGATATCCCCAATTTAGGGGTTGATTGAAGAAAGAGAAGGGATGGTTTATCAAAACTCAGAATCCAATAAGTTGACTTGGGAGAAACCCTAACTGTGACCCAGCATAAGGTACAAAAAGAAAAAGGTTTCTAGTTGAAAGGCAAGGAGAGAGAACCCGAATAGAGAGCTGTGTGTGAAATCTCATTACTGAGTTTGAAGTCTTTGAAACACTGCACCTACACTAAAGGGAGCACTCTGTCAAGATGAAGAATGAAGTCTTGAGTTCTATTGTTGGGTTCAGTTCATAGTGTTTAAGTTGTTATGCATCAATCTCCTTCATATTTTACAGTTTTATATTTCATTTTCAATGTATATCTTTTTGTATTGTGTTAGAGAGGTAAAAGGCTGAGAGAATTATATTGAGAAAAAGCCTAAGAGTGAAAAATGCTGAGTGAAACACTTGAGAGAAAAGCCAAGAGTGGATTCTAATTTTCTTTGGTTGTAATTTTATGTCTTGTGTCAAGTACCTGCGAGGTACTCCTTGCTAGTTGGGTAAGCACTTAGTGTAAAGAGTTAGGTATTAGCATAACCAAGTCAAGTTTAGGAAGAAACTTGGGAGACCATATAGGATTATGTGAATCCTAAAAAATTGGTGTATGTAATACTTTGACTATAGTGAAAATTCTACCACTATTGTGGTGGAGACTGGATGTAGGTTGCATTGTATAAGGCAACTGAACCAAGACACATGACTGTGTCAAGTTATTCCTTTCTCTCTCTGTTCTATTTTCTTATATTTATGAGACAAAATGAATTTGTCTCTTAAATTTTTCACTGCATAGTTCAAACAGAAATCAAGTTTAAGTTGAGTAACAAAGGATTTGTTTATTAAAGCCATAGATTCAACCCCCCTTCTCTAAGCCTTCTGTAACCTTCAGATTTTGTTTTCTCAAATATACAAAGTTCAGAGAAATATGGTATTGTGTATTGTAGCTTGTTTTCTCTACTGGTAAAGTACCAAAAGATTAAAGAAATCAGAACACAAAAAAATAGAAGAACAAAACACAAAGAAATCAAAGAAACAGAAGAACAATGAAATCAGAAGTGCAACAACAATAAGATCAAAGAAACAGATTCTGAATCAGAAGCACAAGAACAATGAAATCAGAATCAGAAGCACATGAACAATAAAAGCAGAATCAGAAGCAAAAGATCAAATTAGAAGCAGAAGCAGAACAAATCAGAAATAGAACCCTAGAAGCACCGGCGGCGAGGAGCAGGGTGAGGACCAGTGGCGAGGAGCAGGGCGAGGACCAGAAGCACTGACGGCAGCGACGGCGATGAGGCACCCTTCTTTCTCTCCCTGGCCGTGCGTTTTCTCTCTCTTAATGAGCTCTCTGACGGCGGTAAGGCTCGTGGCAAGGCTCACGTCTCCTCTCTCCCTCGGGAGCTCTCTCTCCCTCTGGTTTTCATTCTCGATGACGGCGGCGGCTCCAAGCCTCGCTGGCACCGTCTCCCCTTCCCCTTTCTCCTCTTCTTCCTTTCCTCCTTCGTCTTCTTCCCTCCCCCCTCGCGATCCCCCCTTCTTTTCTCTCATCCGTTTTGTTTTTCTTTTTTTCTTTTTTTTTAATTTATAATTTTTTTGTTAGGGTTAATTTGGTAATAAAAATTAAAATTTTGGTAAAAATTAAACTTTAGAAACAATTTTGTATGTAAAAAAAGGTTGGGGACAAAAAAAATTTTGGCCTATCCCTTAAGGACCAAAATCGTAGTTATTCTAAAAAGTTACTTCCCCTGTGCCCACGAGTCCAAATCCTCAAGCGGTCAACAAAATCAGCATTGTTCTTGATCGCTTGAACCATTCCATTGAGGATATCAATGATAATACTGTCTTAAAGGCTTGAGTTATTGATGTACTTGCTTTTCTCAATCAACGTATTTTTTCGGACATGTATTCAGCTCTTAGCTCATTCATTGAGGACGTCTCCTCCTACCTTTCCATAATTTATGATGCTGACCAAGAATTGAATAAGTCACTTGAGATTTTAGTCGAGTGTGATGCTCAGCTGAAAAAATATGACACGGCTAAGTCTCAGGTCACTGAGGTTTTGTCGGAGGGTCGGACAAAGGAACGATAAATGGAGTCGAAGATTGCAGCGTTAGAGAAAGAATTGACTGGTCTAAAATCAGGAAAAAACAAAGTCGCATCCACCAATGCTGTTCTTTCTCTTTGACTGTAAAGAATTGAAAAGGCTCATGCTTCCAAACTTTCAAGTCAAAGTGCTTTAGTCGAAGCAGTCACTCGAATCACTAATACCCAAAAAGCAGCGCAAGAATCCTCAAGCCTAGACCAATGTCAAGAGGATCTGAAGCTCATGTTTAGGAGCTTACTGTAGCTCTCTTTTGCACTTATTTTTTTTAGTATTCTCGACTTGCTTTGTTTTAGTGACAATGGTATTTTTTGAGATACTTACCATTTACATGCATGGTTCGACTGCTATTTGTATCTCTTATCCCATACGCATTGCCATCGAAAATTTTTTCTATTTCAAAAGGTCCTTCCCATAAAATAGACCATTTGCCTTTGGCTTGCTCAGTCAAAAGTACTAATTTCAATACTAAGTTACCAACTGTAAATGTTTTACCTTTCACTTTTCGATTGTATGACTTAGATATTATCTCTTTTTGTTTTATCATTCTGCTTAGTACCATAAGTCAAACTTGGTCCAACTCATTTAATTCATTAATCATACTCAACCAATATTTTTCGACTAGCAAATCATTCTACCTTGTCACCCTTATGTTTTGTAAATTTATTTCAAGTGACAATACAGTTTTATGGCCATACATTAACTCATAAGGTGTTGATTTAACTGATTTCCTTGAAGAGCACCTATAAGCCCATAACACCTAACTTAGTGTAGTGTGCCAATTTCAAGACTGCCTCCCTATATGCTATTTTATCAAACTAATCAAAATTTTATATTAATGGTCTCGACTTGACCATTAACTTGTGCATAGTAGGGAGTCGAATGTACTATTTTAATGCCTCGTGACTCAGCAAACCGCTTTATTTTTTGACCAGTAAGCATGACCCCTTGATCTGTAGTTAGCGTTTAAGGAATGCCAAATCTATGAATGATCGACTTCTCAATTTTTGGGAACCTTAACAGAATATCTCGATAGGGTGTTGAATTGAGCTTGTATCAATATCTCAAGTATCGAGGAGCAGATACAACTCCTCTAAAAAAGAGTGGGCTCGACCCAGAAATTACTTAACAGTTATGTCCAAATGTATGAGATGCTTGAATAGTGAAAAATAATAAAGAATTGCTATAGAGTAGATGAAACTTTAAACTTGCAATTTGAAAGAAAGCAAAAATGCTTGAAGAACAGAAGTAACAAATAAAATGCGTAAAGCAAATAATGAAAAGAAAACAAATAAATGAAAAGAAACGGAAAAGTAAATAAAAGTGGACTTTTAACACTCACATGTACTGATGCTCCATGTTCTTCCGTTGCGTCGCGAAGACTGAAAATTTTGGCGGAGGCTTATGAGTGATGTTCTAGTATTTTTGAAGAAGTTTCAGAACTCTTTTGAGTTTCTACGATTTATAAACCATAGAGATAGACTTACTATGGAGCATGTTGTCCACAATCTTACTTCCTTCTTTTTCTTAGCCATGAATATGAAGAATCTTGATCCCTAAGTTTTGATACCCACGACTTTCTTTGTCTTTAAGTCTCACGTTTCTTTAGTTTGCTCCTCAAATTTTGCACTCATGTTCTCCATTCAACTTGTAGGTCGAGTAACAAGCATTGTTGCTCAAGGAAAGCTAATAACTACATACCTTTCGACTTCGACGCTCTTTGCAATATCTTTCTTCGACTTTAGCTTAACCATTTCTGTTTCTGTTGTTGAAATACCGTTTCTATAGTCAAAATCATTGGCAGTTTAAGCGCCCTTTTGTCAAAAAAGATCCATTTTGTATACCAATAATAATTAAACGATAGTTAAAAATAATAAATTCTAATAATCTTTTAATATTTTTAATTAATATTCGACAAATTAAAGTTACGTGTTGCACGTCGCGGTGGTGTCGCATCCAGCTTGGTTCATCAAGCTTCCTCTACCTGATCGGTTCACTTGGTTCGGTTCGGTTCCGTTTGGACGGCTTCAGTCCGGGTTTGAAAACACTAACCCCAACGAACTCAAATTATGACTTTAGTGCTTGCGTAGTAGCTAATAACATTTAGTGGCACGTCGATCTCACGTCAACTTCGAAGTCCAACAATTTCTAATATAGATTAGTGACATTTGGTCGATAATTAAAAGGTAGTGTAGTAATCAACACACGCAACGAAACATTCATGAGAGTAGAAGTGACTAGTATTACGAAACAATCAATAATAAAATGCACCTAGCTATAGCTGATTCCTTTTATTCGGCACTAGGAAACTTTCATGGTTATTCTTGTTATGTTAGGTAGCTCATGCAAACGAGCAATCTTTGACTCCAACTTTAGTTCACAAAACCTAAGCTTATAAATATCAGGAGTGCTAGGCCAGTAATTTTTATGTTTTGTAACCATCAATTGGCTATCAATAGTATTTTTAATAATGTGAGATTACATCTAATGATCACTCACTTTTTTTTGTATAGTTAAATGCTGGTTATAAAACACAAAAATTGTTGCCCTAGACTTTCTCTATAAATATTATTCGTCTCTCAAGAGATAAGTCTAAAATAAATTACACATAAAATATTCAAACTACTCATCGCACTTGATTATATATATCATTATACCCTACTCTGTCTATAAATGCTATAGTATTGTATTGTTCTTCTCTCAACATCATCGATCATATCATGGCTGCTGCTACGGCAGAAGAGAAAGCTCCTGCTAGATTGGAAGAGGATTATACTCAAGATGGCACAGTGGATCTCAAAGGTAGACCCGTTTTAAGATCAAAGACTGGGAAATGGAAAGCTTGCTCCTTCATAGTAGGTAATAAATCAAATGAAGCCCTAATTCCGTGGCCTTAATTATTCCATTATTATTATTATGATATAATTATAAATTAATAAACTTGCATTTATTTAACCAATTTCTTAATGAAATTCTGAAATTCACATTAAGGTATATTGATCCATGAAAAATGCACCATATAATCACAATTCTCATTCATTTCGATACTAATAATGCTCACAACTACTTCATAAATAATTTTTAAAAAAATAAATGTTTTTTTCTTTCTCTTTTCTCTTTCTTGTTGGTTGGAAAAATAAATCATAGTAAAAATTTTGGTGTTGGGTGTAAAAGAAGAAACAGTTAATTTCTCATGTGTTATACTTGGAATGATGATAGGGTATGAAGTGTTTGAGAGGATGGCATACTTGTTAGGATTTGGTTGAATTAGTCCCACATTGCTCAGGATAGCAAATGGAGTGGGTGGCCTAGGCTATAAATATGAGGCTAAGTTCTCCATTTGTTTTCGCACCAGCCAGAAACACTTTAAGCTTGTATCTGATTTTTCTTTTCCTCTGTACTCTTTGATTAGAGAGTGTTGTGAGGTGTAGTTAGATATTTGCTTTGAGAGAGTGTGGGTGTACTGGAGTGCCGGTGAGAGAAAGAAGTCTATGTGTTGTAACAATTTTCACATAGTGATATTCTCTGGTTGTCATTTGACAACGGCCGTGGTTTTTTCTCCGGTAATTGGAGTTTCCACGTTAAATTCTTGTGTTGTGATTGTGTCTATTTTATTTCTCTGTCAAAGGTGTTTTCTCAAGGGGGAATGGTGTATTATTCCCAACAAGTGGTATCAGAGCTTCGGTTCGGTGGAATTTATTCTTAGTATGCTCTGTGGTTGCAGCCTAGTCTGACCTTCCACATCAGAAAAGAATTTTGTCCTGTGGCTTGAGGTTGATCTTTGGTTGCTGTTGTTGTTGCTGGAATGCAGTGTGACACTGTGAGAGTGCTGTTTGGAAAGGTTCTGGCTAAGGAAAGACTTGGTATTTAAGTGTGTCCATTGTGACCCACCTCTCTTTCCTGGGGACCCTTCCTAGTGCACGGTTGAGTTATACTATTCCAGTATACGGTTGCAACAATGTCAGGATATTCAAGTGCTGTGAAGCTTGAAATAGAGAAATTTGATGGAAGAATCAATTTTGGCTTGTGGCAAATACAAGTCAAGGATGTGTTGATACAATCAGGTTTGCACAAGGCGTTGAAGGAGAGGATCTCTGGTATGAAGGATGAAGAATGGGAGGAACTAGATTTGAGAGCTGCAAGTGCTATTCGCCTGTGTTTGGCTAAGAATGTTCTTGCAAATGTGCAAGGAATAAAAACAGCCAAGGAACTTTGGGATAAACTCGAAGGGTTGTATCAGTCAAAGGGCATCTCAAATCGGTTGTTATTGAAGGAGCAGTTCCATAATCTACGCATGGATCACAATGTGAAAATCTCCGACCATCTTAGTGCTATCAATGGTATTGTCTCTGAATTAGAGGCAATTGGAGTGAAAATTGATGATGAAGATAAGGCACTAAGGCTCATATTGTCTCTTCCCTCTTCCTATGAGTATATCAAACCTGTTTTAATGTATGGGAAGGAAACTCTGAATTTTGAAGAAGTTGCCAGTAAGCTCATTGCTGAAGAAAGAAGAATGAAAAATGAGGGTAGCACTTCATCAGATTTGGCGCTTGTAGCTAGAAGTGACAATTATGGAAAAGGAAATCGTGGAAGGAGTGTAACATGCTGGAAATGTGGAAAGTCTGGGCATGTAAAGAGAAATTGTCCAGGTAATGCGGTTTCAGAAAAAGACTCTCAATCTGATACTTGTAATATTGCTCTCTCTATGAGAGAAGATGATGTTCTCTAGAAGACAAGAAGTATCCTCATGGTATTACCGCACTGCCATGGATAAGGATGAGTTGTGGCAATCGGGTCCACAATTGCACACGGGCATTGGTTGGCGTTGAAATGCAAGGTGTGTGGCGGAGTTAGGTCGATGGCTGAAGAACTTCCAGGAAAAGCCAATTTGGAAGTTGCACCATGAATTTCAGCAAGGTTTCGATCTGTACCAAGGTGAAATGCTTGGAGTGGTCTAATTCCAAGTGAGTATACTTTCATGGTGGAGTATGATAGTTCTCTGAACTATGATTGTCGGTATAGACAATGGCAGCAAAGAATTGTCGGTGTTGACAATGGAAGATGAAGATGTGTGACTATTTCAATCAAGGTGGAGATTGTTAGGATTTGGTTGAATTAGTCCCACATTGCTCAGGATAGCAAATGGAGTGGGTGGCCTAGGCTATAAATATGAGGCTAAGTTCTCCATTTGTTTTCGCACCAGTCAGAAACACTTTAAGCTTGTATCTGATTTTTCTTTTCCTCTGTACTCTTTGATTAGAGAGTGTTGTGAGGTGTAGTTAGATATTTGCTTTGAGAGAGTGTGGGTGTACTGGAGTGCCGGTGAGAGAAAGAAGTCTATGTGTTGTAACAATTTTCACATAGTGATATTCTCTGGTTGTCATTTGACAACGGCCGTGGTTTTTTCTCCGGTAATTGGAGTTTCCACGTTAAATTCTTGTGTTGTGATTGTGTCTATTTTATTTCTCTGTCAAAGGTGTTTTCTCAAGGGGGAATGGTGTATTATTCCCAACAATACTATGGAATAGCATCAAACCTAGTACAATATCTGACAGAGAAGTTGCATGAAGGCATTGTGAATTCTTCAAACAACGTTAGTAACTGGGTGGGTTCTGTGTGGATGACGCCACTGGCAGGGGCTTACATAGCTGATGCCTACCTTGGACGATATTGGACCTTTGTTATTGCATCAGCAATCTATCTTCTGGTATATCAAATAGTTAGTGTTATACAACAAAGTAAAATTAGCTACAACCTAAGCAAAACATTTTCGCCCATTTTTCTTTACTATTATATAAGCGAGAAGGATAATTTGATCTTACACTTTATTTAACTACGAATGAATCAATTTTTTCGCCAAGAAGCAATAGCTCAAATGGCATAGTCTCTCCATACTCAATTAAAAGATTGTAGGTTCGAGTCTCCATATTTTCGGTAAAAAAAAAATTTGATTTTTGCTAAGAGAAATATATATATATATATATATATATATAGAAAAACATCCAAAAAGAATGAATAAAGCTAAGAGTATACCTCTAAATAATTTTTTTGAGTAAACATTGAAATTTGTCTCTAAAGAGTTAGATTAAATGATTTAGCAGTTCTTAATAAATTTTTATTCTCTACAAATTTTCAAAAATTATTTTCATCAGACAAATTTGTTTTTAATTAAATTTTTAATGTGCATGCCAAATAAATAAATTTTTAATAAATTTTATTATAAGACAAAATTTTAAAAACTACTATTATAAGATAAATTAGCCTTCCTTCAAAATAACGAAAGAACTAATTTATTGGAAGGGATAATCTTTTAAATTTTCTAATAATAAAATAAAAAAATAATCATTAAAAATATAAACTCGACTATTTTAATTTTAAAATAATTAAATATTATTTTATTTTATTAATTTTTTCACTTTAAAATTATTTCATCATGTCATCTTGGGCATTTGACAGGGCATGGTTTTGATAACTCTAGCAGTGTCAGTACGGGCACTGAGGCCACCGCCATGTCCAGTGGGTGTAGACGACGCCAATTGCCCACGCGCCACCAAATTGCAACTGGACATATTCTTCTTGGCTCTGTACACTATTGCAGTTGGCACAGGTGGCACAAAGCCCAACATCTCAACAATGGGCGCAGACCAATTCGATGACTTTGAGCCCAAAGAGAGGCACCACAAGCTCTCTTTCTTCAATTGGTGGATGTTTAGCATCTTCTTTGGTACCCTTTTCTCCAACACTTTCTTGGTCTACATTCAAGAGAAAGTCAGTTGGACCATTGGGTATGGGCTTCCAACTATCGGGCTTGCAGTTTCAATATTGGTTTTTTTATTTGGAACTCCCTTGTATAGGCACAAGTTACCCTCTGGGAGCCCTATAACTAGGATTCTTCAGGTCTATGTTGCAGCATTGAGGAAGTGGAAAGTGCATATTCCTGGAGATCCAAAAGAGTTGCATGAACTAAGCATTGAGGAGTATGTCAGTAATGGGAGAACCAGGATTGATCATAGCCCTTCATTCAGGTTATGTTTGGATAAACTTTTCTAAAAAATCATTCTTAGGAGAATACATTAGAATCAAGGCATCAAAGCTAAAAGCAACTTTATATACAATGTTAGTGTTATAATTTAAATAAGGTTTAGTTACTTTGTTACTGGTCTTTATAGTTTGACTAAATTTGTAATTAGATCTTTATACTTTTTTTCAATTAGATTCTTACACTGCTTTTATTTTTGTGATTAGGTCCTTTTCGTGTCAAAAACGAAAAAGTTAACGAAATATTCCTAACAAAAAATTTGTGATCAAAGATTTAATTAGATTCTTAATTGTGTGCACCTTCAATTTGTGAAAAAATATTAGCTCTAACATTTTTTACATTGGTAAGGATCTAATTACAAAATTAAAAGTAGTATAAAGATCCACTTAAAAAAAATATAAAGTCCTAATTACAAATTTGGTTAAACCTAAAAATTACTTGTCACCAAAAAAAGAAAAACCTAAAAATTACTTTAAAAGGGGTTTTTATGATTTTGTCTAGGTGAAACTTTGTGATCAGTTATTTATTTTAAAAATTGATTGTTCTTTTGAATTGCTCCAGCTAAGTTCCACAATCTTAGTACCGTTTTCATGAATAAAGAGAAAAACAAAACACAAAACACAAAGGTGGCCCAAAATTTGGCATGACTCATTTGAACTATTCTCCCCTTTATATATGGATGCAGTTTTCTAGACAAGGCGGCAACGAGGACAGACCAAACTTCACCGTGGATGCTTTGTACAGTGACACAAGTTGAGGAGACAAAGCAAATGACCAAAATGGTCCCTATTTTGATCACAACTCTTCTACCAAGCACCATGCTAATTCAAGCAACCACACTCTTCATAAAACAAGGCAACACCCTAAACAGGAGTATGGGACCAGATTTTGATATCCCCCCAGCTTGTCTCACATCATTCATAACCATCTTCATGCTCATTAGCATTGTTATCTATGATCGTGTATTTGTTCCCGTGATCCGGCGATATACCAAGAATCCCAGAGGGATTACACTTCTTCAGAGACTCGGAATTGGCCTCGTGATTCACATCATTGTGTTGATCACTGCGAGTTTTGTTGAGAGGAAGAGACTCAGCGTTGCAAGAGAACATAACCTCTTGCGCCAGCATGACCAACTTCCTCTCACTATTTTCATCTTGCTTCCTCAGTTTGCGCTGACGGGGATTGCTGATAACTTTGTTGAAATTGCGAAGCTGGAGTTCTTCTATGATCAAGCACCTGAAGGCATGAAGAGTATGGGAACATCATACTTCACCACCAGCTTGGGAATTGGAAGCTTTCTTGCTACTTTCCTTCTAACAACGGTTGCTAATCTCACCAAGAGAAATGGTCACAAGGGTTGGGTATTGAATAACCTGAACGTTTCACATTTGGATTATTATTATGCATTCATGGCAGGGCTGAGTTTTATCAACTTGCTTTGCTTTCTGGTTGTTGCCAAGTTCTTTGTATATAATGATGATGTAGCACAAAAGAAAACAGGCTTGGAGATGAACACTGCTTCATCTCAAGGCTATAGTAATAATAGAATTAGCCAAAACACCCCACATCTAGATCTCAATTAGCGAAAACCAGTGTACTACTTCAATCTTTGGATCAATAACAAGGGGAAATCGAAGTTTTTCTACGTAGGGTTAAGACATCATTGCTGATAAACTTCCACCAATAGCTGTCTTCAACTGCATGGTGACATCAACAGGCTAAATGCAGCTGCTTACCAGATACATGAAAAACCATCCACGAGCTAAAACTTATTGGAAAGTAGATATTCTATAAGTAGTTGAGGATACAGTCAACGAATTCATCAAGTTAACAAAATTTCCAAAATATTAGACAGGAATTCATACAAAATCAAAGTCAATTCCTAACTAATTGATATAGTTACTCCATACTATTACTAGCTAATTGATGTTACATGAAACAACATACCTAAAATGCCAGAGCAAGATATAAATTCAATTGAAACCCTATACACTACTGATCAATTAAATTCTGTTGCAGACTTAACACCCTATCAAAAGATGGCTTTCGTGTTGCAGTTACAAAGCAGTATGTCCGATAGCAGCAATAGACAAGCATACTTTGAGTAACAATGCTCATAATCTATACAAGAAAATATGAGCTTCCCACTGCATTTTAGATAACAAAAGGCTGAAGTTTACATGCTGCAATTGACTCCAGAATCCACGTGTGACCAATGACTTCAGAACCAGTACTAGATGCTAGTTCCTCTGCATCATTCATTCTTTGCCAAATAATCGAAACTTCCTCTCCTAACTTGCATCCCTGTGGAGGATCAAGGTTGTAAACAACAAGGAACTTCGAAGGAACCCCTTCGAATTCAAGCTTTTTTGCTTCCAATTCTTCTTTGCTTCTCAAAACAGCACCTCCTCCCACTTCAATTAATTCTTCAATATCTTCCTTATATGTTGTCACATAATCTCCGGACAAATAAAACTTTAAGCCAGTAAATAACTTTGGCTCCTGCAATCATAATTAAAATATTAGAATACTAGAATTCATAATAGCAAGAGATTTGCTGAATAATTAAATGAGTGAGCTCAAAAAGAAAAAGGCAATCAAAGATGTCAAGTTGCAGCATTTCAAGTTATATGACAAAAGACAAGCTATGGCTTTGCATGAACATATGATGCAATGAAACAGTATTTACATTGACCATTGCCCTGAGTCTGCCAGCTTTTGGGCCACCGTGACACCCTTGGTTGTCAAGTGTGATCTCATATGGTTCTTCTCCAAGAGGATTCATCTCTTCCATGCTTGCTTTTACCCCTAAAATACGAGATAGATTACATAAGCATGACATATGAATAAGCAGAAATAAATAGTGTGCATAACCAGCACAAAAGAAAACCATAGCAAGGCCAACTATTCATAGACAACTTAGAAGGCATAATAACTAGGCTAATGAGTTATAAGATGTATATACAAGCATAAAAGATGCAATCAATAATAAAGGCAGATTATATCTTAATAAATAATAATTAGGTTTCATAATAACTAGTGGTATTTTATGAATTTCCATGAGTAGAAAGATCAATGTCCCATGTCCCATTTTATGATATTTCAAGAAGAATTATTATGACCACAATCAAAATAGATATTTTACATGAATTACTGAATTTGATCTCACTATCCCACAAATTCTAATCTTCCTTCCAACCACCAACCCTCAAATGAACATATCATTGCAAAGTAAGAACCAAATAATGAAGTCATTACGAATGATGTTGATAATCAGAAATAAAATATGAGGATAAAATCAAGTAATCAACATAAGAACACATAGAACCACAATAACTTACAATCCATTTTGAGAACCCATTTTCCATTTAGAATTGCCATAAGAACTTTTAGTGTCCTAGAGCATGCTCCATTTTCATCAGTAGCTGCAATCACATGGGTGACTTCTAAAGTCCAAGTCTTGGTAACTTTAGCACCAATCTTGCTTGCAAAATTTATCAGAAGTATCTGCACCATCAACAGAGGAAAGATTAAAAAACAAATATTGGGAAATACTCATTGGCTAATCACATGATGGACAGAGAAGAGACTAATGCCTTGTACTCTTCATCAGGTGTAGAATGTTTAACAGAAAACAAACATTTTAAAAAAGACTTATCAAAAGACTCAACATTCATTGTGTACTTTTGCTGAGTTCTAACCTTTTCCTCGGTTGATAAAGCAGATCCACAAAAAAGCAATTTTTTATCTTCATCCTTTGAACATCCCAGATCGTTTGAACATTGAGATGGCCTGTATTTAGAAGAAAAACTTTAAGTTCTGAATGTTATCCCCCACCCGAAAAAGTTAAACAAATAAATAAATAAAACAGAACAAGAACAACAGCAACACTCAAAGGGCAGCCCGGTGCAAAGCATCCTGCATTATGTAGGGATGGAGAAAGGCCACATGCAAAGGAATAACGAAGGCAGCCTAAACTCCCCCTAATAAATGCAATAACTTTCTAATATAGGAAGAGGAAGACTTTTTGGCAAACAAAACATGGATGTGAACTGAACCTTGGAATGCTCAATTATGAATTGGAATATGCTACACAATCACAGATTACAAATGGCATAAGTGCACTATATGAATTTTGCAAAATATTTTTCAATAAAAAAATGAAACATACAGAATTCATTATCAGAATAATAGATATTGGGTAATAAATTTACACAGTAATATGCTGACAATTGACATCATCAAATTCTAAGAGAAGTTGACATGAGACCAACTAAATTTATATATATGATAAAAAAAAGTCTGTATGCCATTTTAAAAATGTTGTGATACTAAATACCAAGGGAGAAGGGTAAAAAGGTTTAACACTTGGTACTCATAATTAATTTCAATAACTAGAACACAGATAATATCTCCAAAAAACATACAGGTGAGATGAAGTGGGATGCTTATCAGTTGTTTGTTTCCTAGACTTGGATTTCTCACTAGGAAATTTCACATGAGAATGACCAGGACAAAGCAAAAGATAACCCTCCTGTACCAGAGAATATACAGGCAATGTTAAATAAACAGGAGCTAAATAAAATTTTTCAAACAAATGCCAAAAGATAACCTTCAGTATTTAACAAGGGAGAGAAGTACATAATCCCAACGGCAATTTGAGACATCCATTGCACAAGGAGCATGATAAGTTCTTCTGCAGGATTTGACATAGCATCCAAGTGCAGCTCCCTTTAAGCCACATTTGCTGCATTTAAGCTTTGCTGCCCTTGACAGTTCTGTCTTCACATTCTTAAGAGTGTCACCAACAAAGTAAACTTGTGGTGCCCTGGATTCCCAATGTTTATATATGTTTATTGTCTAAATACCAACAGAAAGCTAATACAAAATATACAATAATCAAAATGCTAAAAAATGCATACAAGAAAGAACAAATAAAACAAGAAAACAAAATATTTGAACCAATCCATAATCAGTCAGAATTAATATATTTTGTTAAGCTGATCTACAAGTCCAGTTAGACAATATATATGCCAGGAAGCTATAGTAATCACATAACACATTCTTAAGTTATCATACCAATCACTGCAAACTTTGTGTACATGGATGACATTTGGTTGCTTTGCTGCATCACCAATAACCAAATTCCCATTTGCACAATGCAGCATTGGTCCAGTAGCCTAAAATAAATCATCAAAAACAGGAAATTAGTTTCAAATTTCAATGAATTGTCCAATAGCACGTATAGAAAGAGCATAACAGTTTTCAGGGAAAAGGAGAATGGTGCGGCCAATAATGACGTGATGTAAAACAATTACAGTATAAATCAAATATTACCTCTGAGATTTTTGAGGACTGGCAAAATGAACATGTACTTGAATAAGAGTCATCTACATTAGCAAGCATCACGGCACCAGGGTCCTTTTCAGTTCTGAGTTGATCATTACCATGGGTAAGGTTTTTCTGCCTCTTGAGCTCTCTTGTAAGACCCTCCGTTTCAGAGGCTGAACTTTCAGACCTCAGTTGTGTCATTCTTTCCTTCAAATTTCCATTTCCTGTACTTGCTCTTTTCGATGAGGAATTTTCCAATGCCCCAGAAGGCAAAAGCTAAAATGCAGAGGAAGGCACTTTAAACTTTAATAAAATAAAGGACAGAACAATGTTTACGCCCCCCCCCCCCCCCCCTTCTTTTATTCTCCCTTTTTTCCTCTCCCAAAAAAACACGAGGGAACTTCCTCCTCATCAACTAATTTCATCATTTAATTAGTTTGCGTCATAATGAGGTCTCTTACTAATGACAGTTAATCTCATTAAAGATTACTTAAATTAATTCCACAATGAATATTAATTCATGAAAAATGACGCGCCAAGTGTTAAAACATTAAATGGAAGAGCATTAACACGGATTTGCTTTCTCTTACATGCTCGCTATCTTGATCACTGCAGTCATTCTCTGAGCCCTTGGTGTCACAAAATGGTGGACTATCTGGTGCTGATTGCGTCCCTTGATTCACATCCATTTCAACAACCCCAGAGTCTTCACGACCCTCAATTTTCATCTGGGAAGACCGCCTTGGATTCTCAACCTGCCCCCCAGAATACACCTCAATCTCCTCGCCCTTATCATGCACCGCAAGACCACTCATCTTCCGTTTCTGATTCTTGCCAGCCCCAACATTATCAGTATCCTTGCTCCTATGAACTGAATTTTGTAACCCTTGGCATGGCTCCAAAACCCTCACATCTTCATTCACCAATTTAAAGAAATTAAATCACACTAGTGATATGCAAGTAACTACTACTGTAGTGCCATTTTACTTTCCCTCTCAATTGAAATAGGATTTCCAAAAGCAAAGGAAAATTGACTCACCAGAAGAATGTTGCTTAAACAAACTAGCAGAAAAGGTTGCATCCAAGCTCCTATAAATCCCTACCACGTTTTCCACAAAAGGCACATGCCTTATATCTGCCACACACAATTAATGCACATAAAACAAAATTAATTTCGGAAACACGTTATAGTTACCCATAGGTAATTAAATTCACCGCCTCAACAAAAGAGCATGCATTCACAAACACACAGAGAAGAGAGAAGTGTAGTTTACCTGATTGAGCATACTTCGCATTGCAGACAACACATTCGGAACCAGACGTTGTGAAATCCGCCAAACACGAACTGCAAAAGAAAATAAATAAATAAATAATATTTCGATCAAACTGTAAAAACAGAACAACAAAACAATTCAAAAAATAAAATAAAAGGAAGAAACTTACTTGCAGAATAAGTGGTTGCAGGGTAGCAAAACCGGCCTCTTGAACAAGCTCAAACTGCATGCATGGTGCCACAAACACCAGAAGAAGAAGGAAAAGTTCAAATTAATTTGTGAATAATAATTCAAATTTTAAAATATTCGTGCGATTCGAATCGATTACAGAGAGAGAAATAACTAAAGCCAATAAAAAAGGG
This sequence comes from Arachis ipaensis, assembly GCF_059453495.1. NCBI lineage: Eukaryota > Viridiplantae > Streptophyta > Magnoliopsida > Fabales > Fabaceae > Arachis > Arachis ipaensis. The sequence continues at coordinate 24,905,839 of NC_142441.1, read as the reverse complement.
CAATCACGTAATAAAATATAAAAAAGTCTAACCAGAGAGGGCACTTGAGTTCAAGAGCGAGCTTCTGGAAATGGAGCATCCATGGATTAAGCAGCTTGGTGCTGTTACTCTTGTTGCCGGTGCTGCTTGAAGTTCTAGAAGCATCCATTCTGGCGGTTTGTTCTGTTGAGTTGTTTGTGCGTGAAAGACTTGGGAATTCAGATTTCATTTTTTATTTTATGGGGCAGGGGTCATGTCAGACGTGACGCCGTCGATGTATACGTGGACGGCTCAGATATCACGTTAGATTAGAGAGCGGGGCTATGAATACATTGGCGCCTTACAACGATGCCGTTTTGCGGTTTTCAAGTGCGCGGCACGGGCCACCTTTTGGCTTTTGCCTTTTGGTTTAGTTTCGACTTTTGATGACTATATAGATTCCCGCTGCTGCGATTTAATCTACGAGATCAAAATTCATTACTCCCTCCTTTTTTGGTTGTCACTTGCTTGCTCTTTCTTCTGCGCGGGAAGCATTGCAATAAACTTTTCGATGTTCCACAAAAACGGGTAAATGGCAATTAATTACTCATTAAACTTAAATACTTTTTTTTTGGTGACTATTAAACTTAAATACTTAATGCTCAAAATAATATTCATTTAGCATTTAATTTAGCGTTTGTAAAAAAAAAAAAAAAAAAAAAAAAAATACAAATATAATTTAAGTTAATCTTTCTATTAATTTTTATTAAATATTAAATAGGTCAGTGAGATGCTTATATATCAAATAAAATGAATATTTATTTCAATTTACGGGCCTGCTACACATACAAGCAAAAAAGTCCTACAAACTTTACAAATTCTTAGCCCAAACTTCATTCACATGCGTAGTCACTCCCTTTGAATGGAGTGTCATTTACACGCACGCCACTCAAACGGTTGCGCTTCGCAAAAAGCGCTCCTTAATGGCGCACTCTTCCACTTCTCCAACCCCTTCGAAGAAAATATAAACCGTCCATTTTCGAGTAACATTCGAAACTGAAGATATAGAACTCGTCGCGAAGATTAGAACTCTCCATCAACACAAAATAGAACTTTCCATCAACAATCTCCAGAAAAAACGAAGATATATTACTCAAGGTACGTTACTATTTTACTCATCTCGTAGATTTTTCACATTTCGAAATCGAAGAACTAGGTTTTACTGTTCTTATACATTCTTCTATGTTTTACTGTTCTTCTTGTTCTAGCTCTCATTTTACTGTTTTTAATGTTCTTCTTATTCTAGGTTTTACTGTTCTTCTTATTTCTAAGTTTTACTGTTCTTCTTAGTTGTTCTAGGTGCTACTGTTCTTCTTGTTCTAGTTCTTCTCGTAACTGATGTTTGGGAGTATATTGCGTAATTTGGTGGGTGTATATGGAGTAATTTGTTGGGTGTATATAGCATACTTTGTTGGGTGTATATTTCTGAACTGATATACTGTAATATAGTCAATAGTTGCAACTGTTCTAATATTTTCTTGTCCATGGGTGTATATTGCTTGATCTTGTAATGTTGCTTGACCTTGTATATTTATGCATGTTTGAGTGATATCTGACTGATATCTATGGGTGTATTTGACTGATATTTATAGGTGTATCTGACTGATATCTATGGTTGTATATTACTGATATCTATGGGTGTATTTTTCATTTCAGAAAAAATGGCAGGCAAAAACCAAGCTGGAAAAAATGTAAGAACAAATATATGTCTTAGATGAAATCAGTTTTTCATAATAGAAATATCTCTGACTCTAATTTTGCTTTGTTTACAGCAAACCAAAGACCTTAAATGTGCAACCCATTTGTTGAGTGACAAATTTAGAAATATGAGCGAGGAGAAGAAAGAAATTGTTAGGGATTTGGGATTTGGTGGCCTGATGCACATCCCGCCGCTAAGGGTGCATCACCAAATATTAAGGGAGTTGGCTAACTCCTTTAAATTAGGAGAAAACAGACTCGAAACCGGCTACGGCTCTTTTAAAGTAACACCAAAAACAATAGGGGCTGCGCTTGGCATCAACACGTCACGTAACTCGCTACAAACATGGGTGTATATGAGCCATATTCAGGTGTAATTCAATTGGTGCTTGGGTGTATTTCAAGTGATTTTCATACTATGTTGTTTTTCTTTTTGTAGGAGATCTATTTCCTCATAAAGTCAATTATAAGGATCTTTCTGAAGATGACAAACAAATTTTTAGAAGATTCCAGGGTAAGACCCTCAAAAATCTGACGGATGAGATGATGGCTATAGGCGTTGATAATGAACAGGATCGCCTCATGTTCAAGAGGATTTTCATCCTCTATATACAGATGGCGTTCCTGTTACCAACAACAATAAACAAAATCTCATCTGTGCACCTGGCACCAATTTTCAAAATGGACACAATAACAGAACGGAGTTGGGGAGCACATGTTTTGAATTTTATCATCAAGGGCATAACAGATTACAATCTGAAAAAAAAAAGTCAATTGACGGCTGCCTGTTTGCCCTGATGATAGTTTACTTTCATCTATCTAAAAATAAAGACAAGAAGAAAGCAGAAAGACCTCCAGAACCCTGAATTGTCAACTGGACTAGAGAGCAGGTCGAAAGAATGAAGGCGAAAATGGAGGAACATATGGTAAGTGAACAAAATATCTTGGGTGTATTTTATTTACCTGAATACTACTAACTAAAATTTCTAATGTTTCAGGGGATTGTAAAGATGGTGGAAACAAAGGAAAAAATGAAAAAAATAAAGAAAAAAGCAAAAAAAAAAACAAGAAACCAAAAAAAAAGAAGGCAAGTTCAACATCATCATCGGACGCTGAAACAACTGATAGTGACAATTCTACCTCTGAGTCTGAGACTAAAGAAGACTCAGAGGATTCACCAAGAAAACAACCCAGCCAAAAAGCCAAAAAGTAAGTAACATACTTGGGTGTATTTTGTTTATCCAGTTGGGTGTATTTTGTTTATCAAGTTGGGTGTATTTTGTTTATCTGGTTGGGTGTATTTTGTTTATCAAGTTAGGTGTGTTTTGTGCATTCATTTGGATGTATTTTGTGCATTCATTTGGGTGTATTTTATCTCTTTTAGTATGTTTTTAAATAATGATTGTTTGCCTTCCAGAATGGAGTCCAAAAAAAGAAAGAAGATTTAGGAAGATTCTAATTCAGAATCTGAATCAACTAATAAGTAATGTTCTGAAATTATTACTTCTTTCCTTTGGGTTTATTATCAAGATTTCATGTATTAACAGAGTGTCTCTTATTAACTTATAGAAGCGAAGAATCAGCACCAGTGGAGAAGCAAAAAACAAAGAAAAAGACTCAGAGAATACCAAAAAAGTAAGCACTTCTTTGGATAGTATTTTGTGATCAAATTAATTTTGTATTTCTGATTCATACTTGTTTTTTCCCCCCAGGACACAATCTAAAAAGAAAAAGGTCATTGTTGAGGATTCATCTACTGAGCAAGCTCAATCCTATCATGGGTACAGTACTTTGTAAGCTATATTATCGTCTATCATCAAAATTATATTTGTTAACATGTTCTTTTATGCATGTACTGTCAGATCTGAAATTGGAACTGAAGAATTAGATGAATTCTTAAGGGAAAACAATGAAAAATCTGTTGCACAGGGGTATGTCTTGTTGGGGTGTATATTTCAGATTTTAGGGTGTTTTCTTTGCTAATAATTGTTTCTTGTTTCGCAGGGAGAAGGAAGCTGACCTGCGATCGACAGAAGGTCACTATGTCTCATCTGAAATGTAAGAAGCTTTATTTGATAAAATCTTGTTATCCTGATTTAATAGTATGGTATTTTTTGTGAATAACATGTACTCTATTATGTTTAGAATACTAGACGTAAACTTGGGAAGTGATGATCCTTCCTCTCAAGGACACACAGACCAAAGTAGCATAAACAAACTGGTAGAGAGCATATAATTTCTCTTTCAAATAACCGTTACTTTTGTTCTTTTATTACCTTCTACTTCTAATTCTGTATATATTTTTTTAGAAAAAAAAAAGCTCTTTATTGTTTTATTCGAGAAAAAAAGGCAGGAAAAAAAAAGCAAAAACTGCAAGTATGTAAGTTCTTAAAAAACGAAGCCTGTCTTTCTTTTGAATGCTTCGGGTGTATTTTTTAATTTCTTAGGGTGTATTTTAGGTTGAGTCTGGTTGAAGAGTTAGCCAGTGAGCCGGCTGAAGAGAATATGATGGTTGTGAGGGAAGAGACACAGTCCGAAGCGCTTGCAATGTGAGTTTTTCAAGAAAATTTCAACCTTATAACCTTTTTATTTTCGGAGGCTTTGTTAACCTTTTATTTTTATTCTTGTTTAGAGTTCCGATTCAAGTTTGTCTACCACTATCCCAAACAATCACTATGCCAGAAATTGAAGAAACACCTGAGACAGAAAATGAACCAACCCATGTGCTACAAATTGAAGGAACTACAAAAAGGTAAGAAATAGTCTTGGGTGTATATTTCGTTACAGTTTAGGTGTATATTACCCCTGTTAGGGTGTATATTTTCACGATTGATCCCTGAATATTTTTTATAACATGATTAATTTTATGTAACCGTGCAGCACTCCTGAACCCCCCAACAACTTGAAGAAAGTACACCCACGCTTCCCCAGCTCCATCTAAAATGTAAGTTCATTAGAGTAAAATCAATGTTTCGTTATCATTCGTATATTCTTATTCTTATAATACGTTATACATGATCACGCAGTAATCCAGCCTCAGAAGACACTGCTGCGCTGATGATGATGGCACGGACAGCATCGTATGTTCCTAAGACAGATCTGATGCCATCATTCAGCCTTGGCTTCACTGATTCAAGCCAAGAAGAAGCAGCAACGCAGGAGGGAGCATCAACGCAAGATGGAGGGATGGCAAAAACTCCAGAAACCCCAAAACTACTAGAACAATTAGGGATCTTGTACAAAAAATTGTAAGTGGTGGGTGACAACAAAAGAAAAAAGTCCGCAGATTCCAAAGGAGAGTGACGCAGAGAGTTTCGAGAAGTTTGAAACTCCTGCGAGGACGAATCAACATAGTTCTGACATGAAAGAGAAATGCTACCTCTGGGCCATAAGAGTGAAGAAATACGCAGATGGACTAACTAATGAGTTTGACACTGTCTGCACACTCCAAGCCCAAGATAGATACATTTTGTCAAAACTCCACCTTGCATCACTTGCACCTGAAATGCATATAGAAGCTGAGGTAATATTACATTAACATTAATGTTTTTATCACCAAAATTAACTGCAATTCTGATTGATGTAAAATTCATATCGGCATCTTTTTCTAGATTGTCTCTGCCATGTGCTTCATCCTAAACCAGCAAAAGATTAAAATGTTTCAAGAGGAAGTATACTGTCTCCCCCTGATATTGTGGTAAGAGTTGTTTCAACGAATTTTGGGTGTATTTTTTGCATACCTTCAGGTGTATTTTTTGTCTTAAATCAGGTGTATTTTATTTGTTCATTTGGGTGTATTTTCTGTGTTAAATTAGTTGTAAGTTGTTTATTCATTTGGGTGTATTTTCTGGATTCGTTTGGGTGTATTTGTTGTATTCATTTTGTGGTTCGCAATTTTTGCATAACATGGCCCTTTAGAAATCATCCAGAAAGGGTGTTCTTACAGCCTAAAAACAATAAGTCATTCAGGGTGGAAGACTACCCAATGTTTATACCATTCTTGGACCTTAAAAAATTAGCATTCCATCGTTATGTAAGTTTTCATTTCTAAAACTTCTTATTACCATTTTTTACTTATGTGCCAAATAAACTAAAACAGTGTTCAATCTGAACATATTTCAGATTTTTGCACCTGTTTGCCATTCACAACATTGGTGGTTATGGTTGGCTGATACAAGAAAGAGAAAATTTTATATAGTCGACCCATATCACACGAAATCTCCGTCCAATGAGAGAACTGCCCTGAATACATTCATTGTAAGTTGGTTCTGTGTTCTGTATTCTAATAGTTGGGTGTATTTCTGTTCAATATAAGGTGTAACTTTGTGCTCCTTTGGGTGTATCCCTTTATTGAAATTATTCATGTATTACTGATTTGTTTTGTGTTTTAAGGGATATGTAATTTCACAAATTAAAGTATATGCTGGGGGGCACCTCTGAAGACAAAGGACAAGGACAAGGAAATTGAACCACCATACCTTAACAACTCGGGCCAAAAGACAAGGTATAAATCTTTCACTCTAAAAATTAAACTTTTCTATATGTAATTTGTAATTTATTTTCTTTGTTTTCAGCTATGACTGTGCTATCTACGTAATGAAGTGGCTTGAGATGTTTCAGCCCGAAAACATTAAAAGGCAGAAGTATGAGTGGGACAATTGGACCGAGGTAAATGTGTTTAAAACTAAATAACTCTGTATTATATTACTTAATTAACATGGTTGATTAAACAGAATATTATTTTTAACTATAGGACGAGGTGGACCACTTTAGAGTAGAATATGCTTCCCGGATTCTATTCCATGAAATGAATCAAGACAAAGCTGAAGCCATTAGGGGAAGTAATGTAATAAGACTGTCCAAGTCATCCTCGTTGTTATTGAGTCCATATTGTCAGATAGATTCTAAGGATATTGACACTGATTAATGTAAATGTTATATAGTCTTGTAACAAATTGAACAGATGCTATAAAAAATTGCCAATTATAATCCAGTTTATTGTAAAATTTCTTTCAATAATTAAACTCTATCTGATGTATTCAAAATGTCTGAATTACAAGTACTATAATATGAAGAAAAACACCAAACCAAATATACACTCATAACCTCACATTGTTTACACCCAAAGAAAGTTCAATATACACCCAAACATTTATCCCCCTAATGCTTTATCCTTAAAACCATGAATCCTAAACCATAAACCCTAACCCCTAAACACTAAAACCTAAACCCTAAATACTAAACTCTAAACCCTAAAACCTAAAATGCTAAACCCTAAAATGCTAAACCCTTAAACCATAATAAAAAAAACAAACAATATTTTATAACATAAACAGCATATTGTGAAATATATATATATGTAAAATGTGAAACATAAGAAAATTCACAAAAATACACCCAAAGAGTTATCCGCTGTTGCTGGTACCCTGAACTGATAATTCATAACATGTCCTTGATATTGGCTGGAATTTGAATGCACCACTGATGCAGCATCAAAGAGGTTTAACTGAATATAACAAACTCACATATTAGCTAAACTATTAACGAGAAAGTTAAACTCAATCACCACATATTTAAAGAACATCACATTTACCTCGTTTAAAGCTTTCGTTTTCTTCTTCTTTGTGGCATTTGCAATCTGTTTGTCCAACTTTGAACGTAGCCTATTTTTTGGACGTCCTCTTGTTCGAATCCTTGGAGGGCTTTAAAGCTCGTTAACGGATTCCAAGTTGGCATCTTCGTGAGAAAAAGAAGATGTCCCCTTTCTTTTGGCTTTCAATGATTCCATCTCAACCATGACGTTATCATACACACGGTGCAGAATTGCAGTCAGCTCCTCCGATTCTGATGCAAATTCGCAAATATTTTGCGAACGAAAAACCAATTAGTCAAACCTCTTGCTTCTTGGCTCCAACAGTGGCTCGTCGTGGCTGCTCTTGATGTGTGTGTGCCGCCTCTTTACCGTCTTGCTCCATCGTTCCAGTATATATCTAGGTGACACTTGGCTTACTCGTTCAAAGCTTAACACGCTTAGTGTGTGACAGCACAATATTCCTCTTGACTCGAATAATAAGCATTGGCATTTTACCTCGGCTGCTACTGAGTCGTAAGTAACTACAAACTTGTTGAATATTGAGCTGGAAACTTGTTCTCCAACTTCGTATACTAAATAGCCTAGAGCAGAATTCGTTAATCTAGTGATGCAATTCGCCTTTCTTCTGAGTTGTGCTTGGACTTCCCTAAACTTTTGATGAGTGTACACATCTTAAAACTGAGCTTCAATGGAGGATTTGGTTGCACACGGTATGACCGTATGAAAATCTGCAGCATCTGATTCTCTCTCTGCTTGCTCCTTGCTTTCGAGGCAATTATCGTATTGTTTGACAAATTGAATAAGCGAGCTGTTCCGGGTAATAAACTTGTTAAAAAATGAATGCATGCTCTTGCTCCTTTGTGTGCTTCTCATCCCTGCCCAGAAGTGGTGATCCAGATAGATTAGAACTCATATATGACAGTCTTCATAGAGATCTGCAGAATACATCCAAACACAGACTATAAATACACCCGAAAAGAATTCAATTTATACCTCTGCTGCAGATTTTAAACAAACATTACCTGAAATCCACTTGTTGTCCACAAGACCAAAATTCAGCAAAAAATCATTCCAATTCCTATCAAATGAGTCTTTACTATGAGAGTTCCAAACAACTTGGCTAATTTCTTGTTCAATTTCTGCATGTCCCTTGTACCCGTTTAATTTTCTTGGAATCTTTTTCATGATGTGTCAAATACACCAACGGTGAATTGTTGTTGGCATACAAGCCTCTAAAGCCCTTTTCATTGATGCGCATTGATCGGTGAGAAACCCTTTCGGAGCATTTCCTCCCATGCAACAAAGCCAACATTGAAATAACCATTTGAATTATTCAATTTCTTCGTTTTTTATCAAATAGCATCCAAGAAGTGTTGACTGACCGTAGTGATTCACCCCGACAAAAGAACCACAAACCAAATTATACCTGAAACAAATTATCATAGTGCAGAATGAAAAATCATTACGTACACTCAAAAAATGCTTTGTATACCCCCAAAAACACCCAATATACACCTCTGCGGCAGATTCATAAAAATACATTAATTTAGCATCATAAACAGGGACAGTTTATTACCTGTTTGTATTGTAGGTGGTGTCAAATGAAATAACATCTTCGAAATACTCAAAGGCAGCTCTACTTCTTGCATCGGCCCAAAAAGCTAGCTTAATCGATTGATCCTCCTCGAGTTCGAGCTCAAAAAAGAAATTCTGATTCTTCTCTTTCATTCTTAACAAATATTTCTCGAATTCCTTTGCATCTTCTTGTTCAGAAACATTCCGCACTTCTCTCGTAATGTAATTCCTCACATCCTTTTCAATAAAATTTAACTCACGGTGACCCCCGACAGCCGCAACAAATGATTGGTAAGTTTTGTTTGGTCTAATACCAGCCTCCTCGTTATTCTCTATTGTACGACGAATGGACATGCTTAGTTCCCTGTGCTATTTGAGCATCTCTGCTTTACTTGGACAGCAAGGGTGTGAATGAACCAGCACAACCTTTGAAATGATCCAAGCACCAACATCCTTCAATGTGTGTATATAAATTCTTGTAGGACAGTTTAAACCGGCTGTCGAATTTATATTCTCGGTCAGAGATATTTTAGATTTCCATTTTCCCTCTCTGCTACATGTAATCAATTGATTCTTAATCTCATTTCCCTTCCTATTTGTGCTCCGAACTCTTGTAGAAAAACCTGTAGCCTTGGCATAGTTCATGTAAAATTTTCCAGCATCTTCAAGGGTAGTAAAGGTCATTCCAACCTTCGGAACAAACTGGTCATCAACAACAGAGAGAAGCTGCAGAATACACCATGTCAAAAACTAAAAATACACCCAATCATGTCTAATCTAATACACCCGAACGACAACAACTCAACTAAAATAACAAAAAAAAGCCATAAATTGTAAATACACAGGCTGCAGAATACACCATGTCAAAAACTAAAAATACACCCAATCATGTCTGATCTAATACACCCGAACGATAACAACTCAACTAAAATAACAAAAAAAGCCATAAACTGTAAATACACCCACACTTCCCCCTAAAATACACCCAAAAAATTCTGATCTACACTCGAGCGTCTGCTATAAATTGCAGATAATTAATCAAAACTAATACATTAGATTCAATCCACAGATTTATGTTCACGCATTAATTTCACACTCAATGTTCACGAATTATTCAGCTAGACAATGATATACGAATAACTGCAACAAAATTCAGAGTAATCGTAATTAGCTGAATGTAAATCAAACCTTAGGAACTTCGTTAGATTCAAATTCAAAATTCACTTCGCCTGATTCAGCTGACAATCTGAGGTTGAATCATCCATTATCTTCAAAACGAGTTCAAACTTTGATTTCAGAAACCAGAAAATTGAAAAAAACGAAGCTGGAGTTACAGAGAGAGGAACTCACGTCAATGACGAAGAACAAATCAGTGAGAAAGGAGGGAAAAAGAACGATCGAAAAGGCAGGGGAAGCTACGCAAGAAGAAGAACGTAGAAATTTGGAAAGAAGGAGAAGGAAGAAGGAAATAAATCTTTTAAAATTGGTAGTTATATATTCGCAGGATCTATTATATAGCGCGTGTAAGATACGTAATCTTAGGAGCGCATTTTGGGGGGTTAGTGGTTAATTGACTTGTAAGGCTTACAAGCCTTAATCGCTTGTATGCAAAGAATTTCTGTTCAATTTATTAAACAACACATTGTTTCATGTTAGTCAAAATAATTGAGTAAATTGTCAAATTGATTCCTAAAGATTACGCAATCTCCAATTTAGTCTCTGAACTTTTTTTTAAAGCAAATCCATCTTTAAAGGATTTTAAGTTAGTGATACTAATTTTTTTGTCACTTTTCTTATTAACAACGTTAACAAAAACTAAGGTGACACGTTAAATTACATGTCAGCACACCCCCTTCTACATCTTAATTGGCTGCTAATATAATAATTTTATAAAATTTGGTCAATAATCCCTAAATAATTAATAAACTTTAATCCCAAAATAATAGTAGATATATAGTCTATTCCTTTAGAGTGAAGTTGCAGAAGTTCAAAGAGTAATACTAAAGGTTGTTCGCATGATGGGTGTTGGAAACGGAAGTTGTGGTAGTAGAGTGTCTTCTCTCACTCACTTGATAGCTATGAGTCCAGCTCGTTTATTGGTGCACGAATTGTGAATCACACTTTTCACAACTCGTACCACTAACCAGCAAGTGCACTGGGTCGTCCAAGTAATACCTTACGTGAGTACTAAGGGTCGAATCCCACGGAGATTGTTGGTTTGAAGCAATCTATGGTTATCTTACAATTCTTAGTCAGGAAGTCAATTGTATTGATCAGTTGAATTGCGAATAAACAAGAGAGCATGGGTTAAAGGTTACTTGTTATGCAGTAATGAAGAATATGTTGGAGTTTTGGAGATGCTTTGTCCTCTGAATCTCTGCTTTCCTTTGTCCTCTGATTCACGCACGCACGTCCTTCTATGGCAAGTTGTGTGTTGGGGCATCACCGTTGTCAATGGTTACATCCCCTCCTCTTGTGAAAATGATCCAAATGCTCTGTCACAGCACGGCTAATCATCTGAGGTTCCCGATCATGCTGGAATAGGATTCACCCTCCTTTTGCGTCTGTCACTACGCCCAGCACTCGCGAGTTTGAAGCTCGTCACAGTCATTCAATCCCTGAATCCTACTCGGAATACCACAGACAAGGTTTAGACCTTCCGGATTCTCATGAATGCCACCATCAATCTAGCTTATACCACAGAGATTCTGATTAATGAATCTAAGAGATATTCATTCAATCTGATGTAGAACGGAAGTGATTGTCAGACACACGTTCATGAATTGAGGAAGGTGATGAGTGTCACTGATCATCACCTTCTCCATAGTTAGGCGCGAATGGATATCTTAGATAGGAACACGCATGTTTGAATAGAAAACAGAAATACTTGCATTAATTCATCGAGACACAGCAGAGCTCCTCACCCCCAACAATGGAGTTTAGAGACTCATGCCGTCAAAGAGTACAAAGTTTAGATCTAAAAATGTCATGAGATACAAATTAAGTCTCTAAAAGTTGTTTAAATACTAAACTAGTAGCCTAGGTTTACAGAAATTGAATAAACTATAACAGATGGTATAGAGATCCACTTCTGGGGCCCACTTGGTGTGTGATGGGGCTGAGACTTAAGCAATTCACGTGCATAAGGCTATTTTGGGCATTCAACGCCAGGTTTGGATCCATTTCTGGCGTTGAACTCCAACTTTTAATCCTTTTCTGGCGCTGGACGCCAGAATTGGGCAGAGAACTGGCGTTGAACGCCAGTTTACATCGTCTATCCTTGATCAAAGTATGAACTATTATATATTGCTGGAAAGCCCTGGATGTCTACTTTCCAACGCAATTGGAATCACGCCATTTCGAGTTCTGTAGCTCCAGAAAATCCACTTTGAGTGCAGGGAGGTCAGAATCCAACAGCATCAGCAGTCCTTTTTCAGCCTGAATCAGGTTTTTGCTCAGCTCCCTCAATTTCAGCCAAAAAAATACCTGAAATTACAAAAAAACACACAACTCATAGTAAAGTCCAGAAATATGAATTTTTCCTAAAAACTAATTAAAATAAACTAAAAACTAACTAAAACATACTAAAAACTATATGAAATCAACCCCAAAAAGCGTATAAAATATCCACTCATCACAACACCAAACTTAAACTGTTGCTTGTCCTCAAGAAACTAGACAAATAAAATAGAAGACTAATAGGTTGAGAAGCAATAATATCTCAGAGTTTTTTGAGTGAAGCTCAGATTCTAATTAGATGAGCGAGACTAGCAGCTTTTTGCTTCCGAACAGTTTTGGCATCTCACTTTATCCATTGAAGCTCAGAGTTATTGGCATCTATAAGAACTTAGAATTCAGATAGTGTTATTGATTCTCCTATTTCAGTATGATGATTCTTGAACACAGCTATTTCATGAGTCTTGGCCGTGGCCCTAAGCACTTTGTTTTCCAGTATTACCACCGGATACATAAATGCCACAGACACATAATTGGGTGAACCCCTTTGGATTGTGACTCAGCTTTGCTAAAGTCCCCAATTAGAGGTGTCCAGAGTTCTTAAGCACACTCTTCTTTCTGCTTTGGACCTTGACTTTAACCGCTCAGTCTCAAGTTTTCACTTGACACCTTCACGCCACAAGCACATGGTTAGGGACAGCTCGGTTTAGCCGCTTAGGCCAGGATTTTATTCCCTTAGGCCCTCCTATCCACTGATGCTCAAAGCCTTGGGATCCTTTTTATTACCCTTGCCTTTTGGTTTTAAGGGCTATTGGCTTTTTTTTGCTTTTCTCCCTTTTTTTTTTCTGCTTTTTCTTGCTTCAAGAATCATTTTTATGATTTTTCAGATTATCAATAACATGTCTCATGTTCACCATTCTTTTAAAAGCCAATATATTTAACAGTCTTAAACAACAAATTCAAAAGACATATGCACTGTTCAAGCATTCATTCAGAAGACAGAAAGTATTGCCACCACATGTAACTAATTAGAATTTCTCTTATTAAAAACTCGAAATTTTATTGCCTCTTATTCAAAAGGTTTACTATTTTATTCATGTTTGCTGATGATGAGAAAAATAAACTATGGCTTAATTGGAGATAAAATCAAAATAGATACTAATTACTACTATATGACTCCTAAGGTGAACTTCTATAACGACACTATCACAGAGTTAAAGCAGAAATTGGAATTTAACAACCTTTGTTCTGGGAAATGAGTGTTCCTCTGATCCGTGGGGTGCTTGATTCTTCAAGAGAAAACTTCTGGCGCTTCAATTTCCTTAAGTCACGCCCTTGCTCCTCTTGTTCTTTAAACATATAGGTCAGCATTTGACTGTGTTCCTTCTGTTCTTTTATTATTTGCTCCATAGCTTCCCGTATCTTGGTGACAGACGTCTCAAGATACTCCTAGTATTCAGATTGAGGGATTTCTGGGAGAAATTCCTGTGTTTTCTTCTTGGTGGGATCCTCCTGCGCTTGTTGTTTTTCCATTGATGCTTTGGTGATTGGTTTCTCAACTGAGATATACTTAGTTATTCCCATTCTTACTCCGGCGTCCTTGCAGAGCAGAGAAATCACGCTTGGATAAGCCAACCTGGCCTCTTTAGAATTTTTGTTAGCAATTTTGTAGAATTCAACTGAGATCAGCTGATGAACCTCCACTTCCTTTCCCATCATGATGCAATGGATCATCACTGCTCTTTTAACTGTGACTTCAGAACGGTTGCTAGTAGGCAACAGTGAATGCCCAATGAAGTCCAGCCATCCTCTGGCGACTGGTTTGAGATCCTATCTCTTGAGTTGATTTGGGACACCCTTTGTGTTGGTGGTCCACCTGGCTCCAGGGATACATATGTCCTCTAGAATCTTATCCAGGCCCTTGTTTGTTCTCATCATTCTCCTGTTGAAGGAGTCTGGATCGTCTTTTAGCTGAGGTAGCTTTAAGATCTCTCTGATCTTATCAGGGATGGTATGAACAATCTTTCCTCTGACCATGGTCCGATATTCATAGAAAGCAGTTCCAGATAGTTTTTTGCTTGTCAGTCTGCCACATATTAGCATAGAACTCCTGGACCATATTCCTTCCCACTTTCGTTTCAGGATTAGCTAAGACTTCCCAGTTCCTGATTCGAATTTGCTCCTGGATCTCCGGATATTCATCTTCTTTCAGATCGAATCTAACTTCCGGGATCACTGATCTCAGACCCATTATTTTGTTATAATGGTCTGAATGTTCTTTAGATAAGAACTTCCCTTGATTCCAAAGTGGTTTTGGAATGCTCTCTTTCTTGCCTCTTGGAGTGGGTTATTTTCCTTTGGGAGCCATGATCTTAGTGATCGCGGATAAACACACCAAACTTAGAGGTTTGCTTGTCCTCAAGCAAAAGAAAAGAAATGAGAGGGATAGAAGGAGAGCTAGGTGCAATTGTTGATGGGAGGGGAGGGAGGCCGAACTCAAATTTATAGGGAGGGAGGGTGGGTTTTCGAAAAAGAGATAAAGATATGATAAAAAGATTTATTTGGAAAAGATAAGATAGAAGATATGATAAGAGAAGATATAGTTTAAAATTGAGAGGATATGAAAGATTTTTGAAAAAGATAGATTTAGATTTTGAAGGTTTTGAAAAAGATATTGATGAGTTGAAAAGATAAATTTGTAAAAAAAAGGTTTTGAAAAGAGTTGGATTGAATTTGCAAAGAGGCCTGGTGCTTATGGATTAAAATACATTTGATATTTTTAAGGTAGGATTTTTAGAAATTAGGGATTTTAGAAATCAGGGTTCTTAACATGTTTATGTAAGAAATCATGTATTGAAGTATGAAAATCAAGATTTAGAATGAAAAAATTTGAAGAAAAATGAGTTTTGTCTCCTCCCTGCCATCCTGGCGTTTGAACGCCCAAACACTGCCTATTTTGGGCGTTCAACGCCCAAATGCTGCTCTCCTGGGCGTTCAACACCCAGCTGCTGCCATTACTGGCGTTCAACGCCCAGTGGGTGCCCATTTCTGGCGTTGAACGCCCAGATTGCTACCATTACTGGCGTTCAACGCCCAGTGGATGCCCATTTTGGGTGTTGAACGCCCAAAATACACTTTTACTGGCGTTTTCTTGCCAGTGAGCTCTTTTTCTCTGTTTTGTATGCCGAGTCCTTCTGTAACTCTGTGGACTTATACAAATGATTCCTCACCTTAGTGTCAGTGAACTGTATATAAACAAATAAAAATAAAAATAGGGCAAAATGCTTAGAGGATTGTTGCCCCATGGCTGGGTTGCCTCCCAGCAAGCGCTTCTTTATTGTCTTTAGCTGGACCTTGCTGAGCTTTTAATCTAGCTTCAGTCTTGAGCACTCTTGCTCAATGTTGCCTTCAAGATAGTGCTTGATTCTCTGTCCATTGATAATGAATTTCTTATCAGAATCAATATCTTGAAGCTCCACATAACCATATGGTGATACACTTGTAATCACGTATGGTCCTCTCCACCGGGATTTCAGTTTTCCGGGGAATAGCCTGAGTCTAGAGTTAAACAACAGAACCTTATGTCCTGGTTCAAAGATTCTAGATGACAGCTTTCTGTCATGCCACTTTTTTTATTTCTCTTTATAAAGCTTGGCATTTTCGTAAGCTGTGAATCTGAATTCCTCTAGCTCATTTAGCTGGAGCAATCATTTTTCTCCTGCTAATTTGGCATCAAAGTTTAGGAATCTGGTTGTCCAGTAGGCCTTATGTTCCAGTTCCACGGGCAGGTGACATGCCTTACCATACACGAGTTGGTATGGAGAGGTCCCTATAGGGGGTCTTGAATGCTGTTCTGTAAGCCCACAGAGCATCATCCAAGCTCCGTGCCCAATCCTTTCTACGGGTATTTACTGTCCGTTCCAGGATTCTCTTTAATTCTCTGTTAGAGACTTCAGCTTGCCCATTAGTTTGTGGATGATATGGAGTGGCCACCTTATGGCGAATTCCATACCGAACCATGGCAGAGTAAAGCTGTTTATTGCAGAAGTGAGTGCCCCCATCACTGATGAGTACTCTAGGGACACCAAACTTGCTAAAGATATGTTTCTGGAGGAACTTCAGCACTGTTTTAGTATCATTGGTGGGTGTGGCAATGGCCTCAACCCATTTTGATACATAGTCAACAGCTACCAGAATATAAGTGTTTAAGTATGATGGTGGGAAAGGTCCCATGAAATCAATTCCCCATACGTCAAACAACTCAATTTCCAAGATTCCTTGTTGAGGCATGGCGTAACCATGAGGCAGATTACCAGCTCTTTGACAATTGTAACAGTTACGTACAAACTCTCGGGAATCTTTATAGAGTGTGGGCCAATAGAAGCCACATTGGAGGACCTTGGTGGCTATTCGCTCAACTCCGAAATGGCCTCCATATTGAGATCCGTGGCAATGCCACAGGATCCTCTGTGCTTCTTCTCTAGGCACACACCTACGGATTATTCCGTCTGCACATCTCTTAAAGAGATAAGGTTCATCCCACAAGTAGTACTTTGCATCAGTAATTAATTTTTTCTTTTGTACCCTGTTGTACTCCTTGGGTATGAACCTTGCAGCTTTATAGTTTGCAATATCGGCAAACCATGGTATTTCCTGAATGGCAAATAAATGCTCATCTGGAAAATTTTCAGAGATCTCAAGAGAGGGGAGGGGCGTCCCTTCTACTAGCTCTATCCGGGATAGATGATCAGCCACTTGGTTCTCTGTCCCTTTTCTGTCTCTTATTTCTATATCAAACTCTTGCAGAAGTAACACCCATCTGATGAGCCTGGGTTTTGAATCCTGCTTTGTGAGTAGATATTTAAGAGCAGCATGATCAGTATACACAATCACTTTTGATCCTACTAAGTATGATATGAACTTGTCAATGGCGTAAACCACTGCAAGTAATTCTTTTTCTGTGGTTGTGTAATTTTTCTGGGCATCATTTAGAACGCGACTGGCGTAATAAATGACGTGCAGAAGCTTATCATGCCTCTGTCCCAACACTGCACCAATGGCGTGATCACTGGCATCACACATTAGCTCAAATGGTAATGTCCAGTCTGGTGCAGAAATGACTGGTGCTGTGACCAGCTTGGCTTTCAGCGTTTCAAATGCCTGCAGGCACTCTGTGTCAAACACAAATGGCATGTCAGCAGCTAGCAGATTGCTTAGAGGTTTTGCGATTTTTGAAAAATCCTTTATAAACCTCCTATAGAATCCTGCGTGCCCCAGAAAGCTTCTGATTGCCTTAACATTGGCAGGTGGTGGTAATTTTTTAATTACCTCTATTTTTGCTTGATCCACCTCTATTCCCTTGTTTGAAATTTTATGCCCAAGAACAATCCCTTCAGTCACCATGAAGTGACATTTTTCCCAGTTTAAAACTAGGTTGGTCTCTTGGCATCTTTTCAGAACAAGTTTCAGGTGATCAAGACAGGAGCTGAATGAGTCTCCATATACTGAGAAGTCATCCATGAAGACTTCCAGAAATTTTTCCACCATATCAGAGAAAATAGAGAGCATGCATCTCTGGAAGGTTGCAGGCGCATTACACAGCCCAAATGGCATCCTTCTATAAGCAAACACTCCAGATGGACATGTGAATGCTGTTTTCTCTTGATCCTGAGGATCTACTGCAATCTGGTTATAGCCTGAGTAGCCGTCCAAAAAGCAGTAATAATCATGACCTGCTAGTCTTTCTAGCATCTGGTCTATGAATGGTAAAGGAAAATGATCCTTTCTGGTGGCTGTATTGAGCCTTCTGTAGTCAATACACATGCGCCACCCTGTAACTGTTCTTGTAGGAACCAGTTCATTTTTTCATTATGAATCACTGTCATGCCTCCCTTTTTTGGGACGACTTGGACAGGGCTCACCCAGGGGCTATCAGAAATAGGATAAATAATCACAGCCTCTAGTAATTTGGTGACCTCTTTCTGCACCACTTCCTTCATGGCTGGATTTAGCCGCCTCTGTGGTTGAACCACGGGTTTGGCATTATCCTCCAATAAGATTTTGTGCATGCATCTAGCTGGGCTTATGCCCTTAAGGTCACCTATGGACCACCCAAGACCTGTCTTATGTGTCCTTAGCACTTGAATAAGTGCTTCCTCTTCCTGTGAATTTAAGGCAGAGCTTATGATCACTGGAAAAGTGTCACCTTCTCTCAGAAATGCATATTTCAAGGATGGTGGTAATGGCTTGAGCTCGGGTTTAGGAGGTTTTTCTTCTTCCAGAAAAATTTTCAGAGGCTCTTTCATGTCCTCTGAATCCTCTAAATCAGGCTGCACATCTTTAAAGATGTTTTCCAACTCTGATTCGAGACTCTCAGCCATGTTGATCTCTTCTACCAAAGAGTCAATAAGATCAACTTTCATGCAGTCTTTTGATGTGTCAGGATGCTGCATGGCTTTGACAGCGTTCAACTTAAACTCATCATCATTGACTCTCAGGGTTATTTCCCCCTGTTGGACGTCAATGAGGGATCGTCCAGTTGCTAGGAAGGGTCTTTCTAGAATGAGAGTAGCACTCTTGTGCTCCTCCATTTCCAACACAACAAAGTCAGTGGGAAAGGCGAATGGCCCAACTCTGACAATCATGTCTTCAATCACGCCTGATGGGTATTTAGTGGAGCCATCAGCAAGTTGGAGACATATCCTGGTTGGTTTAACTTCTTCAGTTAAGCCAAGCTTTCTGATAGTGGATGCAGGTATTAGGTTGATGCTTGCCCCAAGATCGCATAAAGCTGTCTTGGTGCATTGACCTTCTAATATGCATGGTATCAGAAAACTCCCAGGATCTTTGAGCTTCTCAGGAAAGCTTTTCAGAATGACTGCACTGCATTCTTCAGTGAGGAAAACTCTTTCTGTTTCTCTCCAATCCTTTTTATGACTCAAGATCTCTTTCATGAACTTGGCATAAGAAGGTATTTGCTCAAGTGCTTCTGCAAATAGAATCTTTATTTCAAGAGTCCTGAGGTAATCTGCAAAGCGAGCAAATTGCTTATCCTGCTCCTCTTTCCGGAGTTTTTGAGGATAAGGTATCTTGGCTTTATATTCTTCAACCTTAGTTGCTGTAGGTTTATTGCCTACAAAAGTGGTTGAAGAAGCCTTTTTAGAGGGGTTGTCATCAGCACGTGTGTGTGTCTGATCCCTCACTAGCAATTGAGTGCCAGAGTTAGAAGCTGGAGTGACGTGAGATGCAAACTCATTGTCTGTTCCTGGCGTCTGAACGCCAGAACTGTGCCCATTTTGGGCGTTCAGCGCCAGGTCTTGCCCATTTTGGGCGTTCAACGCCAGATTCTTGCCTATTTCTGGCGTTGAACGCCAGTCCTGAGCATGGTCTGGGCGTTCAGCGCCAGCTTTCCACCAAATTTCTGGCGTTTTAATTCCAGAATTACTTTCCCCTGGGTTCTTACTGTCCTCAGGTGAATTTTGGGTGGTTTGCTCGTTTCTTAGCTTTTTGCTACCTTGAGGTGGGGTATTTAATGTTTTCCTACTTCTTAATTGAACTGCTTGGCATTCTTCTGTTATTTGCCTTGACAGCTGCTGCTTTGTTTGCTTAAACTGTTCGTCCATATGTATATTAGCCATCCTTGTCTCTTGTAGTCTATCTTTGAATTCGGCCAACTGCTTTGTTAGAAAGTCCAATTGCTGATTGAATTCAGCAGCTTGTTTTACAGGACTGAGTTCAGCAGTTGCTGTTTTAACCTCTTCTTTCATGGAAAGGTTACTGCTTAGGTACAGATGTTGATTCCTGGCAACTGTATCAATGAGCTCTTGAGCCTCTTCAATTGTCTTTCTCATGTGGATAGATCCACCAGCTGAGTAATCTAGAGACATCTGAGCTCCTTCAGCAAGCCCATAATAGAAGATGTCTAACTGAACCCACTCTGAAAACATTTCAGAAGGGCATTTTCGTAGCATCTCTCTGTATCTCTCCCAGGCATCATAAAGAGATTCACTATCTCCTTGTTTAAAGCCTTGGATGTCCAGCCTTAGCTGTGTCATTCGTTTTGGGGGAAAGTATTGATTCAGGAATTTTTCTGTCAGCTGTTTCCATGTCCTTATGCTGGCCTTAGGTTGGTTATTCAACCACCTCTTAGCTTGATCTTTTACAGCAAATGGAAACAGTAATAGTCTGTAGACATCCTGATCTATTTCTTTATCATGTATTGTGTCAGCAATCTGTAAAAACTGTGCCAGAAACTCTGTAGGTTCTTCCTGTGGAAGACCGAAATACTGGCAATTTTGCTGCACCATGATAATGAGCTGAGGATTCAACTCAAAGCTACTGACTCCAATGGAGGGTATGCAGATGCTACTCCCATATGAAGCAGTAGAGGGGTTAGAATATGACCCCAGAGTCCTCCTGGACTGTTCATTTCCGCTTAAGGTCCATGATGGAGAAAGGGAGATGATGTAAAAAAAATATTTTTATTTATTTATTTATTTATTTATTTATTTATTTCGAAAATAAAATAAATTAAAATAAAATAAATAAAAATAGGTGAAGATTTTCGAAAAAATGAGGAGAGAGAAAGTGGTAAGGAAGTTTTGAAGAAGATATGATTTGGAAAAGATTTTAAATTTTTTTTAAAAAATCTGAAATTTTTTTTTTGAAATTGATTTTCGAAAATTTGTTTTAAAATTAGAGAGAGAAAAGATATTTTTGAATTTAGTGAGGAAAGAGAAAAACACCAAGGAACACCAAACTTAAAAACTTTAAGATCAAGACACAAGGAAAACTCAAGAACACTTTGAAGACTCACAAGAACACCAAACTTAAAATTTTCGAAAAACACAGAAAAACCAACAAGAAAACACCAAACTTAAAGTTTGGCACAGGATTTAATAGAAAAATTATTTTTGAAAAAGATTTTAAAAAGAAAATAAGGATTCTAAAATTGTAACACGACAATAATAAGGGACTCTAAACCAAAAAGAAAAATTTTCCTAATCTAAGAAACAAAATAAACCTTCAGTTGTTCAAACACGAACAATCCCCGGCAACGGCGCCAAAAACTTGGTGCACGAATTGTGAATCACACTTTTCACAACTCGTACCACTAACCAGCAAGTGCACTGGGTCGTCCAAGTAATACCTTACGTGAGTAAGGGTCGAATCCCACGGAGATTGTTGGTTTGAAGCAATCTATGGTTATCTTGCAATTCTTAGTCAGGAAGTCAATTGTATTTATCAGTTGAATTGCGAATAAACAAGAGAGCATTGGTTAAAGGTTACTTGTTATGCAGTAATGAAGAATATGTTGGAGTTTTGGAGATGCTTTGTCCTCTGAATCTCTGCTTTCCTTTGTCCTCTGATTCTCGCACGCACGTCCTTCTATGGCAAGCTGTGTGTTGGGGCATCGCCGTTGTCAATGGTTACATCCCCTCCTCTTGTGAAAATGATCCAAATGCTCTGTCACAGCACGGCTAATCATCTGAGGTTCCCGATCATGCTGGAATAGGATTCACCCTCCTTTTGCGTCTGTCACTACGCCCAGCACTCGCGAGTTTGAAGCTCGTCACAGTCATTCAATCCCTGAATCCTACTCGGAATACCACAGACAAGGTTTAGAGCTTCCGGATTCTCATGAATGCCGCCATCAATCTAGCTTATACCACGGAGATTCTGATTAATGAATCTAAGAGATATTCATTCAATCTGATGTAGAACGGAGGTGATTGTCAGACACACGTTCATGAATTGAGGAAGGTGATGAGTGTCACTGATCATCACCTTCTCCATAGTTAGGCGCGAATGGATATCTTAGATAGGAACACGCATGTTTGAATGGAAAATAGAAATACTTGCATTAATTTATCGAGACACAGCAGAGCTCCTCACCCCCAACAATGGAGTTTAGAGACTCATGCCATCAAAGAGTACAAAGTTTAGATCTAAAAATGTCATGAGATACAAATTAAGTCTCTAAAAGTTGTTTAAATACTAAACTAGTAGCCTAGGTTTACAAAAATTGAATAAACTATAACAGATGGTATAGAGATCCACTTCTGGGGCCCACTTGGTGTGTGCTGGGGCTGAGACTTAAGCAATTCACGTGCATAAGGCCATTTTGGGCGTTCAATGCCAGGTTTGGATCCATTTCTGGCGTTGAACTCCAACTTTTAATCCTTTTCTGGCGCTGGACGCCAGAATTGGGCAGAGAACTGGCGTTGAACGCCAGTTTACATCATTTATCCTTGAGCAAAGTATGGACTATTATATATTGCTGGAAAGCCCTGGATGTCTACTTTTCAACACAATTGAAAGCACGCCATTTTGAGTTCTGTAGCTCCAGAAAATCCACTTTGAGTGCAGGGAGGTCAGAATCCAACAGCATCAGCAGTCCTTTTTCAGCCTGAATCAGATTTTTGCTCAGCTCCCTCAATTTCAGCCAGAAAAATACCTGAAATTACAGAAAAACACACAACTCATAGTAAAGTCCAAAAATATGAATTTTTCCTAAAAACTAATGAAAATAAACTAAAAACTAACTAAAACATACTAAAAACTATATGAAATTAACCCCAAAAAGCGTATAAAATATCCGCTCATCATTTATGCGAAAGAAGAGAAAGAACAAAGACTTAATATATTATTTGTGAGCTAAAGACATTGATTAAGAAATTTAGAATTTCAAAAAATTCAGATAGATTGTTTCATATTTGTCCAATATACCGGATAAGTTACTCTTATGAATTTCTTTATCTTTATCATTCTTACTATTTATATGGTTTTTTAATCTTATTCATTTAAAATTTTTGCAGAAGGGCAGTCATTACAATTTTTTTTAAGTGGATTGATAATGATAAATATAATAGAAAAAAAAAATACAAAAACTAATGCAAAAATTGAAAGCGATTATAACAAATAAAAAGTGAACATGACATGCTAAACGGACAGTTTAAAAGCAGAAGTTAAAGCTCTTAAAATACTAATGACTTTCATATTCATGGGGTTGATAATTGTAATTTAAGTTATGGGATTAATTTGTATATTGTGTATTTTAAAGTAATAGTATTATGATGTGCATCAGGTTATAAAGAGTAACTTTAATCAGGATGTATTGTGTTTTGAACAAGAACATGTTAATATGTCATGTTATATTCCATTTAAAAAGGAATTGAGCAACCTTCTTTATTGAATTTATATTTAGCAAGATTGTCCTTTAAATATTGTAACCTGATTTGTTGAATTTAAAATAGCTACTAAAGTTAACAATGTATGAAAGCATTAACACAGCACACAAAATTCCAATAAATTGCACAACTTTTCAATGATATATAGATAAACTTGTTGTAAGATAAATAAATAAGAAAAAAATAGATATAAAATATAAAGATATAAATAGATAATTTTAATATTAATATTTTTTTTATATTAGTATTTTAATATAATTTAGATAGAATATATGTATTTTAATATATGAAGAGAAAGAAAAAAGTGTTGTATGCGAGAATGATTTTTCATTTTGTGTGTTATGTCTTAGGCTATAAAATCTTATTTTTACATGCATGAGTTCATCATTTTCAAATTTTATTAAAGGTTGGTCTTCTGTGAGAATCTTAAGTCTCACTCTTAAAAACTTTAACCGCTGATATTATTAATGGGTATCCATTCTATCCATATAATAATACTCCCTCTTAAATGTCCATTTAGAATTATGACTCGTTAAAACCTTACCAAAGAAAAACTCAATGAAAAAAACTTTAGTGAAGGAAAAAGAGTACAATATCCTTTGTGATCAGGACTGCCTTATTAAAAATATTGTTAAGAAAAATCCAATTGGAAAAAAAACCTGACCAAGGTAAAAAGAGTACAGCCTCTTTCTCTTGTCGATATTATTTAATATCTCGAAATCAGCACATCCCAATCTGATATACCAATTTTTTAAAGGGGAATTTTGGAAGTGACTTTGTAAATAAATCTGCCAAATTATCGCTTGAGCGGATTTGTTCAACATTAATTATTCCTTGATTTTGAAGATCATAAGTGAAGAAGAAGTTGGGAGAAATATGCTTTGTTCTATCACCTTTAATGTATCCACCCTTAAGTTAAGCAATACACGCTGTATTATCTTCAAACAGAATAGTTGAAACTCTTTTTCTATCACTCAGTCCACATGAGGATAGAATATATTGGATTAAACTCTTGAGCCAAAAACACCCGCGACTAGCTTTATGTATCGCTAGTATTTCAGCATGATTAGAGGATGTTACTGCTATCGTTTGTTTCGTGGACCTCCATGATATAGCTGTATCACCATATGTGAATAAGTATCCTGTTTGAGATCTTCCTTTGTGTGGATCAGACAAGTATCTTGCATCTGCATACCCAACTAATTGTGACTTGGATTCATATGGATAAAACAGTCCCATATCAATTGTTCCATGAAGATATGGAAAGATTTGTTTGATTCCATTCCATTGTTTTCTGGTTGGAGAGAAACTATACCTTGCTAGTAAATTCACAGCAAATGATATGTCAGATCGTGTATTATTAGCAAGATATATTAGCGCTCTAATGGCACTGAGATATGGTACTTCAGGATCAAGGATATCTTCACTTTCTTCTTTAGGACGGAATTGATCATTTTCCACCTCCAAGGACTTTACGATCATTAGGGTACTTAATGGATGTGACTTATCCATATAAAATCTCTTCAAGATCTTTTCTGTATGTGTTGTTTGATGAATAAATATCCCATTTTTTGTATGCTTGATCTGCAGGTCGAGACAAAATTTAATCTTTCCAAGATCTTTCATCTCAAACTCTTCTTTTAGAACTTTTATAATTGATGGAATCTCTTCAGGAGTCCTAATAATATTTAAATTATCAACATACATGATGAGCGGATATTTTATACGTTTTTTGGGGTTAATTTCATATAGTTTTCAGTATGTTTTAGTTAGTTTTAAGTTTATTTCCATTATTTTTTAGGAAAAATTCATATTTCTGGACTTTACTATGAGTTGTATATTTTTCTATAATTTCAGGTATTTTTCTGGCTGAAATTGAAGGAGCTGAGCAAAAATCTGATTCAGGCTGAAAAAGGACTGCTGATGTTGTTGGATTCTGACCTCCCTGCACTCAAAGTAGATTTTCTGGATCTACAGAACTTTAAATGGCATGCTTTCAATTGCGTTAGAAAGTAGACATCCAGGGCTTTCCAGCAATATATAATAGTCCATACTTTGCACAAGGATAGACGACGTAAACTGGCATTCAACGCCAGTTTTCTGCCCAATTATGGCGTCTAGCGCCAGAAAAGGATCAAAAGCTGGAGTTGAACGCCCAAACTGGCACAAAAACTGGTGTTCAACTCCACAAATGGCCTCTGCACGTGGATTGCTTAACTCTCAGCCCCAGCACACACCAAGTGGGCCCCAGAAGTGGATCTCTGCATCATCCATCATAGTTTACTCATTTGTTATAAACCTAGGCTACTAGTTTAGTATTTAAACAACTTTTAGAGACTTATTTTGTATCTCATGATATTTTAGATCTGAACTTTGTACTCTTTGACGGCATGAGTCTCTAAACTCCATTGCTGGGGGTGAGGAGCTCTGCTGTGTCTCGATGAAGTAATGCAAGTATTTCTGTTTTCCATTCAAACACGCTTGTTCCTATCTAAGATGTTCATTCGCGCTTAAATGTGATGAAGGTGATGATCCGTGACATTCATCACCTTCCTCAAACCATGAACGTGTGCCTGACAACCACCTCCGTTCTATATCCGATTGAATGAGTATCTCTTAGATTCCTTAATCAGAATCTCCGTGGTATAAGCTAGAACTGATGGCGGCATTCATGAGAATCCGGAAAGTCTAAACCTTGTCTGTGGTATTCCGAGTAGGATTCAGGGATTGAATGACTGTGACGAGCTTCAAACTCGCGAGTGCTGGGCGTAGTGACAGACGCAAAAGGAGGGTGAATCCTATTCCAGCATGATTGAGAACCGACAGATGATTAGCCGTGCTGTGACAGAGCATGTGAGCATATTCTTCACTGAGAGGATGGGATGTAGCCATTGACGACGGTGATCCCCTACATACAGCTTGCCATAGGAGGACGTGCGTGCGTGAATTAGAAGACAGAGGAAAGTAGAGATTTAGAAGACAAAGCATCTCCAAAACTCTAACATATTCTCCATTACTGCATAACAAGTAACCTTTAATTTATGCTCTCTTGGTTATTCGCAATTCAACTGATAAACATAAGTGACTTCCTGACTAAGATTTACAAGATAAACA
The DNA here is from genome assembly GCF_059453495.1 of Arachis ipaensis. Taxonomy (NCBI): domain Eukaryota; kingdom Viridiplantae; phylum Streptophyta; class Magnoliopsida; order Fabales; family Fabaceae; genus Arachis; species Arachis ipaensis. Next base: position 24,879,196 of record NC_142441.1, on the reverse strand, counting down.
TAGATTGCTTCAAACCAACAATCTCCGTAGGATTCGACCCTTACTCACGTAAGGTATTACTTGGACGACCCAGTGCACTTGCTGGTTAGTGGTACGAGTTGTGAAAAGTGTGATTCATAATTCGTGCACCAAGTTTTTGGCGCCATTGCCGGGGATTGTTCGTGTTTGAACAACTGACGGATTGTTTTGTTGCTTAGATTAGGAAATTTTTCTTTTTGGTTTAGAGTCTCTTATTATTGTTCTTGGTTAAAAATATCCTTCTTTAAAACAAGTGTTACATTTACTGCCCAATTGGCTAGAGCGTTAGTCTAAGCCCGTGGCAGTTTGGTACACTCTTTTTAAAATCTTTTTCAAAAATAATATTTTCTCTATTAAATTTTGTGCCAAACTTTAAGTTTGGTGTTTTCCTGTTGATTTCCCTTGATTTTCGAATATTTTGGTTTGGTTTTCTAAAAATTTTAAGTTTGGTGTTCCTTCTTCATATTCTTGTGTTCTTGTGAGTCTTCAAGGTGTTCTTGAGTTTTCCTTGTGTCTTGATCTTAAAATTTTTAAGTTTGGTGTTCCTTGGTGTTTTCTCTCCAAATTTTTTGAAAACAAGGAGCATTAGATCTAAAAATTTTAAATCTTGTTCTATTTTATTGTTTTTCTCTCTCCTCACTAAATTCAAAAATATCTTTTCTCTCTAATTTTAAAACAAATTTTCGAAAATTATTTTTAAAAAAAAATTCAGATTTTTTTCAAGATTTAAAATCTTTTCCAAATCATATCTTTTTCAAAACTTTCTTACCACTTTCTCTCTCCTCATTTTTTCGAAAATCTTCACCTATTTTTATTTATTTTATTTTAATTTATTTTCGAAATAAATAAATAAATAAATAAAAATAAATAAAATTTTTACTTGACATCATCTCCCTTTCTCCATCATGGATCTAAGTGGAAATGAACAGTCCAGAAGGACTCTGGGGTCATATTCTAACCCCTCTACTGCTTCATATGGGAGTAGCATCTGCATACCCTCCATTGGAGTCAGTAGCTTTGAGTTGAATCCTCAGCTCATTATCATGGTGCAGCAAAGTTGCCAGTATTCCGATCTTCCACAGGAAGAACCTACAGAGTTTCTAGCACAGTTTCTACAGATTGCTGACACAGTACATGATAAAGAAATAGATCAGGATGTCTACAGACTATTAATGTTTCCATTTGCTGTAAAAGATCAAGCTAAGAGGTGGTTGAATAACCAACCTAAGGCCAGCATAAGGACATGGAAACAGCTGACAGAAAAATTCCTGAATCAATATTTCCCTCCAAAAAGGATGACACAGCTAAGGCTGGACATCCAAGGCTTTAAACAAGGAGATAATGAATCTCTTTATGATGCCTGGGAGAGATACAGAGAGATGCTACGAAAATGCCCCTCTGAGATGTTTTCAGAGTGGGTTCAGTTAGACATCTTCTACTATGGGCTTGCAGAAGGAGCTCAGATGTCTCTAGATTACTCAGCTGGTGGATCTATCCACATGAGAAAGACAATTGAAGAGGCCCAAGAGCTCATTGATACAGTTGCCAGGAATCAGCATCTGTATCTAAGCAGTGACCCTTCCATGAAAGAAGAGGTTAAAACAGCAACTGCTGAACTCAGTCCTGTAGAACAAGCTGCTGAATTTAATCAGCAATTAGACTTCCTAACAAGGCAGTTAGCCGAATTCAAAGATAGACTACAAGAGACAAGGATGGCTAATATACATATGGAAGAACAGTTTAAGCAAACAAAGCAGCAGCTGTCAAGGCAAATAACAGAAGAATGCCAAGCAGTTCAATTAAGAAGTGGGAAGACATTAAATATCTCACCTCAAGGCAGCAAAAAGTCAAGAAATGAGCAACCCACCAAAGATTCACCTGAGGATAGTAAGAGCCCAGGGAAAAATAATTCTGGCGCTAAAACGCCAGAAAATTGGTGGAAGGCTGGCGCTGAACGCCCAGACCATGCCCAAAACTGGCGTTCAACACCAGAAACAAGGCAAAACTGGCGTTCAACGCCAGAAATGGGCAAGGATCTGGCGTTGAACGCCCAAACTGGGCAAGATCTGGCGCTGAACGCCCAAAATGGGCACAATTCTGGCGTTCAGACGCCAGGAACAGACAAGGAGTTGGCGTCTAACGTCACTCCAGTTTCTAACTCTGGCACTCAATTGCCAGTGAGGGATCAGACACACACAAATGCTGATAACAATCCCTCTAAAAAGGCTTCTTCAACCACTTCTGTAGGCAATAAACCTGCAGCAACTAAGGTTGAAGAATATAAAGCCAAGATACCTTATCCTCAAAAACTCCGGAAAGAGGAGCAGGATAAGCAATTTGCTCGCTTTGCAGATTATCTCAGGACTCTTGAAATAAAGATTCCATTTGCAGAATCACTTGAGCAAATACCTTCTTATGCCAAGTTCATGAAAGAGATCTTGAGTCATAAAAAGGATTGGAGAGAAACAGAAAGAGTTCTCCTCACTGAAGAATGCAGTGCAGTCATTCTGAAGAGCTTTCCTGAAAAGCTTAAAGACCCTGGAAGTTTTCTAATACCATGCATATTAGAAGGTAATTGCACCAAGACAGCTTTATGCGATCTTGGGGCAAGCATCAACCTAATACCTGCATCCACTATCACAAAGCTTGGCTTAACTGAAGAAGTTAAACCAACCCGGATATGTCTCCAACTTGCTGATGGTTCCACTAAATACCCATCAGGCGTGATTGAAGACATGATTGTCAGAGTTGGGCCATTCGCCTTTCCCACTGACTTTGTTGTGCTGGAAATGGAGGAGCACAAGAGTGCTACTCTCATTCTAGGAAGACCCTTCCTAGCAACTGGACGATCCCTCATTGACGTCCAACAGGGGGAAATAACCCTGAGAGTCAATGATGATGAGTTCAAGTTGAACGCTGTCAAAGCCATGCAGCATCCAGACACATCAACAGACTGCATGAAAGTTGATCTTATTGACTCCTTGGTAGAAGAGATCAACATGGCTGAGAGTCTTGAATCAGAGTTGGAAAACATCTTTAAAGATGTTCAGCCTGATTTAGAGGATTCAGAGGACATGAAAGAGCCTCTGAAATTTCTTCTGAAAGAGGAAAAACCTCCTAAACCCGAGCTAAAGCCATTACCACCATCCTTGAAATATGCATTTCTGGGAGAAGGTGACACTTTTCCAGTGATCATAAGCTCTGCTTTAAATTCACAGGAAGAGGAGGCACTTATTCAAGTGCTAAGGACACACAAGACAGCTCTTGGGTGGTCCATAGGTGACCTTAAGGGCATAAGCCCAGCTAGATGCATGCACAAAATCTTATTGGAGGATAATGCCAAACCAGTGGTTCAACCACAGAGGCGGCTAAATCCAGCCATGAAAGAAGTGGTGCAGAAAGAGGTCACCAAATTACTGGAGGCTGGGATTATTTATCCTATTTCTGATAGCCCCTGGGTGAGCCTTGTTCAAGTCGTCCCAAAAAAGGGAGGCATGACAGTGATTCATAATGAAAAGAATGAGCTGGTTCCTACAAGAACAGTTACAGGATGGCGCATGTGTATTGACTACAGAAGACTCAATACAGCCACCAGAAAGGATCATTTTCCTTTACCATTCATAGACCAGATGCTAGAAAGACTAGCAGGTCATGATTATTACTGCTTTTTGGATGGCTACTCAGGCTATAACTAGATTGCAGTAGATCCCCAGGATCAAGAGAAAACAACATTCACATGTCCATCCGGAGTGTTTGCTTATAGAAGGATGCCATTTGGGCTATGTAATGCGCCTGCAACCTTCCAGAGATGCATGCTCTCTATTTTCTCTGATATGGTGGAAAAATTTTTGGAAGTCTTCATGGATGACTTCTCAGTATATGGAGACTCATTTAGCTCTTGTCTTGATCACCTGAAACTTGTTCTGAAAAGATGCCAAGAGACCAACCTAGTTTTAAGCTGGGAAAAGTGTCACTTCATGGTGACTGAAGGAATTGTCCTTGGGCATAAAATCTCAAACAAGGGAATAGAGGTGGATCAAGCAAAAATAGAGGTAATTGAAAAATTACCACCACCTGCCAATGTTAAGGCAATCAGAAGCTTTCTGGGGCATGCAGGATTCTATAGGAGGTTTATAAAGAATTTTTCAAAAATCGCAAATCCTCTAAGCAATCTGCTAGCTGCTGACACGCCATTCGTGTTTGACACAGAGTGCCTACAGGCGTTTGAAACGCTGAAAGCTAAGCTGGTCACAGCACCAGTCATTTCTGCACCAGACTGGACGTTACCATTTGAGCTAATGTGTGATGCCAGTGATCACGCCATTGGTGCAGTATTGGGACAGAGGCATGACAAGCTTCTGCATGTCATTTATTATGCTAGTCGCGTTTTAAATGATGCCCAGAAAAACTACACAACCACAGAAAAAGAATTACTTGCAGTGGTTTACGCCATTGACAAGTTCAGATCATACTTAGTAGGATCAAAAGTGATTGTGTATACTGATCATGCTGCTCTTAAATATCTACTCACAAAGCAGGATTCAAAACCCAGGCTCATCAGATGGGTGTTGCTTCTGCAAGAGTTTGATATAGAAATAAGAGACAGAAAAGGGACAGAGAACCAAGTGGCTGATCATCTGTCCCGGATAGAGCCAGTAGAAGGGACGTCCCTCCCCTCTCTTGAGATCTTTGAGACGTTTCCGGATGAGCATTTATTTGCCATTCAGGAAGCACCATGGTTTGCCGATATTGCAAACTATAAAGCTGCAAGGTTCATACCCAAGGAGTACAACAGGATACAAAAGAAGAAATTAATTACTGATGCAAAGTACTACTTGTGGGATGAACCCTATCTCTTTAAGAGATGTGCAGACGGAATAATCCGTAGGTGTGTGCCTAGAGAAGAGGCGCAGAGGATCCTATGGCATTGCCATGGATCTCAATATGGAGGCCATTTCGGAGGTGAGTGAACAGCAACCAAGGTCCTCCAATGTGGCTTCTATTGGCCCACACTCTATAAAGATTCCCGAGAGTTTGTACGTAACTGTGACAGTTGCCAAAGAGCTGGTAATCTGCCTCATGGTTACGCCATGCCTCAACAAGGAATCTTGGAAATTAAGTTGTTTGACGTATGGGGAATTGACTTCATGGGACCTTTCCCACCATCATACTCAAACACTTATATTCTGGTGGCAGTTGACTATGTATCAAAATGGGTTGAGGCCATTGCCACACCCACCAATGATACTAAGACAATGCTGAAGTTCCTCCAGAAACATATCTTTAGCAGATTTGGTGTCCCTAGAGTACTAATCAGTGATGGGGGCACTCACTTCTGTAATAAACAGCTTTACTCTGCCATGGTTCGGTATGGAATTCACCACAAGGTGGCTACTCCATATCATCCACAAACTAATGGGCAAGCTGAAGTCTCTAACAGAGAATTAAAGAGAATCCTAGAACGGACAGTAAATACCCGTAGAAAGGATTGGGCACGGAGCTTGGATGATGCTCTGTGGGCTTACAGAACAGCATTCAAGACCCCTATAGGGACCTCTCCATACCAACTGGTGTATGGTAAGGCATGTCACCTGCTCGTGGAACTGGAACATAAGGCCTACTGGGCAACCAGATTCCTAAACTTTGATGCCAAATTAGCAGGAGAAAAAATATTGCTCCAGCTAAATGAGCTAGAGGAGTTCAGATTCACAGCTTTCGAAAATGCCAAGCTTTATAAAGAGAAATAAAAAAAGTGGCATGACAGAAAACTGTCATCTAGAATCTTTGAACCAGGACAGAAGGTTCTGCTGTTCAACTCTAGACTCAGGCTATTCCCCGGGAAATTGAAATCCCGGTGGAGGGGACCATACGTGATTACAAGCGTATCACCATATGGTTATGTAGAGCTTCAAGATATTGACTCTGACAAGAAGTTCATTGTTAATGGACAGAGAATCAAGCACTATCTTGAAGGCAATGTTGAGCAAGAGTGCTCAAGGTTGAAGCTAGATTAAAAGCTCAGCAAGGTCCAGCTAAGGACATTAAAGAAGCGCTTGTTGGGAGGCAACCCAATTTTTATTTATTTTCATGGTTTTTCATGTTTTATTAGGTTCATGATCATGTGGAGTCACAAAATAAATATTAAAAATTGAAAACGGAATAAAAAACAGCAGAAGAAAAATCACACCCTGGAGGAAGCACCTGTCTGGCGTTCAACGCCAGAACAGAGCATGGTTCTGGCGCTGAACGCCCAAAATGGGCAACATCCTGGCACTAAACGCCCAAAATGGGCACCAACCTGGCGCTGAACGCCCAGAGTTGTGTGCAAGGGCATTTTGCATGCCTAAATTGGTGCAGGGATGTAAATGCCTTGACACCTCAAGATCTGTGGACCTCACAGGATCATTTCAAGATCTGTGGACCCCACAGGATCCCCACCTTTCCTCCTCATAAACCTAGTTTTTTTTCCACATCTTCTTCTTCATCTATTCCTTCTTCTTTTGCTCGAGGGCGAGCAACATTCTAAGTTTGGTGTGGTAAAACAATTATGTGAAGGATCTATAGCTCAGTGGTAGAACATGTGGCTGCAAATCAAGAGATCCCTGAGATACCTCAGGGGATGCACTTCCCTCCACATAATTATTGGAAGCAACTGAGGATAGAAATACTAAAAATCACTAGGAATCAAGCCACAAAGGCAAGGAAGAGACATAAAAGAGTTCAAGAACATCATTGGTTCCTCAAGAAGGAAATGCCATCATCACTAAGGTGAACTCGTTCCTTGTTCTTACTTGCTCTATTTTTCGTTTTCTCTATGTTAAGTGCTTATCTATGTTTGTGTCTTCATTACATGATCATTAGTAGTAATTAGTGCCTATTTTGATTTTACCCCCAATTAAGTTATAGTCTATCTTTCTCATCATCAGCAAACATGAATAAAATAGTAGATCTTTTGAATAAGAGGCAATAAAATTTTGAGTTTTTAATAAGAAAAATTCTAATTAGTAACATGTGGTGGCAATGCTTTCTGTCTTCTGAATGAATGCTTGAACAGTGCATATGTCTTTTGAATTTGTTGTTTAAGACTGTTAAATATGTTGGCTCTTGAAAGAATGATGAACATGAGACATGTTATTGATAATCTGAAAAATCATAAAAATGATTCTTGAAGCAAGAAAAAGCAGCAAAGAACAAAGCTTGCAGAAAAAAAAATAAATAAATAGAAAGAAAAAGAAAAAGCAAGCAGAAAAAGCCATAAGCTCTTAAAACCAAGAGGCAAGAGCAAAAAGCCAATAACCCTTAAAACCAAAAGGCAAGGGCAAATAAAAAGGATCCCAAGGCTTTGAGCATCAGTGGATAGGAGGGCCTAAAGGAATAAAATCCTGGTCTAAGCGGCTAAACCAAGCTGTCCCTAACCATGTGCTTGTGGCGTGTAGGTGTCAAGTGAGAACTTGAGACTGAGCGGTTAAAGTCAAGGTCCAAAGCAAAAAGAAGAGTGTGCTTAAGAACCCTGGACACCTCTAATTGGGGGCTTTAGCAAAGCTGAGCCACAATCTGAAAAGGTTCACCCAATTATGTGTCTGTGGCATTTATGTATCCGGTGGTAATACTGGAAAACAAAGTGCTTAGGGCCACGGCCAAGACTCATAAAATAGTTGTGTTCAAGAATCATCACACTAAAATAGGAGAATCAATAACACTATCTGAATTCTAAGTTCCTATAGATGCCAATCACTCTGAGCTTCAATGGATAAAGTGAGATGCCAAAACTGTTCGGAAGCAAAAAGCTACTAGTCCCGCTCATCTAATTAGAATCTGAGCTTCACTCAAAAACTCTGAGATATTATTGCTTCTCAACTTATTAGTCTTCTATTTTATTTGTCTAGTTGCTTAAGGACAAGCAACAGTTTAAGTTTGGTGTTGTGATGAGCGGATATTTTATACGTTTTTTGGGGTTAATTTCATATAGTTTTTAGTATGTTTTAGTTAGTTTTTAGTTTATTTCCATTATTTTTTAGGAAAAATTCATATTTCTGGACTTTACTATGAGTTGTGTGTTTTTCTGTAATTTCAGGTATTTTTCTGGCTGAAATTGAAGGAGCTGAGCAAAAATCTGATTCAGGCTGAAAAAGGACTGCTGATGCTGTTGGATTCTGACCTCCCTGCACTCAAAGTGGATTTTCTAGAGCTACAGAACTTGAAATGGCATGCTTCCAATTGCGTTGGAAAGTAGACATCCAGAGCTTTCCAGAAATATATAATAGTCCATACTTTGCACAAGGATAGACGACGTAAACTGGCGTTTAACGCCAGTTCTCTGCCCAATTCTGGCGTCCAGTGCCAGAAAAGGATCAAAAGCTGGAGTTGAACGCCCAAACTGGCACAAAAAATGGCGTTCAACTCCACAAATGGCCTCTGCACGTGGATTGCTTAACTCTCAGCCCCAGCACACACCAAGTGGGCCCCAGAAGTGGATCTCTGCATCATCCATCATAGTTTACTCATTTGTTGTAAACCTAGGCTACTAGTTTAGTATTTAAACAACTTTTAGAGACTTATTTTGTATCTCATGACATTTTAGATATGAACTTTGTACTCTTTGACGGCATGAGTCTCTAAACTCCATTGTTGGGGGTGAGGAGCTCTGCTGTGTCTCGATGAAGTAATGCAAGTATTTCTGTTTTCCATTCAAACACGCTTGTTCCTATCTAAGATGTTCATTCGCGCTTAAATGTGATGAAGGTGATGATCCGTGACATTCATCACCTTCCTCAAACCATGAACGTGTGCCTGACAACCACCTCCGTTCTATATCCGATTGAATGAGTATCTCTTAGATTCCTTAATCAGAATCTCCGTGGTATAAGCTAGAACTGATGGCGGCATTCATGAGAATCCGGAAAGTCTAAACCTTGTCTGTGGTATTCCGAGTAGGATTCAGGGATTGAATGACTGTGACGAGCTTCAAACTCGCGAGTGCTGGGCGTAGTGACAGACGCAAAATGAGGGTGAATCCTATTCCAGCATGATCGAGAACCGACAGATGATTAGCCGTGCTGTGACAGAGCATGTGAGCATATTCTTCACTGAGAGGATGGGATGTAGCCATTGACGACGGTGATCCCCTACATACAGCTTGCCATAGGAGGACGTGCGTGTGTGAATTAGAAGACAGAGGAAAGCAGAGATTCAGAAGACAAAGCATCTCCAAAACTCCAACATATTCTCCATTACTGCATAACAAGTAACCTTTAATTTATGCTCTCTTGGTTATTCGCAATTCAACTGATAAACATAAGTGACTTCCTGACTAAGATTTACAAGATAAACATAGATTGCTTCAAACCAACAATCTCCGTGGGATTCGACCCTTACTCACGTAAGGTATTACTTGGACGACCCAGTGCACTTGCTGGTTAGTGGTACGAGTTGTAAAAAGTGTGATTCATAATTCGTGCACTAGTACACAACAATTATAATGAATCTGAATGCAAATTTCTTTATGAAAATACATGGGTAGATATCATCATTGTTGAATCTGTTTTTGGCCAAATACTCAATAAGATGATTATACCATTTGTCTAGATTATTTTAGACCATATAAAGATCTTTACAATTTGACTGAGTATAACCCCTATGAATATTCATTGGATAGTTTAGATATATTTAATTCTTAAGGGATTCTCATATAGATATTGTTCTTGCTGAGTTTGGCCAGTGCATAGCTCGTCTGTCGATGAATGTCTTCAAACTTCTCGTTGGGATGAGTTATACGTCGGCAAGGAGAGAACAAGGGGGTGGGTACCTGCAAAAGACACTCCGACGCTCAAGTCAGTAAGTGTTTAAGAGGTATAAGAATAATTCTATGAATATAGAATGTATATAGAATATATCTAGAATGTCTCTAGAATCTATCTAGAATGTATAGTATATATAGAAATTGGTGCCTTTATAGGCATAGAGTTGATGAATAAAGTTGATGGTATGACCGTTGATTATTAAGTCAGAATAATGGTCATTAAGTCGGTTATAGAATGAATGATAATTAAGGCCGAGTTATAAGGTGACAGATCATAGCCCCCAAGCTTTGTCTGCTGATCATATGATCCAGGTTAAGCTTAGAAAATAAAATGATTCATAACTCGGTTAAAAGATAAGTGAATAATGATATGTGAGCCCCCAAGATTAGTCGGGTTATTATGTCGGCACTTATTCAAAAAATAATTGAGTGATAAGAGTCATTCAATCAAAATAGTTGTGTGGGGGATATTTTTTCACTTAAGAATAATTTTAGCATTTGATTGTATGTGAACTGAAAAGTTTAGAGATAGATATCCGTTGACGGAATTGATTGTATGATCCGAGAATATAATGATTAATTGTCTTGGGAATTTTTCTGGCCCACAACAACTTATTGATAAATTTCTCTCTCAAAGTAATTAGTTATTGAATATTTACAATTTATAGTGAAGGTCTGACATGAATAAGATAAATTGAGAAAATGAATAGGTATAAAGTCGCAACATATATTGAATAATATATATTGCAAAAATAAAATAGTTCAAAGTAAAAAAATGTACTTTGAAAGTTGATAATTGTAGAGAAGAAGATGACATATATGAATATCATACATGTCAAATGTGAATATCTGAATTTTGTTTTGTAGGACATGCTTTAATTTGATAATAAAGCAATAAGATAACAGTTATTGAATTATACATTTAGTATAATGTTTCTAGTAGTTACAGTATGACAAAGGATATTCCTCGTGTAATAATAGTAAATTTTGAATGTTTACATGTGTTTTTGCTTAACTTTTTGTATTAAACAAATAGTAACATAAAAGTTAATAGCATAAAGTGAATAGTGTAACAGTTATATACAATTGATATACAATTAATTTTTTATGGAATCCAATTTTAAGATTTGAACCCATCATTACCGTCATTTAATTGTATAAATAAAATCATTAAGCAATAAGAATATAATACATAATGAAATAAAAATGCAATTGACATGGTTGTTATATGTCATTATTGTATAGAACATATATTGAGGTTTGAATATAACTAATAAATCAGTAAATATTAGTTACACAAAATATAAATACAAAAATATGTGTGAATAAAATATATAATTTTACTTGTGTAAATTGAGAACTTTGAAAAAGTAAGCAAAATTGATAAGCAAGTTTGTGTTCGGATTGATTGAAAGCCGAGTTTGTTCTCGAATTAGTTCATTGTCGATTATGAGATGTGAAATATTATGATACGTAAAAGTGAAGCAATTCAAACGTATAAAGTACATACTTTATAAAAAGTTACGATAGATTAAAATTTAATAAGAGGTATTAAATAAAATCTTAAACAAGATTGTTGATATTGGTTCAAAAATTTGAATGTAAATCAAGTTTTATGAATTTGAGGGGAGTAGGAATTATTTTACTCGTCCCCACAGATGGCGCCAATTGTTCTTGCTGAGTTTGGCCGGTGTATGGCTCGTCCATCGATGAATGTCTTCAAGCTTCTCGTCGGGATGAGTTATACGTCAGCAAGGAGAGAACAAGGGGTGGGTACCTGCAAAAGACACTCTGACGCTCAAGTCAGTAAGTGTTTGAGAGGTATAAGAGTAATTCTATGAATATAGAATGTATATAGAATATATCTAGAATGTCTCTAGAATCTATCTAGTAGGGGTGCACATGACCCGGCCCGGCTTAAAGGCCTGGCCCGGTCCCGAACACTTTAGGGGCTAATTTGGTGTGATTTCATCGGGTTTAGGGTCGGGTAAGGGTCTAAAAAATAGACCCGGTCATTATTTCGGGTCGGATCCGGGCCATAGTTCGGGACAACTGAAGTCGGCACGGTCATCATACACAATTAATATTTTGTATTATTAGTGATATATCATGACTATTCTTATGTGGAATTTAAGTATTATAAACCTTAATATTCTGTGTTATTAGTCATTATAAGACTATAAGTTAATGTTTTATGTTTAGAATGCATAAGACTTTAGACTAATGCATAATATTGTGTTATTTGTATTGATTTAAATATTTGATATTATTAGACAATATTAGTATTGATTGTAGTTATGCTTTAGTATTGATTGTGGTTATGCTTTAATTTTGAAGAAGGGTTGGTTCTTGTTATATTTTTCTAAGTGAATTTTACCATGTTAAATAATGGTTAAAGTCTTGGAAATTTAGATATTTTTACATGCTAACTTACAAGAAGGTATCAACGTAATGTAATGTTAACGGCCCGGTTTTTACCCGATTTTTACCCGGTATAATTGTGGCCCGAAAGTGTATTAGTTTCATTGGGTCTAGGGTCGGGTTCGGGTCTAATAAATAGACCCAGTGTATATTTCGGGTCGGGTCTGAGTCACATCAAACCCGGCTTCACCCGGCCCATGTGCACCCCTACTATCTAGAATGTATGGTGTATATAGAAATTGGTGCCTTTTATAGGCATAGAGTTGATGGTATGACCGTTGATCATTAAGTCAGAATAATGGTCATTAAGTCGGTAATGAAGGTGTCGGTTATAAAATGAATGATAATTAAGGCCAAGTTATAACTCATAATGCACAATAAAGACCGAGTTATAAGGTGACAGATCAGATATCGTGATCTAATGATCCATATAAATAAGCTGTCACCACATCCAGTAGATGCATATGTTGTTTATGGTATGCGAATAAATTGACTAAATAAAGCAATGTGATTGCATTTACTATAGAGAAATATGTTTCTTCATAATCTATATTGGATCTTTGTGAAAAACCTTGTACTACAAGTCAAGCTTTGTAGCGTACAACTTCATCTTTTATCTCATTTTGTTTTCTCACAAATACTCATCTGTATCCAATAGGTTTTACATCTTTTGGTTATGGACTACAGGTCCAAAGACTTCACATTTTGCAAGTGATTCTAACTCAACCTTCATAGCTTCTTCCCATTTTGGTCAATCATTTCTTTGTTGACATTCTTTGACTGTTCCTGACTCAAGATCTTTACTTTCATGTATGATGTGTAATTCCACATTATATGTAAATATTTCATTGACAATTATTTTATTTCGATCCCATTTTCTCCTGTAAAGACATAATTTATTGAGATCTTATCATTTTCACAATTTTTAGAATTTTCAGGTGTCTGAATGTCTTTTGGCATCAAAACTATATCAGAATTTTAAACAACTGCATGTGTCTTTACTATGTCTTTATCCTTTTCAACAAGAATAGTATTTACCTATTTTCTTTTTCGAGGATTTTTGTCTTTGGAACTGACAGGCCTACCACGCTTCTAACGTGGATTTGTTTTGATGGTCATTTGTCCGAATGTAACATCAATTTGAATTTGAGCATTTTTAGTTGGTATATAGGATTTAGTTATCCTTTTCGTATCAGAAAATATATCAGGCAATGTTATTCTTTGCAAATATATAATCTTTTAACTTCTAGTTCATATTTCCCTGATCGAGGATTTAAATGCATCAGGGATGATGCATTCGAATTAAGTTCCTTTTCAAGAAGCTTATCCTCTCCCGCTAATGTTGGAAATTTTGATTCATCAAAATGACAATCTATAAATCGAGCTTTAAATACATCTCCAGTTTGTATCTCAAGATACCTCACTATAGAGGAAGAATCATATCCAACATATATCATCAATTTTCTTTGGGTCCCATTTTATTGCAATAAGATGGGTCAATTAGAACATATATTGCACACCCAAATATTCTTAGATGAAAAATATTTGGCTGCTGACCAAAAGCTAATTGCAGAGGAGAGAATTGATAGTAACTTGTTGGCTTTAAACGAATAAGTATTGTAACATGTAAAATGGCATGGTCCCAAGCAGAGGTTAGAAGATTTATTCTCATAAATAAGGGTCTAGCAATCAATTGAAGCCGCTTGATAAGTGACTATGCTAACCCATTTTGTGTATGAATATGAGCTACTGGATGTTCAACATTTATACCATTTGCCATGTAATAAGCTTCAAAGGCTTGGAAAATGAATTCACCAAAATTATCAAGGCAAATTGTTTTGATTGGATTTTTTGAAAGATGTGCCTTTAATCGAATAATTTGAATAAGCAATCTCGCAAACGTCAGGTTGCGAGAAGACAATAAGCACACGTGTGACCATCTCGAAGATGCGTCTATTATGATCATAAAATATCTAAAAGATCTACATGGTGGATGAATAGGTCCACATATATAACCTTGAATTCTTTCGAGGAATTCAAGATACTCAAATCCAATCTTTACTGGTGATAGCCTTAAAATTAGTGTTTCCTGAGAATATAGAGCACAACAAAATTCACTAGATTTAAGAATCTTCTGGTTCTTTAGTGAATGTTCATGGGAGTTTTCAATAATTTTCCGCATTATGGTTGTTTCAGGATGACCCAATCGATCATGCCAAATTATAAATTCATTTGGGTTAGTAAACTTATGGTTTACAATGGCATGTGATTCAATTGCACTAATTTTAGTATAATATAATCCAGATGAAGTGAGGATAACTTTTTTAATATAACATTTTTATTTGAATCATGAGTTGTGATACATAAGTACTCATAATTTTTCTCATTCATTGTTTCAATATAATATCCATTTTGGCGAATATCTTTGAAACTCACTAAGTTTCTTAGAGACTTAGTAGACAATAGTGTATTATTTATTATGAATTTTGTTCCTCCGAAAAAAAATATAACTCTTCCGGAGCCTTCTATCATATTGCCTGAGCCAATAATAGTATTAACATATTTTTCTTTTGGTACAAAATGAGTAAAATATATATTACTTTTGAGAATGGTTTGCGAACTTACCCTATCCGCAAGGCAAACATCTTCATTATATGTTCTTGCCATTTTCTTCAAAGACAAATAATAATAATAAATAAAAATACATGCGCAGTATCATTGCATTCCTAATTGAATTTATTTTTCTAAAAAATACTATACATAGTATCATATACTAAATTATTATTATTATTATTATTATTATTATTATTATTATTATTATTATTATTATTATTATTATTAGAATTTGACGCATTTAGTAAACATAAACATTAATATTTTTTTAAACATTATTTATATACATTATGCTTGAAATTCAAATATATAGAAAATAAAACTTAAAAAGTTTTTTACATTATTTATTTACATAAGTATTTAACGAACTCAAATATTAAACTTTTCCATCATTAATCAAATGACTAATATTTCCTTTGGGATCTTCAAAAAAGTCAGATACCTTATAATGAGTGGTGTAATTTTCAGCAACATCTTTTTAAACAAAATTTGTCTCCTTTCTTTTGTTATATTTTTTCAAAGATGCTTGATAAATATCAACTAAGTGTCTTGGAGTACGACAGATAGTGACCAATGGCCCTTTTCACCACAACGAAAATATTTATCATCTGTTGATTTATTTTTTCTATTATTTCTTTTATTATCCCACTTCTGGTGAGATCATTTCTTGTGAACATAATTTTTCTTCCTTCCGTATTTTTTTTTGTTACCAAAACCTTATCATTTACCTCTTTTGGGGTTATGATTTGCTGCATTTGCTTCAGGAAATGAGGCGGTGCCAGCTGGGCGCGCTTCATGATTTCTTAAAAGAAATTCATTATTACGTTCAGCAACAAGAAGGTAAGAAATTAGCTCAAAATATTTTTTAAATTTTTTTCTCGATATTACTATTGCAGGAGCACATTCGAGGCATGGAAGGTCGAGAAAGTTTTTTCTAGCGTATCATTATCAGTTATCTTTTTTCCACATAATTTCATTCGTGAGGTAATTCAAAATATTTCTGAATTGTATTCATTTATGGATTTAAAATCCTCTAGACGCAAGTGTGTCCACTCATATCGGGCTTGAGGAAGTATCATTGTCTTTTGATGGTTATACCTTTCTTCAAGGTTCTTCCACAGATCTACGAGATCTTTTAGTGTGAGATATTCATTTTTCAATCATTCGTCAAGATGACGATGAAGGAAGATCATGACTTTGACTTTATCCTTTTGTGATGCATTATTTTCAACCTTAATAGTATCTCCAAGATTCATTGAATCAAGATGAATTACGGCATCTAATATCCATGATAAGTAGTTATTTTCAGATATATCAAGAGCATTAAATTCAAGATGAGAGAGCTTTAACATAATGAAAATTTATTATCTGAGTTCCTAAATTTTGATCAAAGTCTCGTGCTAATAACATGTTGTAAGATAAATAAATAAATAAAAGAAAATAGATATAAAATACAGAAATATAAATAAATAACTCTGGTATTAATATTTCTTGATATTAGTATTTTAATACAATTGAGATAGAACACATGTATTTCAATATATATAAAGAGAAAAAGAGAAGTGTTTTATGCGAGAGTGGTTTTTCATTTCGTGTGTTATGTCTCAGGCTGTGAAGCCTTATTTATATGTGCATGAGTTCATCATTTTCAAACTTTATTAAAGGTTAGTCTTTCGTGAGAATCTTAAGTCTCTCTCTTGAAAACTTCAGCCACGCATATTATTAATGGGCATCCATTTTATCCATTTCACAGCAAAACTAGATATTTTCATATATTGAAATTAAAATAGTAACATTGCCAGCACAAAATAGAAAGATCATAATTGTTTGAGAGTAAACTACTATTTTTAACCATAAAAGATTTAAACGTTGACACAACTAATCACAAAAAAATTAAACTAATATTATAGTACTAGAAAAATTACTTTAGCGGCCATTTATTTTGTTTTTAGTAGTAACAAAAATAGCCGCTAATACATTTACCGGCAATTAGACATTAGTCGTCTTATGCTTTATCGCCAAAAGGTTTTAGCATCAATTATACAACTGCCGATAAAGACCTTTCTAATGGCCGTTAAAAGCAAAGTTGCGAGAACCGAACCAGTCATTGAACCGGTCAAGTTACTGGTTTAATGGTTCAATGGTCTAACCGTGGTTGAACCGTGATCGAACCGGTTTCAAATCTTTTAAAATTTAAATTCAATCATCCATATGATAATAAAATTTAAAATTTCATAACCTCTCCACTAACTAAACTATATCTCATCTCATCATTAAAATTCTACATTCAAATTCAAAAATCACAATTTATAACTAAAAGAAATCATGGCATAAATACTATATCCATATTCAATCAACAATCACCAACAATCAATAATAATACCAATAATTACTTAACTAGACAAAACTCACTCAATTAATGTCAAATTATTAATTAGAAATAGCTATGAACCAATCTCAGCAGCAACATTTTTTCAAGATGTGCAAAACAAACTATCCTCTGCCCCCTTAAAACCAAACTTCATGTTTCAGCCATTTCAGCCATTACAGCAAAATTCAGAATTACAGCAATTCAAAATTCAAAATTATATCAATTCTGTTCAGCATTATAAAATTATACCAAAATTCAATTCAGAATTCAAAATCCAAGATCTGAAATTATATCAAAATTAGGAGGATTATTAGAAGAATACATTACAGAATATAGAATTCCATAATGTGATCACTAGTTTTCAGCCATTAACAGAAAATAAATTCAAAAGAAAAATTCAAGTTCCTTCCAAAACCAATAAACGAAACAGAAAATAATGTTAGAATTACTTTCAATAGAAGGGTATGTGCCAAATATTCGGCACATCATGGAGACAGAAGTAATGTTCTGAAAAAACGGTTTTGAAATTCTATTCAGTATTCAGTATTACAGCAATTCTGTAGCAGAATTAACAGAATAAAAAAATTAATTGAAAAACTAAAGAACTCTGCAGCAACTCCAACAAGCCAGTGATTCATATAATTAATAGAATAAAAAATATTAATTGAAAAACTGAAGAACTCTGTAGCAACTCCAGCAAGCCAGCAATTCATATCATTATGAGTTTATCAAAAAAAATAATTAAAACACTAAGAAACTCACTGAGGCAGAGAAAGCAGAGACAGCCTAAAGTGGCATAGAGATGCTCGGCAGGACAGAGGCGGGTGACGACAGAAGCTATGCCCCGACCTTCCGACGACGAGGGCGACAGAAGCTTCAAACGGACAACCCGATGACGACGATAGCGACAGAAGCTTCGAGTGGTGATGGTGGCAATGACTGGTGGCCGCTGCCGGTGCCGATAGTGGTAAGGACGGTGGAGTAGAGGCGTTCCTGCTGGCTTCAGCCTTCAGCTCATTGAGGAAATTAGGGTTGGAAGGGGAGAGAGAGGCGTTAGGCTCGAAGGAATTGGGTGGGTGTGGGTTATGGGCCTTTTGAACGTTGTTTTTTTTTTTTAATCGTCAAAAAACGACGCCGTTTTCTATAAGGGTGGCAAAACCGGACTTCTGAAAAACCCGTCCGGTTCGTCCAGTTCACCGGTTAACCACCGGTTTGACCGATTTTTTTACCGGTCTTTTGCATAACGGTTTCAGGTGTCAACTGGACCGGCCAGATGACCGGTTCCTGGTTAATCCGGTTGAACCGGTCGGTCCGGTCCGGTTTTTAGAACATTGGTTAAAAGTTTATATGATCCCTAGAGGTAATTCTAATATTGTAAGATTATTTACTTTTAGTTGCTAGTATTATTGCCACTAAAACCCATTTTAGCAACAATTTATATGGCTATTAAAAGTATTGTAATATTATTTACTTTTAGTTATCATTACTATTGCCGCTAAAACCTTAATATTTTTTTTATTATAGTATACTCATTTTCTTAGAAGTAATGAACTATCTTTTTTCTAGAATTTTAAAATTATTTTTGCCAACAATTATTATTATCGTGCATAATATAAATATATTGAAATTAATTACTACAAAATAAAATATTTTATTAAATATAAAATATTAATATACAAATTTCTCTTAAAAAGTAATAAATCATACAAATCTAAACAACAAAAAAATGCTATAAACCTATAACTATGTTACATCAATGTAGCAATATAAGTGTTAGCAATGATCTAAAATTACACCTTTAAAAATAGCCTAATTTTCGGTTTTAGCAATTGATCTAAAAATTTAAAAATAAATGAGGAAGAAAAATTATAAATGATGAATATACTAAAAATCCAAAACTATAACCCTTTGGCTGTTCTTTAAAAAATTGATAACTAGGTATTGTTATTTGCCTTAACACCAATGACACGGTTTTCTAACTTTGAAGTTGGTATTTCCTCTTGCTGATTTGATGCTATAATTTTCTTCTCTTGAATTTACTGAATATTTATCGAAATGAAGTGGCACTTTGTTCGAACCGCAACTCACAGCGCTATCATCTCATTCTTCTTGAACAACTTGCTAGCCCCTGTAACAAGATAAAGAGATATCAAATCAAATCCAAAATTTTCATTTATTTTGTAATTTTTGTACATATTAGAGTCAAGGCTGCTAACATATTATAATAATCTCTGTGAATGAATTGAAGGATTCATCTTAAAAAGGAAAATAAATAAAATTAGGATAGTCAAGGTGAAAATATTGTTTGAAATTTGGAACGATGGAAGGAATAAAAGGATCAAATCTTGAAATTTGGAACAATGAAATTTGTGATAAGGTAATAACAATAATTTTGTAATCTTTGTGCATATTAGAGTCAAGGCTGCTACGATTTTATAATAATCTATGTGAATGAATTGAAGGATTCATCTTAAAAAGATAAATAAATAAAATTAGGATAGTCAAGGTGAAACTATTGATTCAAAATTTTTACAAGATATGCAAGATTGACACAATTGGATTAAATAGGACCAAGTGCATTAATCTTGTATTATTGGTCAAAGGACCTCAATCATTCAAAGTTCAAACTTTTGGTCAATTAGAGATATTCACATTCACATCAATGCATAATAACAATAAGAATGTGAAAGCAAGCATTGATTTCCAAGAATTGAACCAAAATTTCATTAAGAACTCGTTGAGGCATATTATCGAACACTAGGCGTGCAAATACATCAAACAACTCAAATAACACAACCAAGCATTCTTTCAACATTCATTCACAAAATCAGCATCAATTATACACAAATTAGCAATATATCTCAGTAATTCAGCAGTAATATCAGTCAATTCAGTCCAAACCAAATAAAATTCAAACTCAAAAAATATAATAGCATTATTAATGATATACAAACTAACACCAAAAACTCCTAATTCTACTCTAAATCCAACTAACAGCAGCAAGTAATCCTAACCAAATCAAACTATCAACTAAAATTAACATAAGACTAATCCTAAATTAACCAAAACAGAAAACAAATTTAAGGAGAAATCACTTAAGAACCTACTTGAATACAGGGAAAAAGAATGCAAAAACAGGGGAGGCAGTGATGCTGCAGCGGCAGTGAACAACGGCGTCACCAAGTTTTACTGGAGCGGAGCTGGTGGAGAGGGAAGCAGCCGCAGAGGCAGGTGCAGCGCCGGCGGTCTGGGCATTGACGGGAAGTGGTTGTCGGCGGCTGGTTCTCGTCGAAAGAACTGAAGACAGGGGTTGTTCTGCTGGTTCAGTTTTTTTTTAGAGTGAGACAGGGAGTAGGGTTCGGTGAATGAGAGAGAGAAGAAGAAGGAAAAGGTAGCCGCCGCTGCGCTGGGTGGTTGCTGGCGGAAGTGCTCGACGGCGGTGGGTTCTAGTTCGAGGCAAGAAATAGGGGAAATGCTTCGGTGGTTTTATGATGGTGGGTGGAGGAGAGGCCGATGGTGATGGTGGAGCTCGAAGAAGAAGGCGGATCGGCGGCGGCAGTGAGCTCGGGCTCGGCGGAGGTGGTTCGCGAAGAAGAAGGCTCGGCGTCTCTGGACCTGACGGCAAAGGAGAGGGTAGAGGGAGGAGGTTGGACGCGGTGGTCGTAGATGGTGGAGGCTACGGTGGTTCACGATGGTGGTTTGGCCATGGGTCAGTGGACAGAAGAGAAGGAAAAGAGGAGAGGGAGAAGAAAAGAGAAAGGGTTGCTGTGGTGGTCTGAGGCTGTGATCGGAAGGCTGGTGAACGAAGAGAGGGAAAGGGCTACGGCGCTTGAGGAAGGGAGAAAGGGAAAGGAGGAAACGAAGAAGAGAAAAGGGTAGTGGTTGCGTTGGAAGAAGAGGAGGAAGAGGGAGACTAGGGTGAAAGCCTGAAAGGTTAGAGTTGCTTTGAACCCATGTTATGGTGCGTGCGCGCGCACGGAACAAAGAGCTTGAAATTGGGGTGCGTACGCACTATTGGGGGGAATGGCTTGGTTGTTAAAAAAAATTGATCTCTAACCTTTGTTGCTTTTTTATTCGTATTTATTTTTTATTATACTTATAAAATTAATGGTAAAAAATTATATTTTATCCCTTCAATTATTTAAAAAAAATTGAAAGGATCCATTTTTATGATTGAGTGCGTACCCAATTTCTAAGATTTTCAACAAAAATACAAAACTACACTTTTATCAACCAATCTTCCAAACTTTTCCACACTTGAATCATATATATTCTCATTAGCCTAAGTTAATAAAAAATCTAAATTAAGAACATTTATTGTTTTTCACTTAGGGGTAGTGATATGCTAAAATGAAGAACAAAAAGATATTAAAATAGGCTCAAAATTGGCTAACAATGGTAGACAAAAGGGTAAGGCCATTTGGGTAAGTGAGCACAAATGAAATCAAGGCTTTAATCATATAATTGCATATATACACAGAATAATGAACATAAAGAATCAAACAAATCAAAGATTACGATCATAGAAAAAGAATAAAATACGAGAATGAAAATACTGGTTATATGATGCAACCACATAATTAGGCTCAAAACTCACATGGTTGTGTATTCTTAGCTCAAAAATCATGTTCCACAATATATAATTTAAACAAGTTTCAATGAAAAATATTTTAACTCAAAATAAATTTTGGAATGCCCCTAGATAAATTTTTTGAAAAATTTTATTATTTTGACTAAACTTATTATATATATACAAACCAAAAAAATGCAACTAAGAATTCTAAATGACAATAATAGCATAAAAATATGGGTGTGAAAGTGTTTGGATTGAAATTTTTCACCCAAAATTGGCCGATTGGTCGGACGACCTCCCCACACTTAAAAATTTGCACCGTTCTCGGTGCACATGAAGTCAAGCGGGGTGGAAGGAGTCGTCATCACCTCACCTTCAACTGGTGGGTCATTTGGATGCTACATGTTCTTTCTTCTGCTTCCCTTTTTTCTAATGATGACTCATCCTGAAAAATATAAAACAGACTAAAGTAAGATGAGTAAATTTAAAAACAAGGAAGCATATCTTGTTGGAATGAAGTAATGATTACTAAAATGAAGTGAGTGAGTTAATGTGTGGCATTAAAGAAAAATAGTGCATGAATTCTAAGTTTTCGCGCGATTTAGAATTCACACACTAGCTCTTGAAAGCTATGTCACAATTACACAAAAGAAGTATGCACTTCACTCATTCTAGTGTGCTTGAGATACTTTAAAGAAAACTTGCAGGTCAAGATAAACAAATAAGTAACAAAGAAGCATGAAAGTACTCAAGCAAATAATCAAACCATTGTAAAATGGATAATGAGTGGACATTGATTGATGTGCAAGAGAATTCAATGAACCAAATGAAATATGAAACTCAGACATCAATCAATGACACACTTTGAATTTATGTTCGCCTCACCTAATTGACATAAAGCGGGAGACATGGGTGATATGCAACTTAGAAAAAGAGAGATAAAAGTTAAAATCTATCACATAGCAAACATGGTACATATGGCTTGAGAATTTTAAAAAGATGTTCCTAGATGAGCTTACAATCCAATTTCACAATTTCACAAGTTCAAAGCATCAATTAGGTGATCAAAGCAATAATCAATATGGATGCATATGATCAAGTGACACAATGCATTAAGGTAAATGTACATCATCAATAATTAGGAAATTGCCTAGTCATGGTTAAAGAATTTAAATCACATGGTGGCCAAAACATGTAATTTAAAAGATTTAGAATGCTTTGAAGGTAATTTATAAGTACTTGGCATGCACAATTATTAAGCATAAAAATTTAATACCAAGCAACAAATTATAACCTCAACAAAGAAATCCAACAACGCATAATAGCACAACAATGCTAAAATAGCATCATGTCGGTATTTAGTAGCAATAAACAATAAATCAGATTAATAATCCAACACTTATCACAAAAATCTAAACTATCCTAACCACCTAATATACTAGAACAAAACTAACTAACTAATTAACTAACTAATTAATAGAGATGGTGGTAGATGGTGAAGGATGATGGTTGAAAGAGGGAAAGAAGAGAGGGAAAGAGAAAAAAAAGAAGGGAAATGGGGAGAAGAGAAGAAAAGAAAAGTATGTGAAGTAAGGGCATCACGTGTAGGCGGAAGGTCACGCGTACACGTGACTTGGGAAAATGGGGAGCGACGCGTACGCGTGACATGCAATTGTGCCAAAATGCACAGCTTTCGCATGATCTTGGCACAACTCTCTGTCCAGGTCATGCGGTGGCACAGTACTCGCATGGTTGACGTCCGATCAGCAACTAGGGTGTCGCGCATACGCGTGAGGCAAGCGTATGCGTGGCCTCTCTTTCTCTCTCTCTCTTTTAAGACAAGACAAACTCCAAGATTAAGAAAATCTTTAACTTCTAAAACTATTCAAACATTCAACTATTCAATTCAAACAAAAATACGATTCAAAACAAGATTTTCAACAAGATTATCAATTATTCAAATGTGTGACTTAAAACAAAAATTCTACCAAACAAACTAACATTTAAGAGCAATATATGCAAAAAATATCAAGAAAGAAAGTATCTAACAATGAAAACTCAAATTATTCATCAACTATATACAAAAGAGAAAATGGAAAGAGTTTACCATGGTGGGGTGTCTCCCACCTAACACTTTTGTTTATTATCCTTAAGTTAGACAATTGGGGATGCCCTTGCTATGGTGATTTATGCTTGAATTCTTCCTTGAATCTCCACCAATGTTTACATTTCTAATAGCCTCCGGGATCCCAAACTAGGTGCACCAAGCTTTCAAGAAATTTCAAGCAAATAACAAGATCCCAAAGTTGTGATTCCCAAATTGTATTCTGAGGTCCCAAACCTTGTTTTTGCACCCGTCTTCTTGTTAATTACCATAGTTCCATCCGGGTGATAAGGTCTTAGGATTTTTATGAAGACATCCAAACATCCTCCTATACCTAAGCAATTGAGCTCTACGTCAACCTTTGAATTTCAACTTTGACCTTTCAACCACAATGAACCTTGAATGGTATTTCCAACCACTAACCATCTCTCTTTTGCTCTTAAATCCACAAATAGTTCTAAGTTGACCATCCGTTTCAAGCAAACCATATTCAAGCGGGACAATAAAGCTTAAGGATATTAAATTTATCAACTTAAATGATGTGATGGATGGTGGTGACACAGGAAGGAAGATATCTAATAGCTTTAGCAATGTAGGCTTCACTCCCTTTGAATTCTCTTTGACTACCTCCACTTCTTGACAAGCTTCCTCAAGTTAAATTTCTTGTTCACCAACTTCTTCTACACATTCTTCATTGCTCAAATAATGTGTTAGAGGTTGTGAACGGTCCTCCTTATCATCAATTTAACACTTCACGGAAGAAGTCTCTACAACTTTAGATTTTCATGGGCATTCAACATCTCCTAAATCTTCAACCACTTCTTCCTCTGTAATAATTTTGGCTTCCTCCACTTGTTCTAATACAAAATTTCACTCCTCATCCTTTACTGGAGTTTCCAACCTCTCTTTCATACTATGCTCTTCACTTGATTTTTCACACTTGGCAATGGGAGTGCTTTGAGTGCATAAGCGTTGGGAGGCTAATTTGCTTACTACCTTAGGCAAGGTAACCGTGAATTCGTCTTGCCTCCTTAGAGCTTCAAGTTGCTCTTGAAGAATGGTGCGACATTCTTTTTGCTCTTGGAGATATGAAATGAGAGTGTTATCTATTGGGGTTTGGGGTGGAGATAAGGATTCATTGTTTGGGAGAAATGGTTCATAATAAGAAGATGGTTCATATTGGTGAGGGTATTGATGTGGTGTACATGGGATGGTAGTTCTTGGGAGTATTAATATTGGAGTGGGGGTGGTTCTAACTATGGTTCATATGGCTCATATGGTTGTTGGTATGGTGGATATGGTGTAGAATCATATGGAGGTGTTTGTTGGTATGGGGCTTGTGAATAAGGTTGAGAACAATGTTGAGGAAGGGGGTCATAGGAATATGGTGGTTGTGGTTGATAACCACAAGGAGGTCCACCATATCCATTGGATTGGTATGCACCATGGGGTGGGTTCATGCTCATAGTATGCCAGAAGAGGTTGTTGCTATGAAGATTGTTCATATGCTTGAGGCTCCTCACACCTTTGATTTTTTCATCCTTGTGCATATCCTTATTGAAATTCTCATTTCCTACAACATAATTAAACCAAAC
Organism: Arachis ipaensis; assembly: GCF_059453495.1. NCBI lineage: Eukaryota > Viridiplantae > Streptophyta > Magnoliopsida > Fabales > Fabaceae > Arachis > Arachis ipaensis. The sequence goes on along the minus strand of NC_142441.1, from coordinate 24,853,702 downwards.
TCATAGCCAAATAGGCGAGAATTCATGGTAGCAGGAGAAAATAAAAACAAACACTAATAAGAAATAATGAAGACAAACTCCTAAAACTAGCAAAAACTAATAAAGAAGCAAAAGGCAAACATATTCACAACATTAACATATATACAATAACCAATAACAAGCACACACTTGTAATTGTCCGACAACGACGCCAAAAACTTTATGTGAGGAAAATCGTCGGTTCAGAATTTTCACAAAAATAATCTCGTCGAAGTATAGATCAAACTCGACAAACAATCCTCAATCAAAGTTTAATTTGTTTGTCACAATGCAACCCAATAAAATCGAGATTACCCAACCCTCGTGTCGTCTCCCAAAGGAATTGCAAGGAAGTGTGCATATTATTAGTTATGAAAATTTTGGGGGTTTTTATAGTAAGAGACAAGAAATGTAAATAACAAGAAATTAAAGAAACAAACAATTAAAGAAATTAACTAAGAGAGGTCTTGGCAAGGGGTGAGAATTAGAATTTCTATCCTCATTATCATCCTCAATTGAGATAGTAAGTGTCTATTGCTCTTACTTAGTTATCCTCTAACAATTGAAGGAAAGTCAAGTGAGCAAAACTGACTCTAGTCCACAATTCATAATCAATCCCTAAGGAAAGATTAGTTTTAGTGGAATTCAAGCCAACTAGCAACCTTCAATCACCAATCAACATTAGAATTTGACAATTCAAGAGTATCTAATTACTCCACCCGAGTCAAGAATACAAAATTCTACTATAAAACTAAAGGAGATATTTCATCAAACACTTAATATGCATAAACATAAAGCATAGTAAATTCCATGAATTAGTAAAATCTACAACTACCCAATGCAAAAAATCAATAATAACAACTAAATTAAACCACAAGAAAACATAAAACATTAAATTGTATTAAAGAAAATCAAAATCCAACAAGAGTTCATAAACATGAAAGTAGCAAAATAAAGGAAATAACAAGTAAAACTAAGAGAACAAAGAGGTAATAACAAGAAATTGTAAGGAAAATTAAACTAAGACAAGAATTAAAACCTAAATCTAAGATGAAATTAACTAAATCTAATCTACCCTAATTCTAGAGAGAAGAGAGAGCTTCTCTCTCTAGAAAATGACCTAAAACATGTTCTAAACTAAACCTAATTGCTCTCCCTTGTTCCTTTTTGAATTTGGCCTCAAATACTTCAGAAATGAGTTAGATTTGGGCTTGAAGGAGTCCAGAAATCACCAGCCACATTTTTTTAAGTGATTCACGTGCTTCATGGACCGACAGATTTTTAAAACTTCATTTCTTCATGAATTCTCCATTTTTGCATGTTTTTTCTTCATTTCTTCAACCTAATATTTACCTTCTAAACCTGAAATCACTTAACAAACACATTAATGCATTGAGTAGAATTAAAGTGAATTAAATTTAGCAAATTAAGAGCCTAAAAAGTATGTTTTCATTCTTAAGTGCAAATTAGGAAGAATTCATAAACTATGCTATTTCAATGAATAAATGTGAGAAAAATTGATAAAATCCACGAAATTCAATACAAGATAAACTATAAAATTGTGGTTTATCAATCTCATAGAAGTGCTCTTCGTGCACTTTGGAACTGAACCGGTTGGCATCGAATGGACCGGTCACATGGACCTTCTCTTTCCTCTTCCTAGAAGAGGACTCTCCTCCCTGGGGTGACATATATAAAGATAAAAAAAGCGGTGCGGCCACACTAAACTTAAAAGTTTTGCTCGTCTCTGAGCAAAGAAAAATAGAAAATAGAGGAGAGTGGAGAGGAGATGGTGATAAGGTCAAGGGTAAGAAAAAGTTACTTGATGGTGAAAGAAGGGGGTGAAATAGAAAAACAAAAAGTAAAAGGAAATGGGGAATAAGACTAGAAAATAGAAAAGTAAGTAAAAGAGGAGTGGGAATGTGGTAAAAATGGTAGAAGAAGAAGGGAATGTTGTAGAAGGGTGAGGAAGAGGTGTGGTAAAAGGGAATTATATAGAGGAGGGGGAAGGCGAATTGATGGGGGATTAATGGGAAAGGTAAATGGAGTAAATATAATTGAATTTGGGGTTGGTAGGGTGGGGGAGTGGGGAGGGATAACGATTAGAAAGGGTTGGGGGAGGGATTTGGCTTGAATAGAATGTAATTTGATTGGAGAATGGGTGGTGGTATAAGTGGGGCCCACCACTTATTCTTTTTCAAATTTTGATTCCCTTTTCGAAGGGGTCCTTGAGGTGCTACAGGCGCTAAATGCCAGTTCTCGGCGTTTAGTGCCGCCCCCGCTATCTCTTTTTTTTTTTAATTTAAAATACTTGACGCTAAACGCCAGGAAGCGGCGTTTAGCGCTGCTGAGACAGTAACCTTCCTTGATATGCATGCTTCCTGGTGCTAAACGCCATGTCACGGCGTTTAGCGCCACCTTCACAATGGCCTCTCCTTAAATTGTGTGCACCTTGGCGCTAAACGCTAGGTCTCAGCGTTTAGCGCCACCATCACAGTGACCATTCCTTAGAATTCGTGCCTCCTGGCGCCAAACGTCAGGTTACGATGTTTAGCGCTGAGATACTCGAATGAACCTTCCTCCAGAGTGTTCTGAACTCCCTTCTGATTGCACCTGTTCCTGTTTTAAACACTTTGCATGACCAAAACGTACGTAAAAAGAAGAAAAACTATGAAGAACTAGAATAAAGTAAATAGAACCAAAATAAATATATAATCAAAATATACTAAAGATTGGGTTGCCTCCCAACAAGCGCTTCTTTAACGTCACTAGCTTGACAGTCAGCTTTGCTAAGTCAGCAGATGAGCAGACCTCTGGCTATCAACTGCGCCTCCAAGATAGTGCTTCAGCCTCTGGCCATTGACAGTGAACCTTTTATCAAAATTTTCTTCTTGGAGCTCCACATGACCATAAGGAGACACTCTAGTTACCACAAACAGTCCTAACCATCAGGACTTCAGCTTCCCAGGGAAGATCCTGAGCCTTGAATTGAACAGTAAGACTTTCTGACCTGGCTCAAATGTTCTGGTGGTTATCCTTTTATCATGCCACACCTTTGTCTTCTCTTTATAGAGCTTGGCATTTTCATATGCTGAGTTTCTGAATTCATCAAGCTCATTGAGTTGGAGGAGCCTCTTCTCTCTTGTAGCCTTGGCATCAAAGTTCAGGAACTTTGTTGCTAGTATGCTCTGTGCTCCAACTCTACTGGCAAGTGACAGGCCTTACCATAGACCAGCTGATATGGGGACATGCCAATAGGAGTCTTAAAAGCCGTCCAGTATGCCCAAAGAGTATCATCAAACTTCCTAGCCAGTCCTTCCTTGAAGTAAATGGTCTTTTCCAGAATTCTCTTGAGTTCTCTATTAGAGACCTCAACCTGTCCACTTGTTTGAGGATGGTAGGGGGGTGGCTACCTTATGACGGATTCTATATCTCTGAAGAAGATAGTCCAACTATTTGTTGCAGAGGTGGCTACCCCCATCACTGATTAGTGTCCTTGGGACACAAAATCAGCTAAAGATATATCTCTGAAAAAAGTTCAGCATCACCTTGGCATCATTAATGCGCAAAGCCACTGCTTTCATCTACCTGAACACATAATCAACTGCCACTACAATGTAGTTGTTTGGGTGTGAGGGAGAAAAAGGTCTCATGAAGTCAATACCCTACACATCAAATAACTCAATCTCTAATATTCCCTGCTATGGCATCTCATTGTTGTTGGGAAGATTTCCAGTTCTCTGGCACTTGTCACAGCTCTTCACAAAATCCCGAGCATCTCTAAAGAGAATTGGCCATAAAAATCACTCTGGAGGACCTTAGTTGTTGTCCTCTTACCACAAAAGTGGCCACCGTACTCGAAACCATGAGAATGCCAAAGAATCTACTGTGCCTTCTCATCTGGAACACATTGACGGATGATACTATCAGAGCACCTCTTAAAAAGATAGGGCTCCTCCTATAAGAAATACTTGGCATCACTGACCAGCTTCTTCACCTGCTGTTTAGTATATTCTTTTGGGATGAACCTCATAGCCTTGTAGTTTTCAATGTCTGTAAACCACAGGGTTCTATGGATTGCAAAACATTGCTCATTAGAAAAGGTCTCATTCACAGGAGTGGGTTGTTACACAAAAACTTCAGTCTCAATCCTCGAGAGGTGGTCAACCACTTGATTTTCTGACCCTTTCCTATCTCTAATCTCAATATCAAACTCCTGAATAAGGAGCACCCACCTGATCAACTTTGGCTTAGCATCCTATTTGGTTAGAATGTACTTAAGAGCAGCATGATCAGTATAAACAATTACCTTAGAACAATCAAATATGACTTAAACTTATCAAAAGCATAAACTACAGCAAATAGTTATTTTTCTGTAGTTGTATAATTCTTTTGTGCATCATTTAACACACGTCTAGCATAGTAAATGATGTGCATAAGAATGTCTTGTCTCTGTCCTAAGACAGCTCCTATAGCATAGTCACTAGCATCACACATCAATTCAAACAGTAAATTCCAGTTAGGTGGAGCTATGATAGGTGCAGAGACAAGCTTGGCTCTCAGAGTTTCAAAACCACGCAAACAATCATCATTAAAGCAAAAAGGAATATCTGTAACCAAGAGGTTGCTCAGAGGTTTAGCAATTTTTAAAAAAATTCTTTATAAACCTTCTATAAAAACCTGCATATACTAAGAAACTCCAGATTGCCTTTACATTAGTGAGTGGTGGTAATTTTTCAATTATTTCTACCTTAGCTTTATCAATCTCTATTCATTTAATTGAAATCTGGTGCCCCAAAACTATACCTTCAATTACCATAAAATGGCATTTTTCCCAATTCAAAACAAGGTTTGTTTTTTAGCACTGCTTCAAGACTAAGGAAAGATGTCTCAGGAAAGAATAAAAAAAATTACCAAATACAGAAAAATCATCCATAAATACCTCAATAAACTTTTTAACCATGTTAGAAAATATGAAAAGCATGCACCTCCGAAAAGTTGCTGGGGCATTACACAGTCTAAACGGCATCCTCCGGTAAGCAAATACGCCAAAAGGACAAGTGAATGTCGTCTTTTTCTGGTCTTGAGGGTCCACTGCAATCTGATTGTAGCCAGAATAATCATCTAGAAAATAGTAAAATGCATGTCCAGCTAACCTCTTAAGCATCTGATCAATGAAAGGTAAGGAGAAGTGGTCCTTCCTAGTTTCAGTGTCGAGCCTCGTGTAGTCAATGCACATACGCCACCTTGTGATGGTCCGTGTAGGAATCAGCTTATTCTTCTCATTCTTGACCAATGTCACACCTCCCTTCTTGGGAACAACTTGTACGGGACTCACCCATGGACTATCAGATTTTGGGTAAATTATCTCGACTTCCCAAAGCTTCATAACCTCTTTCTGAACCACCTCTTTCATAGTTGGATTTAGCCACCTTTGTAGTTGCACTACTGGTTTAGCATCATTCTCAAGTAAGATTTTGTGCATACACATAGCCAGACTTATCCTTTTCAAGTCACCAATGGTCCATCCAAGAGCTGTTTTATGGCTTTTGAGCACTTGTACTAATGCCTCATCTTCCTCTTGGCTCAGAGAGGAGCTAATGATCACTGGATAAGAATCCTGTTCGCTTAGAAAAGCATACTTCAGAGAGGGAGGAAAGGGCTTCACTCAAGCTTGGGTGGCCCTTCCTCCTTAGTAGGCGTGTTTGGTTTCCCTTTTTGTGGTGGTGAATCATCAATCTCTAGCAAATCATCCTCTGAAGGGGATTATAAAACACTATCAAGCTCTTCTGTTTCAAAGGCCTTTTGAATCAATGGCTCAATAAAATGAACTCTCATACATTCCTCAGAATCACTGGGATGTCGCAAGGCCTCAAGCACATTAAGAACAACCTCTTCATCATTGACCTTCAGAGTCAACTCACCATTTTACACATCAATAAGAGCTCTCCCTGTAGCTAAAAAAGGCCTTCCTAAAATGATGGAAGCATTTACATCCTCTTTCATATCCAGTATTACAAAATCAGTAGAAAAAATAAAGGGTCCTACTTTCACTAGTACCATAGGCCATTGGCTTCATCCAGTCATTTTTTAAGATCCTTCAAAATTATTTTATTGGCCGCCTCTACTTGGTCGTTGGTTTGTGGGTGCTCTACCAAGCTGAACTTCTATGAGATACCTAGTACCTCAAGGAACTCTCTAAAGTGTTTGTCCATGAATTAGGTCCCATTATCGAAGATCATGATCTTAGGGATTCCAAACCTGGTTATGACTTATCTTCATAAGAACTTTCGGCACTGGGTGGTCGTGATAGTGGCCAGTGCCTCAGCTTCGATCCATTTGGTGTAATAGTCGATGTCGACTATAAGGTATCGAAGTTGTCTGGGAGCCGTGGGGAAGGAACCTATGAAGTTGATCCCCCAGGTTCCGAAAGGATGATTCATCGTTATCATGCTCGGCTAATAGGGGGTCGCTTGGTGGAGATCGGCATGAACCTAGCACTGCTTGCAATTTTTAACTAGTTGAAAGGCATATCTGATGATGGTGGGCCAGAAGCATGATATATGGGCATTGTGCCGATTCAAAATTTTTCAATAGAAAATAAGCATTTCGTTGCAAGTATAGTCCAAACCGACAATTAACTCCCACAATCAAAGTTTAAAATATAAAGATTTGTCACAATCCAAAATAAATATAAACCGGGAGTTTTAAATCCCGGGTCGTCTCCCTCGGACTATGCAAATTGGGTGTACACACTCTTGGTTGTGAAAATACGGGAGTTTCAAGCATGAGACAAAAAACTAAAGAATAAAAGAACTAGCAATGGATAAAAAAGAAATTAATGCAAATTAAAAGAAAGCAAGATCAAAACTAGTAAAAATGAGATAGAGGCATAAGAGCCTTGACTTGGGAATGAGAATTAAGGAATTCTATCATCGTCATAACTACAACTATGGGAATTATGTTAATCTCACATCGTCAACCCCTAACATCGAGGAGTAAGTCAAGTAAGCATAATTGACCTTAATCCACAAGTCCTAGCTAAATTACTAATTAACTTAGTAAAAAGCTAGCGTTCATGGAAACAAGAGCCAACTAACAACCCAAGAATTACCACTAAATATCGAACATTATGACTATAGTTTCCTAATTACTCATTTCCCAGGCCAAGGTGTGAAAATTTACTCAAAATCCATAATTGACATTTTTACAAACACCTTGTGGGTATAAAAATAAAACATAGTAAATTGTACAGGAAAATGAAAGCTATAACCAAACTATGCATAATACCAACAATAGAAACTCAATTAAACATATATAAATCATAAAACATCAAATTCATCAACCAAAAATTCAAGGAATAAAAATTGCATATATTAACAAAGTAACTTGAACAAGAAGAAAATGTAGCAAGAGTAGTGTAATTAAAGAGGAAATTAAAGAGTACTTACAATGAGATAAGCAAAATCCAAGATCAAAACTGAAATTATAAATTTCTACTATGGAACCTAAATAAACCCAAAGAGAGAATTAAAAGAACACTACTTCTAATAATGTGTGTTGTAATGTATTCTAAAGGTGAGCTCTATAGTCCTAAGTGTATGTAATAATCCCCTTTGATATATCACTCCAAGTAGCTTCAAAAACTCCAAAAAAAAAAAGGGCCAAGGGGCCCCAAAATCACGAGCCACGTGCTTCATTAATGAGGTCATCTGTGCATACGCACACTTGAGTGTGTGTTTTTTCCTTTGTTTTCTTCATGAAATCTCCCATTTTTGCATGCTTCCTTCCACTTTTGCCTAGTCATTCTTGCCTATTGGACCTGGAATCACTCACAAAATATATCACGGCATCGAATGAAATAAAAGCGGAATTAAAATGATCAATTTAAGCACACAAACACATGTTTTACATTTAGGTTCAAATTAGAAAGAAATCACAAAAGTATGCTATTTTAGTGAATAAGTGTGAGTTTATGTGATGAAATTCGTCCAATCCAAGCAAAAAATTATCATCAAATATGAACTCATCAAAGCACCCAGCCCAGATGAACTTTTGGGCTAGGGTTTTGCCCCACAATGTGATGCCCACAACAACCTTTGTGAATTTCACGAAGTACGTAGTCTGTTTCTCCGGGTTCAATGCACTTGAGGAGGGATTGGGATAATCCTTGTTTATACAACCGTCCCGCAATCATGGTGTACTTCACGACTTCCTTCTTTATACGTTTGGCCTCCATTGAGTCCTCAGGCAGGCTCCCATTGGCGAGGTACCTGAGGATCAGGAAGGTCTAGGAGTGCTGATTGGATACGGTCAAGTTTGTTGAGGTTGCGATCATGACGGATGGTGTTTTGATGACCTCTTTGATTAGTGACCGGTTTCCCGTGGTTGATTTGGTGTTGGCTCGCTTCGAACCTGACAGCTAGTTCCTTGACTTTGGACATGTATTATTGTAGTAGAGGCTCCCGTGTTTGGTAGTCCTCGTTTAACTGAAAGCTGACCACCTGGGAGTCGTTGTAGACCTCTGGCACCCTTGCCCAAACTTCCTTAGCGAGCATTACCCTGGCTATAAGGGACTCGTATTCTGCCTGATTGTTGGAAATCGGGAATTCGTATCGAACTAACAGTTCTATGGCAATCCCGTTCTCATTTTCTAGAATGATCCCTGCTCCGTGGTTTCATTTCCTAGGATCATTTCGGCTATGAAGTCTGTCATGGCTTGGGTTTTGATTGCATTTCAGGATTCAAACCAAATTTCATACTAGGATAGCTGTATCGACCATGCGAGCATCCGCCCTGCCAGGTCTGGCTTCTGCAGTACCTGTCTGATAGCCTGGTCTATCCGGACCGTGATAGGGTGGCTCTAGAAGTATTGCCAAAGGCGTCTAGATGTTGTGAGTAGCGTGTAGGTGAGTTTCTCAAGCCAGGAGTAGCGTGTCTCAGCGTTCTGGAGAACTTTACTTATGAAGTATATTGGACTCTTCATTTTTTGCTCATTTTCCTGGATTATCGTCGCCGCTAGCGCTTTTTCCGTTATGGATAAGTAGAGGTATAGTATCTCTCCCGTTTTGATTTTTGAGAGTATGGAGGTTCCACTAGCACTCTTTTGAAGTGTTGGAAGGCTTTTTTGCATTCAGGTTCCCATTTGAAGCTTATCCCCTTTTTCATGATCCTGAAGAAGGGATGACCTCTTGGGCCGAGGCTTCGAGGAAACGTGAGAGGGTGACAAGTCTCCAGTCAGCCTTTGGACATCTTTGAGGTGTACGGGACAGTTCATCTCGAAGATGACCCTGCACTTTTTCGGGTTTGCCTCTACTACTCATTGTGTGATCATGAAGCCCAGGAACTTTCCGACCTCCATCTCAAAAGCGCACTTCGTCGAATTAAGGTGCATTCGGTGCTTCCTTAGAGTGTCCAGTATGAGCTTGAGGTCGTCAATAAGCTCCTCGTCCATTTGTGTCTTGGCTAGCATGTCATCAATATAGACCTCTAGTTTGGTCCCCAAGAGGTCTTTAAAGATCTTTATGACAAGCCTTTGGTAGGTGGTCCTAACTTTCTTTAACCCAAAGGGCATGGCTGTGTAGCAGTACATGCCTTCGGGGGTCACAAACGCAGTCTTCTCCTCATCTGGTCGGTGCATGGGTATCTGGTTGTACTCAGAGTAGGCGTCCATGAAACTGAGGTACTGGTGTCCCGAGGTGATGTCTACCAATCGGTCGATGTTTGGTAGGAGAAAGGCGTCCTTTGGATGAACTTTGTTCAAGTTTGTGTAATCGATGAACATTTACCATTTACCATTTGCCTTTTTGACTAAGACAATGTTGGCCAGCTAGATTGTGTAGGGTAGTTTCCGGATGAAGCTTGCTTCAAGTAAACTTTTGACTTGCTTCCTGACTTCTGTTGCTCGATCAACGAACATCTTCGTTCTCCTTTGTGTTACTGGCTTGGCTTTGGGGTGCATGGCTAACCTGTAGGACATTAGGTCCGGATCTATTCCTGACATATCAGTTGGAGTGAATGCGAATAGATCCTTGTTTTGTTTCAGGAGTTCCATGAGTTTGCTTTTCAGGACGAAGGGTAGATTCTTGTTGATGAATGTGAACTCATCTTTGGTTTGTCCTATCTATAGATTTTCCACGTCTTCTTCTGGTTCCAGTCTGGGTTGATTGTCTTAACGTGCATCTAGGTCGGCAAGAAAGATTCCTGCTTCGTCTGGGGAAAGCTTCTGAAGGGCCAGGCTGGCGTTGTCGCATTCTACCATAATTTTTTATTCATCGTGTATCGTTCCGATGGTTCCGTTGTCAGTCTCATGATGAGGAACTTGGTGAATATAGTGGCGGAGAGGTTGTTGATGGTTTTTCTCCCTAGGATAATGTTGTATGCCGTGGAACTTTTTAGGACCACTAACTCAAAGAGTATGGTCTTCTTTTGGCTTCCGGTTCCAATGGTAACCGGTAGCACTATGGAACCGTCCAGTTTGAAAAAGTTACCTTCGAGTCTGATTACTCCATTGGAGTGACTTTGTAGATTTTCGTTTCGGAGTCCTAGCTTGCCAAAGGCTCCTCGAAAAGGACATTGAAGTCAGTTCCGATGTCTACGAGTATCCGCTTTACCAGACCAGTTCTGAACCTAGCTGATCTGACGAAAGGGGCATCTTCCGTTGAAGTGTCATTTTGGCAGTCATTGGGGGAGAATGTTATCGCTGTCGGAAGTGGAGAGGTTATTTTTTCGTCTTTTACGGCCAACAACCGTAGGTCCTTTTTTAGCACTGATTTTGATTTTTTCGGTACTTCTTTATCGATCATAAAGTTCACTATGATTGTTGGGTCGGTTTCTGGGCTCTCCTACTGTGCCTGCCTTACCATCCTGGGATTGTTTCCTTCCCGTTCTAGCGATCTCTCCCTTTCGACTTTCCTGGGTTCTCGAATGATTTGACAAACTCTAGGAGCTTGCCGTCTCGAATGGCTTGTTCGAGAGCGCCTTTTAGGTCGAAGCAGTCTTGAGTCTTGTGTTTGTATCATTTGTGATAGTCATAGTTCACGCTTTTGTTATCATCTGTCTGTTCTTTCAATTATCGGGCCTTCGGGAGAATGCCTCAATCTGCTATCTAGTGATAGATCTCTGTGAATGGGACCGATAGAGGGTGTAGTTCGTAAACTGTCCCATCATGGAGAGTCAATTTGAGGCGGTGGTTTGAAGTACTCTTTCAAGTTGTCTTTGGATGGTGGTTTGAAGTGCTCCTAAAAACAATTTTATTAAACATTTGTCTTTAAATTTATTATATAAATAATGAATTTTATCCATGATTTATATTTGACCATAAATTATAACCAAAATCAATATTTTTATTTGAAACATAATTTATATTTAAGTGTAGGCCATAAGTAAATCGTGAATTTATTTAATGAATTAGTTCAGGTTTTTAAAAATTTGTAAATTATGTGTAAAGACCATGATTTACTATTTTACTAAGAATAGTCATTAAACCAATATAAAACTAAAACCTGAAAAAATCTAGGATTTAGACATTTAGTGTTAGCCTCAACTAGTTCCTATATGCATATGATGAAAAACTTGTTTTAAATCATTGCTACAACGCACAATTTAGTGGGAGAACAATGTTGATCTTTAATTTCAATATATTATATATTTGAGAAGGAAGGAATAAGTGTTTTAGATTCATATAACATTGGAATAATTATTATTGAAAAGTATGATATTATTATTCTTGTCTTGTTAATTTTGAGATAATTTGCAGCTATAAATAATACTTTTCAAAACTTTTGTTTAAAATAAATCAATTTTAAAAAAAAATTTAGAATAATTATTATTTTTTTTAAAATTAAATTTATTAATAAATAATAATTACAAATGTTATCATATTAAAAACAGAGATATTAACATAAACTAGCATAATTAACAGCTCACTAGAGTGCATATTAAATAAATTGGTTTTATTAGTTTAATATATTATATACTCTATTATATATTTTATACGAATAGTTAATTTTTTTCACATATATTATTAGTTGATTAGTATTATATCGATAATATTATATGATTAAATTATTTTAACAATAAAATTTAATTAAATTGATCCAATAATTTATTAGATAATCAAAAATAAAATATTAAAAAATAACTTATTCTAAGTTGGTGACTTGGTACATTAATGACGACTCGGTGATATATAATAAAAAATATTAGGTGTTTAAGTATTTTGTGCAATTAAGTTTAACTAAGTTATTGAAAAATAAAAACTTATTTGCATGTTATTTTATTTTTCTTTAATGATCACTATTTTTTCTTCTTTTTATGTTCCTTCTTAATTTTTTTAATGTTGTCGTTATCACTGCTGCTACTGTCGGCGTCATTATCGCTACTGCTGCTTCTTCTTGATATTATTGTTGTTATTATTGTTTAATTTTTTCTTCTTTTTTTATTTTTCCCATTCTCTTTTATTATCATTATCATAGTCTTCATCTTTTTCTTTTCTTATAAATATTAATTTTGATGCACAATACATAAATTTTAGTGCGCAACACACAAATTTTAGCATATAATACAAAGTTTTTAAAGATCACATGTCTAAAATATTGATACCTAACCAATGAAATACAACATATAAATTTTGGTATAGCACACTAAAATCTTGTTGCATAACATATAATTTTTAATGTGTAACATAGAAATTTTTAGAAAATATCTAAATTATTGACTCACCCAATTAACAAAATATATTTGTAGCAAAAATTTATACTATATGCAATAAAATGTGTGTTATATGTAAAAATTTATTTATTATATCAATAAGTTTATGTTATATACAAAATTTTGTATTATGTTTCAAAAATTTATATACTATATTAACAAATTTTTGTACTCTCTAATAAAAATTTATGTATTACAAAATACAAAAAAAATTAAAAATAATAATATATACGTATTTTTTTAATTAAATTTTACACTAATTTAATTAGACTTAATTACAAACAAAATTTGTACACGTAACACCATGTAATATCTGCTAAACTCCTCTTAGTCTCTTACATAGGCTAGGTATTAGTATAAATATAAATAAATTAATACTGCAATGATGACTAATAATGGTTCTGTCTGTGGATGGTCAAAAACCGAGAACAAAGCATTAAAATAACAAAAATCTAAAAACAAACATGATAATTGAATAATGAATATTGAATTTTCAATGATAATGAAATGCGACTGCCAACTCTTCTAACACTTTAACCGATGGTCTCAGGTCAGACTCACACTCACTCGGTCGATTTCTCGTGTTCTCGTTCTCTCTCTCTCTCTCTCTCTCTGCGCCAAACAAGAAATAACCATAATGGCCAAGAAACCGCCACTCGTGCCCACGCATCTCCTCATCGGCCTCATCATCGCCGCCGTAGCTGTGGAGGGAGGTGGCTCCGGCGAAGGGGAGCTTGACTACAAGAAGCTATCGGGCATTATAATCCCAGGCTTCGCGTCCACTCAGCTTCGTGCGTGGTCCATCCTCGACTGCCCTTTCTCTCCCCTCGATTTCAACCCTCTCGATTTGGTCTGGCTCGACACCACCAAAGTACTCTCTCTCTCTCTCTCTCTCGTTTACGTTGCATTTTAATAATAACGATACTTAATGTATATTGTGTGTGTTTAATTTCATCGATGGTTGATTTTTCTTGTGAGGTTGAGCAGGACGTGCATGAAAGAATAATATGGACGTAATTCGAACAATTTCAGCATTCCATTTCCGTTGTTTCGAAGGAGTCATTTATTTATATATATGCAGATTCAGATAATGAGCGAGTATCGCTTGATAGTTAATTAGTAAGAGCATGTTAGTAGTAGGTTTCTTGCTTAAGCTGCCTCGGAATGCTTTTGAATTTAATTTTCATTTTCTTTCTTAAAATTAAAATAAGCTAGTTTAATAAACTTGCATAGACACTTAGACTAGTGTATATATATGAGCAGATTTTGATCAATTCATTTGTTTTATAGCTTCTTTCTGCTGTCAATTGCTGGCTTAAGTGCATGTTGCTTGATCCATACAATCAGACTGATCACCCTGATTGCAAGTCCCGCCCTGATAGTGGTCTTTCTGGTATTACAGAACTTGATCCAGGTTATATTACAGGTGGGTTTTCTTGTTTGTCCCCCTCTGTGTAGGGCGAATCATGATTTCATAACTTGTTTGCTGTGGATTTTGTGTTCTGTAGTTTGATCATGAACCCCTTTATTTATTTTTTTCTTGGTAGGGCCTCTTTCTTCGGTGTGGAAAGAGTGGATCAAGTGGTGTATTGAGTTTGGAATAGAAGCTAATGCAATAATGGCTGTTCCTTATGATTGGAGATTGTCACCATCAATGCTTGAAGAGCGAGACCTTTACTTTCATAAACTCAAGTATGCCTACATCTCTGAATCTCAATTACATGTCTTGCTTGCTATAGTTTTGGCAAAAAATTTTAGGAGCCAGTGCTGCTGATTTCTAACTGCTGGTAAAGGGCCATTTGGTTTCCAATGTTTAGAGGTTTTCTTAATGTGTACATAATAATCGTGTATATGATGTAGTTCTATGTTTGCATCTGTTCAAACATCATAGGCAAATATGATATATGTTCTGTCTTCCATCAGTCTGATTGATGTTTAGAAGTTCTAGAGACAATGGGTTCTTTTCAAGTTTTCAAATGATTAACGATGGAAGAAACTGGAACTCTGGAAGATAGAAGTTATGATTGTAAAATTTTGTTATAGCCCTTATAATCTTTAAGTAACAGAATTCATGTGGTGAAATCGCAAAGAAAATTTTTTAAAATAAAAGCAGAGCGACACTGCTCACTGCTCACTGCTGAACAGTTCTCTACAATTTCCTTCCCCTTTCCGAGCAAGTGTTTTTATCCTCACTTCATTAATCCACGTCTGTTCAAATTCTAGGACTCTACCTCTTTTATTTCTAGTGCATGACTGGCACAATAATTTGGTTACACAATCTGTATTGAAAACTAGAATCTTGTGTAGTATAAGACTAGCAGAACGACAAATATACTCACTTGAAGAGAGCGCTAGAATGATACGTATGCTAATACTGATTAGTAGCGAGTGGATAGGTTCTCACAGTATATGTGTACCAGAATGTTATTCTACTATTCCAGAGCTGAGTTAGAATCCTCCGCTCCCCATCCCCTCTCTTCAAAAGGCAGATGATTACATGAAATTGATTTGTTGTATTTACATTTTGTAATTCTCTTTGCAGATTGACATTTGAAACTGCATATAAACTTCGTGGTGGCCCCTCATTGGTTTTTGCCCATTCATTGGGTAATCATGTCTTTCGTTATTTCTTGGAGTGGTTAAAACTAGAAATTGCACCAAAGCACTATATCCAATGGCTAGATCAACATATCCATGCCTATTTTGCTGTTGGTATGGTTGGCTTATGTTAATTTGTTATAATCCATAAAAAAGCTGATGTAGACTCTAATGGCTGATAATAACAATAACTTAATATACCCAATTTTGATCTTTGATTGGGTATCAGGAGCTCCCCTTCTTGGTGCAACTGAAACTGTTGAAGCAACACTTTCAGGATTCACATTTGGTCTTCCTATTTCAGAGGTTTGCTTTTAATTTTTATAGTTTCTCTTTTCATTTTTTATATGTTTATTAATTAATATAGGCATGAACTGTTTAACCTTGTAGGTTTCTATAACCCCTTTCTTAGGTTTTTAGTTCTACTTGATCAGGATCTCATATATTTATCTGACATGACACAGTTATTCTACTACATAACTTTCTGATGCCCTCTTCTTGGGCAGAGCCTGGGAATCCTTCCTTAAGCTCAAGAATAATCAGAGAAAACATAAATTATACATTTTAATGTTCTTATTATTAAATTATTGGTATAAGCTTGCATGGGATATGGTGAACATGTGCAAATATACAACAGTATAGCAACTAAACAGTAGTTGATAACAGAATATGCACCAGAGAGTGGTATATGTTATACATTGTAGAGGTCTCAAGCCCACGAGATTTCTGAAGAATAGTGCTATTTCTTATGTTTTGTGCTTCAAATGTCTGCTTTCGGCATGCAGTTAATTAAGTTCCATGATATTTTTGGGCTACTTCGTTTTCGGGAATCCCATACTTGCTTGATTCAAATCCAAAATCTTTTTCATCCGTGGAATGCAGATAGAATCATTTAGATGACATGGTACTTTATATAATTGATTATTGAGCTTAGGCATGCTGGAAAATATGTGACTGACCATAGCTGGATAATCAACAAATAATCTCAGCTTTAGATTTTAGTTGTGCATTCTTCAAGTTGCATCTTGTTATGTTATAGAAACCCCAAGGCCTACATTACAAATGGATATGTGAGGAGGAATTTGGATGGGCCTGAAACAGCAGGGACTTGAGGCAAGGGGAGTTAGTTATTCTGAAGTAGCATCAGATAGAAGAGGAAGTGTGAGAACATTTGGTCTGGTTTTATTGGACGCTGCTTTATACCTGTAGAGGGGAAGGAACTGTAATTGAAGGGTCCCTGAACCACCCAGGAGAGTTTCCATACCTTTTTCTTCTATTTTTTTCCATTTCATATTGTAATTCACACCAATTTCCAGTTGCTGGAGATGAATCCCTCATTGGAATCTCAGTTTCCATTAATACATCCAGAGATTTAATATTTTTAATCTTTAACTGATGCTAGTTCTTACACACTGCTGTCATCTTTAAAATATAGTTGATGATTAACTACCAGTCCCAGCAGATAGACATGTTAACTGATGGATGTTTTGGACATATATTCTGTGCTACTATTTCTTATGCAGTTATATTCTTGTCTTAATTCATGCTTATCATAATTTCTTTAAGGTATCAGGGAACAGCTCGATTGATGTTCAACTCCTTTTCTTCGTCATTGTGGATGATGCCCTTTTCCAAGTACTGTAGATCAAATAGTAATTATTGGAAGCATTTTTCTGGGGCAAGGCATGTAGGTAACCACACGTATCACTGTGAAGATAAGGAATTTCAGTCAAACTTCTCTGGATGGCCAACAAATTTAATCAACATTGAAATTCCTTCAACTCGTGGTAAAATCTGATGATTATTTTGTATGTAATTGTGGGGAGTCTTGTTATGGGGGTTGTGGTCCTCAACCGTGTTTTGTTTCTACTGCTCACAGGATTTGATGCATACCCTTCAATCACAGAAATACCTCAGTCTAATTTGTCTAGCATGGAGTGTGGAATACCTACACAATTATCTTTTTCAGCTCGCGAAATGTCAGATGGAACCTTTTTCAAGGCAATTGAAGATTACGATCCAGACAGCAAGAGGCTGTTGTACCAGTTAGAAAAGTATGTGATATCTCTAATCAGAAGAATATATTTTGCATCAAATAATTGACTGTTTTACAAAGATGCCAAAAGATTAAGGCATCTGAAGCTTCATTTTTTTTTTTTATATTTACAAAATTTTAGATACAAGGTAGTGCATAGAATGGCCATCCATTTACCAAGATAGTTACATCTGGTTTATTTATATAAAGATTACTATAAACATCAAAAAGATTCGACAACAAAGAATAATCTAACAAAGTATGTTTTTAGAATACTTTACTTCTAAGGAAGAGAAATATGCCACTATATTATAGCTCTACCATCAAACTGGCTAATGTTTGAACACTTCGATGTTTCAGATCATATATCAATGATCCTGTTCTTAATCCTCTGACACCTTGGGACCGGCCACCAATAAAAAATGTCTTCTGCATTTATGGCACTGATTCAAAGACTAAGGTACAATTTACTTCTACAACTGAGCACACTTTGGTTTATAATATCTAAATAATTGAAAATATGCTAAGGAATTCCATTGAAGTGAGTGACTATTAGTTTGGTTAAGTTGTTCAATAGGTCTAAAATCTTGAAAACTTTTGCACTGGGTTTTTTTAATTCTTGTGTCCCCATCATGTTGTTGGGTTGTGAACTCTGCCAAGTTCATTTATAGTTTGCCTTTGGGCTGAATTGGTTGAACTGCATATGTAAACAGTAAGTTTTATTCAGTTTTGACAGCTGTAGATTGCCTTAATCCTTTAGTTCTATGGTATATCTCACATTATTCTCACACATTTGTGGAGTCACAACTTACAAGTACTATATGAATTGATGAATGCCAATTTCATCATTGTACACTCTCTGTCATGTTTATTAATTATTACCAATCCATAAGCTTATCGCTTTCCTCTAGTATGGTTAATTGTGTTAAGCAGAGGCCACATATAAGAATATACAATAAAGAAGCATTTTGCATGACTGGGAAATGAAAAGATAATCCTGCTCTCATGCCTAAAATGAAAAGATAGTCAAATATTTTATATTCTTAGAGAATATTAAATGGCTACTCCTTTGTGTTAGACAATTCAATAGTGTTTAACATTCTAGAGAGATTGAGTTCAGCATGTAAGGTTACATATTCTGGTCCTTGCTTCCTTTAAGATCATTTTCGGTAATTTCCATTGGTATTGGGGTAAGACTGATTTACTGGTAACTTAATAATGTGCCGATAACTTTTCCAAAATGAGCACGCAGTCATTACAGCTAAAATATTTGTATATTTTATTTAGCTACGTAAATAATGTCATAATCTAGTATATTAAATATTTTTCCTGATTTGCCAACATTTGATGATTTACCCGTATCCCTGGATCTTGATTTATAAATACAGTAAATCTTTGTGGATTCTGTTGATCGCTGATAGTGCCATTGCAAATGATAAATTTTACCTCAATTATTGAAAACAGGTTGGTTACTACTTTGCACCTAGTGGCAAGCCTTACCCTGATAACTGGATAATTACGGATATCATTTATGAGTTTGAAGGTTCTCTATACTCAAGGTACCCCTTCTTTTTGTTGGTTTGAAAGTTTTTTTAGTAGAACCAAAATTCTACGGTTCTCTATACTCAGGGTCATGAATCTGCAAATTTGTCATCGTCAACTCCTACAAGAGATTGACTGCACTTTGTTAACTTTTGGTGGTCATCCTTTATTTTGGGAGGGAGGGGGTAGGGGGATGGTTTGTTAAATCAAATTTGTGGTTTTATCTTTCATTTTGATATTTTTGTGGTAAAGCAACACATATATGGTGGTCAAACAGATGTTACTATTACAGTCTGTCCTTTGTATGCTGTTCTGGTATCCTATTTGAACATATTAAAAACTTGTCTCAACTGTCAGGTCAGGGAATCTGATTGAAGGGAATCCTGGAGCCACAAGTGGAGATGAGACGGTTAGCTTAGATTAAGTTTCCTTTTATGTGGTTGTGTTTATGAAGGAAGGCATAACATGTTGGCTGTTCTAGTTTACTGCTTGTGCTGTTAATGGATTTGCGAGGACAGCACCTACATACAACAATTAGATTACAATATATTCAACCCGTTACAGGTACCATACAACTCCCTTGCATGGTGCAAGAGCTGGCTTGGACCAAAGGTGAACATAACAAGAGCGCCTCAGGTATGCCAGTCTAAAAAGCATTTGGTTGCCCTTTTCATCTGGAATTAACTATGATTATAGGGTTTTCATTCAGAATTATGCTGTGTGGTTAAGTTGCATATAGTAGCAAACATGTGTTATTAATTGTTAATTTGCTGGGACCTACAGTGTTACAATAGTGTGGCATCCCCTTGTTTGTTTAGTTTACTGGGAGTGTGATCATGGATAATAAGCCCAGATGATGTGTTTGATGTAAATGAGTTACATAGTTTTGGAAAACAAGCTGCAATTGACATTACATTATGTCTATTCAGAATTGATGTGGTTTCTTTTGTGTCTTTTTAACTGTATGTGTAAAAGTTCTAGGGTCCAGAAGCTTTAGAACCATATTTGCTAATTTCTTCACTCTGATATGGCAATTTGACATAGTTATCTGTTTTGTTGTCTCTGTTCTAAATTATCTTGTTCAGTTAGTTTCCGATTTATCAATTTCCTGAAACCAACATCTCAGAGTGGCAGCTACTAAATGAATTCACATTTTGATTTTTAGAAAGCTTTATCTTCTCAACTTTAACATTTCTTGTTAAGATGTATTTACCTGTCATATTGTCATTTGATTACATGTTAACATTGTATTGAATGACGACCATTTTATCTATCTATTCTTATTTTCAGTCTGAGCATGATGGTACTGATGTACAAATTGAGTTGAATGTAGAACATCACCATGATGAAGATGTTGTTGCAAACATGACAAGATCACCAAAGGTTAAGTACATAACATATTATGAAGATTCTGAGAGTCTTCCAGGAAAGAGGACAGCAGTTTGGGAGCTTGATAAAGGTAAGAGTCTGCCCTCTGAGTTGTCATGGACTAACTGATGCTTTTTTTTGAGGCTTACAAAAACTGAGTTATTTACCT
Organism: Arachis ipaensis; assembly: GCF_059453495.1. Lineage (NCBI taxonomy): Eukaryota > Viridiplantae > Streptophyta > Magnoliopsida > Fabales > Fabaceae > Arachis > Arachis ipaensis. The sequence continues at coordinate 24,833,261 of NC_142441.1, read as the reverse complement.
GCATTCGTTACTTTTTTCATCAGTTCCGTAAAAGCTGCCGTTCATCATTGACTACTAGTTTTTATGGATGAGCAAGAATTATTGGTCCATTCTTAGTCTAGGCAAAGTCCATCTTGCTGTGATAGAAGGAAGCATTTGCTTTTAGAGAGTGGAACTGAGACTGGGGGACTGGGACTCAGTACTGTGGTTGGTGACCAGAGACTAGAACTAAAATTTCAGTCTCGGGACACAATGTACCTCCAGAAAGTGGGGACACAGGGGACTGAAATTTTTGAGGACGGAGACTGAAACTTTATAATATTTCTTCTCAAAAATATCCTCATTTAACTTTTCAAATTCCAAATCTACTATTCAATCTCCATATTTATCTTAAACAAACATAATACTGAGACATAACTCAGTCGGTACATTTTATACCAAACACAATACAGAGACTTAATTTAGTTTCAGTCTCTCAGTCTCTATCTCCCAGTTTCAGTCTCTCAGTGTCAGTTTCCCTTCCAAACACAGCCGAAAGGAACAAAAACAAATAAGTTTTAGCTAATGTGACAAAGACATCAATTGTAGTTCCAAAAACTCCATATGCTTCGGTTATTTCAAAAACCAAAATGAATAGGTATGGAATAGAGAGATTTGAACTGCCAGGCCATTGTCTGCATGTCCTTTACAAAGGTAGTTTATGACAGGGATACATAAAAGTAAATTGACAAAATCTTTGTGTAGCAAATCACAGGAACATTGTGAGATCACCGGTGCTAATGCGAGAGTTATGGCTTGAGATGTGGCATGATGTCCATCCTGATGCAAAATCAAAATTTGTCACAAAAGGTATTTCATGCTATATTTGTAAACAATTTTAGAAGGTTCAGACAAGAATCTCCGCTTACTTTGTGCCATTACAGCTAAGCGAGGACCCTTGAGGGATGATGACTGTTATTGGGATTATGGCAAAGCTCGCTGTGCCTGGGCAGAATATTGTGAATATAGGTCATTTTTAACTTTTTCCCTTCCATTTAAGGTTTGATTTACCTTTCAGGAAGATTATGAGTGGAAATCTTGGCAAAACATATTTCCAATTTTGGGGAGTTAACCAAATAATAAGGCTAATTATTTCTTGCAGAATGATTAATGGTTAGCTAAGCTGAATTAGATCATAAAATGCAATATTTGTTAATTGGGAATATTTTTTATAAGCTTCATTTAATGGAATTCCCCCACTAAAATTTAGTTAACTTGCTTTTGGTTTTATTCTTTTAACCTGTCAGATGTATAATAATGCAGGTATGTCTTTGGTGATGTTCACCTGGGACAAAGCTGTAGGTTGAAATCTACTTCAACTAACCAGTTGTTGAATTATTTGTAAATAAGAAGGTATCTTGTATTCCTCATGAATATTCTCTTTTCTATGGCTTGAATGTACACTGCTACATGATTTTGAACTAGACTGAACACCACCACAGCCCCATGATTTTTGTCTCTTTGTCTGTTAAAAGATTCTGTTGTTACCTTAGGTACTGGTGGGGCTAACCCCAGGCAAGTCATCCACCGCACAACATGCTACACATGAATATTAGAACAGATCCTCCATAACTGATTTTTGGCCTTGTTTTCCTGCGGCTTGTAGCGCCACTGAATGCCAGCAAATTCTTTTTTCCCGTGTGTGGAACTTTTGACCCATTCCTCAGCTCATCTTTCATCCACATTCACCATTTTCACAGTATATTTTGGCTCAGATTACAGAGATTTGTAATGTTGTAGTCTAGTATATGTAGCTGCGGGAACCTCTTCAGTGGCATGTTAATGGCGGCATCTACCATCTAATATGTGTACCTTCAAATGCTTAACAAAACAATGTTTAGGTCATGGTCTTGTATTTGTTAAGATACACGATTTATTCTGTTAATGATTAAAGTTAGGAGCAATTTTTTACTGCTGGTTACTTGAGTGAGCATTTCCCATTTTGCTTACTGAGAAATATCAGGTCATAATTTTGGTGGATCTGTACATTAAAACTGGTCATACAGTTTGACATCATAAACATATGAAACTTAGGTTATGTGCAAGATATATAATTTGAGGAGTGTTAACCATGACTTAAATTGTTTAGTTTGATGTTAGTTTAATTTGTGAACAAGATCCTTGGATGTAAAACCGTGTGATTCCTTGTAAGTTATAAAACAAACTACTCATCGAGAAGCCACTGCTTCACAACTTAAAAGTGGTTGCTTGTAAGATTGATCTTACCACCAAGATGCTAATCATTATTTTATCACACAAAGATCCATTATAATTATTTTCTAGTTGTTAAAGATATGCCATCACAATGGAGTTCATCCCTCTTTTGACTATTAGCAAGCAAATATAAACCTGTAGCATCATCAACAAAGAAAAGAAAAATATAACTAAGGATTTGGAGCTTAAGATACAAATATGCATAACAAAACGTGTCATTAAAATAAAACCAGGGCTAGCTTCTCTTTTTTATCTCGAACAAATATTTGAGCTCCATGTGACACCTTTTGTCGTCATCTTCAAACTGTAAGACACCAACAAAAGAGAAACAACTTTATTTAGACATCAACTTGAGTCAATTGTACAAAGTGTAGATATTGTCTAAAAATAGTTTCAACAATGGAAGGTCTTCACATCTTCATATACACTGGCTTGAAATTTCAATTTTGCAATAGCCTCTGGCAGATTGAACTATGTTGGTTGTAAAATAAATTAATGAAAACTAAATATTATTAACTATGTGACATATGCACACGTTATTTTTCACCTCCTTGTGTTCTAATTGTACTAAGCATGTGTAATGTACAAGAGAAAAGGGACTAAATCCCTAATGTGGTTCTTGAGACTCACACCATGCAACAGTTTGGTTCTTGAGGTTCCATTTGCACTATTATCATTTCCGAGAATGATCTCTGAGTACCATAGTGGTCCCTCGACCCCTTTCTTGCAGTGACTCAGGACCAATGCCACGCTAGATACTGGTGGAATGATCTCGTTTGTCTTTGGCGTCCAATGAAAACAGATGCGACGTCATTTTCATATATTCGAAAACTGTTTTAAATGCCAACATATATCAAAACGACGTTCCATCTGCTTTTATTGGGTGCCAAAAGCAAACAATGTCGTTTCACCTGTGTCCAGCATGGCATTTTAGTGCAAGTTCATCACTCTGCTGAGTATCGAAAAGAGGTCGAGGGACCACTATGGTGCCCAAGGACGATAATAGTGTAATTGGAACTTCGGGGACCAAATCGGTGCATGTTGTGAATCTCAATAACCACTTTGGGGATTTAGCGGAGAGAAAGGGTTTTTATTCCAAATTTTCTACTTTTCAATTCTCCTACAAACCAACGCCAACCTAATATCAATGCTGGTCTTAACATAATTCCGATTAAGATAAACATAACGGAAAAAAGCATGCACATCAAATTGAAGTTCCAAATTCCAGAATATGCTTATTGCTCTGAGCATGACAACATTAAAACAAGCTTAAGATAACAAACATTTGATAATAGCATCAACTATAAAAAAACAAACTATAATAAAGTCTTATCCCATTAGATGGGGTCAACTACATGGATCAATATCATATATCACAAGCCCACAAGCCCGGATACATAAAACTTTGTTGAATCTTCATGATATAGAATCAACTATACTTTGATAAAAACATCTTAAAAAAAGATGATGAATAACACTACATGTTCTTTCCATATATTAAGTGAAGGCTTGGCATAAACTGAATTATGAGCAAAAAGCATTCATTTTTGTTTCTTCATACCTTAAGTTTGGCAGAGTAAACACCCCTTGCAAGTGCACCTGATGGAGTGGTGTCCTCCTTCAAGGCATAGACATATGGTTCTTTTTGAGGAGCAAAAGTCCCTAACATTCCCTTGCTTTGATCAACTGAAAAGCACAAGAGCATAATCAACATCTGAGTAACACACACCAAGAAAAAAAATGTCATTCTAATTGACCAATTTCATATTATTTCATAGTCTTTGTTCTTCTCATTCCTTTCTTTCCTTTTCCAAACCTCACGTTCTCAACCATTCTTAGTCAAGAAATCGGTGGTTATTTGGCGTTAATAACTAATAATCATAAACATAATCCGAGGCTTTTAATTTTTCTGATTTTTTTAAAAGCCTTACAAATTCAAAACTATCTAACAAAAGCAAAAATTTCAATTGAATACCTTGAAGCCCTCCTTTCCACACAGTGTTGGAGTATGTCAAGCCAGAAACAATGTTGTGTAGAACACTAAATTTTAGCTTAAGCTGATAGCAAGATCCCTCCTTGAGAGTGAATAGATTTCGGCCGTTATGATTTTCGTCCACAGGTAAGGGGATAACAATTTCACCAAAATCCTCAGAGAGAATTCCAATGGAATGAAATTTCACTTCAGGATCCAATTGGCCTAATAAAAAGGAAACAACTTAAGCAAAACTGAGCAAAAGGTTCAGTGAAGCATAAACAAGGATGACAAAACAAACCATCTAAATCGCTTTCCAAACAACCCAACAGCTTCTCCTTCCACCTTCTTAGGCTTTCGTCCTCCTGCATACCACAATTGACCTCGAAATCAGTACCGGTACAGGTAACAAATAACAGACCAATGAATGTGATTCTAATAATCAACCTATGAGAAACCACCTGCATGCAAAAATGCATCATATCTTCTTTATGATGCATTGTGAATAATTAAGCCACAGCTGCCTGAAATGAAAATAATGCCCCAATGCCACATTATGTTTAATACTCTTTGTTATTTTCACTATCTTCTTACCAAACACAGAATAGACATCAAACAAAATAATTAAAAAAAAAAACTATGTAAGTTAATATAGAAGTAACTAGTGACAACTGAAAATCCAGTGTAGACTTGTAGTCAATGAAATTCAGTTACAAAGAACAAAAGTTTTAACCTTCCCTCAATCCCACAGAAACAAGTGCAGAATAAACAAAGAGCTTCAAAAAATGATGGGGAGTAAGAACCTTGTCCCGTTCGATCTGCTCCTTGAGAGAAAGTAAAGGACCAGGTACAAAGCCACAATTTTTGTGATCACCACCAAAGCTTTGTTCATCATCTTCTTCTTGCTCTGCTTGTTCTTCTTCCACTTCCCTTATTGGCTTTTGATTCAGTTGTTGTTGGTGGCTTTCACCAACCCTAAAAGCAGTAGAGATCAATGATGATGGCCCTGCTTCTTCTTCCTCTGCTCTCTTCCTATTCCCACTCTCCATTCTCTCTTTTCAACACCACCACCACAAAGAGAAGCTCTTGACTCTTGTATTGTAATAATGTGTTGTGTTAGTGTTATCTTCCAATGGATTATTACTTTTTCTTTTTTTTTTTTTTATTGTTGGCACAATAATCAAAGAGAGACAAAGTTATTGTGTGTGTAAATACTGAAAAGAAAAAGAAGAGTCAGAGTTTTGTGACTGCAACTGGCAGTGTTGACTGACATGACAGACACATATCAATCTGTGTCTTTTGACTTTCACCGTTTTTCATTCACAATTTGTCCCCACTCTGTCGCCATGTGCTTCTCTCAATTGTGTCGCTATTCCGTCACAAATATTCTCATCATATTTTAATTCCCTTTTACCAATGTGAATTGTACAAGTAACCAACCAATCTAGTGTCTCCATTTTTGGTATACAGAAACGACCCTTGTCTAGGTATTGTGGTACGGTGTTTGTTGTAGAAAACATTAAGGAAACGGCTAATTTTTTTATATTGATTAAATATATGTGTAATACATTGTTATTGGAAAATTGGGTGTTTTTTTTTATATGGTGTTTTATTCAAACTGGACGGTCCGATTTGTTTGATGAAAAAAAATAAATTACAAATCGGAGAGTCCGATTTGCTTGAAGAAAAAAATAAACTCTAAATCGGAGGGTACGACTTGTATTTTTTATTTTTTTTATTTGTTAAAATAAAAATCGGACGGTCCAATTTTAACATTAAATTTTTTTTATTTTCGAAATCACAAATCGGACCGTTGTTTGTTTAAAAAACAAAACAATGCAAACAAATCGGTGCCTTCGATTTGTGTCATCCCATAGCCAAATAAAACACCCCTCTCCTCACACTATATTGTCATACACGTTTCTCTCTCCCACACGAAAAATCAAAAGCGACAGAAAACATCATTTTTATTTCAAAATAATATTATAAAAAATGACGAATAAAGAACAAGAAAGAATGGGACAAACCAATGGTGTATAAAAAACTTCAAAAATGTTATATACAAACTAAAACTTAGCCACAAACACCTACTATGTATTTGTGTATAAATATATGTTTAATTCATTTTTAATGTGAATTTTTTATTTTAATATCTATTTTAAACCAGTATCAAAATAATGGCGTCCAAACAAGCACTTATTCTCTATACCTATGGTTGAAAAAACTTAGGCAATGGTGACTAATCTTGCATAAAGATGTATTAGAAAAATGAAATGTGACAAAAGTAGTTGTTTTCTTCTTTTATTTTTTTTTTCATCACCTAATAGTAATAGAGTTCGCCCAAATGTTTTTGGTGTAGCTTGCCATTTTTTTACTAGCATAAACCACTGAATATGTGCTTCTCAGTTTCAGACTTTCAGTGCTGGAGACAGACGAATGCAGAAGAGAAATACGTGACTGCGAGGGAAGGAGTGAAAGGGGGCAATACTTTTCATGCTTTATGTCAATGACTCTATTAAGGTCTATTTACAAACAAGTTTTATTTAATATTTGAACACAAATTCATGAGCTATGGACAGGACAAGGACTAATCAAATGATAACAAATAAATAATTTGGATGTTAGAGTGAAGGTTACACTAAAATTCAAAGGTGATAGGGTAAATGAACGAATCACCTCATTATTATTAAAAATATAAACCACGCATGATGCATGACGCACGAAATGAACACCACAAAAATATTTTGACTGGACGTTAAGAAGTGCTTGGAGACCCTGTCATCTGAATGGTTCAACTGGTGCTGATTCTTCTAGGGAGTTTGCTGCCTCAAAACATTCTGCAGCTTCTGATATTTTATTCTCGGCCTTGTGAAGAATGCCAAGATTGTACCATGCAGAAGCGTTCATCCTGTCATGCCGTAGTGCGTCCATCAGAAAGCTTCTGATGGCAGCATTTGACTGACCATTGAACTGTCTAAGAACCACAGCAGCGGATATCAAGCTAGGGACATGTCCCGAATCGATATCCAAAGCATCTCGAAATGCTTTTAGAGCCTCCTTGTAAAGGCCCTTTGCCTCGTGCATTGTACCTGTGAATATCATGTCAATCACTAGAAGTTTTCCACAAGATGTTTCAATTGTGAGGTTAGGTTAGGGTATCATATCATCATAAAATCGAATTTGGAACATGTTAGACTGTTAAGAGTTATTTAACTATTTTCTGTGGCATGCTTTTCTTCGGTAAGATACACGCATCATTAAACATCCAATGCATTAGATAGCTATAAAAATATAAAACCATGCATCAGATGATAACCACAAGTTATTTCCAAAAAGGTTATGCTCAGGTAACACATTTTCAAGGATTTTATTTTACTTACCCAGTGCATGCAACCTTGATGCAGTGTATGGTTTTATGGCTTTAGATCTAGAAAGACACATCTCTGCATCATGCCAACATGACAGAGATATATAGACATAAGCAAGATCATGCCATAATTCCACTTCCAAGTTCCAAGCATGATCTCTAGAATCCTGCTCCAAAGAGTAAGGATAATAAGGTTAAGCAGCTAGAAACAATGTTACTTCCAAAATGCATCTCTGTAGAAATAAATTTTACAGGTTTATGGGAGACCATATCCAGCCAGTTTTTATCACAATAAGCACAGAACAATATACTTTGGTGCTTCTACAGCAAGAAGAGTGGTGCACGTTTCCATTAAATGATCGACACTTCGACAATTGTAAATCAAGTTAAAGTCAAAAGACGACGATGACCCAAAAAAGCTGAAATGTTAGATATCAATAGATCAAAACACAACCCCCTTCTTGCTCTAAGAGCACCTATAAATCTCTAGTAATCAAAAGAACAAAAGCTTACGACTCAAGATAGTAAACCAACAAGCATTTCAACCGACCAACCTTACACAGCTTCTTCCATTGACCAAAAGTTTTCCGTTGAATATGAAGAATAGAAAGAAGCTGAACATATGTCTCAAAGGCACTCCTTAACTGGCCCTGTGCAATTTGCAGTTTAGCTTTTGTTCGCAACAGTTCTCCTTGATCCCATTTTGCAGTCTGATCCAAAGCAGCATTAACAACAGATTCAGCATCCAAAAACTGTTTTTGTGCTGATAATATCCGGGCTAACAACAACCATCCTTTAATACTAGCCCTAGCTTCCAGTTCCAGAAAGCACTCAGCATAATGAAGTGCAGAATCCAACTCCCTTTGATCTGCATATTCTAAACTAAGATAGTACAATATAAATGGGTCTCTCATTCTAGTCATTCTCCTTGCAGTTTCCAGAAACTGAAGTGCCTCGGACTGTCTCCGAATCCTCTCGGAATCAGAAACAGCTATTTTTGAGTGTGCTGAAAGTGAAATACCAAGTAAGCAATTTGCACGACTTTCCAACTGATCACATCTGCCATTCAAGTTCTCTAGCATTCGGCGAGCATAGTTGACCCCATCTTCTGCAAGATTGGGGTTCTTGCAACAAATGTTAGAAGCCATCAACAAAGCTGGAACATGTTTTGGATCTTCGTTGCTACTTAATAATTTTTTAAGAAGATTCAATGCTACCAGGTCTTGACCAGCACCATAATAACAAAGAGCAAGGGCATAATATCTTTCTCCTCGATTAATAGTCCCAGGAAGCAATTCTTCCCATTGATTGGCTAAAGCTGTCAAATCCCCTGAAACCGACAGAGCAAATGAAAGGTGGTCCAAAATTGAAGGATCCCACTCAATTTCATTCAAAGAGACTTTTCTTAGCAAAATAATTAAAATTAGTATAGCCTCTTCTATGTTGTTTCTGGGCACAAATGAGTTTTCCTTTTGTGAACGGAGATCTGGGGGGATTACTTCCGCTCCGCTATAGAGAAGAAAAGCAGCAAATTCTTTCTGAATCTTTGCTATGGTCTCGGAGGAAAGGTTCCACCGACGTAGGAGAGCCTGTCGGTAAGCCATGATAACTTCACGTGGACAATCAGCAAGTTTCCATAATTCTGGAAGTAGCTCAACTGCCTTAGTTACAGTGTCCTGCAATTTACATTCAGCACCAAAATTTTTACACGAGCCTTCAGGCAACAAAGAGTCAACTATGTCCAGAATAACTTTGCAAGATTGGGCAGCTTCTGCAAGAATTTTAGGAAGTATACATCAGAGAATATTTTGGATTCTCATACAGCTCAAACATTCTAAAGAGAAATTTCTTTTAGAATATTGGAGAGAGAATATCTATCAGACTATTAAGAGATGATTGTCTACATGGAGTTTGAGATTTTGAGAAAAAGTATAAAAGTGCTAGCAGCAGTAGTGGGTAATTTGTGTTCTTTAAGAAAGTATTTTTCGAAAACGCAATTTTAGCAAAGGAAAATTTAACAGCAGGCTCAAACAAGCAGTATATTCAAGTAAACAACGTGGATGATTTAACACTTTAATCAACTCAAGTGATGGGGTGCATAGGGTAAACAAATATCTTAATAGAATCTAGAAAGCTTATACATGTTCCAAACAAACACTCTGCAATCCAGGTGCCTGACAATGAAAAAGCATGCAAAATAAGTTTCATAACAAATGTAGTAGTTACATACTTAAACCAAAGTATGCAACAGAAGTAATACTGGAAAATAAGACAGACAACAAATAAACGACATCAATGTGCATATCAAAAAGAAACTAAGCTAACAGGTTCTTTAAGTTAAAAAGCAATGAGCTAATCTGTCAATCAAGTAAGGGTGGGCACCTTTAAACCTTCCCAGAGCCTGCAAACATTGTGCTTTAAGGAAAACTGCTTCAAACAGTGTGCCAACAGTATGTACAGACATTGGCGGCAGAACATAATTCTTGGAATGTCTCCTGTGGTTCTCTTTTATTTTGGCAAGAGAAATTTTTATCTCTGGAGTCACAGAGTCTATATTTATTCCCTCAAAAACATGTAAAGCAGCTTCTATATTCCCTTTCTGATATTCATATCTTCCTAACAGAGCTCTAGCTTCCTGCAAATTTTCAGCACATTATTCATTAAGCAGATACCAAACTTACAAGAAACTTATGTTAAGTCCAATAAATAGATTATCATATAAAGATGTCCATCAGCCTCGGTCATGATCTGAGTGAAACTAACTCCTTGACAGTAAAATGATGTAAGATGAATGCTTGTGTTATACAATTAATTGACAGATGCTAAGTTCCCTCTTCCTCAAATGAATGCAATACACTGAAAGATTAGTTTGTGTAAATATGAATACATCAATGACACAACATTTTCCCACTAAGTACCACTAACTACATCAGTCAGTATCTGCTATTACATCCAATGATGAACCATTACTATAGAAAATACCTGTGAAGAAAATAAAATAAGCATGAGATGATGAATACTTGGATACACGCAAGCAAATACACATGATTATGCAATCCCTCTAGAGTAAATAACACAGAGCAAGTCGTATCATAAAGTCTAATTAATCATTCAGTGCAGCATCAACCTCATAATTCAAGCAGCCAGCCTCACGCAATGACGATTCAGCTTCTTCGATATTTCCTGCATCCAGCCTCCTTGGAAGTTGTCCATCCTGTCCAGAACGGCCGCTACCAGTCGTGGCCGAATAATAGTCCTTAGTAGCAAGAGAATCCGATGGCGAAGGAACTGCCATCTCATCCATGCCTCCTTCTCGTCTCAACTGCTCCCCTGAGCACAGGCACTGCATCATGTTCTTCAAACTCCTCCTCTTCTTCCTCCTCCCCTGCCTATTTCCATTTCCCATGCTTTCTCAACTCACCCAATAACTTCCCACAAGCCACAACCGTTGAACCACTGTCACATATCAAATTCAAACGAAATCACAAAATCATCACCGAAAACAACAAAAAACTGTTTCCATTTCCTATTCAATTAAACATTTAAACTAAATTAGTTTTCCAAAAAAAAAAAAAACCCGGAAATCTCAGCTATATGTTCAGGGAAATCATATCAAAATCACACCATCCGAAATTGAAAAGTGATAAGAATCAAACGAATTCAACGGAAAAATAAGTAACGTCACGAAACTGAAGCGAAACCGATGCAAAAATAATAAATTCGCTAAACAATCAAATAGGAATCTCGTACATGACTTCGGTGGTGAATTGAATTGAATTGAGCTCTCCACTCAGGAACCGGTGGAGAAGTCGGAAACACAAAAGAAGAAAAAGAAAATTTGAAACTGAAAAAAAGAAAGAATAAAAGAGAGCGATGATTAGAGGAAAGTAAGAAGTAACCTTTTGGTATTTGAGAAAAAGAAAAGTAGAGGGAAAAATCAGAAGGGAGATGAACAGTAACGGCCATTGCTGAAATTCCAGCAATGCATCCATCAAAGGCACCTTTGAATGAAGCACTCCAAAAGCTTCTACACCCCTCACTCTTTTTTTAATCTTCTATTTCATCTCTCTTCCTTTTATTTTAAACCTTTAACTTTAAGTGGGGAAATAAAGAAAAAAAGAAAGAAAGAAAGAAACAAGTTAGTGGGAACAGAATGCGTGTGTTACAAGGATCACAGTTTCAGAGAAAGGGGAACGGAATCGCATGAAGAAGAAAGTTGTTTTTTTTTTTTTTTGGTTTTCCTACCTGAATGGTGAAAAAGGCGGGGAGGTTAAGTGCTTGCCACGTGGCGGTGTGCGTTTTTCATGGTGTGATGAGCTGGCAATTAAGTGCTCCTTAAACACATTTACCAACTACTGCTTACTCACTTCACTAACCAAAGGTAGTTGGCAGTTAAACTAAGTTATGATTCACTTGCGTTGCTAGTTGCTAAGGTCAATGTTAGACGAAGGGTGGCTAAAATGGCTATCAATAAAAAAAAGGTTAGGCGAAGGATCATCTGTTTGCAATTATTTCAACTACTACTCTATATAATTAATTAAGACGATATATAGGGATATGATATGATTCTTATATAATCTGCAAAAATTAAGGAATTATAGACAAAATTCGCGGTGAGGATCACTTGATTTGATTGAAGAAGACGATTGATGTAAGCATTATTTACTAATTGCTTATTTGTTTTCAAACATGTTAGATGTATATTAAATCAATCATTAATATAAATTATTTATATAAAATATTTATTAAAATATAAGTATATATTAAAAATAAATTGAATAATATATATTTATATATAAATATATTAATAATTAATTTTAATTATTAATTTTAATATATAAATAATATTTTTTATTTGTTTTAATAATTAAAATATCAATAAAATTAGACGATTAAACAATTTTTAAATCAAATTTGTTTGTCATACTTATATTTTTTTGCACATTTTTTTTAACAATGTCATCATTGTCTCTTCTTTTTCTTTTGTTCTTCTTTAATATTATCGTTTTTCTCTTCAACGTCTTCTTTTTCTCTTATTTGGTTTCTTCTTCCTCTTCTTTTTTCTCCATATTTTCTTTCATTATCATCAACATCGTCATCATCTTCTTCTTCTCCTATATGTGTTTAGAAAATTAGTTAGAGTATAGAAATTTTACTACTTTAGTATACAACACAGAAATTTTGGTGCACACCACAAAAATTTTAGAATACAATACAGAAATTTTGGTACACATCATAAAAATTTTTACATGACTATGTACCCAGAATATTGACTCACCTGACCAATAAAATACATTTATAACAAAAATTTATATGCTATGCACAACATATGTGTTATATACAAAAATTTGTATGCTATATCAATAAATTTGTGCTATTACTGCTATATACAAAAATTTGTGTTAGGTGCAAAATTTTTTATACTATATTAATAAGTTTCTATATACTCTCCAACAAAAATTCTATGCTGAAGAAGCACAAACAAAAAGTAGTAACACATTTATGCATTTTTTTTACTTAGCTTGTATCAATTTAGTTGAACTTAATTAAAAAAAGTATTATTTTAATATCATCATATATATGTATATATATATATATATATATATATATATATATATAATGTGAATGGAAGAGGCACCAACCGAAATATGTAATTTGTCCCATTTTAATATTTTGGATTCTAATTTTATTTAAGAGGTAAATATTAAATCAGTATATGAAAGATTTTGTCGTTGACAAAATGATACGTGACTTTTGTTATTGATAAAATGGTTCCTGAAAGATTTTAAAATTTGACAAGCGTGCCCCTGAGTTCACCGGAGCATCTCTTCGACAAGCATAATGCTAACATGGCTACCGTGTTTTGGTAACTTGACAAACCTCCAACCCTAATTCCTTCCTCTCCATAACGAACTCTCCCCCTCTCCCTCCCCACCAACGCAGCTTCCACTTCATAATTCCCTCAGCTCTCTGGCCTTGTCTTCGTTCTTCAACTTGTCCAGCCACCATTTCTCTCCGCGCTACTCTAATGTCATCGCGACGCTTCGGTTTTGCCGTTATTCGCTGTGGTTCCGCCTGTTTTAGCGAACTTTCCCTTTGTTTTGTTGTGCTTCCGCTGCCATTACGCCATGCTTCTGCCATTATTTAGCCTCTATTTTACCGTGCTCTAACCCTCGTCTTCTAGCTTCTGCTCAGCCTCGGTTCTGTTGCGTGGCCCAGCCTCTGTTCAGCTTTCGCTCCGTCGCTGTTCATCCATCTCCGTTGAGTTATAAAGTTTGATCTCCCTCTCCATTTGTTGATTTTTAGTTATTGTTTTAATTGGTGGTGGTATAACTATTAAGTTGCTTTTTCAATTCTTATTTTATTGGTGATTTGCTGTATTAACTTGTTTTGATTATAACTTGTTTTGGAGAGAGAAGTTGGGATTTTGCCAGGTCACCAAAATACGGTAGCTACGTCAGTATTGTGCTCGTCGGAGATATATTCCGGCGAGCTCGGGGACACGCTTATCAAATTTTAAATCCTTTAGAGACCATTTTGTTAATAACAAAAATCATGTACCATTTTATTAGTGTTAAAATTTTTCGAATACCAATTTAGTATTTACCTCTTTATTTAAATACAGATTTTTGCTTTTAAAAAAGAATATTTGATTTTGTATAATCGTAATCATGATTTTAGTTATTAAATAAAATAATTTAAATGTGTTAGTTCAACAATATATCACAATTAATTTTTAAAATTAATAACTTTTTATAAATTATATATGTTAAAGTTTGTTTTAGAAATAAAAAAATTATGCACCAAAACTATTTTATATTTTTATTTTTTTTCAGAGATAAAATACTTTCGTAAATTTGTCCAAAAAAAAAGTATAAAAAGGATCATAAAATCAAAATTCATCATTAACATAGAAATGAACATATTCAAACAATTAAAGATAACGAAAGATTTTTGTTAAAAAAGAGTAGTGACGAATCTAAAAAATTTTGGTAGTGGAGACAAAATTTATATAATATGATAATAATTTTTATAATAAAAATAATATGTGTATATAAAAAATTAAATATTAAATTATCTATTAATCACTATATATCTGTGTATAAATACATGTATTATTTAATTTATTTTTAATGTATATTTTATATTTTAATATATATTTTATACAAATAATTATTTTTTATGTACATATAGCATGATTATTGTTATGATTATATTTTGTTATTATAAAATATGATTAGCCTTCAAAATATCTAATATACAAATTAAAACACAAAAATAGTAATTTAAATAATAATATATAATTTAAAATTCTATTCTTTTAGGTTTTATATTTTTAAAAAATTAAGTAATTTTTCTGTTAACACTACCATCAAAATTTCTCTCTTTCTATATATATTATTAAACAATTATTTAAAAATTCACTTCCCAACACAATTAGAAGCCGACTCTTATTGATATTCATAGTTAAATAATCCGTGGCAGATCTGAACTGACGAATGAGCTGACCACTCGACCAACCTAAGTTGGTTAAACTATCATCTTTTATTATATAATTTATAAAGAGTGTTTAATAGTATAAAATTTGAACCTAAATTCTTAATTAGAGTACACAATATTTATTTGATTAATTTCACATTTAATTGTTATTAAAAAAATGAATTTTATATATAAATGAAATAAAAGAAAGAAATAAAAGGGGTATAGATGAATAATAAAGGTGACTACTCCAATGAAGATTTTATGATTGTCATCATGTGAAGATATTTTATTTTGACCATTGGATGATAGATTGTAGGGCTTAATTTTTACTTGAAGTAAAAGTGTTACCTTTATTTAAAGTGTTGCTAAATAAATAAGTTATATTTTTTAAACAAGGATCATCATGAGAAGATGTTTTTCGCATCTTCATAGAAAGTAGTTGCGATAATAAAAGGGGTAGCTAGTATATATAAATGAAAGCATTAAAGCCAATAAGAAATCATCCAAAATAAATAACTAACCAAAGCCACATAATAAACTGAGCAGTACATATATATCTTGCATCAACAATTAGTTCAAATAATAACAAATAAATAAATGAATGAATAAATTAAATGTAAGTATATATCTACTTGATTGCATGCCCTAATAGGAACTCGTTATTTTTGCACTCCAACAAGTCAACAACATATATCAAAGAATAATATATAATGTTCTTCATTCATCAGCCTCTTTGAAAGGAAGCATCATTCCCTCCAATTCTTGATGTAGTACTTCTCAACTTCTTCTTAGTAAGCCGAATAAACTCCGAAAATTCTTCATTCTCGTTCTCCACATTATTATTAACCACAGGTGCAGGGTAGTTACTATGATCTTCGTCGTTACCAACGTACGACACGGTTCTCATGTTTTGCTTAGCTCTTCGGATGTATTCACTGAAAGCTTCATCAGTTTCTAGAAGCTCCACAGCACCACCATCAAGACCATAATGTTGTTGTTGTTGTTGTTCTCTTCTTGGTTTGTTGTTGTTAGCATAATAATGAACACCCTTTATTACTTGCTGGCCTTGCTGAACCTTGGACGACTTTGATGATGTTGATGAGGTTCCATTTCCCATGATTCTAAACAAATTAAACACTACTTGATATATGGTGATATTATTGCTCTCAAATTTGATGCTTTGATTGCAACTGTTGAATGGATCGGATTTAATTTCCTGCAAATATATATATAATAAGGTAGTTTTGAAACTCTATATATCTTTCTTTTTGTTTCCCTAGGTTTTGAGAGCTGATAAGTGGAACTTGCATAAACCTGGTTTTATAGTGTTTGGTCGAGGTGTCAAAGTTGAAAAGGAAAAATAAAATAAAAATAAAAATGAAATAAACAATGGCTTCAAGTTTCAACAATTGTCATCTTTAATTTGTGGGAGCCAAATGTGGCTGCAGAGAAGATTCTAGTAGCTATGCAGGAATTAATATATAAGATTAGTGTCGTTACCGATTGTTATACATATACATGAATTTTTTATTTATATGAATATCTAATTATTACATGTTATTAAATATACATTATTTTTTTCATCTTTGTGACATAATTAAATACGTATAAAACTATTATTTATATTCACATTATAAATTTTTTTAATAAAAAGTAAACACTTGTTAGATCCATAGATATATATAATAATAATAATAATAATAAAATTTTGTGGCATCAATTTTTAGTATTTTTGGTCATCACTTGACCAACACAAATACTAAATTGTCTTTAACAAATAAATTTTATTAATTTATGTGTGTAAATTTTAAAATATATAGATACAAATAATATTAATTTATATGTGTAAATTTTAATAAATATTAGTATAAATTATATGTTTTTTCATGCAAAACACCCTATAAATATGGATATGAATTATTACGGATTAATTGTTAACCAAAAATGATATTATTTAGTAGTTATGGAACGAACATTATTCTGTAATATATATATGATAGAAGATATATATATTAGGCCTAGAGGGGAAAAGCTAAGCACACAAATTAAACATGCATTTAGGTTTAGGTTTTCAAAGGTATCAGATTCGAGAAAAGAAGACTCGTAGAATTGGAGAAACTAATAATGAAGAAATAAATCTCATCAGTTTATGTTGCAATAAGAAGCATCATGCGAGCTTCAGACATACAAAGTTCAATTTGATTTAGTAAATTAGGTTATTGTGCGTTACAACTCGAATCCTAGTACGTAGTATATGTATATTATCACCGTCGTATTTGAAACCATAAAAAATAAATGAATTCAATTTATAATTTATGTATCAAACTCCTATATATCACGTCTCCTTTATATAATAATAGATAGATCGCAGATAAATATAAACAATTAAAATCTATGTATAATTATTTTTTATATATTTATAAAATCAAAAATAAAAATAAAATAATGATACATATTTATAAAATATATAGATGTTGAATAAAGTTTCTTAATCAAAATGCCGTAGAAAGTTTTGTGTCTCTTCTAAGAAACCTAACAAAGCATTACTATATTTGAATAAGAACATAGGTTCAATTCATCATACCTAAGATTCTGCTATATTTTCTGTAGTCTATCTTCCAACTCCGATCCATGTTATAATTGTTTAGTATATATGATGAACTACTTGTACACTGCTACATTATATTATAGTATCATTTTTTGAAAAAAAGAAATTTGTTTTGGGTCAAATTCTAATAAAGACTAGACTGTGTTAAATTATTATTTTCTTGTATGTTCTCCATGATGACCTCGTACGGATATATATAGTAAGGGTTATGGTAGGTAATCAATAACTTTTTTGAACAATATGAATAATCACTAATCAAATTAAAACACACTACACCTCCAAATTATTCACCTAAATCTTTATATTAGAATAACTATCCGCACACCTAGTGAGATGAACATCCGATATATCCATTATCTACCTTGTTTAGTATTTTCATTATCTACTTATACTTTTCCATATTGTAATCTTGAACCTTAAGCAAGCAAGGCATAGAAACTAGTCTTAGACTAAAATAATCAAGGACCTAATTAAACACATACACCATGTTGGCAGCAAAAGAAGACACATAGCTAAACAAATCAAAGTGTAAGTCTGATCTATAATGGTGGCAGATAGATAGATGCCCTAAAAAGCTCCTCGTTTGTCAGAGACAAATAAAAGTTCGATTTGTTATGTTGAATATATAAGCAGTCAATGTAAATATTGT
Source organism: Arachis ipaensis (assembly GCF_059453495.1). Lineage (NCBI taxonomy): Eukaryota > Viridiplantae > Streptophyta > Magnoliopsida > Fabales > Fabaceae > Arachis > Arachis ipaensis. The sequence goes on along the minus strand of NC_142441.1, from coordinate 24,814,951 downwards.
ATGCAACAATTTGATTTTTAATAAAATTTTATTATTTTAAAAACTTTTAAGAATTAGTTTCGTTGTATAGATTAGTAGTAGTATTTTCATCATTTTTAATTAAGTTTTATTATTTCTAATAAATTTTATTATAAAATAATTAAATTTAAAAATATTATTATAAAGTAAATTATTTAATCTTTAAAATAGCAGAAAAATAATCCGAAAGGAGTAAAGTATTTTATTTAAAATTCTTTTTAGACTAATTAATGTGGACATTTAATTATATATATTTTGAATAAAAACAAATCATATTATTAAAGTAAACAAAATCCAAGCATAATACTAGGAGAATAATAAAAAAAATATTATTTTAAGGCCAAAAAAAATTGAAGCAACAAGAAATATATTATTAAAAGAGAGATGAGTTTTTTGGAGTGTGGAGAGTTCTAGTATTTACATGGGAATGTGAATTCAAGCCGGTTATTATTTGTGAATTTGATTTCCTGGATGTCTTTTTGGCTTATAAGAACCGCGCCTTTGCTTATGCCAGTGACAATGGTGATCTGAGTTTGAAGATTCGAGATATGCTTCTTTTTTATTGGGAGGTGGATTTTAGTCTGATCTTGCGAGAAGGTAACAAGGTTGCAGATGATCTAACGAAATCAGGTGTTTTGGGATGCCAAGATTATATGAAATTCTTATCTCCAGAGTCTAAGATTGAGAATACTCTTCAACGGAATCCGTTAGCTCTTTGAGTTGTACTTTGCTTCTTTCTTTCTCTTATTTAATTTAAAAAAAAAATTACAAGTCTTCGATTAAACACTCATCACTCAGCAACTTCAAAGTATTAGGCTTTTTTTTTTTTAAGGATTGGAACGTTAATAAATTAATTCACATTGATAGAGAATAAAATGGAAAAGAAGAGAATAGTAGTTGTGTAGATAGAATTACAGTACTGATTTTACATTTTTTCTTACAATTTTTAACTTACAATTTGGTTTTATTTTTTAAATCACGTTATATATCTAAGCATTTTTGTCAACTTAGTCTAACCAAATTGATCCAAATCTAACGAAAATCACTCACAAGAATTTTCTCTTCATTGTTGTTCTTTTATTGCTCCTATTGCTACATTTTTTTATTTATTCTCCTCCTTTTTCTTTCTCTTCTCTTGGTGATTATTGTAGCTTTTTTTTTTTAATTTTTTTTTTATTTCTTGTTTTTATTCTTGTTAAGAGGATGAAATAAAAAGAATGATGAGAACGTGAAACAAAAAGGAGAAGATGAAGAAGAAAAAGAAGAAGATGATGATGAAAAAGAAGAACAACAAAAAGAAAAAGAGGAGAGAAATTGTGAATTGTACATAATTTATCAAAAAAATATCACCAAAACTTTTTAATCGTGACACAAAATATTTCTTAATTTTGACACTAAAATTTCTTAACCGTAATATTGATTCTTGTTAATTAAGAAGGTGAAACAAAAATAATTATAAGAAGGTGAAACAAGAAGGAGAGGATGAAGATGAAGAAGAAAAAAAAGGAGATGATGACGATGAAGAAGAGAGGAAGGAGAGTTTTGAATTGTGCATAATTTATCAGAAAAATAGCACTGAAATTTTCTAACTGTGACACAGAAAGTTCCTTAATTTTGACACTGAAATTTCTTAACCAACTAGAAGTTGTCAGAAACAAAAATAATACCAAAATAAATTTCTTAACCAACTAGAAGTTATCAGAAACAAAAATAGTACCAAAATTTTTTAGCTATATGACACAAGAATTTGTTAACTATGACATAAGAATTTCTTACACTACAAGAAAAGCGTTGAATACCGTCAGATTTAGCGTCGCAAATTAGCCGCGGGTTTACCGTCGGATTCACCATCAAATTTGGCAACAAATTTGTCGGGCAAAACATTTACCGGTGGATTAGGATTTCCGACGGTAAAATTGCCCATAATAATTGAAAAAAAATAGAAAAATTGGTGTGTTAATTACTATCGAATTTAGGGTTTGATTTTTCTGACCGTAAATCTAGTTAGTGCAACGCTGCATTTTGTTTACTCGTTGATTTGTTACTGGCGGAGGATAAATCTGCCAGTAAATCAGATGGTAATCGTGTCCTAAATTCGAATCGAAAACTGTCTCTGCCCCTCATTTTGAATTACAGTCTCTCTCTCCTCACCATCTCATCTCTCACTCACTCTCCTCACCCTCTCGACTCTGGCTCTCTTTCTCTCCCCGTTAAAGACGTCTCCAGCAACCCCTCTGGTAACGGCCTATTGCCGTCCGTCTCTTCGGACAAGCGAGCTTCGACGCAACTCCGCTCTCTCGTCTCTCACTCTTTCTTTAACCCTCACGTCTCTCCCTTAGCGACATCTCCGGCCGCCCTCCACTCCAGCAGCCTCCTCTCGACATCCGTCTCTCCTTCAGGTGAGCTTCGATGCAACTCATTCCCCTCTGGCAGCCACTACAACTCCTTCCCTGAGCTTAATTTCCTTTCTGCTGTTGCAATCTAGGTTTTTAATCAAATTTCGCTATCAATTCTACTATTTTGGTTAGCTTTAGTTTCATTAATTTGATTTTTAGTTAATTAGCTTAGTTAGAGTTATTTTCTGTTTTAGTGGATTTAGGTGGTTAACATAGGATTAGAATAAGTAATATAACTAGGTTTTGAGACTGCTAGAAGAGTTTGAAATTTCTTAAGTTCTAATGAATATGCTGCTGGAATCATTTGGTGATGCTTGTTCATATTGATTATTGCTTCTTACTTGGTGATGTTTGTTCATATTGATTATTGCTTTGGTTATCAAGTTCATGCACTTAATTGTTGTGGACATACTAGAACCTATATTTTTTGAATGTTGATACTTCGCTTAGTTTAGGTAATTGATTTGGCATGCATTGAAATTGTGAAGTTGGAATGATGATTTGACCTGTTAACATCTTTTTGGAAAATTTCAAGTTATATTGAACTATACTTGTTATGTACTTCATTTTAATTAATGTGTTTTTCTTACTAAGTTACTGGTGCACGAAATTGTGATTCACACTTTTCACAACTCCGCACAACTAACCAGCAAGTGCACTGGGTCGTCCAAGTAATACCTTACGTGAGTAAGGGTCGAATCCCACGGAGATTGTTGGCTTGAAGCAATCTATGGTTACCTTGTAAATCTTAGTCAGGAGATTAATTATGATTATCAGTTTGAATTGCGAAAAATAAAAGAGTATGAAATAAATACTTGTTATGCAGTAATGGAGAATATGTTGGAGTTTTGGAGATGCTTAGTCTTCTGAATCTCTGCTTTCCCCCTGTCTTCTTCTTCACGCACGCAAGGTTCCTCCTATAGCAAGCTGTGTGTTGGTGGATCACTGTTGTCAATGGCTACCATCCGTCCTCTCAATGAAAATGGTCCAGGTGCACTGTCACCGCACGGCTAATCATCTGTCGGTTCTCACTCATGCTGGAATAGGATCCATTGATCCTTTTGCGTCTGTCACTACGCCCAACCCTTGTGAGTTTGAAGCTCGCCATAGTCATTCAATCCCTAAATCCTACTCGGAATACCACAGACAATGTTTAGACTTTCCGGATTCTCAAGAATGCTGCCAATAGATTCTAGCTTATACCACGAAGATTCTGATTAAGGAATCCAAGAGATATTCATTCAATCGAAGGTAGAACGGAGGTGGTTGTCAGGCACACGTTCATAGGTTGAGGATGATGATGAGTGTCACAAATCATCACATCCATCATATTGAAGTGCGAATGAACATCTTAGATAGAAACAAGCGTGTTTGAATAGAAAACAGAAATAATTGCATTAATTCATCGAGACACAGCAGAGCTCCTCACCCCCAACAATGGAGTTTAGAGACTCATGCCGTCAAAGAGTACAAAGTTCAGATCGAAAATGTCATGAGGTATAAAATAAATCTCTAAAAGTTGTTTAAATACTAAACTAGTAACCTAGGTTTACAGAAAATGAATAAACTATGATAGATAGTGCAGAAATCCGCTTCTGGGGCCCACTTGGTGTGTGCTGAGGCTGAGACTTGAGCTTTACACGTGCCTAGGCTGTTTCTGGAGTTAAATGCCAGGTTGTAACCTGTTTTGGGCGTTTAACTCCAACTTGTAACCTGTTTCTGGCGTTTTACGCCAGAATGCAACATGGAACTGGCGTTGAACGCCAGTTTACGTCATTTATCCTTGAGCAAAGTATAGACTATTATATATTGCTGGAAAGCCCTGGATATCTACTTTCCAACTCAATTAAGAGCGTACCATTTAGACTTCTGTAGCTCCAGAAAATCCACTTTGAGTGCAGGGAGGTCAGAATCCAACAGCATCTGCAGTCCTTTTTCAGCCTCTGAATCAGAATTTTCTCAGGTCCCTCAATTTCAGCCAGAAAATACCTAAAATCATAGAAAAACACAAAAACTCACAGTAAAGTCCATAAATGTGATTTTTATTTAAAAACTAATAAAAATATAATAAAAAGTGACTAAAACATATTGAAAACTACCTAAAAACCATGCCAAAAAGCGTATAAATTATCCGCTCATCACAACACCAAACTTAAATTGTTGCTTGTCCCCAAGCAACTAAAAACAAATTAGGATAAAAAGAAGAGAATATACAATGAATTCCAAAAACATCTATGAAGATCAGTCTTAATTAGATGAGCAGGGCTATTAGCTTTTTGCTTCTGAACAGTTTTGGCATCTCACTTTATCCTTTGAAGTTCAGAATGATTGGCATCTATAGGAACTCAGAATTCAGATAGTGTTATTGATTCTCCTAGTTCAGTATGTTGATTCTTGAACACATCTACTTTATGAGTCTTGGCCGTGGCCCTAAGCACTCTGTTTTCCAGTATTACCACCGGATACATACATGCCACAGACACATAACTGGGTGAACCTTTTCAGATTGTGACTCAGCTTTGCTAAAATCCCCAATTAGAGGTATCCAGGGTTCTTAAGCACACTCTGTTTTTGCTTTGGACCCCGACTTTAACCGCTCAGTCTCAAGTTTTCACTTGACACCTTCACGCCACAAGCACATGGTTAGGGATAGCTTGGTTTTGCCGCTTAGGCCAGGATTTTATTTCTTTAGGCCCTCCTATCCACTGATGCTCAAAGCCTTGGATCTTTTTTATTGCCCTTGCCTTTTGGTTTTAAGGGCTATTGGCTTTTTGCTCTTGCCTTTTGATTTAAAGAGCTTTTGGCTTTTTCTACTTACTTTTTCTTTTTCTTGCTCTCTTTTTTTTTTCATTTTTTTTGCAAGATTTGTTCTTCACTACTTTTTCTTGCTTCAAGAATCATTTTTATGATTTTTCAGATTATCAAATAACATTTCTCCTTTTTCATCATTCTTTCAAGAGCCAACAATTTTAACATTCATAAACAACAAATTCAAAAGACATATGCACTGTTCAAGCATTCATTCAGAAAATAAAAAGTATTGCCACCACATCAAAATAATTAAACTATTTTAAAATTCAAAATTCATGTACTTCTTTTTCTTTTTCAGAAAATATTTTTCATTTAAGAAAGGTGATGGATTCATAGGACATTCATATCTTTAAGACATAGACACTTTGATACTAGTGATCATGTAATAAGACCCAAACATAAATAAACATAAAGCATAGTAAATGAAAAACAGGAAAATAAGAGCAAGGAAATTAAGGAACGGGTCCACCTTAGTGAGGGTGACGTCTTCCTCTTCTTGAAGAACCAATGGTGCTCTTGAGCTCCTCTATGTCTCTTCCTTGTCTTTATTGCTCCTCCCTCATAGCTCTTTGATCTTCTCTAATCTCATGGAGGATGATGGAATGCTCTTGATGCTCCATCCTTAGTTGTCCCATGTTGGAACTTAACTCTCCTAGGGAAGTGTTGATTTGCTCCCAATAGTTTTGTGGAGGGAAGTGCATCCCTTGAGGCATTAGTGGTTATGGAAAAACAAAAAGCAATGCTTTTACCACACCAAACTTAAAATGTTTGCTCGTCCTCGAGCAAAAGAAGAAAGAAAGGATGATAAGAAGAAGAGATAGAGAAGATGGAGGTGTGTGAATGGTTTGAATTTGAGTGGGTGGGTGTAGGTGGGTTGGAGGAGTAATGGAGGTGATTGGTGGAGGTTATTTTGGGGAAGAGTGTTATGAAAATGTGTGAAGAGGAGAGAAGAAGAGGTGGGGTAGGTGGGGATCCTGTGGGGTCCACAGATCCAGAGGGATCAAGGACTTAATATCCCTGCTCCAATTAGGCGTGTAAAACACCCTCTGTATATAATCCTGGCGTTTAACGCTAGACTGCTGCCTGTTTCTGGCGTTAAACACCCAAATGTAGCCTGTTTCTGGCGTTTAACGCCAGGTTGATGCTTGTTTCTGGCGTTAAACGCCAGCTTGGTGCTTGTTTCTGGCGTTTAAACGCCAGAATGCTCCTCCTCCAGGGTGTGCTGTTTTTAATACTATTTTTCATCCTGTTTTTGATTTTTCAGTAGTTTTTGTGACTCCACATGATCATCAACCTAAAAAAATAACATAACAATAGAAAATAAATAATTAAATAACATTGGGTTGCCTCCCAACAAGCGCTTCTTTAGTGTCAATAGCTTGACAGTGGGGGTTCAACACCAAACTTAGAGTTTAGTTGTGGCCTCCCAACACCAAACTTAGAGTTTGACTGTGGGGGTTTTGGTTGACTCTGCAGTGAGAGAAGCTTTTCACGCTTCCTCTCCATGGTTACAGAAGGAGAACCTTGTGTCTTATAGTTTGCAATGTCTGCAAACCACAAAGCTTCCTGAATAGCAAACAATTGCTCATCCGGAAAGGTTTCAGAGATCTCAGTAGGAGGGAAGGATGCTCCTGCTACTGGTTCTATCCGGGACAGGTGATCAGCTACTTGATTCTCTGTCCCTTTTTTGTCTCTTATTTCTATATCAAACTATTGCTGAAGCAACACCCATCTTATGAGCCTGGGCTTTGAATCCTCCTTTGTGAGTAGATATTTAAGAGTAGCATGGTCAGTGTACACAATCACTTTTGATCCTACTAAGTATGATCTAAACTTGTCAATGGCATAAACCACTGCAAGCAGCTCATTTTCTGTGGTTGTGTAATTTTTCTGGGCATCATTTAAAACACGGCTAGCATAATAAATGACATGCAGAAGCTTGTTATGCCTCTGTCCCAATACTGCACCAATGGCATGGTCACTTGCATCACACATTAGTTCCAAAGGTAATGTCCAATCTGGTACAGAAATAACTGGTGCTGTGATCAGCTTAGCTTTCAGGGTTTCAAACGCCTGCAGACACTCTGTGTCAAATACAAATGGCGTGTTAGCAGCTAGCAGATTGCTCAGAGGTTTTGCGATTTTTGAAAAATTCTTTATAAACCTCCTATAGAATCCTGCATGCCCCAGAAAGCTTCTGATTGCCTTAACATTGGTGGGTGGTGGTAATTTTTCAATTACCTCTACCTTAGCTTGATCCACCTCTATTCCCTTGTTCGAAATTTTATGCCCAAGGACAATTCCTTCAGTCACCATAAAGTGACATTTTTCCCAATTTAAAACCAGGTTAGTCTCTTGGCATCTTTTCAGAACAAGTGCTAAATGGTTAAGGCAGGAGCTGAATGAGTCTCCAAAGACTGAAAAGTCATCCATGAAGACTTCCAGAAATTTCTCTACCATATTAGAGAAGATAGAGAGCATGCACCTCTGAAAGGTCGCAGGTGCATTGCACAGACCAAAAGGCATTCTTCTGTAGGCAAACACTCCAGAAGGACATGTGAATGCTGTTTTCTCTTGGTCCTGAGGATCTACTGCAATTTGGTTGTAACCTGAATAGCCATCCAAAAAGCAGTAGTATTCATGACCTGCTAGTCTTTCTAGCATCTGGTCTATGAATGGTAAAGGGAAGTGATCCTTCCTGGTGGCTGTATTGAGCTTTCTGTAGTCAATACACATACGCCACCTTGTAACTGTTCTTGTAGGAACCAGTTTATTTTTTTTCATTGTGAACCACTGTCATACCTCCCTTCTTAGGGACAACATGGACAGGGCTCACCCAGGGGCTATCAGAAATAGGATAAATAATTCCAGCCTCTAGTAACTTAGTGACATCTTTCTGCACCACCTCCCTCATGGCGGGATTTAGCCGCCTCTGTGGTTGAACCACTGGCTTAGCATCATCCTCCAATAGGATCTTGTGCATGCATTTGGCTGGGCTAATGTCCTTAAGATCACTTATGGACCACCCAAGAGCTGTCTTGTGTGTCCTTAGAAGCTGAATTAGTGCTTTCTCTTCCTGTGACTCTAAAGCAGAGTTTATGATTACAGGAAAAATGTCACCTTCTCCCAGAAATGCATATTTCAGGGATGGTGATAGTAGTTTGAGCTCGGGTTTAGGAGGTTTCTCCTCTTCCTGAGGAGTTTTCAGAGGTTCTTTTATTTTCTCTGGTTCCTCTAGATCAGGCTGAACATCTTTAAAAATGTCCTCTAGCTCTGATTCGAGACTCTCAGTCATATTGACCTCTTCCACCAGGAGTCAATAATATCAATGCTCAGGCAGTCTTCTGATGTGTCTGGATGTTGCATAGCTTTGACAACATTCAACTTAAAATCATCCTCATTGACTCTCAGGGTTATCTCCTCTTTTTGGACGTCAATGAGGGTTTGTCCAGTTGCTAGGAATGGTCTCCCTAGAATGAGAGTTGCACTCTTGTGCTCCTCCATTTTCAGCACTACAAAGTCAGTAGGGAAGACAAATGGCCCAACCTTGACAATCATGTCCTTAATTATGCCTGATGGGTATTTAATAGAGCCATCAGCAAGTTGGAGACATATCCGGGTTGGTTTGACTTCTTCAGTTAAACCAAGCTTTCAGATAGTGGATGCAGGTATTAGGTTGATGCTTGCCTCAAGATCACATAAAGTTGTCTTGGTGCAATTTCCCTCTAATATGCATGGTATCATAAAGCTCCCGGGATCTTTAAGCTTTTTTGGGAAGCTTTTTAGAATGACTGCACTACATTCTTCAGTGAGGAGAACTCTTTCAGTTTCTCTCCAATCCTTCTTATGACTCAAGATATCTTTCATGAACTTGGCATAAGAGGGTATTTGCTCAAGTGCCTCTGCAAACGGAATCTTTATTTCAAGAGTCCTGAGATAGTCTGCAAAGCGAGCAAATTGCTTATCCTGCTCCTCTTTGTGAAGTTTTTGAGGATAAGGCATCTTGGCTTTGTATTCCTCAACCTTAGTTGCTGCAGGTTTATTTCCTACAGAGGTGGTTAGAGAAGTCTTTTTAGAGGGGTTGCTATCAGCACTTGTGTGTGTCATATCCCTCACTGGCATTTGAATGCCAGGGTTAGAAGCTGGATTGGTGTTGGACGCCAACTCCTTACTTGTTCCTGGCATTTGAACGCCAGAACTGAGCTTCCATTGGGTGTTTGACGCTAATTCCCTGCCTATTTTTGGCGTTTGAACGCCAGAATTGTGCATGGGTTGGGCATTTAACGCCAGCTTTACATCCCTTTCTGGCGTTTGAACGCCAGAATCATTCCTCTCTGGGCTCTTACTGTCCTCAGAGAGATTTTGGACAATATTTTGCTCATCCTCTGTCAGTTGTTCTTTTCTTGGCTTTCTGCTGCTCTAAAGTGAGGTATTTAATGTTTTTCCACTTCTTAATTGAACTGCCTGGCACTCTTCTGTTATTTATTTTGATAACTATTGTTCTGTTTGCTTCAAATGTACCTCCATATTTATATTAGCCATTCATATGTCTTGTAATATCTCCTTGAATTCGGCCAGCTGTTTTGTTAGAAAGTCTAATTGCTGATTGAATTCAGTAATTTGTTCTGCAGGACTGAGTTCAACAGTTACTGTTTTAGCCTCTTCTTTCATGGAAGATTCATTATTTAGGTACAGATGCTGATTTCTGGCAACTGTATCAATGAGCTCTTGAGCTTCTTCAATTGTCTTTCTCATATGTATAGATCCACCGGCTGAGTGGTCTAGAGAAATCTGAGTTTTCTCTGTAAGCCTATAATAGAAGATGTCTAACTGCACCTATTCTGAAAACATTTCAGAGGGGCATTTTCTTAGCATCTCTCTGTATCTCTCCCCGGCATCATAAAGAGATTCATTATCTCCTTGTTTAAAGCCTTGGATGTCCAGCCTTAGCTGTGTCATCCGTTTTGGAGGGAAGTATTGATTCAGGAATTTTTCTGACAGCTGTTTCCATGTCCTTATGCTAGCTTTAGGTTGGTTATTTAACCACCTCTTAGCTTGATCTTTTACAGCGAATGGAAACAGTAATAATCTATAGACATCCTGATCTACTTTCTTATCATGTACTGTGTCAGCAATTTATAAAAACTGTGCCAGAAACTCTGTAGGTTCTTCCTGTGGAAGACCGGAATACTGGCAACTTTGCTGCACGATGATAATGAGCTGAGGATTCAACTCTAAGCTACTGACTCCGATGGAGGGTATACAGATACTACTCCCATATGAAGCAGTAGTGGGGTTAGCATATGACCCCAGAGTTCTTCTGGACTGTTCATTTCCACTTAGGTCCATGATGGAGAAAAGGAAATTGATATGAATAGCAAATAGAATATATTTTTATTTTATTTTTATTTTTTTGAAAATTAAAATTAAAAATAAAATAAAATAAAATAAAATAAAATAAATAAAAAATGGACTATAATTTCGAAAATTTGAAGAAAAAGAAATAAAAGAAAATTAAAAACTAAATTAATTAATTAAAAAGATTTGAAAAGGATGTGGGTGAGGATTTTCGAAAAAAAATGAAGAGAAAGAAATTGGTTAGGAAATTTTGAAAAAGATATGTCTTAAAATAAAAGATACTTGTAAGAAAATAAAAATAAAAATAAAATAAATAAAAAAAAAGAAAAGATATGAAAAAGATTTGATTTTAAGATTTGAGATTAGAAAAGATAAGATAAGCTAGGTAAGAGAAGATAAGGAATTTAAATTAAAAAGTTTTGAAATTTGAATTTTGAAATTTAAATTTTGAAATTTGAAATTTGAATTTTGGAAATTGAAATTTGAAATTTGAAATGAGATAAGATAAGATTTTGAAAAGGATATGAATTTTTTTTGAAAAAGATTTGAATTTTGAAATTTTAAAACTAAGATAAGATAAAATAAAAAATTTGAAATAAAATCTGAATTTTTAAAAAGGAAAATTCGAAAAATCAATTAAAATAAAGGAGAAAGATATTTTTGAATTCAATGAGGAAAGAGAAAAACAATAAAAAGACACAAGACTTAAAATTTTTAGATCTAATGCTCCTTATTTTTGAAAATTTTGGAGAAAAAACACCAAGGAACACTAAACTTAAAAATTTTAAGATCAAGACACAAGGAAAACTCAAGAACACCTTGAAGACTCACAAGAACAACAAGAACATAAAGAAAGAACACCAAACTTAAAATTTTTAGAAAATCACAATAAAATTTTCGAAAACTAAAGAAAAGCTAACAAGAAAACACCAAACTTAAAGTTTGGCACAAGATTTAATCAAAGAAAATTTATTTTTAGAAAAGTTTTAAAAAGAAGATAGCCAATTACCAAGAACATAGGCACAACTCTCTAGCCAATTGAGCTAAAAATTTAATGTGTTTTAATATTGTATTTAATAAATAAAATTTTCTTTGGAAACTGATATTTTGAAAAAGCACAAGAAAAACAAGAAAAGACACAGAACAAGAAAAACTAAAGATCAAACAAGGAAAATAAATAAGAACAACTTGAGAATTAAGAAAGAACTAAGAACATATAATTCGAAAAATTGAAAGAAAAAGAAAATCATGCAATTGACACCAAACTTAAAATATGAAACCAAACTCAAACAGAGGACTAAATCATGAAGTTATTGGTTTTGAAAATTTTCAAAAATAATTTAGAAAAATAAAATAAGGATTTTAAAATTTTAACCAAAAACAATAATAGAAGACTCTAAACCAAAAAGAAAAATTTTTCCTAATCTAAGTAACAAAATAAACCGTCAGTTGTCCAAACTCGAACAATTTCCGGCAACGGCGCCAAAAACTTGGTGCACGAAATTGTGATTCACACTTTTCACAACTCCGCACAACTAATCAGCAAGTGCACTGGGTCGTCCAAGTAATACCTTACGTGAGTAAGGGTCGAATCCCACGGAGATTGTTGGCTTGAAGCAATCTATGGTTACCTTGTAAATCTTAGTCAGGAGATTAATTATGATTATCAGTTTGAATTGCGAAAAATAAAAGAGCATGAAATAAATACTTGTTATGCAGTAATGGAGAATATGTTGGAGTTTTGGAGATGCTTAGTCTTCTGAATCTCTGCTTTCCAACTGTCTTCTTCTTCATGCACGCAAGGTTCCTCCTATGGCAAGCTGTGTGTTGGTGGATCACCGTTGTCAATGGCTACCATCCGTCCTCTCAGTGAAAATGGTCTAGGTGAGCTGTTACCGCACGGCTAATCATCTGTCGGTTTTCACTCATGCTGGAATAGGATCCATTGATCCTTTTGCGTCTGTCACTACGCCCAACCCTTGTGAGTTTGAAACTCGTCACAGTCATTCAATCCCTAAATCCTACTTGGAATACCACAGACAAGGTTTAGACTTTTCGGATTCTCAAGAATGCTGCCAATAGATTCTAGCTTATACCACGAAGATTCTGATTAAGGAATCCAAGAGATATTCATTCAATCGAAGGTAGAACGGAGGTGGTTGTCAGGCACACGTTCATAGGTTGAGGATGATGATGAGTGTCACAAATCATCACATCCATCATATTGAAGTGCGAATGAACATCTTAGATAGAAACAAGCGTGTTTGAATAGCAAACAGAAATAATTGCATTAATTCATCGAGACACAGCAGAGCTCCTCACCCCCAACAATGGAGTTTAGAGACTCATGCCGTCAAAGAGTACAAAGTTCATATCGAAAATATCATGAGGTATAAAATAAATCTCTAAAAGTTGTTTAAATACTAAACTAGTAACCTAGGTTTACAGAAAATGAATAAACTATGATAGATAGTGCAGAAATCTACTTCTGGGGCCCACTTGGTGTGTGCTGGGGCTGAGACTTGAGCTTTACACGTGCCTAGGCTGTTTCTGGAGTTAAACGCCAGGTTGTAACCTGTTTTGGGCGTTTAACTCCAACTTGTAACCTGTTTCTGGCGTTTTACGCCAGAATGCAACATGGAACTGGCGTTGAACGCCAGTTTATGCCGTTTATCCTTGAGCAAAGTACAGACTATTATATATTGCTGGAAAGCTCTGAATGTCTAGTTTCCAACGCAATTGAGAGCGCGCCATTTGGACTCTTGTAGCTCCAGAAAATCCACTTTGAGTGCAGGGAGGTCAGAATCCAACAGCATCTGCAGTCCTTTTTTAGCCTCTGAATCAGAATTTTCTCAGGTCCCTCAATTTCAGCGAGAAAATATCTGAAATCATAGAAAAACACACAAACTCATAGTAAAGTTCAGAAATGTAATTTTTATTTAAAAACTAATAAAAATATAATAAAAAGTGACTAAAACATATTAAAAACTACCTAAAAACCATGCCAAAAAGCGTATAAATTATCCGCTCATCAGTTACATTGCATCCATGTGTTTCTCTGGGTTGTAGGTCGTGACATCTTTTTGCTATTATGTTATTTTTGTGAAATATGTGTTTGCTAGTTTGCTCTTTGCAAATATGACGACAGGTAGAGCCTAGGGCTGGAAGTGAGCCGAGCTGAGTCGAGCTAGACCAAGCTCAAGCTCGGGTCACGAAAATTGAGCTTGGCTCACGGCTCGGCTCATTAACAATCGAGCTTATTTCTTAAGCTCAAGCTCGGCTCACCAAAATCTTATGAGCTGGCTCGAGCTCACGAGTTGGCTCAAATAAGAGAAACATAGATACATAATCTATAATTTTATATCAATAAATTATAACTTATATATTTTTAAAAATATTTGAAAAGATCAATTTTATATATTGTTTATCTATCAATAAATTATAAATTTTTTATTTATGTCCTATATTAAAATTATATGTAAAAAATAAATATAAATATTAAATAATTAAGATTGTTATATATATATATATATATAATCGAGCCAGTTCACGAGCTAATGAGCTGAGCTTATCTAAGCTCAAGCTCGGCTCATTTAATTTATGAGCTCAATTTCAGGCCCAAGCTTGGCTCACCAGCTCATGAGCTTAGCTTATCGAGCTGTTAACGAGTCGAGCTCGAGCTGACTTATGAGCTGGCTTGACTCACTTCCAGCCCTAGGTAGAGGTAGCATGAACCGACCTCGTGTCGTGGTAAAGGGAGCATGTCTATTGGTACCTCTAGGACTTTTCAGTCATTGCCTTCTATCCTTGGGACGTCATAGTCAATGGGTGCACAAAATCAATCGTTCATCATGGTCCCTGATCCCAACTACGTGGCTCTTTCTGCTGTGCCACCCCTGCCACCAGGAAGTTGTCCGGCGGCTTCACCAAAGTGGAATCCTCCACCACATCCATCTGCTCAGCAACTCACTATTTCGACGACGACGCCTCCAGTGACAGACACCACGGTGCCAGAATCCTCTCACGGATCTCAGCCAGATACCCCTCCTCCTCCTCCCATCGTACGGATGACGATTTAGTCTTATAGTTTGACGGTGTGAATACTATTTTAAGTCTTTTATACGCAAACTATTTTGACATTGTTATTCAACATATGTGGTTGCTAATCTTAAATTTTTTATTTTAGTTAGTTAGTTTAATTTAGTTACACTCATTTTTCTGGTTTTAGTAGATTTAGGTTGTTAAGATAGGTTTGATTTGATTAGGTTATAGTAGGTTTGAACTGCTAAAAAAGTGTTTGAGAATTCTTGGTTGTTGATAGATGTTGCTGCTTAAGTTTTATAATTTGATATTGGTTTATTTGTGAGTTGTTTAAGTGAATTGTTGACTAATAGAATTTTTAGCACCTTCTAGTTATAGATGAAATTCTGCCAAAATGTCTAAAAAATCTAAATATAATTGAAGTTTATAGGTTACTTCAAATAATTTTTTAGTAAACTACTAATCTTAAGTTTTTCATTGATAGGTTTGCACCAAATATCAATGCATGTATACAGTAGTGTACTAATGTCATTAAACTGATGTATGACTACCTATGTCTGACCTACATGAAGATCCTTACTGAAATTAGAAAGCGATAGTTTCAGGAGTGGACGGTAAAAACTAAACATATTCCAACTTTAGTTTTTTTATATTTTTATTTTTAAAAATATTAATTTGACATTAATAATAAAAAAATTAAAAATAGTAAATTATTTAAAAATAAATATAAAATAAAAGATTATTTAAATTATTTAACATTTAAAATATATAAAATAAATAATTAAATTAAATATAATTAAAAATTAATACATTATTATGTGTAATAAAATCAAAATAAAAATTTACAAATATTATTTATAAAATTATTATTTATAAATGTTATTAATTTTATTTATTTTTTCAATCCTATTTCAAATTTGAAGTAAATATAAAAAAAATTAAACCAAATTTTTTTATCTCTATAAGTAATTCTCATAAATAAAAAAATATTTTTTTTTTGGAAAATTTTATATTTAACATATTAAGTAATCTTTTTATTATTCTTTTAAATTTATTAATATTTATTTTTATTATATCTCATATTACACATTGTATTTTTTTATTATCATTCTTTATACATATATTTATCAAGGTCACACTACTATTATTATATTGTCTTTGTTCTCTTTTCTTTTCTCGTTTTTTTCTTCTCCTTCCATCTTATCATTAATTATTACTCTATATTATTATTGCAACTCTTAATCTTATCTACTACTTTTTGATGCATAACTATCCATTATATTAATTTTTATGAGTAATAAAATTTTTTTAAAAAAAATATTTCTATTTGTATCTTTTAAATATGTACAAGTATAATAATAGTTATATATTTTTTTCACATATACTTCTTAGGTCATCTTTTATTCTTTTCAAAAGAAATTTAAGAAATAATGCATTTAAAATTTGTTTAAATTATAAAAATTTGGTCTCAGTAATTCTCATAAATAATATCAAAATATATATTATATCTTCTAAAAAAGTATCGTTATATAAATATTACTATTTTAGTTATTATTAACATATATTACAGGTCTATAAAAAAATTGACATTGTTGAGTAACTCTTTTTCTTTTATTGATATTTGTAATAATTTCTAATTATTTTTTGGATATATGAAAATTTTTTTTGGTGTCTAAACATGAAAATAAACAAAACAAACACTATCCTATATTCGAGCGGATGAGCGGATGATTTGCTGGAGAACAACATAAGACTCAAACCAAATAACATGATTAGAGTTACTCTTAGCACCATATCTAGCCATCCAATCCGCAGCTCTATTTGCCTCTCGGGACACCCACTCAACGTGAACAAGCCAAGAACAAAATAAAAACTCTTGAATCTTGTGAACCAAATCTATTATTTCAGATGAATACCCACTTACTATGTAAATAACTAATTAGAATCTTTTATTTTAATTAATGATATATGTAAAATGATGTTGCTTTATCAGTATTTAATAATATATATAATCACACATTATTATTATTATTATTATTATTATTATTATTATTATTATTATTATTATTATTATTATTATTATTATTATTTTCCAACGTAATCACTTCACTTTACAGTTTACGTATATAAATAATAATTAATAATAGTGAGTTAAATATAAGAGATATTTCCCTTTAAACTTTACAATTCCAATTTTGAGGATGATGGTGGTGGTGAGGGGCGGAGATAGCAAATCAATTGGGCAGGGTTAACGACGCCGGAAAAGTGGGCCCTACCGATCTTCAATAATTGGGCCAGCTTCACGTAATTGTAGCAGTTCTCATGGCGCTGTGGGTCCCACATTCTTCTCAAAAGTGTTCCTTTCATAAGGTACTTGTGGGCAAGGTACCCGGCTGTCAGCACTTCCTCCTCTTTCTTTTTCTTCTTTTCATCTAGCCTCGACGACTCTTTCTCATCCCTCTCCTTCTTCTTGACGCGTGTCGTTCCTTTTGGGCCTATGTGGGCTTCTTCTGCTGGACTTTTTGGGCCCTTGGAAATGAAAACCGTTGTTCGAAGGAGTCATGAGAGTGGGGTTACACTTAAGACAGTCATAATGCAACATAAATTTGTGAAGCTACACACTTTTAAGATCCAAAATAATTTGTGAAGCTACACACTCTTAAGACCCAAATAAAAGTATGCTTATAGAACATAATTTATATTTCCTAGTACTAGCATAGTAACATGACAGAACAACCATCCTATATAAAAATCACAACAAAAAATAGCAGCATAGCAGAAGAATCATCCTAATCAATCAATTAATCATTAAATTTAAGTACAATTAAATCACAAAACAAAAAACAACAACACATCACTATATATAAAAATCATAAAACACAAAACAACAACACAGCAAAACAGCCATAGCTAATCAATAATCAATTAATCATTCAATCTAAGCACAATTTTAAGTCATTAAGACAGTCACAATCTAAGCACAATTGAGGCACAATACAAAACAAAAACCAGTAGCACAATTTTAATGAAGATTAACAAGATTAACCAATGAACTAAATCAACTGAATCAACACAATTTTAACAAAGATTAACCAGCAAAATAAATCAACTAATCATTCAATGACTCAATCCAAAATAAGAAAATCGAGTATAATACAGCTAGATTCAAATTCCAATCTGAGTAGCATTAGCAGAATCCAAAAATAAACAATGTTTTGAGTAAAGAATGAAGAATAGAGAACAAAATTTAAGAAAATGAAGCCTTTGTCTTCGTTCTGAGTGGTCTAAGCCGAGGTACAGAAGCGCGACGGAGACCAGGTGACGAGCAGGACAAAGGACGATGTAGAAGAGAACGAAGACTGCGAGCAGTGAGTACTAACCTTCGAAGGACGACTGGACGACGTCGATAGTAGAAAACGAAGACTGAGAGCCAACAAGGGTTCTTCTTTGCAGGACACCGACGAAACGAAGATAGGAGCCCCTGATTGTGACGGACGGCGTAGGTGGCTCACTCCTTGCGGTGGTGAGGCTAGGGTTTTTGTTTCTTTGGAGAGGAGGAAGCAGATCGAAGAATTGGAGAAAGGGTTGGTTGTGGCTTCACGCGTGCTTCTTTTTGGTTTTGTTTAGCGCAAAACGGCATCGTTTCATGAGAATCGGCTGGGTCCCAATCCGGTCCAACCAATCGATTCTCAGCCAGTTTAGCGGTTTAAATCTAATTTTTAAATTAATGATTTTGTATGGCAAACCGAACCGTTTTAGCTAATGGTTCACAGTTGAACTGGTCAGACCGACCAGTTTGGTCCAGTTTTCAAAACATTCGTAATTTTTATTTATACTGTTATTTAATATAAATATGCTAGCCTTACTAAAAGCCTACTAGCATTCTCTCTCAATGAGCTTTGACTCTCTCCCTCTGACCTTGATAAACGTTCGCCGGAAAGAGGAAGATTTGGTCTTAAGGAGTACAAAAAATTAAATATGAATGAAGGTAACATAGAAGAACAGGTAACGGATGACATGGAAAAAGGAGGAAGTGCCTTGATGCGTGAGCATCATTTCTATCTTTTCCTAGTGAATTTGCATTTGAATTGTCAAGTTTAATCAAGATTTAAATATTTTTTTAGCCACTATGAATGATACTTTGAGTTGTTTGCAATTATGTTTATTTCAGGTAGCATTCGGATGGATTTGACAAGTTTGTGTACAAAAAAGGAAGAAAGTGAATGATGTTGTCAATCCTGACCTCCTTGCACTCTAACAGAAATAACTTGAGCTACAGAAGTCCAATTGACGCGGTTTTAGTTGCATTGGAAAGCTAACTTCCAGAGCTTTCCAATGATATATAATAGTATACACTTCTTCTCTAACCTGTACGGTCATATTGGCACCTAACTTGGAAAATCCCAAGTTAGGCGCCGGAAGAAGAACTTGCGCTCCAAAGCATGCTGCCAAGGCCATGCCTAACTTCAATTTCTTGAAGTTAGGCACCAATTCAAAGGGAAATACTGGTCCCGCATCCATTAACTAAGAAGCATTTGAAGATTATATTTTTATTTTGATTAAAATTTTTATTTTAATTACAAATAGGAAAAGATATTATTTAGTTTTAGAAAATATATTCTACATTAATTAGAATTAGATATAAAAGAAAAATATTTAGCTCTTCGGGCTCTTCTCTTTTACGCACCTCATTCCACACTTTATAGTTTTTCTGAATCTTAGTTTTCTCTTTGAGCCATGAGCAACGAAACCTCCACTGTTAAGGTTAGGAGCTCTGTTTATTTCTATGGATTGAAATTATTTCTTTTCTATTTTAATTAATGTATTGATTTAGTTTTAAGGATTACTTTCGTACTTAATTTTATGAATCTGGGTAGAATGGAAGTATGACCCTTATTCTAGATGCGTTTCTCACCTAAACACAGCTTAAAAATAAATTCCTCCTAAATTGCTAATTACATGAACTAATTGGAATACATGACATATAATCTTGTTAGCTTTGGGTAATTAGGGTTTTTGTGGCTAATAAACTAGAATTGGACTTAAACCTCTAATTGACATTGAGTGACCAAGGAATTGGCGGTTAACTAGGTTAGAGGAGACTAAATTACTAAGGAATTAGGGTTTAGTCAAATATAGTTTGCCATGAATTGAATCTTCCATGATAAAAATAGTTGGTAAGAAATAGAAATCCAGAAGATAAACAACTCCGAAACCTTAACTGTTTTCTCCTATATTCTTCATATCAATTTTAGTGTTTGTCTTTAATTCTCTGAATTTATTGTTTAATGCCATTGAACTCTCAACATCATTTTCTGTTTGTCTGACTAAATAAATCACTCAACCATTGTTGCTTAATCCATCAATCCTTGTGTCCCGTAGGATCGACCCTCACTCACCTGAGGTATTACTTGGTACAACCCGGTGCACTTGTCGGTTAGTTTGTGGATTTTAAATTCCACACCACGCCTCAGAATAGAAAAAGGAGACTGAAGATAAAAATTAAACCGAGAACAAAGGTGATTCAGAGAAATTCATGAAGCCCAAGATATCCTACCATGACATGGTAGTGGAGAATGGCTTCGGAAAACTAAATCCACAAGAGATTGTAGAAATGGTTTCAGAAGATTATAACTCAGAAGACTTAGTCATGGAATCTTCTATAGACGATGAAGCTCCCTTCGATCCTAAGCCCAACATTGATGTCTCTCTGGAAGAGTATAACGAGTGGTGTAGACCTTGAAAACTATCGTTGATTGTTAAGCCGCTTGGAAAAACCGTTAACCTTCAAGCTCTTGATAGATGGGTACAGAGAAGATGGATGAAAAAAGGAGCGATACGAGTCATGGATCTAGCTGGTAACTTTTCTTGGTTAGGTTCACGGATCAAGACGACTATGCACATGCACTCTTTGAAGGTCCTTGGACGATAGCTGATCATTATCTCTTGGTGCAAAGGTGGAGACCACTCTTCTTACCACAGGAGACAGATATTCAGAAAGTAGCAGTAAGGGTTAGGATCCCCACCTTCCTGCGGAATTATACAATTAATTCTTTCTAGAGAAAGTTGGGAAAGCTCTCAGAACAATGCTCAAAGTGGATGAACTCACCTCCATACACTTTCAAAGGAAATTTGCAAGGATATGCGTGGAAATTGATTTGCGAAAGAAGATGGTTCTGACTATCACAGCCTTTGGGAAAGAGTTCAACATTGTCTATGAAGGATTACACCAAATATGTTTCAACTGCAGTAAGTATGGGCACAGAATAGAGTATTGTAACGAGGAGGATCGAAACAGCCACTGAAGCTGCTGCCGGGATGACGGAGGGCACTCGGTCTGGCCATCGAGAATCTCTTAACGGTCAAGAGACAAATCAGGACACACAGAATCAACAATCGAATCTAGAAAGGAAAGAAAATCTCGCAGCAATTATTACGAATGACCCACCAATCACACCTGAGGCTAGGCACCAAAACAAGCAAGTTTCCCAAAATATGGCCACCAATCAGAAAAGCATTAATGAGGAGAAAAATGGTAACTCCTTTGGGCCATGGATGATTGTGAAAAGATATCAAAGAAGGAATAAAACTAAAGCTGATTCTTCGAAGAAAAAAAGAAAGGAAGGTTTCCAAAATTCAAGGTTTCACATCCTTGCAGAGGCAAATCAAGAAGATAATCATTCCAATGAAGAGCTACCCTCAAATGGGACCCAAGCTATTAATTCAGGAGATGACAAGGACGCATGTCCAGCAGAACCTAGCAAAAAAAATAACAGCAAATCAGAATCTCAGAAACAGAAATACTCACCATATACAAAAAAATCAACAGAAAAAAAAAATTCCATTCCTATCATTAAAGGAAAATATACAGCAATAAGTAAGAAAATAACACCCGCCGCTAAGCAAATCAAGCAGTTTAGGAAAAAGACCAAGATCATCCAAAGCATCCCCAGAAATCAGGATAAAGAGAAAATTATAGAAGCACACCAAAGCAGTCATGAAGCTTCCCAAAAGAATTAGAAAGGCAAGGATAAAATTCATGATGAATATTGGAGACAATTTTCTTACCTAAACAAGGAGATTGCTAAAGCTGAGTATGTGCAACCAACTCTCCTAGGGGGCTCTTTAGATCATACAACTAAAGTGCTCATCACTAGTATCATGGGAAGTGGGTATAATAATGAGGTCAGTAAGGAAGAAGGGAACAAATCTCCAACCCAAGCGAGTCCAGCTCCAAAAGGAAGGAAAAAAACATAAAAGAACTTGATCTCCAAAAGGGAGAAGTCGCTTATCAAAATGTAGAGATGGACGTTCAAGGCATCAACAGCAAGCCAATGAGGCTCAGTGAATCCTTTTCTTTAAGGGAGTTTTTTGAAATTGTTTTCATCATAGTTTTTCTCATGAATATTTTAATTTGGAACTGTAGAAGTGTGTCTGCTAAAGGATTCCCCATTATTATTAAAGATTTAACCTATCGGTATAATCTGAATTTGTGTGTCCTTCTTGAAACTCATGTTTTAGGATCTAAAGTTGAGGTGATTATCCACAAGCTAGGTTTTGAATCTTGGTGTAGAAGCGAAGCTGAAGGTTTTGCAGGGAGCATTTGGTGCCTTTGGAATAATAAAGAGTGGAATATCAAACCTGTAGAAGTCCATAAGCAATTTATCCATCTGAATATCAAAGATAACAAAAATCAAAACTAGTACTGCACTTGTGTCTACGGCAGCCCACAACCTGGGACCCAGAGTAGCCTTTGGGAGGAGTTAGAAAATTTTGAAATGACTATCTAAGAATCTTGGTGCGTTGGCGGGGATTTTAATTCTATCATTTTCCTTGAAGAAACAGGGGGCAGTTTCAATCTTTCTCAAGACTCAAGAAGATTCCAAGAGTGTATTCAGAATTGTGGCCTAAAGGACTTAGGTTTTCCAGGGACCCCCCTTCACCTGGAAGAGGAATAGAGTCAAACGAAGACTGGATCGGTTTCTTTGCAACTTGGGTTTCAATGATCTCTTCCCATCAGCCGGTGTTAAACATTCCTTAAGTTGAAGTTTGGCCATATTCCCATCCTTTTAGACTTCAATAACTTAGAGACGAGAAGAAAAGATAAACCTTTCAGGCTTCTTGCAGCTTGGTTCCTTCATGAAGCCTACCAAAGATTAGTCAAAAACAGTTGGATCAAGTAGGGAGATCTTGTCTCTAATATTAATAATTTTACGGATAAAGCTAAGATTTGGAAGAAAGAGGTTTTTGGTCACATATTTTGAAAGAAGTAAAGAATCCTCCTCAGACTTGATGGAATTAACCAAAGTCTCTCTTTTAACAATAACCTATTTCTAGAGAAACTCCATAACAACCATTGGAGGGAATACGAAAAGATTGTTGTTCAAGAAGAGAGCTATTGGATGCAGATGTCTAGGTGTAATATCATCAATTTTGAGGACAAGAACTCTAAATACTTTCATTAAAAAGCAAATGGGAGAAGAAGAAGGAACTATGTCACGTTGCTCAAGAACAATGAAGGATAATGGATTGACGATGTGGATGAACTCAAACACCTGGGTGTATCCTTTTTTAAATCTTTATATGCTACTGATAATTACTCTTTGGTGTTTCCTAACTTTTCTATTGCAGGTAAATTTCCTAGAGTGGCAGAAGATGACCTTGTCCACCTAAACAAGAACATCACCTTCGAGGAAGTCAAGCACGCAGTTTTCAATATGGGTAGCTGGAAGGCTCCCGGGAGTGATGGACTCCCAGCAAAGTTCTTTCAACATTCTTGGGATACTGTAGCAGATTTCCTAGTAAGTTGGGTTCAAATGATTTTTAGAAACCCAGAAAATATTGCTAGAGTGAACCAGACTCTTATCTCTATTATTCCTAAAGTCCCTTCCCCGGAGAACTTTGCCCAGTTTAGACCGATCAGCCTATGTAACATTTGCTATAAGATCGTTACCAAGGTGATAGCTAAAAGGATTAAGCCGACCCTAGGGGCTATCGTGTCTAATACTCAAGCAAGCTTCATCCAAGGAAGGGTTAGTGCAGACAATATCTTATTCATCATTGGCACTCTTAAAGACATTGTCATCCCGGATAATATACTAAACGTTATTTATCATTGAATTTCCTCTCCAACTATGAACTTGCTTTGGAATGGGTCTCATTCAGAAACTTTCATCCCGACCAAAGGCATAAGACAGGGAGATCCCTTATCCACTTACCTTTTTGTCCTCTGTATTAAAAGGCTTTCCCATTTAATTAACTCCTTGGTCGAAAAAAAAAGTTGAAAACCTATTACTTTATCTAGAAATGGGTCTCAATTATCTCATCTCTGTTTTTTATATGATCTCGTTCTCTTTGCTCATGTAAATAAAGCTCAAGTCCAAATCATTAAGGAGGCTTTGAGTATTTTCTGTAAAGTTTCCGGTCAGAAAGTCAGTCTCAGCAAGTCTTATGTGTTTTTTTCTAAGAATGCCAACCACAATATTAGAGCAGAGCTCATAAGAGACCTTGGCATTCCCCTAACCAATAACCTAGGAAAGTATCTCGGAGTACCCCTTATTCATGAAAAGTGCAGAAAGCAACACTTTCAGCCGATCATTGACAAGATGCACGCCAAGCTGTCCAGTTTGAATATGAAGACCCTCTCGTTAGCAGGAAGGAGCACTCTTGTTCAATCCATCCTCTCAACGATACCAAGTTATACTATGCAAACTATGAAGATGACTAAAGAAGTTTGTAATCAAATTGATAAGATTTGCAGAAATTTTTTTTGGGGTCAGACACAGGAGATAAAAAGATCCATCTCATCAATTGGGATTCTATTTGCAAGCCTAAAGAGTTGGGAGGCCTAGGTTTGCGTAAGGCTCAAGAAACAAACAACCTTTATCTCATGAAATTGGCGTGGAGTTCAGTCCATAATGACCAAGTACTTTGGGTAAAGGTTATGAAGGCTAAGTATGGCTGTGGTGATAGCCCTATCCTCAAGGTGGCTAAGAGATTAAACTGCTCGAACGTGTGGAGAGGGATTGTTAAAGTCTGGGACGACTTTCAACGCAATCTTGTTTAGCGAATTGGCGACAGTAAGAGCATCAAGATCTAGAAAAGTCACTGGATCCCTGGTATTGAAAATCTTAGTGAGTTATCGCTCAGTCAAATTAGCGATGATAGGGATAACGAAACTCTGGAGGCCTATGCTACGGATGATGGCTACTGGAATTTGGAAAAATTATCTCAAGCCCTCCCAAATGAGGCTGTTGACATGATACGTACTTTAAAAGCTCCAAACCACTCCCTAGGTCGAGACTTTATCAATTGGCGCTCGGAACCACATGGAAGCTTTTCTATTAATTGATCTTATAAGGCTTATTATGTGGAAGTCATAAATCCTGATAAGATTTATAGATTATGTTGGAAAGCCAGAGTGCCTCAGAGACTAAAGACTTTTTCTTGGTTATTAAATCACAACGTTCTATTAACTAATGCCAAGAGAAGGAACCGAGGACTTATTGATAATGGGTGCTGCCCCAGATGCCCAGATCAAGATGAGAGTTTGCTCTATGTTATGAGGGACTGTCCTTTTTTCCGAAGTATTTGGATTAGCAACTCAAACAGAGATCCACACGACCCGTTTTTTAGCCAGTCTCTTCAAGAATGGCTTACGGACAATCTGAATAAGGCCTCTCGCACTGACAGTGAGACTTCATGGCCTACCTTCTTCCTCATCACATGTAATGTCATCTGGAGAAAGAGAAACGATTTAATTTTTCAACAGGAAAACATCCCATTCCAGTAGCAAGTCATTCCTGAAATCAAAGGAGTAGCTAGGAATTATGATGAAGTTCTAGAACTTACTGAGATAAGTAGAATGACTCTGAGAACAATGGCGTCGATTTTGGTTGGGTGGAAACCTCCGAAAAATTATTGGAATAAAATTAATATTGATGGATCAGTCCTCCAAACTTCTTGTTCAGGGGCTTGCGGTGGAATTATCAGGGATTCTAATGGTCTGGTGTTAACTGGTTTCATGATGAACATTGATAAGGTAACCATTATGAAAGCAGAATTGTGGGAATTTATTTGGGCCTTAAGATTGCAATTGATATGGAATTAACAAGATTAAGATAGAATCTGACTTTACCTGCGCGGTTAGGTTGATTCAGAGTAGCTCAACCTCCCTTCATAGAAGCACGACCCTTATTCGTGCCAACAAAGAGCTTCAAGCCAAGTCAGGAGAGTTTAAAATTGATCATATTCTGAGAGAGGCTAATTTTAGTGTAGATGAGCTTGTTAAACACGTCTATAACCTACCAGTGGGTCTTCATCAATTCGTTGCTCCATCCCTTTTATTGCTCATATGCTGGATGCAGATAGAAAGGATATTGAATTTGCTAGAGTAATGAATTTTTAGTTTTTTTTTGTTCTTCTTGAGCCTTATGCCCCTTTCCCCATCAAAAAATATAAATATGTTAGATATACATTAAAATTAATTATCAAAATTCATTACGAATATAAAATATTTATTTAAATATAAAATATATATTAAAAATAAATAAAATAAAATATATATTTATACACAAATACATAATAATTAATTTTAACGTATAAATAATATTTTTTATTTAATGTTGTATTATCAAAGAATAAATTCCCAGTCTTATCTACATTTAATATGGTATACATGGCTAAGTTCATATCTTATTGTTACTAATAAACCGTAAAAGAAAAAAAATGTTATATATATATATATTCGTTCTATGCAAATGTATACTTTGATAGTTAATATTATGGTTGAAAAAATAATACTCCCTCAATTTTTCATTTATGTCTTTTTTCCCTTGTTCTATAATATTTATTGATCTTAATTTTATTTTAAAATTATTACTAAATTATAATTAAGTTGTTATTAATCTATAAAGTGATAAATATTATTTTACCAATTTTTTTTAGTTCAGAGTTGTTCATTCGTTAGTAATATTATATATCCAGATTTTAAAATTTAAACAAATATAAAAATAATATATTTTCATGGACAAATCCTAGAAATAAGTTATAATTTTTTTAAAACAAACGCTGCTAACCGGCGATTACCAATTGCACAGAGGTCCTTTGAATATTTAATGGCAGTGCAAGTCTATGTAATAAGATCTATTAATTGCTGTCATTACTAGGAAGGACCATTAACTATTATAAGGGAGTAGAGACTAGAGTTAGTTAAGTCAGTTTGTATAGTTCAGCACCTAACAGTTTTTAGTTTAGTTAGTTTTAGTTAGTAAATTTGGTTATGAATAGTTAGTTAGAGCTTGTCTTTCTTAGTAATTCTTGGTGTGTAATCAAAGTTCAAAACATGTCTATATATAGTGATCGTACCTGACATTTAAGGATAAATCGTAATCAATTCTATACTTTGTATTTTCAATTTCATCATAGTTAAGAAATAAAAAAAATTGATATTATTTGTTAGTCATCTTGCATTATTATGTAATATATGATATAGGATATATATAACACTTGTGGCCAAGTTTATGCCTATGAGGCCTTACTACAAAATTCTTACTAATTGGTGGAAGTTTTATAGTAAAAGTTTTTGAAAATTTTTTTAATATCATCTATTTGTAGTAATTTTTAAAATTTTTTAAATAAATTTGCATATAATTAAAACAGCCATCCACCCAAATACTTAGTTCATATCAAAGATGCAAAATAAGGCAACTTTAAGTGAGAGAGAGAGTAAACAAGACCAACTGATCGAAATCCTAAATTGTAGCCATTATCATTATCGCCGTCGCCGCTACCGTCACTGTCACTACCACCACATACAGCAATTCATCTCCTTGTCACTAGTGCCAATGCTACCACGTACTTCGACAATTTCCTTTCCAGTTGCCTCTTCTGTCGGTGCGTCTCTTGAGATCGCGACACGATACTTTTTGAGAATCTCTTTCTGCGTTTTTTTGTGCATTTCTATGGAAGCTTTTTTCTTTTTTCGTTAATTTTGTGATTTCCTCCACATTAATTTAGTTTGATTGATTACTTCTCTGATTTCGGATTTGGCTTGTTACTTTTGTGATTATTCAATAATTTGATGGCGATACAATTAATATTGTTATTTTTGCTTACTGATTTTGTGACGAAATTTTTGTTTTAATGCAATGAAGGAATTTAGTTAAAACACTATTAAAATTTTGAGAAAATAAAGCTAACGTGTGATAACATGTTCAAGTGGAGAAAGGAATCGATTCGGACACTATTGTAGAAGTATTACTTTTAATTTGTTAGATATGTCATATTATCATGAATAATTGTTAGTTTGAATTAGGGTGCGTTGTTGTGGCAAGCAAATCTGGCAAGAAATATACTTTATATTTTTAATTTCATCATAGTTAAGAAATCAACACTACTACTCTTAGCCTTTTATCCTACATTTCATTACAGCTTCTTCCTTGAGTTGTAATGCCATTTTTCTAATTTTTTTTATTTTTTATTAACAATAATAGATAATTATTTTAAAATGATTAAGAATCACTTTTTTAAAATATATTTAAGAATGAATAAAAATAAATTTTATATCCGACTTTTAGACAACGGTCTGTGATGCAACAAGTCAGTGCATAGTTGTAAGAACCGGACCGGTGATCAAACCGATCAGGTTACTGGTTCACTGGTTTATTGGTTCAACCGATAAACCGCTAGTTGAACCGATAAAACCGGTTTCACATGAATAAAAAATATAAAATAGTCAAAAACTTAAAATTAAAATTTGAAATACATATTTTTACTAACATTTTAAGAACAGTTAAGTCAAATTCTATAAATAACTAATACAAATATAAACATATAATTAGTTCATACTACTATATAGTATCTTAATTAGATACAATAAGAATAACAATCTATGAATTATATCCAAAAAATAATTTCAAGGTCTAAATATTTTTATATAATTAAATAATTATATAATTTTTTTTTTCAGAATAAGTAATTTTTATTTTATTTTTTTATTCATTATCATTTTTATTTTAAAATTAATTAATTTATACTTCAATTATAAAATGAGTTAAGTATTTCCATGTTTATATATATATATATATATATATATATATATATGTATTAGTTAGAAAGAATTGATATATATATTTTAAAAAGCATTTAAAACGCCAAAGAAATGGGTTAGTCTAGTGGTTGTTAACTTGGTCTTCATTCCAGAAGAGCCAAGTTCGACCCTCATTGCTTGCAATGCCTTTTTTCTGATTTCACAACCCGCATGCTGACGTCAGCATGACGTCATCGGCACGCAGGTTGACCATTGACCACTTGTTGACCGGACCGGTTCGATTCGGTTTTGATCGGTTTGTACCGGTTTTGACCGGTTCATTTCCTTAAGCGATCAGAATACTAAACCGGACCGGTATAAGGTCCGGTTCACCGATTTTCCGATCGAACCGGTCGGTCCGGTCCGGTTTTTACAACTATGAGTCAGTGCACAACAGAATTTTTATCCTCTCTAGTGCATCTTTTAAAATATTTGAGTCTGGTTTACTATGGAGAATACTTCTCCAGACTACAATTCAAATGTCAAGAACAATTAATTTTTATAGTAGGTTTTTTCCAGCCTTATCCTTGAATAGAGGGAGAAACGCGCGTGATTGATGACGGTAGTTACTCTCGACCATCATCCGTTGCTATTCAATGCTCAGTAGTCAGTACCAATGTACCATCCTCAATAGCACTACAATTTACAAACATCTTTCTTTTATTATTATTTTTTTTTCGTGTGTCTGGAAAGAACAAGAAAAATATACTAAGGAGAACGAGGCATCACCTTAATCAGTATAAGGCTGATTGTTTTTGACGTCCCCTTTAGGCATGAGGTCAGTTGCATTATTTGCAACAATAGAATAATCGGAATGATCTGCAAAAAAGAAATAAAATTACGGTAATTAGTAAATCTTACCACATTGATAAAAAAAAAGTTATGAATTTGGGATCTTAAATATGAATTTAATTTCTTGATATCTGGAGGGGGTTGTTTTAAACCCCTTCATTTTTGGATTTTTTTTAGTAAATAAAATAATTATTTGTAGCGTATTTAATAATTTATATTATATTATTTATTTCGTTTACAGGATAAATGAAATAATTATTAATGTATCTTTTTTGAGTATTAATTTAAATGAGTTAATTTTTAAAAAAATTGATATTATTTTAATCGTAATTTTTTTTTATAATAATACACTTATTTCGATTACATTGTAAACGAGATAGGTGTATTTTTTTAAATTGGAAAAAGCTCTACATCCATGTAAAAATTACATGGATGGTATCCAAGTACCTTCCACTCCACGCGTTTTCTCCCACCCACACACTCATTTGTTTTACACGCGCCTCATATAACGTATATAACGTAATCCTTCTTTTGCGTGATCAACCTTTCTCAACGTAAACCTTTCTCAACGTAAACTTTTCCATATAACGTAATCCAAGTACCTTCTTCTTCTTCTTCTTCTTCTTCTTCTTCTTCTTCTTCTTCTTCTTCTTCTTCTTCTTCTTCTTCTTCTTCTTCTTCCTGCTCTCCTTCTTCTTCAACCTAATTAAATTCGTTGTTCTCCTCTATTCGCGTTTTTCTTCTCTGCATTATGGATCTGGATTGACTTCAACGTAATTAGCTTCGTCGTTCATCTTCTTCTTCGTTTTCTTCTTCGATCTGCACTTATGAATTGAAACAATGAATGAATCAACTTCAAATCAGTTGAATGAGTTCGATTTGGATAATTCTTCCAAAACGTATCAATTTGATGAGGTTTGGATTATTGAATTTTGAATATAATTCAATGGAATGAAATTGCTAATTTTATTTGAAGTGAATTGAATGGACTGAGGTGATCTATATCTGAATTGAATTGAATTGAATTGATAATATGTAACTGTGAGTAACTGTGAGTGTGAGTAACTATGAGTAACTTTTTGGTTCGGTAAGTACTAAAGAGTTGATTCACCATGTTCATGTGTTCGGTTCGGTATGCAGAAAGGAGTAAAAAAAATTAGACGAATATATTCTGTTTTGTTCCCTAAGCACTATATAATTCTTTCACCATAATTAAAATTTTGGTTCACCATAATTACGATTTCGATTCACCGTGCAGACCAGCTGTGTTGTGGATGAAAAATTTGTCCCAAAGGTGGGAATGATTTTCAAGACACTAGAAGAAGTTGGAAAGTTCTACAAATATTATTCCAAACTTGCCAGTTTTTCTACGAAAATAAGGAACACGACTCGGGACGGAGACAAGATTAAGAATTAACTAATTGTATGCATCAGAGAGGGGAGGTGGAAATCAAAGATATC
This sequence comes from Arachis ipaensis, assembly GCF_059453495.1. NCBI lineage: Eukaryota > Viridiplantae > Streptophyta > Magnoliopsida > Fabales > Fabaceae > Arachis > Arachis ipaensis. Next base: position 24,783,985 of record NC_142441.1, on the reverse strand, counting down.
TCCAACTTTGAAGACAAACCCTTCAGCTGGGTTAAATTGTCCGGCCAGAATTTACGTACACATAATGAAGGATGTTGGTCTTTGGACAATTTTCAAAGTTGTTTTAAATCACTCACATCCTTGTTGTTCAGACCAAGCTGAGATGCTCAAACAACACAGGGAGCTTAGCATGTTTGTGCGTCACACCATCGAAACCCACGAGGAAGCTAAGCCGGAATAAGACCGAGCAAAACTTACCAATCATTTGTGGCAGCAGCTGGCAGCCACCGTGAACTAGATTTTATTGAAAAAGATGTGAGGAATTACATCATAAGGGAAGTACGGAATATTTTCGAAGAAGACGATGCCAAAGAATTTGGGAAGTACCTAGTGAGAATGAAAGAGAAAAACCAAAATTTTTTCTTTGAGCTCAACCTTGAAGGCGATCACTGCATTAAACATGCATTCTAGGCTGATGTAAGAAGCAGGGCTGCATTTGATTATTTCGGAGACGTGGTTTCATTTGACACCACCTATAACACAAACAGGTATTCGGTTCATTCATATATATTTTTTATGTTCAGTGCGTATATATATTTCGGTTCACCATCGTCTGCTTGTTTTTTATGCAGGTACAATTTGGTTTTAGGTTCTTTTGTGGGCGTGAATCACCACGGCTAGTCGACACTTCTTGGATGGACGCTGATGAAAAATGAGGACATCTAATCATTCAAATGGCTATTTGAGTGTTGGCTATGTTGCATGGGAGGGAAGGCACCAAAAGGTATTCTTACCAATCAATGCGCATCGATTCAAAGAGCAATTGAGTTGTGCATGCCAACAACAATTCACCGCTGGTGCATCTGGCACATTATGAAGAAGATACCAAGAAAATTAAATGGCTACAAGGGACACAACGAAATTGAATAAGAGATGAGCCATGTTGTTTGGAACTCGTACACAAAAGAAGCATTTGACAGAAACTGGATCGATTTCCTCAGAAAGTACGGCCTCGGAGGCAACAAGTGGCTTTCAGGTAATTGAGATTTCAATTTGAATTATTTTCATGCTCATATCTTTTTTTCCCAAAGCATGCACTGTTTTCGGTTCACCACACCTTATGGGTTCGGTTTGGTTTACAGAGCTGTACGAGGATCGGCATATATGAATTCCAGTTTACTTGGATCACCACTTCTAGGCCGGGATGAAAAGCACACAAAGAAGCGAGAGCATGCATTCATTTTTCAACAAGTTCATCACACGGAATAGCTCTTTGAGACAATTCGTGAAGCAATACGACAATTGCCTAGCAAGTAGAGAGCAAGCAGAGAGAGAATTCGATGCTACAGATTTTCATGCCGTGATACCGTGCGTAACAAAATCAGCAATAGAGGCACAGTTTCAGCATGTATATACCCATGAGAAGTTCAGGGAAGTTCAAGCTCAATTCAGAGGCAAAGTGAACTGTATCACAAGATCAATGCATTTCACCCTAGGTTTCACAACATATGAAGTCATAGAGCAGGTTTTCAACTCCACATTTAACAAGTTTGTCGTCACATACGACGCAGTATCACGAGATGTAAAGTGCCATTGCTTGCTGTTTGAGTCTAGGGACATATTGTGCCGCCATTCCCCAAGTGTCCTAAGCTTTGAGTGAGTAGATAACGTGGCACCGAAATACATATTGGAATGCTGGAGTAAGAACATAAAGAGGAGGCATACACACATCAATAGCAGCCAAGATGAACCTCTACTGGAGCCAAGAAGTAAGAGATTTGACGAATTGGTATTTTGGTCGCACAATATATGTGAATTTGCATCAGAGTCTGAAGAGTTGACCATAATTTTGCACCAAGCATTTGACAAGGTCATGGCAGAGATGGAAGAATATCAAGAGAGAAGCAAAGGAAAAAGTTTGTTAACCCACGAAGAAGCGACATTAAGCAATGTGAATGACCTTCAAAGCCCACCACGTGTCAAAACAAGAGGTCAGCCCAAGAACAGACTTGGATCAAACCTGAAAAAAAGATCTCAAATTCCATAAACAAAAAGAAAAAGACAGCTCCAAGCGAGGTAAAATTGACTTGCTTTTGATTAGTTAAAAATTCAATTGTTTATTTTGCTAATATACAATTAATTATGTCTTTTGTAGTTGAACCTTTTAGACTCTGGATCATCAATTCAGTCAAGCTCCACTCTTTACAATGCACCAGATATTAATTATCCAAGAGAGGATTGTACAAGTTTTAGTTTTTATTAATGTAAATTTTTGTTCACCCATGAGCAAATTTCGGTTCGCCCAGTGTATTAATTTCGGTTCACTGTGTTCAGGGTTCATGGTTCAGGGTTCAGGGTTCAGGGTTAGGGGTTTAGGGTTTAGGGGTTCAGGGTTCAGGGTTTAGGGTTTCAGGGTTTAGGGTTTTAGGGGTTTAGGGTTCAAGGTTTAGGGTTTAAGGTTTTGGGGGTTTAGGACTTTAGGGTTTAGGGTTTAGGGTTTTAGGGTTTAGTGTTTTAGGGGTTTAGGGTTTATGGGTTCAGGGTTCATTGTTCAACATTCTGGTTTTAGTATTTAGGGTTTAGGATTTAGTGGTTGAGGGTTCAGAGTTTAGAGTTTAGGATTTAGGGTTCAGGGTTTAGGGGTTCAGTGTGTTTCCAACTTTCGGTTTGCCCATTGTATTAATTTCGGTTAACTGTGTTCTTTTGGAGTTCGTAACGTATTGGTAAATATAGTGATTGCAATCACTGAGAATCTGGAATAAAACAGTAGCCAAACAATTCCAACCGAATTAACATCTCAGATGAGTATTCCATCTTGAATCAAATATAAATATTAACATTAACATTTAGATTAATATTGACATATATACATTTGAAGTAAGCATTTTTTGCTTTTTAAACAAGTTAAATAAAATATTGTTAATTACAATAGCCAATCATAGTATATGCTATTTACTATCTAAATCTCTAGATGTGAATTTACAATAAGGGCTAGAGAGGGCAGCAGATGGCTTCGGGAATCTTATTACTTCAGATTCCCAAATCACTTGATCTCTGATTTTGTTCATTTCATGCAACAGAATGTGTGGACCATATTGGTACCTGAAGCTATCAATCTCTCCCTACATTTCAATTGAAAGGAATTAGTTATATAAGAAATGAACCCAATTGAAATCAGAAAAGAAAGAAGTTTATAAATTTATAAAGTACTTACTTGTGTCCAAGCTCTATATTTATATCTCTTCGCGCTTTTGATCTTTTGTGGATCAATTGTTTCAAGCCATTTCATGACGTATATTCCACAATCATAGCTAAGCAAGAATTGAGTATAATACGATTAATAGTATACAAAATAAAACATATTAAAAATAGCACTATAGAAGAGAAAGATTCTTATTTTGTATGTTGACCATTCAATTGGATATACTCTGCTTCTACTCCCACTCCATCCTCCATTAAGGGTTCCACCCCAGTATAAACCCTCATCTGAGAAATTATTAATCCCTGAAAGGTATGCAAAAATTGAAAAAAATAAATCAACAACACTCAACCGAACTCATTTCATGTACTGAATAATTTGAATAATTTACAAGAAAATAACTTACAACAAATTTATTCAGTTTCTTCCTCGAATCAGGTATATCTTTTGGCAGCTTATTGATAGGGTCAATGACATAGAATTTCTTTTTGTTGACATCGACAATCCACAACCACCAATGGGCTCCATTGCAAATTGGCACAAATAGCTGAAGTTTGGGAAAATTATAGAATATTTCAGTCGAAACAATAGCAAACAAGAGAATTATCAAAAATTTTTTAGAAATTACAACTTACAAATGGATGCGATGCAAGTTTCTTTTTGTCAAGAAACTGGCGGTGGTGGGCATACTGCTCAATATCAAACCTGTAGGCCTTGTTTGTCCTCTTATTACTGTAGGACTCGCCATATGTTCCCAACATAAAATTCTGCAAAATGAATATCAATTAAATCACATTTCCACCGAACCCAACACAATTCATATACTGAATAAAATTGAAAAATATTCAATCATCAAGAGAAAAGTTTTCTTCATGTAAAAGAACTCAACAAAACACATAACAATCAGGTGAATCATTATTAACATTCCCACCGAACTGAAAAGTAATCAACAGTGAATAAGAAATTTAGCTTACCTCAATATCCAGTGGCACAATGTACATTTGTTCCTGATACCGCCGAACTTTTATTTGGTTGAGAATCATGCTTTGTATGCTAACCACCTACAGGATAAAAATTTATGAGATATATTATATAAGAGTGTTTAGAAAAATCATTAACGTTATTGCAACTGGCAAAGAATTTACCGAGGCATGCACGTGTTCTTTGGGCATTAGAGACATAAAATATTCTCTTAACCCCTCGTAAAGTGCCTCATGTTTCAAGACAAATATTGTATCATATTCATTGCTACCATCTCTTGTCTGTTTTACATGTGTCATCCAATGATAACACTTTTCAATCAACTCGTTCGTGATTTTTATCTTTTTCTCCAGGATTTTGTAAACTTCAGCAGCTGGTAAGGATGGCTCTGAAGTTGTGTTGCTTCAACAAACTTTAATGCTGCTGTCACTCCAGCATCTACCACCGCCTCTTCCAGGATTTCGAGCTGTGAAACACTCGTTTAAGAGGGCTGAGTTGGTTGAGATGCTGGTGGACTTATCCCAAGGTTAAATGAATGCCTTTCATCTTTCCTTTCCCTAGGTTGAGTAGCACTGCAAGATGATAGATATTTAACAAAGATATTAAACAAAAATGATATTAATCATTATAGTGAACCTAAATCCAAGCTTACAGTGAACCGAAATGATATTAAACAAAAATGATATTAAAGAAAAGCAAGTAACATACCTATCAAATGATGACAAGATTAGAGTTTCTTGTTCTGATTGCCGTGTCACCGGAGGTTCTTGGGATTGTTCTTCATCCGAAACTTCATAGACATTGTCATGTTTGAAAAACTCTTCAATAACAAAACTTGTAGGAGACCTTGTAACACCCTGCTTTATGGGTTCTGAAGGACAGCTATAAGAAACAGAAGAGAGTCTAAAGACAACAACACATTGAATTCATTTCTGGTTTCAACTGAACCATATTTAAACCATGTATAAGCAGTAAACATTATCGGTATTTATATAAGCAGTAAAACTTACACATCAACAGGTGCTTCTTATTCATATTACTGCGCTGTTGGTTCTTCGCAGGGCTGTTGTTACTGTTCCAGAGGTCTGCTGCATTAAACAGTAAACATTTCTATAATTATCCCAAACTATTATCATATTTAACAATGATATTTAACAGAAATGACATTAATCATTATAGTGAACTAAAATCCAAACTAATAGTGAACCTAAATCCAAACTTATAGTGAACCGAAATTATATTAAACAAAAGTGATATTAAAGAATTTTATGCTTACACATTAACAGGTGCTTCTTGTTCTGATTGCTGTGCCACCGGAGATTCTTGGGATTGTTGCTGTTGTTCTTTGGCAGGGCTATTGCATTAAATAGAAAACAGTTCAATAACAACCCAGAATTATTATCCTATACCATTAAAATTAATAAAAATAATTTTTATGTGAAACTTACTCTTTATTAGAAACTTTATAGACATAGTCATCTTTGAATAAGTCTTCAATTATAGAACTCGTAAGAGACACTGTAACACCCTGCTTTTTGGGTTCTGGAGGGCAGCTGTAATAAATAGAAGAGAGTCCAAAGACAAGAACACATTGAATTCATTTTTGGTTTCAACTGAACCATAATTAAACCATGTATAAGCAGTAAACATTGAACAAGATTCATGTGGTGAATAAATATTTATTAACTTACTCATTATTAGAAGTTTGTTGTGTTTCGTTTTGTGGAGGGACATATATGAAGTCATCTCTGATCAACTCTTCCTGAATAGAACTTGGAAGAGACAATGCAAGAGGAGGTCTAAGGAATGTAAACAAGGATAAAGTTAATGTTAAATAATTAGAATTTGTTTTGAAAAATAGGAATTTTCACATTAAAAAACTCACACTTCCAAAGGTTGAGAACGAGTTTCTTGTTGAAACTCAATGATTTGTAGCTCAGAATCAGGTGTAGCTCTAGTGACATTTAAACACATTTTTCTTGTGATTAATTAAACAAAAATTATTAACTAAATCTAAAAGAGTAACATAAATATTTTTAACTTACACTGGTGGAGTTTTAAAAGTCTTTCTTGGGAAGATTTTTTTTTCTAAAATATTTGACCGGGCTTTCCGGGATATTTTTCTTAAAAAAATGATAACAAATTAAAATTAGAAACCAAGATTAAAAGCAGAGGTCTAAAAACACATTAAATTCATTTTTGGGCAACCACTGAAGCGAAAGTACAATATGCAGTGAACCAATTTACCTGGTATTGCTCACGGTATTTACAGAAGGTGTAGAGCTTCCTTGAGTCTGTAAGAGTTGCTCGCTATCCAGATTTACAATCAGCACTCTAAGCAAGATAAATAAATATTAGTAATTGAATCTAGAGGAATTAGAAAAGGTTGTAGGAAAAGTAAGCAAAGAAAGAAAAAGAACTCGGGAATAATAAGCTGAATCTTATGTCTGAGAGAATTCATTTTGTGCCTTTGGAGAGTCAAACTGATCCGGAGCAATGTTTGTTGACTGAGCTCCATCATTTCTTTTCTTTGATCTCTTTTCCCTTATCGTCTCCAATGCTCGTTTTCTTCTTTCTGCAGCATTCTCTTTTGCTTGTTCAGTTCTGAAAGTTCATAAAATAAGTATCAAGGAACCTAAAACGTAAGTATCAATAAAAGAAAATATGATTCGAGAAACTTACTCCTTGTCAGATTGGGCATGTGTTTTTGCCACCCTTTGCGGTTGTTTTCTTTTTATTATGGGTGTTTTATCGATTTCATTTTCTCTGAAATACAGACAAACACATCGAATTCATACTGGAGACAAGACAGTAATAATGAAGTCAACCAAACTGACAGACACCACCAAACCCAACTAAATTAAAGTGCTAAAACAAAAATTAGAAGCTCACCGAACCGAAATTAATTCATTTGCTGAACAAAAGGTCATACATATGCAATCAACAAAACAACTCACAGAAATTACGCAATACTTATTGGCTTTCAGATTCGCTTGTGCTTTGTGAATCTATCGGCACAGGCTTTGTTTTTTGGTTTGTTTTTTAACCACCTTCGGTGGTTGTTTTCTTTTCTTTGTTCCAGTTTTTTTTTTTATTTCTTCTTCTCTGCAATACACAAGAACAAGCGCATAAGAATAAATTTAACTAAATACAAGTTAAATGAAATCAATATGAAAACTAAACTTATTGGCTTTCGGATTCAGATTCGAAAAGTCTTTCCTCTTTCGAAGAAGAATACGTCTCGACAATTTTCTTTTTTATTTTCTTTCCTTTTTCTTTCTTGTCCAAGTTACTTGTTTTTGTTTTTTCTTTCTTTTTTTTCCTTTCTGTACAGAAGTTCCTAAAATAGAAACAAGGACTCAATTATTTAATCATCAAGAAAACACATTAACAATCCGGTGAAACAAATGAAGCAATCCCACCAAATCGAAAAATAGTCATATGGTGAATAGTACATGACAACTATTTAATCATCAAGAAAAATATTTCTTAATGGAGAAACATTCAAGTGAACAAACTAACATTTGCAAGTAGGACAAATAAATTAATTATAACCTAAAACAGAAGTTTATTTAGTTAGTAGAGTATTTTAAAAGCATTTGAAAGCAAATTTTTGGGGGAATTTTAGTAGAGTATTTACCAATGGTTCTGTTGCTTTGGATGAAATCCGTTCAAGCATCATTTGCCTTGTTTCAATAGGCCACTGATGAGCGGATAATTTATATGCTTTTTGGCATTGTTTTTAGTATATTTTTAATAGAATCTAGTTACTTTTAGGGATGTTTTTAATAGATTTTATGTTAAATTCACATATCTGGACTTTACTATGAGTTTGTGTGTTTTTCTGTAATTTCAGGTATTTTCTGGCTGAAATTGAGGGACTTGAGCAGAAATCAGATTCAGAGGTTGAAGAAGGACTGCTGATGCTGTTGGATTCTGACCTCCCTGCACTCAAAGTGGATTTTCTGGAGCTACAGAACTCGAAATGGCACGCTTCCAATTGCGTTGGAAAGTAGACTTTCAGGGCTTTCCAGCAATATATAATAGTCCATACTTTGGCCAAGAATAGACGACGTAAACTGGCGTTCAACACCAGCTTTCTGCCCAAATCTGGCGTCCAGCGCCAGAAAAGGAGCCAAAACCAGAGTTGAACGCCCAAACTGGCACAAAAGCTGGCGTTCAACTCCAGAAAGGACCTCTACACGTGCAACACTCAAGCTCAGCCCAAGCACACACCAAGTGGGCCCCGGAAGTGGATTTATGCATCAATTACTTACTTCTGTAAACCCTAGTAGCTAGTTTATTATAAATAGGACATTTCACTATTGTATTTGACATCTTTGGACGCCTGGTTCTTAGATCAGAGGGGCTGGCCATTCGGCCATGCCTGGACCTTTCACTTATGTATTTTTAACGGTAGAGTTTCTACACTCCATAGATTAAGGTGTGGAGCTCTGCTGTTCCTCAAAGATTAATGCAAAGTACTACTGTTTTCTATTCAATTCATCTTATTTCGCTTCTAAGATATTCATTCGCTCTTCAACCTGAATGTGATGAACGTGACAATCATCATCATTCCCTATGAACGCATGCCTGACAACCACTTCCGTTCTACCTTCAACTGAATGAGTATCTCTTAGATCTCCTAACCAGAATCTTCGTGGTGTAAGCTAGAATGATGGCGGCATTCAAGAGAATCCGGAAGGTCTAAACCTTGTCTGTGGTATTCCGAGTAGGATTCAATGAATGAATGACTGTGACGAGCTCCAAACTCGTGATTGCGGGGCGTTAGTGACAGATGCAAAAGGATAGTAAATCCTATTCCAGCATGATCGAGAACCGACAGATGAATAGCCGTGCTGTGACAGGGTGCGTTGACCATTTTCACTGAGAGGATAAGATGAAGCCATTGACAAGGGTGATGCCTCCAGACGATTAGCCGTGCCGTGACAGGGCATTGGATCATTTTCCCGAGAGATGACCGAAAGTAGCCATTGACAGTGGTGATGTATCACATAAAGCCAGCCATGGAAAGGAGTAAGACTGATTGGATGAAGATAGCAGGAAAGCAGAGGTTCAGAGGAACGAAAGCATCTCCATTCGCTTATCTGAAATTCTCACCAATGAATTACATAAGTATCTCTATCCCTATTCTATTATTTATTTTCGAAAACCCATTACTGTTTGATATCCGCCTGACTGAGATTTGCAAGGTGACCATAGCTTGCTTCATACCAACAATCTCCGTGGGATTCGACCCTTACTTACGTAAGGTATTACTTGGACGACCCAGTGCACTTGCTGGTTAGTTACACGGAGTTGTGAACCATGGTCTTGGCATCATGTTTTTGGCGCCATTTCCAGGGAAAGAAAGAGCAATGAATTTTACAAAATTAAAGTGTAATCACGATTCTGCGTACCAAGTTTTTGGCGCCGTTGCCGGGGATTGTTCGACTTTGGACAACTGACGGTTCATCTTGTTGCTCAGATTAGGTAATTTTCTTTTTGTTTTGTTTTCAAAAATTTTTCAAAAATATTTCAAAAAAATTTCTCCTTTGTTTTCAAAAAAAAAAAAGTTTAAAATAAAAATGTTTTCAAAAATGTAATTTTCTTCAGAATTTTTAAAGAATGAATTCTAGTGTTTCATGAAGCATGGCTGGCTGTAAAGCCATGTCTAATACGACTGTAGGGCATGTTAGACGTGTCATGTCTGAGTTACATACTAAAGCTTGGCTGGCTATTAAGCCATGCCTGACCCTTTGATTGGAGCTTTAGAGCATAAGATTCCTGGAATTCATATTAAAAATTCTGAATCCTTATTTTTCTCTTTTCTAAATAATTTTCGAAAAATATAAAATAAAAATCCAAAAAAATTAGAAAATCATAAAAAAAAAAAATCAAAAATATTTTTGTGTTTCTTGGTTGAGTCTTGAGTCATGTTATAAGTTTGGTGTCAATTGCATGTGCATCTTGCATTTTTTCGAAAATTCATGCATTCATAGTGTTCTTCATGATCTTCAAGTTGTTCTTGGTAAGTCTTCTTGTTTGATCTTTGCATTTGCATGTTTTGTGTCTTTTCTTGTTTTTCATATGCATTCTTGAATTCTTAGTGTCTAAGCATTAAAGAATTCTAAGTTTGGTGTCTTGCATGTTTTCTTTGCATTAAAAATTTTTCAAAAATATATTCTTGATGTTCATCATGATATTCACGGTGTTCTTGGTGTTCATCTTAACATTCATAGCATTCTTGCATACATTCATAGTTTTGATCCATAACTTTCATGCATTGCATCATTTTTCTTGTTTTTCTCTCTCATCATAAAAATTCAAAAATCAAAAAAATATCTTTCCCTTTTTCTCTCTTAAAATTTCGAAAATTAGATTTGACTTTTTCAAAAATTTTTAAAATCTAGTTGTTCTTATGAGTCAAATCAAATTTTCAATTTAAAAATCTCATCTTTTTCAAAAATCAAATCTTTTTCATTTTTCTTAGTTATTTTCGAAAATTTTAAAAATATTTTTCAAAAATATTTTTCTTATTTTTTATATCAAATTTTCAAAAATAACAATAACAATTAATGTTTTGATTCAAAAATTTCAAGTTTGTTACTTGCTTGTTAAGAAAGGTTCAAACTTTAAGTTCTAGAATCATATCTTGTGATTTCTTGTGAATCAAGTCATTAATTGTGATTTTCAAAAATCAAATCTTTTTCAAAAACTAATTTCAATCATATCTTTTCAAAATATCTTCTTATCTTATCTTTTTCAAAAATTTGATTTCAAAAATATCTTTTCTAACTTCCTAACTTCTTATCTTTTCAAATTTGTTTCAACTAACTAACTAACTTTTTGTTTGTTTCTCATCTTTTTCAAAACTACCTAACTAACTCTCTCTCTCTCATTTTCGAAAATATCTTCCCCTTTTTTCAAAAATTTCTTTTTAATTAACTAATTATTCTTATTTTTATTTTTGATTTAAAAAAATTTTTTTTTTTTCGAAAAATACTAACATTTTTCAAAAACCATTTTCGAAAATCACTAACTGTTTTTCAAAAATATTTTTCGAAAATTCTCTCTCTCCCATCTTATTCTATTTATTCATTCATTTACTAACATCTCATCTCACATCTCAACCCTCCTCACAGTTGTGTTTCTTTCATTATATTACATTCTTTGTCTCCCCCTCTTCTTCTACTCACACAGGGATCCCTATACTGTGGTATAAAGGATCCATATTATTATTATTATATTCTCTGTGCCTTCTTCTTTGTCATATGAGCAGGAGCAAGGACAAGAACATTCTTGTTGAAGCAGATCCAGAACCTGAAAGGACTCTGAAGAGAAAATTAAGAGAAGCTAAATTACAACAATCCAGAGATAACCTTTCAGAAATTTTCGAACAGGAAGAGGAGATGGCAGCCGAAAATAATAATAATGCAAGGAGGATGCTTGGTGACTTTACTGCACCTAATTCCAATTTACATGGAAGAAGCATCTCCATTCCTGCCATTGGAGCAAACAACTTTGAGCTGAAACCTCAATTAGTTTCTCTGATGCAGCAGAACTGCAAGTTTCATGGACTTCCATCTGAAGATCCTTTTCAGTTCTTAACTGAATTCTTGCAGATATGTGATACTGTTAAGACTAATGGAGTAGATCCTGAAGTCTACAGGCTCATGCTTTTCCCTTTTGCTGTAAGAGACAGAGCTAGATTATGGTTGGATTCTCAACCCAAAGACAGCCTGAACTCTTGGGATAAGCTGGTCACGGCTTTCTTAGCCAAGTACTTTCCTCCTCAAAAGCTAAGCAAGCTTAGAGCTGATGTTCAAACCTTCAGACAGAAAGAAGGTGAATCCCTCTATGAAGCTTGGGAAAGATACAAACAGTTGACCAAAAAGTGTCCTTCTGACATGCTTTCAGAATGGACCATCCTGGATATATTCTATGATGGTTTATCTGAGCTATCAAAGATGTCACTGGACACTTCTGCAGGTGGATCCATTCACCTAAAGAAAATGCCTGCAGAAGCTCAAGAACTCATTGACATGGTTGCTAATAACCAGTTCATGTACACTTCTGAAAGGAATCCTGTGAGTAATGGGACGCCTATGAAGAAGGGAGTTCTTGAAGTTGATACTCTGAATGCCATATTGGCTCAGAACAAAATATTGACTCAGCAAGTCAATATGATTTCCCAGAGTCTGAATGGAATGCAAGCTGCATCCAACAGTACTCAAGAGGCATCTTTTGAAGAAGAAGCTTATGATCCTGAAAACCCTGCAATAGCAGAGGTAAATTACATGGGTGAACCTTATGGAAACACCTATAATTCATCATGGAGAAATCATCCAAATTTCTCATGGAAGGATCAAAAGCCTCAACAAGGCTTTAATAATGGTGGAAGAAACAGGTTTAGCAATAGCAGGCCTTTTCCATCATCCACTCAGCAACAGACAGAGAATTCTGAGCAGAATCCATCTAGCTTAGCAAACTTAATCTCTGATCTATCTAAGGCCACTGTGAGTTTCATGAATGAAACAAGGTCTTCCATTAGAAATTTGGAAGCACAAGTGGGCCAGCTGAGTAAAAGAATCACTGAAATCCCTCCTAGTACTCTCCCAAGCAATACAAAAGAGAATCCAAAAGGAGAGTGCAAGGCCATTGACATAACCAAAATGGCCGAACCCAAGGAGGGAGAGGAGGACGTAAATCCCAAGGAGGAAGACCTCCTGGGACGTCCAGTGACCAATAAGGAGCTTCCCTCTGAGGAACCAAAGGACTCTGAGGCTCATCTAGAGACCATAGAGATTCCGTTGAACCTCCTTATGCCCTTCATGAGCTCTGATGAGTATTCCTCTTCTGAAGAAAATGAGGATGTTACTGAAAAGCAAGCTGCCAAGTTCCTTGGTGCAATCATGAAGCTGAATGCCAAATTATTTGGTATTGATACTTGGGAAGTTGAACCTCCCTTGTTCATCAATGAACTAAGTGATCTGGATCAACTGACATTGCCTCAGAAGAGACAGGATCCTGAAAAGTTCATAATACCTTGTACCATAGGCACCATGATCTTTAAGGCTCTGTGTGACCTTGGTTCAGGAATAAACCTCATGCCCCTCTCTGTAATAGAGAAACTGGGAATCTATGGGGTGCAAGCTGCTAAAATCTCATTAGAGATGGCAGACAATTCAAGAAAACAGGCATATGGACAAGTAGAGGACGTGTTAGTAAAGGTTGAAGGCCAATCCCTGCTGATTTCATAGTCCTGGATACTGGAAAGGAAGAGGATGAATCCATCATCCTAGGAAGACCTTTCCTGGCCACAGCAAGAGCTGTGATTGATGTTGACAGAGGTGAACTAGTCCTTTAATGGAATGAGGACTCCCTTGTGTTTAAAACTCAAGGATCTCCCTCTGCAACCATGGAGAGGAAGCATGAAAAGCTTCTCTCAAAGCAGAGTCAAACAAAGCCCCCACAGTCAAACTCTAAGTTTGGTGTTGGGAGGCCACAACTAAACTCTAAGTTTGGTGTTGAACTCCCATATCCAAACTCTAAGTTTGGTGTTGGGAGGTCTCAACAAAGCTCTGCACATCTGTGAGGCTCCATGAGAGCCCACTGTCAAGCTATTGACATTAAAGAAGTGCTTGTTGGGAGGCAACCCAATGTTTATTTATCTAATTCTATTATTGTTTTTCATGTTTTCTTAGGTTCATGATCATGTGGAGTCACAGAATAAATAGAAAAATTGAAAACAGAATCAAAAATAGCAGAAGAAAAATCACACCCTGGAGGAGCATCTGTCTGGCATTCAGCACCAGAACAGAGCATGGTTCTGGTGCTGAACGCCCAAAATGGGCAGCTTCTGGGCGCTGAACGCCAGAACAGGCATGGTTCTGGCGTTCAACGCCAGAAATGGCAATAAATGGGCGTTGAACGCCCAAAATGGGCACCAACCTGGCGCTGAACGCCCAGAGTTGTGTGCAAGGGCATTTTACATGCCTAATTTGGTGCAGGGATGTAAATGCCTTGACACCTCAGGATCTGTGGACCCCACAGGATCATCTCAGGATCTGTGGACCCCACAGGATCCCCACCTACCTCATCATCTCTCTTTCCATTCATGATCATTCCTTCTGTTTTCCATTTACCACTCACATCCATACACCCACTACCTTCAAAATTCAACATCTCTCTCCCACCCAATCCCACCCATATGGCCGAATACACACATCCATCCATCTCCTCCATATCTTCTTCTTCTTCTTCTATTCTTTCTTCTTTTGCTCGAGGGCGAGCAACATTCTAAGTTTGGTGTGGTAAAAGCATAGCTTTTTTGTTTTTTCCATAACCATTGATGGCACCTAAGGCTAGAGAAACCTCTAGAAAGAAAAAAGGGAAGACAAAAGCTTCCATCAAGGGTCTATAGCTCAGTGGTAGAACATTTGACTGCAAATCAAGAGATCCCTGAGATACCTCAGGGGATACATTTTCTTCCACACAATTATTGGAAGCAACTAAGGGTGGAACATCAAGAGCACTCCATCATCCTTCATGAAATAAGAGAAGATCAAAAAGCAAGGAAAGGAGGAGCGACAAAGACAAGGAAGAGACATAGAAGAGCTCAAGGACATCATTGGTTCCTCAAGAAGGAAACGCCACCATCACTAAGGTGGATTCATTCCTTGTTCTTATTTCTTCTGTTTTTCATTTTCTATGTTATGTGCTTATCTATGTTTATGTCTTCATTACATGATCATTAGTAGTTGGTAACTATGTCTTAAAGTTATGAATGTCCTATGAATCCATCACCTCTCTTAAATGAAAAAATGTTTTAATTCAAAAGAACAAGAAGTACATGAGTTTTGAACTTATCCTTGAACTTAGTTTAATTATATTGATGTGGTGACAATGCTTCTTATTTTCTGAATGTATGCTTGAACAGTGCATATGTCTTTTGAAGTTGTTGTTTAAGAATGTTAAATATGTTGGCTCTTGAAAGAATGATGACAAGGAGACATGTTATTTGATAATCTGAAAAATCATAAAAATGATTCTTGAAGCAAGAAAAAGCAGCAAAGAACAAAGCTTGCAGAAAAAAAATAGGCAAAAAAAAAATAGAAAGAAAAAAAAAAGAAAAAGAAAAAGCAAGCAGAAAAAGCCAAAGCTCTTAAAACCAAGAGGCAAGAGCAAAAAGCCAATAACCCTTAAAACCAAAAGGCAAGGGAAATAAAAAGGATCCCAAGGCTTTGAGCATCAGTGGATAGGAGGGCCTACAGGAATAAAATCCTGGCCTAAGCGGCTAAACCAAGCTGTCCCTAACCATGTGCTTGTGGCGTGTAGGTGTCAAGTGAAAACTTGAGACTGAGCGGTTAAAGTCAAGGTCCAAAGCAAAAGAAGAGTGTGCTTAAGAACCCTGGACACCTCTAATTGGGGACTTTAGCAAAGCTGAGTCACAATCTGAAAAGGTTCACCCAATTATGTGTCTGTGGTATTTATGTATCCGGTGGTAATACTGGAAAATAAAGTGCTTAGGGCCACGGCCAAGACTCATAAAACAGCTGTATTCAAGAATCATCATAATGAACTAGGAGAATCAATAACACTATCTGAACTCTGAGTTCCTATAGATGCCAATCATTCTGAACCTCAATGGATAAAGTGAGATGCCAAAACTATTCAAGAGGCAAAAAGCTACAAGTCCCGCTCATCTGATTGGAGCTATGTTTCATTGATAGTTTAGAATTTATAGTATATTCTATTCTTTTTATCCTATTTTGATTTTCAGTTGCTTGGGGACAAGCAACAATATAAGTTTAGTGTTGTGATGAGCGGATAATTTATACGCTTTTTGGCATTGTTTTTAGTATATTTTTAGTAGAATCTAGTTACTTTTAGGGATGTTTTTAATAGATTTTATGTTAAATTCACATTTCTGGACTTTACTATGAGTTTGTGTGTTTTTCTGTGATTTCAGGTATTTTCTGGCTGAAATTGAGGGACTTGAGCAGAAATCAGATTCAGAGGTTGAAGAAGGACTGCTGATGCTGTTGGATTCTGACCTCCCTGCACTCAAAGTGGATTTTCTGGAGCTACAAAATTCAAAATGGCACGCTTCCAATTGCGTTGGAAAGTAGACATCCAGGGCTTTCCAGAAATATATAATAGTCCATACTTTGGCCAAGAATAGATGACGTAAACTGGCGTTCAACGCCAGCTTTCTGCCCAAATCTGGCGTCCAGCGCCAGAAAAGGAGCCAAAACTAGAGTTGAACGCCCAAACTGGCACAAAAGCTGGCGTTCAACTCCAAAAAGGACCTCTACACGTGCAACACTCAAGCTCAGCCCAAGCACACACCAAGTGGGCCCCGGAAGTGGATTTATGCATCAATTACTTACTTCTGTAAACCCTAGTAGCTAGTTTATTATAAATAGGACATTTCACTATTATATTTGACATCTTTGGACGCCTAGTTCTTAGATCAGAGGGGCTGGCCATTCGGCCATGCCTGAACCTTTCACTTATGTATTTTTAACGGTAGAGTTTCTACACTCCATAGATTAAGGTGTGGAGCTCTGCTGTTCCTCAAAGATTAATGCAAAGTACTATTGTTTTCTATTCAATTCATCTTATTTCGCTTCTAAGATATTCATTCGCTCTTCAACCTGAATGTGATGAACGTGACAATCATCATCATTCCCTATGAACGCGTGCCTGACAACCACTTCCGTTCTATCTTCAACTGAATGAGTATCTCTTAGATCTCCTAACCAGAATCTTCGTGGTGTAAGCTAGAATGATGGCGGCATTCAAGAGAATCCGGAAGGTCTAAACCTTGTCTGTGGTATTCCGAGTAGGATTCAATGAATGAATGACTGTGACGAGCTCCAAACTCGCGATTGCGGGGCGTTAGTGACAGACGCAAAAGGATAGTAAATCCTATTCCAGCATGATCGAGAACCGACAGATGAATAGCCGTGCCGTGACAGGGTGCGTTGACCATTTTCACTGAGAGGATAAGATGAAGCCATTGACAAGGGTGATGCCTCCAGACGATTAGCCGTGCCGTGACAGGGCATTGGATCATTTTCCCGAGAGATGACCGAAAGTAGCCATTGACAGTGGTGATGTATCACATAAAGCCAACCATGGAAAGGAGTAAGACTGATTGGATGAAGATAGCAGGAAAGCAGAGGTTCAGAGGAACGAAAGCATCTCCATTCGCTTATCTGAAATTCTCACCAATGAATTACATAAGTATCTCTATCCCTATTCTATTATTTATTTTCGAAAACCCATTACTGTTTGATATCCACCTGACTGAGGTTTGCAAGGTGACCATAGCTTGCTTCATACCAACAATCTCCGTGGGATTCGACCCTTACTTACGTAAGGTATTACTTGGACGACCCAGTGCACTTGCTGGTTAGTTACACGGAGTTGTGAACCATGGCCTTGGCATCATGTTTTTGGCGCCATTTCCAGGGAAAGAAAGAGCAATGAATTTTACAAAATTAAAGTGTAATCACGATTCCGCGTACCAGCCACCCACTGTGCAGGGGGAGCATTAGGTGCAAACGGGCGGGGGAACTTGGTTTCGTGGAAGTATATCAACATTAACACAAAAATATAGCCATCAACAGACTGTTTCTTTCTCCTTTCTCTTGTTTTCAACTCCTTTCATCAAGAAGTTGAGCACATATTTTGCCGAATCCCATCCCCGATTGTTGTCCACATGAAAGATCGGTGGCTTATGGATTGGGAAGGCCACAGTTACCGTTGTGGGAAGCAAGAAGCACTTTTGTATGAAGACAACAAAAGTTCTCTTGAATTTTTTCCGGTTCTCCTCCCCTTCCACACTCATATCCAGCACATTCCTTGTCTGCTGGATTCAGGTTGTTGTAATCAACCTTATTAGGAAAACGATTCCCTACAATATTTTAATAGAAAAAATCAGTCAAAAACGGTCAGTTTAATTTTCTGGACACCAATGAACTGAAAATAAGCAGTAAGTGCAAAGTGTATTACCTCCGTTGGTTATGCCCAATGCAGTTGCTACTTTCCGAGGAGTTATGTATATTTTACCCTAGAGAGTTTTCAGGCATCCTTTCTCTTCATCAAAGCGATCAAGCAATTCTTTCAACAGGGTATTAGAGACATTCATTTCTGGGACATTTGCCAGGATACCAAATCTCATTTCTTCCACTATATCTTTCTTTTCTTGACTCATATCCCTGTACACTGTTGCTATTGCCTTTGTTTGGCATTTGCAATAATGAGTTTTCTGCAAGTTTTGAAACAGAATGTGAGGATATATTTATAATACAAAATAGATATTATTCTAATGAAAGCAGATAAATATATTTAATCTGCTTACGTTATAGTGCGGCTTCTCCTTCATTGATGCCATTGTCTTGTTCTGTCTTGCTGTAATGAAAAATTTTAGTCAATACTTCATTTAATACATCAACAAGCACAAGCATGTATATCTTAATCAAGTCAATTGAAATGTCACAAGCCACCGAACCGAAACTCATTCATGCATAGAACCAAAATCACAAAGGCCACCGAACCAAAACTCATTCATGCACAGAACCAAAATTACAAAGGCCACCGAGCCGAAAAACATTCATGTGGTTAATAAATGATGATCAACTTTCAGTCAACAAGAATAGTATTCCTCCATGCAAAAGAAGTACTGAAGATAGTAACAATCAATTTCAAAGCTCTAGTTAAACTATCCACACAAATAAGAACAAGCACGTATATCTTAATCAAATCAACATCTTCCAAAAGAAAAGTTTTTCAAATTTCATGAATTAGGTGTTCTTTCAAAATGACATTTGCAAATTGGCTTCTTTAAACACTCTTACTGAAACTTGATATCTTTCTTTAAGTATCAAGGTTAACTACCATTCATGCTGAAATCTATCTAATATAATGAGACAATTTTACAGTAGTATGGCTTATCAAAGTGAAAGAGTTGTCTCTAATGTCAATTGTCCTAAACAAAACTCATTTACATCAAGTCTCGAGATATTGTCAATTTTTCTGCTGAAATTGGTGACAAGTGTAACTCATGCTTAAAAAATTTGTAGAAAGGGAGATATTGTCTTGTTCTGTTTTGCTGTAATAAAAAATTTTAGTCAATACTTCATTCAATACACAAACAAATACAAGCATGTATATCTTAATCAAGTCAATTAAAATGCCACAAGCCACCAAACCAAAACTCATTCATGCACAGAACCAAAATCACAAAGGCCACCGAACCGAAAAACGTTCATGTGGTTAATAAATGATGATCGACTTTCAATAAAAAAAGAATAGTATTCTTCCATGCAAAAGTACTGAAGATAGTAATAACCAATTTCAAAGCTCTAGCTAAACTATCCACACCAGTAAGAACAACATGTATATCTTAAAACCCTAGTTACACTATCCACTGAATTAAATGAAAATAACAACAAATTTCATTCCAAGCCCTAGTTATACTGTAAAAATCATTCACAATAGTTCCATCTACTAAACAAAGCAAATCAATCCAGTAAAACTAAAATGCAACTAGGAGAAACGCGACATTGCAAGATTTCAAATGAACAGTAGTTTTCTCATACCTTTGGTAGTCTTTGTTGTTGTTTTTGTTCATTTCTGGTTGTTGCTTGCGAAATCTTCTTCCGATTTCTTTCCAGTAGTGGTTTCCGCAGAGAATGTGATTGAAGTTTGAGTGATGTTGAGAGAGATTCGAAGAGAATGAGTGGTTTCGTGTATTGGTTTCGTGTTGAAGAAGATGTAACGTTTTTTCATAATGAAGCGTAGGGGTGGCAACACTACCCGAACCCCGCGGGTACCCACCCTGCCCCTACCCGCTCGGGGCGGGTAATTACCCGCCCCGCACCGGGGCGGGTTTTAACGGGGCGGGTTCTTGTGCGGGGCGGGGCGGGGTCGGGTTTAGGTTGAACCCGCCCCTACCCGCCCCGGTATATATAATATATATGTAAATATATATATTTTTAATATATAATATACATAACATATATAAAATAATTAGTAAAATGATTAATAATATTATATCATATATAAATTTTTACTTTAATTTATATTATGTATGTAAATAGTGGTTATATAATTTTTAAAATTTAATTTTATTTGTTGGATTTAATAATTATAGGGGTGGGTAGGGGCGGGGCGGGTACCCGCAGGGGCGGGTTAGGGTTTAACATTTTACAACCCGCGGGTAGGGCGGGGCGGGTTTGATGCGGATTTTCTGTAGGGCGGGGCGGGGTCGGGTAGAGCAAAAACCCGCCCCTACCCGCCCCGTTGCCACCCCTAATGAAGCGCGAATGAAAAAAGAGGGGTTTCTTTCGTCTGGCGCGTGTTTTCACTCGCCATTTAATGCGCCTGATTCTATCTGGGCTTGGGCCAACTTGGTTATATGATTATATGGACGTGTAGCAGCCCTGTTTCAAATTCTATATATCTCGAGATACATTAAACAAGATACATTCATAATTATCTCGTTTACACTGTAAACCAGAATACGAGATAAATCAATGTGATATAAATGAGTAAATACGCTACAAATTACATATTTCAGTAAATAAAATAATTAAATTATTTATTTATAAAAAGAATCCCCTTTTTTTTTCGTTTTTGTTTTTCGATTAGACTTAAAATACTATCTGCAATTAGTATAAAATATATATCAAAATATAAATACACATTGAAAATAAATAAAATAATATATATATATTTATAGACAAATACATAATGACTGACTTTAATATATGCCTAAATAATTATACATCTCACATTCATTGTGACCTCCATAAATATTTTGACAATCGGAATCAATGAGTTTTTTATCCCTTGATCCGTTACATCCGTAGAAGTTAGGAAAATCATGTTTGTTACTAATCGATAGAATTTCGCATGACAATATGGATTTTTCCAAAATTCAATAGATTAGAAATGCAACACAATCGACTGAATTTCGCACGCCAATATAAATTTTTTCAAAATTCAATCAATTGAAGGTGTTACACAATCAATTGAATTGCGCTATACCATAGTCTTTCTTTTTTTGGCAATATGATTAAAACTCTTAGAGGCTCTCCTCGTTCCATTCATATTATACAACATCAATAGAGTTGTTTTCATGCTTTTATGTTTAATTCCTATCATTTTTACGCTATTAGTTGTTGTAAAGAAAATCTTTGCCTTTTTTATTTACAATCTCATTGGAAAGACTATCACTCTTTTTTTCCTTGGGACATTTCTCAACAACATTAAAAATATTTTTTATTTTTTACATTTTTAGAATTATTTTACCTAAAATTTATGCAATTCAATCGATTGTGTAATACTTCTAATCGATTGAATTTTGAAAAAACTCATATTGCTGTTGCAAATTTAATCTATGTTACACTACTAATCGATTGATAAGAAAAAACTCATTGAATAGCATAATTCAATCGATTGTATAATATTTTCAATCAATTGAATTTTGAAAAAATCCATATTGTCGTGCGAAATTCAATCGATTGTGTTACACTTCCAATTGATTGAAGTTTGGAAAAACCCATATTGTCGAAATTCAATCAATTGGTTGTATTTCCAATCGATTGAATTACCAACAAATATTATTTCTCTAGCTTTTACGGATGCAAGGGATCAATAGATAAAAAATTCGTTGATTCGCACTCCCAAAATATTTATGGAGGTCACAATTAATCCAAAATATTTATGGAGGTCACGATTAATAAAAAATCTATTTTGTTATTGTTTTTGTTTCTTTTAATAAATATGATAGATGAATAATAAAATAATAATTTATAAAATAAAAGATAAAATTTATAATTAAAATTAAATAAAAATTATTTAATAATTATTAAAAAATTTTAAAAATATATTTTATTGTCGAAAGTTGTCCAAACGTTACTCTGAAATCCTTTGCCTTGAAAATCTAAATAAACATCTGCTACAACTTTCGCTTTAGCTTTTGGTTACTGTCACCGAAAATTGGCAGGACAACTTTTATTATTCCGCAAAAAGTGCAAATAATCTAAAATTTATATTTTATTATACACAATTAATTAAAGTAGTTAGACACTTTTGAAATGGTAAAATATCACAAATCCATCATCAAAGACCTACTCAATGTAAATAGGTGGTTGAAACATTAAAAATATTGTCTTCTGACGACAGATTGAAAGGCTATTTTGGTGAATATATGTGGTATCGTATAATAGAATCGCTTGTCTTCAAATTTTTACAAGTCAATTTAGTTACAGAAATTGTTCTTTTCATCTGCTGAATTCAGATTGATAACGAAGGAATTGAATCAAGAGAAATTCTTACCAAAGAAGCTAGAGGTTAAGAAAACTTTCAGTAACGAATTTGCTTCTTTCTCACGTTTTAGTTCATTTCGATTAATGCACATAATTGCTATTTCGCTTCTTGTTTTACTTTTACATGGTATATGAACATCAGACATGGTAACATTATGTTCTTTGATACTATTAGTCTTCAAGCAAATAAAGTTCATTATGTCATTGCTAACAATATATATAAATCATGGATAAATTATTGGATTTCAACATGGAAGGCAAAAGATAAATTAAAAATGAAACTCTTAAACTAGAATGGTACAAACTTAGCTGTTCATGTTCTACATTTCTTTCATCAGTGATTCTGCAATCTTAGTGGCAATACAATATGCTGTGGACTGAATTGTTATCATGGGGTTGACACCAACAGCATTGGGAAACACACTTGCATCACACACATACAACCCTTCTGCTTCCCAACTCTCGCCATTTTCATCGAGTGCGCCGTCATCTTCGGTGGCGCCCATCCTACAACTTGCCATCTGATGTGCAGTAGTGAAAATAGTCCAAAGTTCATTCCTTGAGCTGGGACCACCGGGCACTGTGACTGTGTCCAGAAACTCCTCAAAATCTTCCTCCTTGATCCCTTTGCATTTGATTCTTTGGCCATCACTCCTGTAAGTGCCGACTTCTACAGCTCCGGCCGCAACCAAGATCCTCAAGGCCTTCCTCAATCCAATTCTAAGGCTTTCCTTGTCCACTTGGTCAAGTCTGTAAGAAACTCTGCCTTCAGCCTTTACTTCTCCTGACCCTTTGTCTCTTACCAATGCAAAAAGGTTAGCAGTTCTTGCATACTTCGCCAACCTGTCTTTCGCATCGAGCCCTGAGACCCATGGAACCAATGTTGAAAATGATCCCGGTCCTAGAGCAGGTGCTTCTATAATGAATTTTGGGGTGGAATCCTCTGCAAATTCTTTGTGGATTGCAGTTATGATTCCTCCCTCATAGTTAGTACCACCGAAGTTTGTCATGTCTTCCGGGAAGTAGCCCCAAGCTAACTGGACCGGGTGCAGACGGAGGTTCTTCCCAATGTATGGATTTTGCAGGCCACTTGAAATCAATAGAGGAGGTGTGGAGAGAGAGCCACATGATGAAATAGATACCTTGGATACGATTCGGAGTTTCTTTGTGACCTTACTCCTCCAAGTGGCTGCAGCAATTACTCCTATGCATTTCTTTTTCTTCAGTCCATTCTTTCCATCTTCCAATATGAACTTCTCGGCTTTACATCCGGCGACGATCACTGCACCATTCGCCACAGCATCAACTAACCAAGTAGAGTGAGTGCCCTTCTTATCTCCAGTTCTACAACCATAACAGCATGAGCCACAATAGTGATCTGCTGAAGCGTTTATTGCAACTGACTCAACTTCTAAGCCAACTTTCTTGCATCCTTCTCTGAAAATTTGATTTTGAAAGCTTTCTTTTGCACATAGTGGTGTCACACCAATCCTTTTGCATACCGTATCCATTGCAGATTGATAATTAGAGCTCCCAAAAAGTGGGATTTTATATCTTTCAGACCATTCCTTCAGAACAGGATCAGGTGTTCTGATGCATGCAGACCAGTTTATAGCCGAGCCTCCACCAACTGTTGAACCAGCCAAGATCATCATCTTCCCATCGACACTTGACATGATTCCACCTGATTCATAAAGCTCATTCATGGATGGACCTTCAAGGGAAGAATAATCTTCGGAAACAAAATACTCTCCTTTCTCTAGGACAACCACTTTCAGACCCGAGTTTGCGAGAATTGCAGCTGCAACTCCTCCACCACAGCCGGAGCCAACAATGACAACATCACATTTGATATTGTATGAATTGTGCTCTGGATCTTCAGTGACTTCAAGGCCCTTTTCGGTGAGAGACTGGATTAAAGTAGAATCATTTTCATACATAGTCTCTACTATCCCCTTCTGTAGAGGCCTCTCCTTATGTGTTAACTTCTGTCTGGTGTCCACTTTGTACCCCATTGCTTCCCATGCTGGATTATGCCCATTTCCATCAGTCTACAGCAATTGGAGAAAAGTAGCAAAACTTAAACAAAAGGGAACAAAAACCTTAGTAGTTACAAACAACAATTAGTTAGTTACTTAGTTAGCAAGAAAAGGGATTAACAAGACAACTATGTGACATGGTATTTCTCTTAGTCAAATAATCAAATATGTGGTATACATTTCAAATAATTACCCTTGTGAAGAAATTGTAGAAGGAGACAAGTTTGATGAGCACAAACACTATCCTCAGAGGTCTCCAATGGTTCTCCCTTGACCATTTCCTGAGAATTTCTTCTGTCTTGTTCAATGGAATCTCAGAGAATTTGTGGAAGAAAGGCCACTTCCATTCCAAGCAATCCTTTCCACAAAGCAACAGTGTCCCAAACCTGAATGAAAGAATCCACAGAACCCAGCTAACCAAGGACCATGCTTGTGGCATTACCCTCTTGAACATGATCTCTGCAGTCTGAATTTTCAATTTGAATTGGTTCAGAAATAAACATAAAACAAATTGTATTCAATTCACAAATTCCTCTCTACTGTTCAATTGTAACACACTAACACTGAAGATTCAAGTACAATAATTTAATCAAATTGGCTAAGCTTGTGATGATCATGAAGAAAAACAGCACATGCAAGATTCACATGAATAAAACAAAATTCACCTCATCAGGAAATGGAGCCTGAGAACCAGAAACACTGTAAAAAGCTGAAAGTGCATGATTTTGTTCCTTGTTTAATGGGAGAGAAGGCAATAGGGCCTCACAGAAGGAAGCCATAACTTGCATCTGAGAGGAAGATAGGCCATGGCTGTAACCTTTCTCTCTTCTGTTACCTCCTCTCAGAAGAGGGTGACAATTCTTTCCATCTTCCATTATCTCTCTCTGACTTAAACGGTTACAAAGTACTGCTTTTTACTGGCAGTGATTATGGAACAAGACAATCGTTCAATTATGGAGTACGCCAATCAGGATTGCAATAAATTTCTACAAGTATTGTCTTTTTTTAATATTTAGATATAGAGATTGAATCATACATATAATTAATAGAGGCTGCTACACGTCTTTTTGATTTACAAGTCTTATAAGTTGGCATAAGTCTAACAAAACACACGTATTATACTTTCACATTTAATAGTAAATAAACGCACGTTTATTCAACCACTTTCTGTTTCTAAAGCGCACTACTCACCATGTATTATGAAAATTCTTCTTCTTCTTCCTTCATGAAAACGAGTTTCTTGCCAAATTTAAAGATAATGGAACTTCAGAAATACACCCAAACGATTACAAAAATACACCCAAACGGTTATAGGAATTCACCCAAACGATTATAGAAATACACCCAAAGGATTACAGAAATACACCTAAAGGATTACAAAACTACACCCAAAGGATTTAAGAAATACACCCAAAATTCGTTGAAGTACACCTTATGCATAATTTAGAATTCTTTTTCTTTCTCCTCTTCATCTTCTGCTGGTTCTTCTTCTTCAAAAATGATTTTAAAGCTTGATGTCAAAAAACAATGAAAATAAAAAATAACGAAGAAAGAAAACAAAGAAAAAAAGCACGAAAATGAATAAGGAGAAAGAGAAGGCAAGAAACGAAAGAAAAGAAGAAGAAGAGAAAGAGGAAGAAGAACAGTGCAGCAAGAAGAAGAAGAATGTGCAGTGAAAACGTGCAGTACGATTCAAAGCGCATTAATATAAATGACTTGTAAAGACTTGTATAAAAAAACGCTTGCACGCGAAGAATTATTCTAATTAATATCTATGTATTCTATGTTGATGCAAGGTCCAAAGTCCATCCTCATCCACCACATAATAATGTTTCAAACAATTTCTCAAACATGTGATCCGCATAATTTATAACAACTAAAATAATACATTAATAGTCATGGTTTCTTGTTCATATTTTCAGATACTCTATGGCTAAGGTCTAAGATGCGTTTGAGAGTTGAGGTTTTGGAAGAAAAAAGATATTGATATCAATATCAATATTAATTAATATAAACGGGTTTTCTAACAGATTTTTTAGTAAATGGTCAAATTTGTAGATTGCTTATTTTTTAAAAATTTTAAATTGGTCATATTATAATTTTTTCGTTTGTTAATATATATAACACATTAAATGATACACAACACATACTTGATAGTTTTAATTGAGTGTTAACATAATAAATTTATAAAATTAAATTAAATTAATTCTAAATTAAAAATTTTTTTCTAATTTTTTAATACAAACTTTCTATTACAAATTTTAAGACATATTAGCTAAATTCTAATATAAATAATAAGAAAATAATAAATTTATAATTAATCTTGGAAATTTTTTTTCATTCCCTTAACGTGTGCTTTTGTTAGAGGCTTAGAGCAGTTGCCAATTCCTATAATAAGTTACCTGTAAGAAGCGTTATTCACTGGACCAGTTCTATCCCTAGGCATTTAAGAGTTAAGACTCCTTTAAAGTTAATTATTTGAGAGGGGGAAGACCAAACCATAAACAACTTGAGAGGAGGGACCAAGGAAATTAAATGTCATTTTATAGGAGGGATTTTTTTTTTTTAAATAAACATTTTAAATATTTTATTTATTAATATAGATAATTTAGACAATAATTTATGTTTTTATATTCTATTATTTATCTTATTTATAATTTAAACGAGTTAATTAAAAATATATTTTATATATACAGTAAAGTATAAATAAGATAAGCCACAAATTTTTAAATACATATTGATACATAAAAATTGACCTATTTCACATATCTCATTTATAATATAAATGAAATATATTTATAATTAATTTGTATACATTATTTTTTTTTTGTGACAATTTGTATACATTATAAATAAAATATAGATATGTATAAATATAAAAATATAATTTTTTAAAATAATAAAAATATTAATAACTTAATTTGGATCGATTTAAACAATAAAAATCGAGAACGTAAATATAGTCTATGAACATAATGTGCGATAATAACGAAGAAGAATATAGCGAGAGTAATCTTTTGAAATTTGAAAATTAAATAATAAAAATAAATAAAAATAGGAAGATAGTGTGTAAAAATTTGAATGGATTGTAAGAAAAAAAAGTTGGTTGCTTAAATATAGTGCTAAGAGTTAATTGACGCAAGTAGTGAGAACCTTCAAATGTGGAAGGATTAATCTCTACGTATAGGGGTGGCAATGGGTAGGGTAGGGTAGGGTTTGGAGCCAACCCTAATTCTATTTGTAGGTTGAGATTTTTATATAAACTCAATCTTATTCTATCCGTGGGTTGAGAATATCTCAATCCTAACCCTACCTGCTCTTAATCCGCGAGTATCCGACTTTACTCGCGGGTTACAAAAAAAGAAACAACATTATTATATAACTTGATGATAATTTAAAATAGAACTGACTTTTATGTAAAAAAAAGTTTATTAAATTATCAATTAATGATCTTCTTTTAATGACTAAGGATTTTTTGCATTTAATGAGAAGTCTTTGGTTCAACATCCACTTAAAACATATTTTTATATAAGTATATAACATATGCATATATAGAGTGCGGGTTGGTCGGGTAGGGTTGAGGCTCAACCCGCACCCTACCCGACCCGCACGAGAACCCTACCCTACCCGACCCGCACGAGAACCCTACCCGCACCCTACCCTACCCGCTGCGGATCGGGTTGGCAACCTACCCGACCGAGTGGGATCGGGTTGGGTACTTGCGGGTAGGGTACATGTTGCCACCCCTATCTACGTACAAGTGATTATGTTATACAAGTCTTACAAGTCCTTTAATTGATATTACGCTCAAACACACCTCTAACAGATTTTTAATTTTTGAAAGGATTCTGTTTCCTTTTTCGAATTTCTTGCCTTCTCTTTCTCCTTCTTTATTTACGTGCTTTTTTCTCTGTTCTCTTTCTTCATTATTCTCGATTTCTATTGTTTTTTTGACATCAAGCTCTGAAATCGTTTTTGAAGTGTTTCATCTTCATCGTCGTGTTTCTTCTCGTTCTTCTTTTGATTTTGCAACATTATGTATTTTTTTCTTCTTTGTTTGATTTTTTTCTCCCAAAAAAAATTATGAGAATATGAAATAAGAAAATGAAGAAGAAGAAGCAGCAGAAGATGAGGAGGAGAAAGAGGAAGAGTTCTGAATTATGCATAAGGTATACTTCAACGAATTTTTGGTGTATTTCTTAAATCCTTTGGGTGTATTTCTTAAACCCCTTGGGTGTATTTCTAATCCTTTGGGTGTATTTTTGTAATCGTTTGGGTGAATTTCTGTAACTGTTTGGGTGTATTTCTGTAATCGTTTGGATGTATTTTTGAAGTTCCATTATCTTCAAAATGATTTCAAAACTTGATTTCAGAAACCATGAAAATCGAAAAAAAAAAAAAAACGAAGCAAGAATACTGGTGATAAACGCAGGTGAAACAATTAATGAAAAGACGAAGAGAGAACGTACGAAGGAGATCGAACAAATTTGGCAAGAAACTCGTTTTCATGGAGGAAGAAGAAGAAGAGTCATTCATAATGCATGGTGAGTAGCGCGCTTTGGAAACAGAAAGTGGTTGAATAACGTGCGTGTATTTACTCTTGAATGTGGGAGTGTAATGCGCGTGTATTTTGTTGGGCTTGTGCCAACTTGTAAGACTTATAAGCCAAAAAGACTTGTATATGTAGCAGGCCTCAATATGAAAAAGC
Organism: Arachis ipaensis; assembly: GCF_059453495.1. NCBI lineage: Eukaryota > Viridiplantae > Streptophyta > Magnoliopsida > Fabales > Fabaceae > Arachis > Arachis ipaensis. The sequence goes on along the minus strand of NC_142441.1, from coordinate 24,754,732 downwards.
ATACATGTTTATGCTTATTTTTATTTTTTATTATTTTTATTTTATAACTTTGAAAGCAAAGAGAGTGACATGGGAGAGAATTTTGACTTAAACAAACCAAACATGATTTTTGTAACCGCTTTCTGTATTTAAATTTTTTAATTTAATCATCTAATTAAAATATTTATTAATATTCTGTTCAATCTAAATAATAATAAAATATATTAATTTATATTTTTAAACTAGTCCAAATTAAATTATTAATTTATTTTTTTAACTTATATTTTTATACTTATAAATATTCATATTTCGTTTTTAAATAAAATAAAAAAATAGGAAGAGATAATTTTTTGAAAAAATACACATATCTCACTTACAGTGTAAACGAGATAATTATAAATGTATCTCATTTATACTATAAAGGAGATATGTGTATTTTTTTTAAACTCCATATATCTCGTTTGCAAATGAGATACAGCCAAGTAAAATCATGTCTGGTTTATACTGTAAACGAAATATTTAACATGACCTAAAAACATAAATAGCATCCAAAATACCTGTTCCAAAGGTTACCTGAAACTGGGTGGCTTTGGGTTTGAACGTGAGGTCCAGACTCCTTTTGGGGTAGCATCCGACGTCTTCTAATGATGAGGTGCCGCCGTCCGAGTTCCTTGTGAAGAATGGAGCGTGGTACCTGCAAGGGACTCCGACACTTAAGTTAGCAAAGGTTTACATAGGTTTTTAGTAGATTAGGTTCGAAATATACTTGAGGATGTCAGTGTACTTATAGTAGAGTCGATAACTACTTTTTAGAGTAGTTCTATCTTTAGTGGTGGATAACCGTTTTCTTTTGTTAGGGAAGTTATTGAGATATCCTTTCTAGATGAATAGGAGAGATTGTAGGAGTTAGTTACTGATTCAGACAAGGAGGGCTAGGATAATGCCGTCGCGTCTGACCTCTGTGAGGTCGAGTAGGTATTGATCCAGCCACTATCTGTTTATTGGGCTTTACTTATTTTGGGCTTGGCTAAATAGTGGGTCAGGATATGAACAGTGCCCCTGCTTGAGATCGAGCTTTTATTAGGTTGGTCTTAAGCATTGTAAGTCTTGGTGATATTTTCCTAGTGTCGGCTTATCACATAAGGTAACCCACCTTTCAAAGGATCAGGTCGGGAACTCGACGTGATTTAAAGAATCTGAAACGTTGCATCTTTTCGTAATTATTTGCACGTTTCTTTTTGGTTACTTTAGTAACCGTGCACGTCATAAAATAAGGGAGTGAATTGACCATTTTACCCCTTGGATCTTATAAATAGTCAACTCCTTTTTCCTTTCTTCTTTTTGCTTCTTCTAAAATGTTTTGCTTCATTCTCTTTTAAAGCTTTTTATTTTCTTCGTTGTAATCCCTTTTACTTTCAAGATTTTTTCATTTTTTCATTTTGCTTTGAATCTTCGCTCGCTTTTTCTTGGGAAGTTTTGGAACGTTTATGTGTTTGCTGTTACGTACACTCCTTTATTTTACTTTCAATTAAGGTTGGTCTTCCCTCTTTCATTTTATTTTTTGCACCCTTGTATTTTGCTGGGTAATGTGCTTCTGGTACTATTATTTTTTTATGTTTGTGTAAAGAAATGGTAATGGTTTTTTGTTGATATTCCTTCATAGTTGTTTGGTAATTCTGCGTTCTTTTTCTTTCTTTGAGAAATTTATTCCTTTGCTGTAAATTAGTATGTTAATGTGGAATTTTGCTCTGTGTTGCCCCCAAATGATATCATTTTGTTTCTTGAAGATAGCACTATTTCAAGCTTTTGTAATGTGGTTTGCTTGCTGGATAAGAGGTTTTAAGAACTAAGAAGCTCCTTTGTTAAAGAAGGCCCGACCTCTTGCGGGTTTGTCTGAATGTTTGCATTGTTGTACCCAATTTTCTGACTTGTTATGATGATTTACTTTTGGTGTGTTGTAGGTATAGTTTTATGTCTCATTCAGTAATACTCAACATGTTTTCTAAGGTTCTGTCTGACCTAGACTAGGTAGATATTACCGTGCTTTCTGCTGTTCCTGTAATCGATAATGAATATGCTGAGACTTTTCGTAGACAACATAAGTTGTGTAGAGATCAAGGAGATGGGGATAAGTATCAGATTGTAGTTGCTGATCCCGATGAGAGAATCTATTTTTCCCGACATGATAAGCCGGAACGTTATTTTATTTACATGTATGAGTGCTTTTTCACTAGGCTCTGGGTCAGTCTCCCTTTTTCTGAGTTTATATCTAAAATTCTCCGTCTTTGCAAAGTTTTCCCTTCTTAACTCCATCCTAACTCTTGGGGTTTTTGAAAATTTATCAGCTAGTATGTCTAGAGCTCGATATTCTCTTATCCTCTAAACTTTTCTTTTATCTCTTTCAACTCACCAAACCATTCAGATCCAAGAAACAGGGCTGAATTTTCTTCCGAGCTATTCAAGGAAGGAAATTCTTTGTTATTTTTAGCGATTCTTTTCATTATTTCAAAAATTATTTTTTAAAATTTGATCTGTTGAGAGTGTCCAACCTTTCTTCCTGAATGAGAGGGATAGAGCCTTTTTTAGCTTGTACTGGAAGGAGTTTCTCACAATTGTAAAATACAATCTTGAGGATTTAGATAAGGTAAAGGAGTGTGTAGTTGTCTTGTTCCAAGAGTGTTGGGGCCAAGCTCCTAACCTTGATACCAAGAAATTTCTGGTAGGGAAGTCAAGTTACGTGCGTACCGAGCTAGGTAGTGCTTTCTTTGTATTTTGTAGATACCTTTTGTTGGTATTTGTTATGCTTTTATAACCTAATTTTGATGTTTGATTTTGCAGCAAAGATGATCAGCGGATCAACGCTTTGAAAAGTCTCCGCAAATCCAAGAAGAATGCTGTTGCCCGGGCTATTGAATTAAAAGAGGCTGGTAAGTCGGGTGACCTCTCCTCCCCTTCCAAGTCAGACTCGAGTCCTTCCTCATCAGTTAAGGTTCTTCCTGATCCTTCTCCTCCTCTTTTTACTCATCTTGCTGGATCCAATGTTAAAACTGTTCCCCCTGTTCCTCCATTCTCTAAGCCGAATCCAAAAATGTGCAAAATTTCTTAATCCAGCAGTGTGTACGAACAAGATTTTGATGCCATGGCCTTTTGTGAGAAACACATCCTTCCCAATAGATTCATAAGTATGGATAATATTTCTATAAAAAACCATCTTTAAGTATTGGCTCGAGGTGGGATAAGGATGGCAGGTGTTTGTTCAGCTTTATTAAGATAGCTTGAGGAGACTCCCCTAGGTGCCACTCAGCAAACTTTGACCGACCTTTAGGCTGAGGTGGCATATTTGCGAGAGTCTAAACAGGAGTTGGAGAAGGAGAAGGAAACTTTCATTACCAACCTTTTAAAGTTTTGGGAGAGGGTGAAGCATGCTGAAACTGCCCGTGTCATGATGGAAGGTCTAAAGAAGAAGGTCGAAGAGAGTTATACTCGAGTATTTGGGAAGAAAGTGGATTTTATGGATAAGGTCTCCAAATTGAAGGAGGGGTACGCAAATATGGAGGAATCAATTTTCCAAGGGATGGACGAAATGACTGAGAACTTAAAGGCTTAATTTTGGGTTGTTGCTCTCGAGGCGGATCTCTCTCTCATTGATCCCGAAATGATTGTAGTTGATGGAAAAATCTTTCTTCCCCCTGATGATGACACTCTTTATGAGAATCTCAAGACATTGGGTGCCCAAGTTGAGGGAGCTTCCCAAAGCTTTCCAACTCAGATAGACGAAGAAACCTCCTTCTCTCCGACCCAACCTGAAGAGACTTTCCTACCTCCTCGGCCTAGCCTAAAGATGCTTCCAACATGACCTTTGGTGAACAGGATCCTCCCTTTAGTTTTTAATTTCATGATTTTGATGGCCCGGTCTGTGGGTCTTGTGAACACTTATTTTGTAATAGTTTAGTCTAGATACTTTTTTAAACACTCTTTATTGATAGTTTCTACCCCTTTGAGGGCTTTTTGAAACTTTATAGATTTGGCTATGTTTTTTATTACTTATAAGTGTCTTCATAGTTCTGACTTGCATGTTGACAAATTATTTTGCAAAATAACATTCACCTTTGAGTTTGTGAATGATTTTCTAAGTTATTGACCTTTGCCTTAACTCATGCTAAGTGAGTTTTTGTAAGATCAAATAACTCCTGGAATTCCTCCTTTAGGAGGTTATGATAATTCTTTATTCCCTATAGGAAGACTTAGTGCCGACCTTTCGAGGTCAGTCGCATTTATTAAGTTATTTTTGCGATTTGTTTTGGGCCACTTCTTTTACCGACTTGTTTTGTACGAGTGGTTTCTCGAGTTTTCGCCACGATCTACATATATAATTTCTTACACTAATTTGGACCTCGTTGATTTATCTTGCCGACCATCTTAGGTCGAACAATGATTTTTGTGCTTTTTTTAGCTTAAATTAGTGCGTATTAGTAGGATAATCAATGGGATAAATAATGAATTATCATTACCGAAAGAATAATTTACAAATGCTATTTGACTACTAAGAGTTTTTTTTATTGTAACTCCTAGCCCTTGTTGTGATGCCTCGCCTCTAGGAAAACCCTTGTCGGAAAAAAGCTATGAAGTCGAGAAAAAGAGTATATCAGGGAACAAGGTTTGCTTCTTAGCTGTAGTATCCCTTTATATTATATGTATGCCATGACCTTGGGAGTTCATTTCCAAGACTTTAAAATAACATTGTCCCAAGACTTCAATGATCTTGTAAGGTCTTTTTCAATTTACAGCCAACTTTTCTTCGCCCGACCTCTGTACGCCGATGTCATTTCGGATCAATATGAGGTTATTCGTGGCGAAGTTTCTGCTAATGACTTTCTTGTTGTACATCTTGGTCATTCTTTGCTTCACTGCTTCCTCCATTATCCAAGCTTATTCTCGGACTTCTGGAAGGAGATCAAGTTCTTTCATTTGAGCTCGGATGTTTCCCACTTTGTTGTAGAATCTTACCCTTAGGCTTTCTCCATTGACCTCTATTGGAATCATGGCTTCTATGCCATAAGCAAGTCAGAATGAGAAATTTTCAGTGTTTGAATGGGAAGTTGTCTGATATGTCCACAAGACTTGGGAGAGCTCTTCGCCTCATACACTCTTTGCATCTTGTCATAGTTGTCAAAACCGAACCGGTGATCGAACTAATCAGGTTACTGGGTCACTGGGTCACTAGTTGAACACCGACTCGGTACTATGTAAATAAAAAATAAAAATAGTCAAAAATTTAAAATTATAATTTAAAATACATATTTTTACTAATATTTTAAGAATATTAAGCTATTTTAAAATAATATGGACAAAAAATAATAAGTATTTTGTTATTTTTACTCTATCATAAATATTTTTATTTTATTTTTATATTAAAATAACTATTATTTTTAAATTTCAATAATCTATTAATTAGTTTATATCTATTATATTATTATATACTACAAATATTTATTAAAAAATAATATTAATAAATATTATATAATTATAAAAAAATAAATGAGTTTATAATTATTGTTAAATAAAAATATAATTAATTTAAGAATAAGTGAATTTATAACTAAATTTAAAATAAATTAGATAAAAGCAAATTATTTGATAAAAGATATGTATATATATATATATTATAATTTGCATGAATTTTAATAAAAATCATCACAGTCGTGAATAGCGTCACTTCTCCAGAGGGGAGGGGTTCGAACCCCATATGTAACATTTTGTTAAAATTTAACTCCTAACCGGTTCGGTTGGACTGAACTTTACCGAGTTCGATCAGTTTTTACCGGTTTGTACCGGGTTTAACCGGTTCGCAGTGGTTTTATACCTCATTCGGTCCAAACATCGGACCGAACCGGTAGAGGGTCCAGTTCATGATTTTCCAGTTGAACTGGCTGGTCTGGTCCGGTTTTAATAACACTGCATCTTATAATCAGTGTTTGAGCCCAGCCAGTATGACTTTATTCGTGGCTTTCACTTGTCCACTGGCTTGAGGGTGCTCTACTGATGTAAACTGATGCTTGATCTTGAGGCTTGCCACCAGACTTCTGAATATTGAGTTGGTAAACTAAGTTCTATTATCTATAGTAATGGAGTATGGGACTCCAAATCGGGTAACAATGCTCTTGTAAAGGAATTTCTGACTTCTTTGGGCTGTGATGGTTGCTAGGAGTTTTGCCTCGATCCACTTAGTGAAGTAGTCAATCCCGACTATGAGGTATTTTACCTTTCTAGTGCTTGAGAAAATGGTCCGAGAAGGTCCAAGTCCCATTTTGCGAATGGCCAAGGTGAGATGATACTGATGAGCTCTTCTGGTGGTGCTACATGGAATATAGCATGTTTTTGGCAAGGCTGGCATATTTTGACAAAGTCGGTTACTTCTTCTAAATACTATTAATTTTCCTGCCTCGACTTCTTTGGCTAGCCTTAAGGCAACAAGCATGACCTCATACTCTACTTGATTATATGAGGCTAGAAACTTGAATTTCATTGAAAGTTCTATCCAGTTCCTTCTTCATTCTCAAGAATGATTCCTACCCCGCTTCTGACTTTGTTTGATGATCCATCTACGTATAGATGCCAAGCTGTAGGATCTCCTTGGGCCCCTGTATACTCGGCTAAGAAGTCGGCCAGGTATTGAAATTTGATTGTTGTCCGAGTTTTGTATTTCAAGTCGAACTCGAACAGCTCCATGGCCCATTGTAGCGTTCGACCCGTAATATTCGTCTTCTGGAGGATGTGCTTCACGGGTTGGTTAGTTTGGACCTTTATGGTGTGAGCTTGTAAATAAGATCAGAGCCTTCTTGAGGTGAGGATAAAGGCATACGCAATTTTTTTCTATTTTTTAATAGTTTAGTTCTGCCTCCTGTAAGGCCTTGCTAGTAAAGTAAACTGGTTGTTGTCCATTCTTGTCTTCTCGGACGAGAGTGGAGGCTATGGCCTTGCTTGCAACTGGCAAGTACAGTATGAACTCGTCTCCTTTTTTAGGTCGGGTGAGGATGGGAGGCTGACTCAGGAAGTTCTTGAAGTCTTGAAAAACTAGCTCACATTCCTAAGTCCACTCGAATTGGCATCCTTTCTTGAGTATTGAAAATAGGGGTAGAGATTTCAGGGTCGACTTGTAGCACCCTATCGCACAAAGTCTTACGCTATAGTCATAAATCAGAGGTGGTGATTCATACATAATACTTGAAGAATAATGATATAACTAGGAGTATGTGAAGAAAGGTAAACATTGATAGCCGTAATCATACACATAAAATGCTAACGCAAGTAAAAATCGTATACATAAGCAATATATATATATACACACACACACACACACACAAAAGTTCGGGAATAGGATACATAGTAGTTACTAGTCTCAACCCACGAAGAAAAGGCCGGCTAGAATATTACAAAACCAGAAAAGTATACAAAATAGAAATTCTGTTTCTCAAAACAAAAATATCTAAGAGAAATTATACAATAAAGCTTTCAAAAGTGGAGAAAATTCTAGAGCCAAAATAAATCCCAAAAGAAGAGTCTTCTTCGCTTTGCCAAATAGAAATCCAGCACACTTAGCGAGGTGCATCAGTCCCTGCATATGAAAAACAAAAAATCCACAACAGGTGAGAACCCGAAGGTTCTTAGTAGGGTAATAATTCCAAATAAAGACTATATAAAGAAACATAAACTCACTAGGCAATCCTAATCTCCAACTTCATAGAATTTCAAGCCTAAAGTTTTCACTAATCCACACAGGATTAAATTTGCTAAATTCTCAGCTCTGTAACTATCTCTAGTTTCAATCATTTTCAGTACATCATTATCTCTTCTCAATCATATACTCAATTCAGCAAGATCAATCACAAGCACAAGGCATATGCAAGGCAATCACAATTTAACACAATTAGAACAAGTAGTACAGCTAATAGTTAAACAGAATAATCAGTTAGGCAAACCAGAATAAATATGCATACTCAAACAATGGCAAATAAATGCACATGATGTATGTCTATTCCTAAACAGGCCATGAGCTCATGTATCAGTTGGTTGCCCACACTTGGCAACATTCCTGAGATAGGCGTTATGTATTGCCATCCCTATCTCAGAAAACACTCCCTCTATGAGCGTTACGTATCGTCGTCCTCATCGGGAGTCATCATTCTGGTCTCAAGTGAGCGTTATGTATCGCCATTCTCACCTCGAAATTCGTTCCCTCCATGAGTGTTATGTATCACAATCCTCACCAGAAACTCTTCTTTAGGTCTCAAGTGGGCGTTACGTATCAACATCCCCACTGAGCCTTATGCACAATATCTCGAGTAAGCGTTACGTATCGCCATCTTTACGAGATGGTTCTCAATAATAACCACGCAAGCGGGACAAAACTTCCGTCCTTATCAGTCAATAGTCATTATCATTATCATAGTCATAATTACAATCAAACATATCTATAATCATACTTAAGTCGTGAGTGGGATAAAACCACCTTCCTCACTGTAGTTGGGACAACACCACCATCCCCACAATTATACTGCAACACTGAGCAAGTGGAACAAAATCACAATCATTGCATCTACTAGGTGCAGGCATCTCATAAACCACGCAAGTGGGACAAAACCCACGACCTTGCCAATTCAATTTTCATATCACATTTAGTCTTAGTCATATCACTAACTTAATCAATTTCCTAAGTTATAATATATATTAACCCCATTCGTTTATCAAAAGAGTCAATCTCATCATCTCGTGAGCGGGACAAACTACCATGCCCACAACATCAATAATGCAAGAGAGACAAAATTCACGACCTTGTTGATCAATAATCACTCTCAACCGAACTCACTATCATCATCAAATTCATTATAAATAATCACTATCAACCCAAATTACTATCATTCTCAAATTCATCATAAGCCTCTAATCAAATTGATTCAATCTTAATCATAATCTTAATTAATCATAACTCTATCAGTTATTAAAATAACTATCATCGTTAATCTATGAGTGGAACAAAGCCACCGTCCTCATCACCGTGGCCGAGACAAACCACCATCCTTATAACATCAATCCTAATTCTCATTTCAACCAATTTCAGAAGATATAACTCATTATAACCCCATTCAATTATTAAATTAATCAATCTCATCATTTCAAGCCATTGTTCTCACCGTGGGTGGGACGAACCATCATCCCCACAACATTCTCATCCGGTTAACTAAGGTTTTATTCGAGAATAATTCAACTTAATCCCTTATATTCCTCTCCAATGCATTCAAAGCTTAACAATTATTCATTTGACTCCATACAGAGGTTAAAAGGGGGTTATAAACAGGCTGGGAAGGCTAAATAGTTAAAAATAAATATTTGAGACATTTTGTTTATAGGTTTTATAAGGTAGTAACCCAATTTAAATTCATTACTTCCATTCCCATTAATTTTAAGGTAAAAAATATGGTTTTTAGAGTTCATACAGAGGTTACGGGAGATTACAAACTCGCCGAAAAGGCTAAATAGTTCAAAAATAGCATTTCAGCAGAAACTGGGGATTGTGCGTACGCGCAGAACCTGGTTCGGCCATCAATTCTACCAACTCTGCATGATTCAATTTTCAAGCACCCATAACTTTTGCTACAAAAATTATTTTTTTTCCATTCTTGGATGGTTTTAAAGTACTCATCACCAAGTTTAATTCAAGATAAATTTCACTTAAATCTGAACTCCGAACGCTAAGTTATGGCCTATCGAAGTTGGCTAAAAATTATTTTTTACCAAAAACTTTTGTATAACTCAACTTTACAAATTCTTAAATTATCTCTTTCAAAACCAACATAAACCAAATCTAACCCATCATTTGCACTCCATCAAATCACCCAAATACTCAATTCATTACCAAGCCTAAATCTTCATTTAAAGCCAAAATCAACCAATCATCAATTAACCACTTCTAATTTCATCTCAATTCTCATTTTCAATTTCAAAAATCATGACCAATCATACAAACCAAATCTCAAATCTCAATAACACATCTAACCATCATTCAACACAAACATTCAACCTCAACAATATACCAAAACACACAGTTCATTCAATTAAGGCCTTCGGCCACAATTTCACTTAATAACCATTAATCAATCAAATTCACACTTACACAATTCACATGACTCAATCAATTCCGTGATACTTACCAAGGGCGCAACTTACCCAATCATGGCCTCCGGCCCAATTTCTCATCCAACCATCAATAATAAATCAAAACACATCAATTCAACATATCCACATTCAAACCATTATCCAATATTAATTATTCACACTAAACCATCAATACCAACCACATCAATTATTCAACCATATCATAGCATCATCTAACCTAGATTTTCACATAACGTTATATAATGTTTACTCAAAACTAAAACTCATACCTTCGTTGATGGCGATTCTAAATCCTTTGAATTTGATTTTCGATCCAACCCAAGCTTCAACTTATGCAACAAAGCCTCAACTAAATCCTCCTCCAATCAAGTGGCGCACCCAATTGAGCACCAAATCAAACCAAGCATCCAAAGTTACTCCATACAATCTAATTATACCAAATATCAAGTATTTACACTAGAGTTTTCACTTAAAATTAGGGATGATGGAAGGATTGAGTTTTCTTAACTTGCTCCACATAATCATGGGTCAAAACCCCGCTAGAAATTGTGCTTGAGCTTCTCCTAAAGTATCAAAATCACAATTTTTTTAACACCTCAAAATCTAAACTTGAAAATAGATAAAAATAGAGAAATGGGATAAGGATTTTGGGTTTACTCACTACAAAAGTTAGATAAAATTAAAGAGGATGACGAGGTGATCGCGTGACCATGAATAGGTCTTTGATCAAAGCTTTGATTAAGAGAAAAGTGGATTTGAATGTTGGTGTGAACAGTGTTAGGATTTCTCTCTTCTTCTCTCTTTCTCGTGGCTCTCTCCCTTTCTTGTGAATGAATGAATGAAATTGGGGGTCAGGGAGGTTGAGTCACACCCTTCACCCCTTAAGTGAAGGACAATTTTGTAACCTTTGTCTATTGTCCCCACCGAGGGCTAAAATCTTTAAAATAAGCGTTTCGGTTTTTATTCTAAATATTTTTCTGGTTATTTTTACAGTTTTATTTTTCTCATATACAATACTAGATAGACTTAAACTTGTACAGTTAATTATAATGCTGGTACGCATTTTTTCACAAATAATTATATTTTCGCACTCTAATTAATTTTCTAAGTTCGATTTTTATTTGTAAATTTTTAAATTTTAAATTTTTAACCCAGACCGAGCGGTTTAAACCCTCTTAGCTCACTTCTAATTAATTAGTCAATTTGTTAATATTTTTCTGGGTCTTACACGACCCTACCAAGAATCTGGATAAGGTTGCTAACCTTCTATTTAATTGCTGGATCTCTTTGAGGCAGGTCGGGTTTTTCATCTCAAGTATCATTTTGCATTTATTCGGGTTGGCTTTTATCTCCCTTTGGGTGAGCATGAAGCCTAAGAACTTCTTTATTTCTACTGCGAAGGTGCATTTGGAGGAATTTTGTCTCATCTTATGCTTCCTTATTGTGTTGAATACCTCAACTAGGTCGGGTAAGAGGTTGGTGTCTTGTTTTATTTTGACGAGTATGTCATTCACATATACCTCCAATTTTTTGAGGTGAGATAAAAACACCTTGTTCATTAGTCATTGATATGCGGCTCCAGCATTTTTTAATCCAAAAGGCAAACCATATAACAATAATTTGCTCTCGGAATGATGAAAGAGGTTTTCTCTTGATCCGGCTTGTACATCAGAATTTGGTTGTATTCCGAATATGCATCCATAAAGTACAAATATTTATAGCCTGAAGCCAAATCCAGCAGAGTATCAATGCTGGGAAGAGGATATAGGTCTTTAGCACAAGCTTTGTTGAGATTGGTATACTTGACACACATTTTCTGTTTCCCGTTCTGCTTTTTCATGAGTAAGACATTGGCCAGCCACAAAGGTTATTTCACTTCCCTTATAAATCCGGCCTCTAACAAAGCTTGGACCTGTTTTTCAATTACTTAAGCTCTTTTGGGACTGAGCTTTCGCCGTTTTTGTTGAACAGGTCGTGAACCTGGGTAAACGGCAAGTTTATGACTCATGAGATCGGAGTGTATTCCAGGCATATCAGAGGCCTCTAAGCGAAGAGGTCAGAAATTTCTTTTAGGAGCTTAACAAGATATGCTTTCAATTTTTTGTCCAAGTTTGCTCCTATGCTTGTTGTTTTTCTGGCTTGATCTCCAATCTAAACTTCTTCAGTCTTTCCATCAGGTTGTGGCCTCAAGTCTTCTCGTGTTTGGACACTACCGAGCTTGATAGTGTTGACTTCTTTTCTTTTTGTACTTTTGTTTAGGTTCAGGCTTTCATTGTAGTATTTTCTTACCAATTTCTGATTTTCTCTCATGGTGACTATTCTCTCTGAGGTCGGGAATTTCATACAGAGATGAAGGGTGGAGACGACCATAGCAAGTTGGTTTAAATCAGGGCATAGTAAGCTGACGCTACGTCAACCACAATGTAGTTTATACTTAAAGTTCTGGGCTTCAAAACTTTACCAAAAGTGGTGTGTAATAGAATGAAGCCAAGAGGTCAAATGGGTGTGTCTCCCAACCCAAAAAGAGTGTCGAGGTATCCCTTGAGCTCCTTTTCTTCCAACCCTAGCTTGTGGAAGGCAGGTTTAAACAATATGTCAACTGAGCTTTCTTGGTCCACCAAAGTCCAGTGGAGATTTGCATTAGCAAGTATCATTGTGATCATGACGGAATCACCATGACCCGGTGTTAGTCCCTTGTGCATCTTCTTTTGTGAAGGAAATAGTGGGCAAGTCAGGAGCTTCGACCTCCTCCCCGACTTGATAGACTTCTTTCAAATGCCTCTTGCGAGAAGACTTAATTACTCTGCCTCCTACAAATCCTCCAACTATCATGTGGATATGTCTATTAGGAGTTCGTGGTGGCCAATCTCATCTACCCCTATCTTCCTCCTCTCTTTTTATTTTTCCCTGCTCGTCCAATCTTTCTGCCAAGTACCTTTCTAACCGACCTTCTCTATCCAGTTTTACTATTACATTTTTTGAGTCATAACAATCATTAGTAGAATGTCCATATATCTTGTGATATTTGTAGTATTCTGTCTGACTTCCACCTTTCTTGTATTTTATGAGCCGAGGAGGTGAAAGTTTTTCGATATAGAAGATCTCTCTGTAGATGTCAACAAGGGATACTCGCAATAGTTATGATGCCTTCGAGACTTGTCCGAGCTATACTCATCCTTTTTCTTTGCTTCTTTATCTTTATCCCGAGCCAGGTAAGGAAGATTCTGTCTTGGAGCGGGTTTTCTCAATGGGGCATTCTCCTTCATATTAATGTACTTTTCTACTCGCTCTTTTACCTCATACAAAGAGGTCGGGTATCGCTTTGATATGGATTGAGAGAATGGTCCTTCTTTGAGGCTATTAAATAACCCCATTATCACGGCTTCTAGAGGCAAAGTTTTGATCTCTAAGCAGGCTTTGTTGAATCTTTCTATGTAAGCTCGGAGAGTTTCTCCGACCTCCTATTTAACTCTCAGGAGGCTTGGAGCATGCTTGAATTTGTGTTTCTGGATTCAGAATCGAGGGAGAAACATTTTTCCAAGATCGTCAAAGCAGGTCACGAACTTGGATGGTAGACTATCAAACCACTTCATCGCTACTTTGGTTAACATCGTCGGGAATGCTTTGCAATGAGTTGCATCTGACGCGTCAGCCAAGTACATTCGACTTTTAAAGTTGTTTAGATGATGTCTGGGTCGGTCGTTCCATCATAGAGGTCCATGTCAGGAATTTTAAAGTTTCTGGAAACCCTAACCTGCATGATTTCTTCGATAAAGGAATCTTTTCCTCCAAAGGGAAAATCTTCCCGATCTGCATGATTGTTCCAACCTCGAAGGTCGGCTTCTAATTTCAAAAGCTTTTCTTCTAGTTCTTTCCATTGTCGTACTTTCCTTATCAGGTCTCGTTCAGCTTCTCTTTAACGCTCTATCTCCTGCTCAAGTTGTTCTAATCAGCCATGGTGTTTGTGCACGATTCCATGAGTTTTATTGAATGTCTGTTCATTGCATCTCTGGTGGGTGTATCTCTGAATTGATTCTTCTGTGTTGAGAGTTTCGTGAAGTCCCCTCTCTATTAGAACCGTCCACTTTATCTTGTCACACGGGCTATTACTATTGCACGATCGTTGTTGTGACGTTCTGGCTCATATTTGGATGTCATGTTTCCATCTTTGGGATGATTGTCTGCCATGATTAGGTGTAGACTTCCAGATCCCCAACAACGACGCCAATGTTCCAAGGGTTACCTGAAACTGAGTGGATTTGGGTCTGAACGTAAGGTCTAGACTCCTTTTGGGGAAACATCCGACGTCTTCCGATGACGAGGTGCCGTCGTCCGAGTTCTTCATAAAGAAGTGGGGGGTGGTACCTGCAAGGGACTCTGATTCTTAAGTTAGCAAATGTCTAAGTAGATTTTTAGTAGATTAGGTTCAAAATATACCTGAGGATGTCAGTGTACTTATAGTAGAGTCGATAACCACCTTTTAGAATAGTTCTACCTTTAATGGTGGATAACCATTTTTTTTGTTAGAAAATTTGTTAAGATCTCCTTTCTAGATGAATAGGAGAGATAGTAGGAATTAGTTACTGATTCGAACAAGTAGTGCTAGATTAATGTCGTCGTGTTCGACCTATGTGAGATCGAGTAGGTGTCGATCCAGCCACTATCTATTGATTGGGTTTTACTTATTTTGGGCCTAGCTAAGTTGTAGACTAGGGTATGAATAATACTTATTTCAATAAATAAAAAAAATTAAAATAGTTATTTAAAAATATTCCTATTATAAGGACAAGAAGGCGCAATGAATTTTCTATCACAAAATACTAAGTTTTAAACATTGGTTCTGGCTTTTAATAAGAAAGGCTCTTGTCAACAATGTTTTAAGAAAATATTTTAAGAATGGGTTTATCTATCTTCCATCTTAAAAGCACTTGTTAAGTTTTTAATGCATTTATTTTGTATTTATTAAATAAAAAAATTTAAATCTTTTCACTAATGATAAGTTTATCATATGTCTTTAGGGCATATGTTAGCTAAACTCTTTAAGAATATTATAAAAAAATATTTTATTTATAGTGATTAAAAAATATTTTTTTATATTTTTAATTTATTAAATAAATTTTTTATTATATTTTTAAAATATATTCTTAAGAAACAAAAATACTACCCTAAAAAATGGAAGAAAGATAGATTTTCATGGATACTGATTAATGTTTTGAAAGTCGAACCGAATCGGTCGGTTCAATCGGGTTAACCGAGAACCAGTCACTTAGTCGATTCGGTTGAAGTGCAAAATCGTCTGACAAAAAATTGGTAAAAATCGGTTGAACCAATAGTTAATCAGTGAATCATTTGAACAAGACAGATTTTTTTGTTTTCAATTAAAAAATAAAAAAAATAGTACATAAACCCTCCCCGTTCTCTCTCTCTCTCTCTCTCTCTCTCTCTCTCTCTCTCTCTCTCTCTCTCTCGCACACTACCATGGAACCCTAGCCCTTGCTCTCTCTCTCTCTCTCAGCACTCCACAGAACCCTAGCACCCCCAACCAACAGCAGCTGTAGCCAACAGCCAGCGCCCAATTCCCAACGCCGCCGAACTCTTTTCCTCATCCGCTGTTGCCGATCCTCTTTCCCTGGATCCCTTCTCCTCGCGTCACTGGGTCTGCTCGGAGCGTCTGTTGGCATCGCCGTCTCTGTCCTCATTGTCGTCGCCCACCCTGAACTTATGTCTCTGTCCACGTCGTCGAGCCCTCTTTCTCTTGCGTGGGCATCAAGCCTCTATCTTCGATCCCCTCTCTGTCCGAGCTCACTTTCCTTCCTTCCTCGCCGTCACTTCTTTTCCTCTCTCACCGCCGTAAGCAAAGCTATTCAATTTATGTTTTCTTATTTTGTTATTTTACTGATTCTAAGTTGCTGAAATATGATTTTGAGTTGTTCATTTTTTGCTTATTTTGTTAAATTTTGATGGATGATGGTTGATAATGTTTTGTTAATTTTCGAAAATAATTGTTATTTTGACTTCTGAGTTCCCTTCAGATGCAAGCCAGAGAAGCAAATTGTATATCTCTCTGCATAGTTGTCAGAACCGAACCGGTGATCGAACCGGTCAGGTTATTGGGTCACTGGGTCATTGGTTCAACCGGTGGGTTACTGGTTAAACCGATTGACCCGGTTCTATGTAAATAAAAATAAAAAATAGTCAAAATTTAAAATACATATTTTTACTAATATTTTAAAAATATCAAATTATTTTAAAATAATATGGAACATGAACAATAAATATTTTATTATTTTTACTCTATCGTAAATATTTTTTATTTTGTTTTTATATTAAAAAACTATTATTTTTAAATTTTAATAATTTATTAATTAGTTTATATCTATTATACTATTATATACTACAAGTATTTACTAAAAAATAATATTAATAGATATTATATAATTATAAAAAAATAAGTGAGTTTATAATTATTGTTAAATAAAAATATAATTAATTTAAAAATGAGTGAGTTTATAATTAAAATTAAAATAAATTAAATAAAAATAAATTATTTGATGAAAAATATCTATATGTATTATAATTTGCATAAATTTTAATAGGAAACATAATGGCTTGGTGGTTGTGGAGTGCTTTTGTTTCCTTGAGGCAAGGGTTCGAACCCTACCTCAAGTATTTTGGAAATATTTTCACTCGCAAGCGGTTCGGTCGGACCGGTCTCACCGAGTTTGACCGGTTCATTTTGGATTTGACCGGTTTGTACTGGTTCGATTCTTTGTACGGTCCAAATATCGAACCGGATCGATATAGGATCCGGTTCATCGGTTTTTTGATTGAACCAGTCGGTCCGGTCCGGTTTTAATAACAATGTCTCTCTGTATCTATCTGTAGCAAGAAAGTAGGCCAGGCTTTATCCGCGAGCAAGCTAGCTAGCAGAAAGTGAGTGAAGCTACTTTGGTCTACTCTGGGTGCACAATTATTATTGTAATATCCTTTTTGCTGATTTTTTGAAATAATTTTGTGTTTTGAGTTGGGATTTTTTTGAAATAATTTTGTGTTTTGAGTTGGGATTGTTGATTGTTGCTGATGTAATTCTGAATTTAGTTTGGATGCTGAGTTTTGATTCTTTGCTTAATTTTCTATTGTTGGATTCTTTGGCTTTAGATGCTGAGAAGTTTTTGGATTCTGAATTTTTGTTGAATACTTTATTAGTATTAAGAATATAAACGTAATAGAATAAGATTTGGTTTAAGAAAGAGTGAAAGAAGAGCAGGTAAACTCTTGATTATTAGTTAGTTATTCTGATTTAGGTCAATAACTTTCATATATATAGTGTAGACTTTGTATTTAGAAGTGTGATTCAGTTTTTAGTTCAAAATAATATGATCAATGTGTATTGATTCTCAATAATTATATTCTCAATTTTAATTCTTTGAATTCACTTCTTTGTTTCTTATATCACAAGAATTCTTCTCTTAGGGTGTTTATCTTGATTGTCAAGTAATTGAGATTGATTAGAGTTTAGAAGTTAATTAAAATTTTTTATTATGAATTCTTAATGATAAAATATGAACAAATTACTATGTGAAATGGTAAATTTTTTAATTTTATTAATTTAAAAATATTAAATTTGAATATTTAAAATTATATATTAAATTTTTAATAATTTTATTGTATATTTAATTAAACCGGTTCAACAACGATTCGATTTCGATTAGACCATTAAATCATTGAACCAGTCACTTGACCAATTCAATGACCGGTTCGGTTCTCGCAACCTTGATACTGATTGAGAATGCCCTTCTAATATAAGGTGCAAGCTTGGCAACTTTTGGTAGGAGGATGAAAAAAAAAAACAAAGTTGGTATATTTTATCATGATTCATGGTTATGCTAACGGTGTTAAGCTTGGGAGGATTTGGATCCTCTAAATTTTGAATTTTAGTTTAGAGGGAAAAGTGTGATCTCTCACTATTTATTTCATAAGTGAGATGAAGAGAAAATATGAGAGAAAAGCTATTCAAAGGTAAGAAGATCCAAATTCAGCTTGGGAACATATGAATGTGGTCACTTTATTATAATTTACTCTACCGACGCCATCAAGTACATGCAATTTTGAAACCTGGAAACTCATTACACCATGACTTATTAACTTTAGTTTTTACCTGAAAACACTCAATGAGTTATTAGTTAGGTCCCTTTGGATAGTGTTCATACCCTGGACCGAGCTATAAGGTCCGAGTTGCATGAAGACAAAGGACCGACCTCTTTAAAGGCAGGCCCATTACAACGAATTCTTCACAAAGAGCTCAGAAGATCACCGCAGAGGCCCAGAATGAAAGGACCACTGACTACTAGAAGGCGGTTGGCCAAAGATATGATCTTACTCACAAAAGATAAGATAAGATAACAAACTTATCTCAAAGGAAGATCGTCAAACACTACTATAAATACACCAGAGCACCCAAGTATAACTCATACTTCAATTCTGCAGAAAAATTGCTTAAAGCCCGTGCTAACTTAAGCACCGTGTCAAAGGACACACCCCAATCCAAGGGAGACAAGCAACTTCAAAACACGAAAATTTTAGATGCCATCCGTGAACAGCAGGATCGCCTCAAACAGCTCAAACAAGAAGCCGAACGTCAGTGAGAGGCCGAGAGAGATCTCCGGAGAGAAACAAGACGGTGTCGAGAGCTGGAGGACAAGCTCCTAAAGCTTGAAGCCGACCTCAAAACTAAGACCACTCGATTCAGTCACGAAGATAGCCCTCACAAGGACCAAGACCCGTTTACAAAAGAGATCATGAAAGCTAAAGTCCTAAAAGACTTCAAAGCTCCCGACATGACCCCGTACGACGGTATGTTTGATTTGAGCCATCATCTCAGCAATTTCAGAAGTCGGATGTATCTCACAGATGCCTCAGATGCAATCTGTTGCAAAGCCTTCCCGACCACCTTGACCAAGACGGCAATAAAATGGTTCGACAGCTTACCGCCAAGGTCGATAACAAGCTTTGATGACCTCGCCAAGAAATTCTTAGCTAGATTCTCCATCCAGAAAGACAAAGCCAAGCACTCCCCAAGCCTACTAGGGATTAAGCAAGGAGATAGGGAAAGCCTCCGCAGTTACATGGAGAGATTCAATAAAGCATGCCTGGATATACAAAATCTTCCAACAGAAGCAGCTATCATGGGTCTCATCAATAGCCTACATGAAGGACCCTTTAGTCACTCCATATCCAAAAAGCATCCAACATCTCTCAACGAGGTTCAAGAGCGGGGGGAAAAATACATTAATATGGAAGAGAACTCCCGATTAGGAGAAACTTCAAAGACTGGATTCTCTTACCCACCTCGGGACAAGGATAAAGAGTCCAGGAAAAAAAAGACCAACCTACTGAGAAACCCAGAAAGTACCACAACTACACCCCTCTTCGAGTGTCTCTTGTTGATATTTACCGGGAGATATGCAACACTGAGAAGATCTCACTGCCTCGCCCGATTAAACACAAGAGAGGAGGAAGTCGGACAGAGTATTGCGAATACCACCGTATCTACGGGCATCCTACCAACGAATGCTACGACCTAAAGAATGTCATAGAAAAATTGGCACGAGAAGGGCGACTAGATCGATTCTTAGCCAATAGAGTGGATGAACCAAAAAAGAGAATAAGGGATGAAAAGGTCGGACGAGTTGAACGTCCCCCTCACACCCCTGAGAGACATGTTCATATGATAAAGAGAGGATTCGCAGGAGGAGGGATCTCTAAGTCATCCCGCAAAAGACACCTTAAAGAGGTGTATCATGTGGGAGAAGGGGACAGGTCACCCGACCTCCCCACTATTACCTTCACTCAAGAAGACGCCACAGGCATCATCCCGGGGCATGATGACCCCGTGGTTATTACCATTATACTCGCCAACGCCAATCTCCATCGAATGTTGGTAGACCAAGAAAGTTCCGCAGATATCCTGTTCAAATCTGCCTTCGATAAGCTCGGCCTACAAGAGAAAGAACTCAGAGCATATCCAAATAGTTTTTTCGGGCTCAGAGACGCCCCAATCCAACCACTTGGATACATCCCACTGCACACAACATTTGGGAAAGGAACACGGTCAAGAACACTGAGCATAGACTACATCGTAGTCAACGTGAGCTCGGCATACAACGCCCTCATAGGTCGGACAACGTTAAACCAGCTCGCCGCGGTGGTCTCCACTCAGCACCTATGCATGAAGTTCCCGACTCCAGAAGGAATCGCCACCATAAAGGGAGACCAAAAGCTCACGCGACTCTGTTACAACGAAAGTCTGAACCTTAAAGGCGACCCGATAGGGAAAGAAACCAATACTATAAAACTCGGGGGAATCCGAGCTCGTGAAGAACTCCGCCCTCAGCCGAAAGGTGAGACCAAAGAAGTTCAAATTGGAGACACTCAAGACAAAACAACAAACATAGGGGGCGAATCTAAATGAAGACCTAAAGGAGCTGCTAACAAAGCTCCTAAAGGATAATTCCGATCTCTTTGCATGGAAGACTACCGACATACCCGGTATTGATCCCGGACTAATGTGTCATAAGTTAGCCGTATATCCTGGGTCTCGGCCAGTACAATAGAGGCGTAGGAAGCTTGGTCCAGAGAGGTCGCAAGCCGTAGAGGAGCAGATACGAGCCTTGTTGGAGGCAGGGTTCATAAGGGAGGTAAAATATCCATTATGGTTAGCCAATGTAGTATTGGTCAAAAAGTCAAATGGGAAGTGGCGGATGTGCACTGATTACACTGACTTCAACAAAGCCTACCCAAAAGATCCTTACCCACTCCCGAATATAGACACACTAGTCGACGCTTCATCGGGATACAAGTACCTCTCCTTCATGGACGCTTACTCGGAATACAACCAAATCCCTATGTATCAACCCGACCAGGAGAAAACCTCATTCCTAACCCCAAGAGCAAACTACTGCTACATAGTCATGCCTTTTGGACTCAAGAACACATGGGCTACATATCAAAGATTGATGAACAAAGTATTTGATGCGTGAGCATCTTGTCTATCTTTTCCTAGTGAATTTGCATCTAATTTGTTGAGTTTAATTAAGAATTAATTATATTTTAGCCACTATGGATGCTATTTTAAGTTTTGTGCAATACTGTTTATTTTAGGTAGCATTTGGCAGAATTTGATGGAGTTTCTGCAGAGAAAGAGAAGAAGCCAAGAAGATGACCAGCGAACACCGACGCGGACGCATGGCTCACGTGACCGCGCGGAATGGTAAAAATCGCAATGACGCGATCGCGTAGACTATAATTTGCACAAATGACGCGAACGCATGGACGACGCGGACGCGTCACATGCGCCACGTGCAGAAAATGTAGAAAAATGCTGGGGGCAATTTCTGGGCTATTTTGACCCAGTTTCCAGCCCAGAAAACACAGATTAGAAGCTGCAGCATGGACAATTCAAGTGGTCCCCATCCATCCATTGAAGATTTGATTATTTAAATTAATTCAAATTTAAATTCAAATTTTAATTCTAGGAAAAGATATTATTTTAATTTTTAGTTTTAGATATTAGATTTCAAATTAATTAGGATTAGTTATAAAAAGGGGAGACTTCTCTCCTAGTAGAAGGAGACCATTAGGGGGATTCCATTAGGAAATTCTATACAAATTTACATTCTACATTCCATGAGCAACTAATCCTCCATTGTTAAGGTTAGGAGCTCTGTCTATTTCTATGGATTGATTTTATTGCTTTTTCTATTTTAATTTATGTATGGATTTATAATTTAAGAATTGTTTTCGCTCTTTATTTTATGAATTTGGGTGGAACGGAAGTATGACCCTCTTTCTATTTGAGTTCCTGTAAAACTTGGAAAAGCTCTTGAACAACAACTTGAAAACATATTCTCCTAAATTTTAATTATTTAGACTTAACGGAATACGTGACATATAATCCTTTTATTTTTGGGTAATTAGAGTTTTTGTGGCATATAAACTGGAATTTGATTATCACCCTCTAATTGGAATTAATTGACCAAGGAATTGGCTGTTGATGAATTTTAGAGGAGACTAGGAAGGTCTAAGGAATTAGGGTCTAGTCACATATAGTTTGCCATAAATTAAATCCTGCATAATTAAATTAGTTAGTAAGAAAAGTTAATCCGGAAAAATAGATAACTCTGAAACCTTAACTGTTTTCTCCATATTTTCTTCCCAATTTATTTATCTGCATGTCTTTAATATTTTTAATATTGTTTAATGTCTTTTGAACTCCCAAACATTATTTTCTGTTTGTCTAACTAATCCTATCAAACGCTATTGTTGCTTAATCCATCAATCCTCGTGGGATTGACCCTTACTCACGTAAGGTATTACTTGGTACGACCCGGTGCACTTGCCGGTTAGTAAGTGTGGTTGTAAATACCGCACCAAATTTTTGGCACCGTTGTCGGGGATTGACTGTGATTAACAACTATTAGTTGTTTGATTATTTAGATTAGGCGTTTTAATTTTAATTTTATTTAAATACTATTTTTTTTTAAAAAAAAATCTCTTTGTTTTCTTCTTTTCGTGCCCCCGCCCCTGTTCCCTTTTACGTCCTTTTGCTTTTGATCTTTTTTTAACTTTAGTTCGTTTTTATTTTTTTTATTTATTATTTCATTTTAATTTCTTTCTATTTTTACTTTCTTTTAGTTTCGTTTTTGTTTACTTCTATTATTTTATTTTCTCTTTCTATATTCTATTAGTTTTATTTTATTTCTATATTTAAAAAAAATAAAAAAATAAAAATAAAAATAAAAAAATAAATATAAAAAAATTTATTTTTTTTAATTTCTGAAATTAAGTTTGCTGTTTCCTAGTTAGTTTTATTTTAATTTTTTTATTTTAATTTTTAGAATTCTGTTCTTTCTTATTTGCTTTTCTGTTTACCACATGGTGCGTTTAATTTTGTTTGGTGTGTTGTGCTAAGGAAAAATAATGGAGAGAGATCACATGGGTTACAACTTACACCCAAGTAGTGATTCATATTATGGTGGATGGAGGAACGACTCAAATTTTGGTTGGCAAAGTCAAAACCAAAGAAATTTCAATGCTCCATGTTCCAACTACCAAGAACCATCATATTTCTACCCATATCAAGAGCCACCATCAGATATTGAAGCTCCTCAGAAGAAGGGTGTTATGGAAGTATAAATTTTTAATGCTATTCTCGCCCAAAACAAGCTTATGACTCAGCAATTAAATCTACTTACTCAACAGATGGGTGGCATGCAAGTCTCAGCTATCAACACCCAAAATCCTCTTCAAGAAGTCAATTACATGGGGAGTGCTCCTAGAAACCCCAACAATGATCCCTATTCTAAGACTTACAATCAGGGGTGGAGAAATCACCCAAACTTTGGGTGGAGAGAGCAACCTCAGAGGCCACAAAATTTTAATCATAATTCTCAAGATGGTTCTCAACAGAATAATTTTAATAACCACAAGTTTCAATCAACTCAGCAGGAAAACTCTAAATCCCAAGAAGATTCTAATTGGGAGATGATGATGAGTTTTATGCAGGAAACCAAAGCCTCCATTAGAAACTTGGAAGTGCAAATGGGCCAAATGAGCAAGCAATTACCTGAGAAGTCTGCAAGTACATTTCCAAGTGATACAGTGGTTAACCCAAGAGAAGACTGCAATGCTATTCAACTGAGAAGTGGTAAAGTAGCTGGCTCTGAGATCAAGGTCAATGAAGAGTCAGTCGAAAAAGAAAGCCACCAAGAGGAAGAGGTTGAGGAAGCTTGCAAGGAAGTGATAGAATTCAAAGAAGAACACAGGGGAGTGGAGCTTGCAAGACCTCTTCCAAAGCCATCACCATCCAATACAACATTCAAGTGGGTAAAATTCCTATCCTTAATCCTTACTTTCCCATTTGAATATGGGCTACTAGAGACGGATGGTAACTTAGAGCTCTTTGTGGCATTAAGAGTAAGAGGAAGATGGTTAGTGGTAAGAGTTGTCAAGCAAGGTTCAATATGGGTGCATGCTCCAAATCGAAGTGCAAGAATTGGTGTAGAGCTAATTTGAATGGGTCCAGAAAGTTGTTTGGATGCCTCTGTGAGAATTCAGATTGCTTGCTACCCGGTGGGAACAATGGTGATACACAAGAAGACGGGTGTAAAAGCAAGGTTTGGGACCCTAGAATTCATTCCCACAATCAATATTCTTGGGGCCCTGTCACTTGTTTCCACTTGCTCAAAGGCGTTATGCGCCTCGTTTGGGATCCCGGTCGCCATTGGAATTACAAACATTGGTGGAGATTCTTGGATCAGTACAAGCACAAGCCACCATGACAAGAAACTCACAACATGTCCAACTTAAGGACTTTAACTAAAAGTGCTTGGTGGGAGACAACCCACCGTGGTATGATCGTTCTTTTTCATGCTTAGTTGTTTTTTGTAGTAGTAGTTTTTACTTAGTTGATTTTTATTAAGTTCTTACTAATTTTCTGATCATGCAGCTATTTTATCATAGGAACCGAACACCTCAGGCTCAAAAAAAAAAGGAGAGGCACACGACGCGATCGCGTCATTGACGCGAACGCGTCAATCATGTGTGCGTGAAAAATAAATTTGAACAGAGAGTTGCGCAGGAGTGGCGCAAGAACGATGCCTCTAGCACAAACAACCACGCGGACGCATGGCTCATGCGACCGCGTCATTCATGATTTTTTCCACTTCATGCGACCGCGTCATCCACGTGGACGCGTGACCCAAAAAATCGACGTAAAAGGTGTCTGGACAGAGAGTTAAGCTGGCTTGAGGCAAAAAGTGTGCTAAAAGCACAAATTTGGTCACGCAGACGCGTGCCCAAAGCGTCCGCGTCAATTGCATAAATAACCATCTACGCGGACGCGTGCCTGAAGCTAACGCGTCATTATGAAGTATGCGCAACGTACGCGAACGCGTCGCTTGTGCCGCCCAGTTTTCTTTCTCTCTCTCTCTCCCAATCCTAATTCTCTCTTATTCTCGTATCCTTTTATTTTTTCTTTCATTTTAATATTTGTCTCTTCTATTTTCAGTTCTTCTTTGCTTGAGGACAAGCAAACCTTTAAGTTTGGTGTTGACGCTGCGCTTATAGGTTTTCTAATACAAAAGGGAGGCGAATCATCTTCGCGAAGGAGCACAACCTGAAGAATAAAGCGACCGCTAGGATAATTAAGGTGGTTGAGTTCCTTTCATTTTTTATTCCTCCCCTCTTTTTCTATGTTATGTTCCGGTTTCCTGTTATTTTGCTTTGTTTGTTGCATGATCCTTTATTAGTTAGAATCCTAGGACTATTTTAGTTTTCCTATTGCTTTAATTCTGAAAAGATGTCTCATGTATTACTCACTGAGCTTAAATAAAAAAAAATATAGGAGTGATATATTGCATGAGAAAGTGGGTCTATATTGAATAATAGTCTTATTTACTTAAATGTGGTGGTATTTTCTGTGATTCTGAATGCATGACATGAACAGTGCATATTTTTTGATAGTGAAGTTTATGAATGTTAAAATTATTGGCTCTTGAAAGAATGATGACAAAGAGAAATGTTATTGATAATCTGAAAAATCATAAAATTGATTCTTGAAGCAAGAAAAAGCAGTGAAAAATACAAAGCTTGTGAAAAAAAAGGGCAAGCAGAAAAAGCCAATAACCCTTTAAAACTAAAAGGCAAAGGATAAAAAGGATCCAAGACTTTGAGCATTAATGAATAGGAGGGCCCTAAGGAATAAAATCCTGGCCTAAGCGGCTAAATCAAGCTATCCCTAACCATGTGCTTGTGGCGTGAAGGTGTCAAGTGAAAAGCTTGAGACTGAGCGGTCAAAGTCATGGTCCAAAGCAAAAAGAGTGTGCTTAAGAACTCTGGGCACCTCTAACTGGGGACTCTAGCAAAGCTGAGTCACAATCTGAAAAGGTTCACCCAGCTATGTGTCTGTGGCATTGATGTATCCGGTGGTAATACTGGAAAACAAAATGCTTAGGGTCACAGCCAAGACTCATAAAGTAGCTATGTTCAAGAATCAACATACTGAACTAGGAAAGTCAATAACACTATCTGAATTCTGAGTTCCTATGGATGCCAATCATTCTGAACTTCAAAGGATAAAGTGAGATGCCAAAACTGTTCAGGATTGCAGTTGTAAACCCCACTATAAGAAGAGACATGAGCTTAATCGAACTCTCATTCTCATGCAAATTCACATCCTAAGCTTATACTAGTTTTGGTTGCTTGAGGACAAACAACAATTTAAGTTTGGTGTTGTGATGCGTGAGCATCTTGTCTATCTTTTCCTAGTGAATTTGCATCTAATTTGTTGAGTTTAATTAAGAATTAATTATATTTTAGCCACTATGGATGCTATTTTGAGTTTTGTGCAATACTGTTTATTTTAGGTAGCATTTGGCGGAATTTGATGGAGTTTCTGCAGAGAAAGAGAAGAAGCCAAGAAGATGACCAGCGAACACCGACGCGGACGCATGGCTCACGCGACCGCGCGGAATGGAGAAAATCACAATGACGCGATCGCGTGGACTGGAATCTGCAAAAATGACGCGAACGCATGGACGACGCGGACGCGTCACATGCGCCACATGCAGAAAATATAGAAAAACGCTGGGGGCAATTTCTGGGCTATTTTGACCCAGTTTCCAGCCCAGAAAACACAGATTAGAAGCTGCAGCATGGACAATTCAAGTGGTCCCCATCCATCCATTGAAGATTTGATTATTTAAATTAATTCAAATTTAAATTCAAATTTTAATTCTAGGAAATCATATTATTTTAATTTTTAGTTTTAAATATTAGATTTCAAATTAATTAGGATTAGTTATAAAAAGGGGAGACTTCTCTCCTAGTAGAAGGAGACCATTAGGGGGATTCCATTAGGAAATTCTATACAAATTTACATTCTACATTCCATGAGCAACTAATCCTCCATTGTTAAGGTTAGGAGCTCTGTCTATTTCTATGGATTGATTTTATTGCTTTTTCTATTTTAATTTATGTATGGATTTATAATTTAAGAATTGTTTTCGCTCTTTATTTTATGAATTTGGGTGGAACGGAAGTATGACCCTCTTTCTATTTGAGTTCCTGTAAAACTTGGAAAAGCTCTTTACTTGAATAACAACTTGAAAACATATTCTCCTAAATTTTAATTATTTAGACTTAACGGGATACGTGACATATAATCCTTTTATTTTTGGGTAATTAGAGTTTTCGTGGCATATAAACTGGAATTTGATTATCACCCTCTAATTGGAATTAATTGACCAAGGAATTGGCTGTTGATGAATTTTAGAGGAGACTAGGAAGGTCTAAGGAATTAGGGTCTAGTCACATATAGTTTGCCATAAATTAAATCCTGCATAATTAAATTAGTTAGTAAGAAAAGTTAATCCGGAAAAATAGATAACTCTGAAACCTTAACTATTTTCTCCATATTTTCTTCCCAATTTATTTATCTGCCTGTCTTTAATATTTTTAATATTGTTTAATGTCTTTTGAACTCCCAAACATTATTTTCTGTTTGTCTAACTAATCCTATCAAACGCTATTGTTGCTTAATCCATCAATCCTCGTGGGATCGACCTTTACTCACGTAAGGTATTACTTGGTACGACCTGGTGCACTTGCCGGTTAGTAAGTGTGGTTGTAAATACCGCAACAGTATTCACCAATCACATCGGAAAGCTGATGGAAGTTTATGTAGACGACATGCTGGTAAAAACACAAAGAGAGGAAACGTTGTTATCCGACCTCACTGAAGTGTTCAACACCATAAGAAAGCATGGGATGAGACTTAACCCCACAAAGTGCACCTTCGCAGTAGAAGCTGGCGAATTCCTGGGCTTCATGCTCACTCAAAGGGGGATTGAAGCAAACCCGGATAAATGCCAGGCCATACTTAGTATGAAAAGCCCGACTTGTGTTAAGGAGGTCCAGCAACTCAACAGAAGACTAGCGGCTCTGTCCAGATTCCTAGCTGGCTCGGCATTAAGATCTCTCCCTTTCTATGCAACACTAAGGAAAGGAAAGAGGTTCGAATAGACCCCAGAATGTGAAAAAGCTTTCCAAGACTTCAAGACATTCTTGGGGCGACCACCCATCCTAACCCGACCCAGGGAAGGTGAAGAACTAATACTATACCTCGCCGTAGGAAGTCGGGCAATAGTTTCAGCACTAGTTAGAGAAGACGAAAATGGGCAACAACCCATCTACTTCATTAGTAAGGCTCTACAAGGGGCTAAACTAAACTATCAAAAGATAGAAAAGTTCGCCTACGCCCTTATACTCACTTCTCGATGACTCCGGCCATACTTTCAAGCTCACACTATCAGAGTACGGACCAATCAACCTATAAAAAGTATTCTACAAAAAACAGACTAAGCTGAAAGAATTCTACAATGGGCAGTCGAGTTGTCTAAGTTTGATCTCAAGTATGAAGCTCGGACAGCCATAGGGGTAGAAACAGGCTAGGCCAGGCCAGGCTTTGCTCTTAACAGGCCTAGCCTGTCATGTAGTTGATTGGCCTGAGCCTGGCCTGCAGCCTGCTATAGGCTTTTTTCAAAGTACTAAGCATGGCCTGTTATTCAGCCTGGCCTGGCCTGAAGCCTGTTAAAAGGCCTGCTAATTTTTTTTTACAAAAATAAAAATATTATTTAAAAAAAATTTAATAAACATATTTATATGTAAAATATCATATTTAATATTTATAAGAATTTTTAAACTTTAAAGTATTTAAAATATACAAAGCTATTTATAATTAAATATAATAAATTTAAAATATCTTATAATTTGTTAATAATAAAAAAATTATTTATATATGTAATTATGTATTAAAAGGCCCAGGCAGGCCTGACAGGCTAATAAGGCTAATTAGTGAGCCTGGGCCTGGCCTATTAACATAATAAGGCTTTTATAACAGCCTGAGCTTGTGCCTATTTTATAACAGGCCAGGTCAGGCCAGGCTGCAGGCCCCTGGCAGGCCGCCTGGCCTTTTTTCACCCCTAGACAGCCATCAAGTCCCAATATCTGGCCGTCTTCGTCGCAGAATACACCGACACCCCAGACACCCCCACTGGCTGGAACCTCTACGTCGATGGTTCATCGAATAAAGCCGGAAGTGGAGCCGGAGTAATCCTAGAAAGTAATAAAGGAACTCAACTTGAGCTCTCCCTAAAGTTCGAGTTTCCCGCCACAAATAACCAAGCCGAGTACGAAGCCCTACTGGAAGGTTTGAAGCTAGCTAGGGAGGTCGGATCTCAAAAACTTACCATTTTTAGCGACTCACAGGTAGTCACCTTGCAAATAGAAGGGAGCTACCAGGCTAAGGATCCTACCATGAAGAAATACCTAGACAAGACCAGAGAATAGCTTGGAAAATTCATGGGATATGAGATCCGACATATACCTCGGGAACAAAATGCCCGAGCCGATGCACTTTTGAAACTAGCCAGCACCAAACCTGAGGGCAACAATAGAAGCCTCATCCAAGAAACACTACAAAATCTGTCAACCTCGGAAGAAAAAAAGGTCTTAAGCATATCAGACTAGGACCAAGGGTGGATGACTCCCATAGTCAGCTATCTCAAGTCTGAAACACTCCCCGCAGACAAAGAAGAGGCGAAAAGGCTAGTACGAGAAGCGCAGTACTACACCATAGTGCACGACGTCCTATATAGGAGAGGAATCTCTACACCCCTCCTAAAATGCGTCCCAACCTCCGCTACGAGGGAAGTTCTTGAGGAAGTCCACAGTGGCATGTGCGGCAACCACTTCGGGGCGCAAGCTCTTTCCAAAAAGGTACTCCAAGCTGGTTTTTACTGGTCGACCTTGCAAAAAGAAGCAACAGAGTTCCTCAAAACATGCCCCCATATCAGAAGCACGCCAACTTTCACATCGCACCACCCGAAGAACTCATTTGTGTCACTTCACCCTGGCCATTCGCAAAGTGGGGGCTCGACCTCCTCGGACCTTTCCCTCAAAGATCAAGGCAAGTCAAGTTCCTCATTGTAGGAATAGACTATTTTACAAACTGGACCGAGGCTGAACCTAGAGCCACTGCCACCACCCAAAGAAGTCAAAAGTTCTTATACAGAAACATTGTCACAAGGTTTAGGGTTTCATACTCCGTTACCACTGACAATGACACTCAGTTCACCGACACGGGCTTTAGAAACCTGGTAGCCGATTTGAAAATCAAGCACTAGTTCACCTCTGTAGAGCACCCACAAGCCAATAGACAGGCGGAAGTCGCCAACAAAGTCATACTGGCCGGGTTAAAACGGAGACTACAGGACGCCAAGGGAGCTTGGGCCGAAGAACTCTCGCAAGTCCTATGGGCATACCGGACAACACCACACTCAACCACTGGAGAATCACCATTCCAACTTGCTTACGGAATGGAGGAAATGATTCCCGTGGAAATAGAAGAAGGATCCCCTAGAGGAATTCTCTACAATGAAGACACCAACTTCCAAGCTCAAAGGGAAGAGCTCGACCTACTTCCAAAAGTCCGAGAAAGAGTTCGGATCAGAGAGGAAGCCCTAAAGCGTCGAATGGCTCTGAGGTATAATCGGAAGGTAATCCAGCGAAGCTTCGCCACCAACAATCTCATCTTAATCCAAAATGATATCGGAGCAGGTCGGTCAGGAGAAGGGAAGCTAGCAGCTAACTGGAAAGGGCCATACCGAGTTACAGAAGTACTAGGAAAAGGCTACTATAAGGTGTCCGACCTCGAAGGGTGAGAGCTACCAAGGTCATGGCATGCCTGTAACCTAAGAAGGTACTATAGCTAGAAAATAGTAAAGATCTTAGGTTAAGGCGCCCTCTTTTTCCTTAAAAAGTTTTTTAATGAGGCGCCAGGCCGAGATCTAAAAAACTGCCCGACCTAGAAGGATAAGCACTCTCATGTACACACTTTTATTTATGTTTTTATCTCATTATTATTTGAATGAAAGTTATCAATTCCCTAAAAAGTTACCTACCAAGATGCTAAGCTCATAAACACAAAATTCATCACCCCGATTAAAAGAAGTCAGCAAGGTGAAGCGATAGAAGCAAGATAATGCAAGAAGTTATAAAAAGTAACCCAGAAAAGTGACCTGACGAGGTCTAACTAAAAATGGGATTACTAAAAATAACTTAATAAGGCCCGACAGAGAAGTCAGACTAATGAAAGGATTACTGAAAAGGGACAAAAACATCTCGCAAAGGCCAAAGAACGGATAATAAACCAAGGCCCAAAATGCTCAGCTAAAAAGGTACAAGCCCTGAAAAGGATTTACCTAAAGCAAGAGCACGACCTCGAAACGGAGCTAAAAAGTCATCCAAACAAACTAAAAAGAAAATGTTCCCCATTGGGACACTACCTAAAAAGTTGTTGGAATACGACTAAAAAGCTCGGATAGCAAAGGCATACAGATCAACACCAAAAGGAGGCGACCCAAAGAGACAAATACGACCTCAAAAAAAGAGAATAAGTAAAAGTCCAAAGGTCGAAAAGCCCAGCTAAAAAGGGGTACAAGACTCCTGAAAAGATATACTATTCAAAAGGATAATCCCAAAACAAGGCTAAGAAGGTCGTCCAAACAAACTAAGGGTTTTATACCCAAAGAAGTTGTTTGGAATTCGACTAAGAAGCCCGGACAATAAGTTGCAAAGATGATATAGCCGACTAAAGAAAGGAGGTAGCTACCGTAAGGGAAACCAAGGCAAACCCCACCTCAAAGGGTGTCAAACCAAGGAAATCCAAAGCACCTATATAAAGGTTGAAGAGCAACCTCCTCCAAACAAAAGTTGAAAAACAACTTCCAAATACAAAGCATATTAACACAAGCAAAGTCAATGCATCATTCAACACAAATTAAAGCAGTAAAGACTCAAAGGCTGCCTAAACGGCAGCCCAAGAATTTAAAGTTTTTTTTAAGTTACTGGTACACGGAATCGTGATCACACATTTTTTACACAACTCCGTGCAGCTGACCAGCAAGTGCACTGGGTCGTCCAAGTAATACCTTACGTGAGTAAGGATCGATCCCACGGAGATTGTCGGCATGAAGCAAGCTATGGTCATCCTTGTAAATCTCAGTCAGGCATATTCAAATGGTTATGGGATTTTGATAATTGAAATATAATTAAAACAGAAAATAAGATAGAAGCACTTATGTAATTCATTGGTGGGATTTCAGATAAGCGTATGAAGATACTTTGTTGCTTCTGAACCTCTGCTTTCCTATTGCCTTCATCCAATCATTCATACTCCTTTCCATGGTAAGTTGTATGTTGGGGGATCACCGTTGTCAATGGCTACCGTCCGTCCTCTCAGTGAAAATGGTCCAAATGCGCTGTCACCACATGGCTAATCATCTGTCAGTTCTCACTCATGTTGGAATAAGATCTATTGATCCTTTTACGTCTGTCACTACGCCCAACACTCGCGAGTTTGAACCTCATCACAGTCATCCCTTCCCAGATCCTACTCGGAATACCACAGACAAGGTTTAGACTTTCTGGATCTCAGGAATGGCCGCCAATAATTCTATCCTATACCATGAAGGTTCTAATCTTAGATTAGAAACCTAAGAGATATGCACTCAAGCTTTGCAGATAGAACGGAGGTGGTTGTCAGGCACGCGTTCATAGGTGAGAATGATAATAAGTGTCACAGATAATCACATTCATCATGTTGAAGTGCGAGTGAATATCTTGGAATAAGAATAAGCTTGAATTGAATAGAAAATAGTAGTACTTTGCATTAATTCATGAGGAACAGCAGAGCTCCACACCTTAATCTACAGGGTGTAGAAACTCCACCGTTGAAAATACATAAGTGAAAATAGGGTAGACATGGCCGAGTGGCCAGCCTCCCATGGAGGTCTCAGAACGTAAAAGTTACATAATGTGTTCCAGAGATCGATCCAAAGATGAAAATACAATAGTGAAAGGTCCTATTTATAATAAACTAGTAGCCTAGGGTTTACAGAAATAAGTAATTAATGCAGAAATCCACTTCTGGGCCCACTTGGTGTGTGCTTGGGCTGAGCATTGAAGCTTTCACATGTAGAGACTTTTCTTGGAGTTAAACGCCAGCTTTGGTGCCAGTTTGGGCATTTAACTCCAGCTTTTATGCCAGTTTTGGCGTTTAACGCCAGAATAGGGTAGAAAGTTGGCGTTTAAACGCCAGTTTGCGTTATCAAATCTCGGGCAAAGTATGGAATATTATATATTGCTGGAAAGCCCAGAATTTCTACTTTCTAACGCAATTGAGAGCGCACCAATTGGGCTTCTTTAGCTCCAGAAAATTCATTTCGAGTGCAGGGAGGTCAGAATCCAACAGCATCTGCAGTCCTTTTTCAGCCTCTGAATCAGATTTTTGCTCAGGTCCCTCAATTTCAGCCAGAAAATACCTGAAATCACAGAAAAACACACAAACTCATAGTAAAGTCCAGAAATGTGATTTTTATTTAAAAACTAATAAAAATATAATAAAAAGTAACTAAAACATACTGAAAACTACCTAAAAACAATGTCAAGAAGCGTATAATTATCCGCTCATCAGTTAATAGGAAGCAACTAAGTGTCACAGAGTCACCCACAGAAACTTACAAAAAATAACAAGTTCAATAAAGTCCACAGGTCGGACTATACCAAATACATAATCAAAATAGAGATATAATAAGAAATCATAAAGGATATGAAGTTGCATCAGTAACGGCACCCTGAGGAGAAGGAGGGATCGTCGAGATAGGGACGGCTCCAACAACCCCGTCCAGGCCAGTTAGGATCTCTAGGTCAGGCTCAGGAGGGACCACCTCAGCAGAAGGGGCCGTAGAAGCTGAAGCTGCAGAAGCCTTGGCTGGCGGCACCGGGGGAGGACCTTCATCTTCATCTGGGGCAGGCACGATCTTGTCATCCTCCACCACATTGTCCATACTGAATAAAGAGAGGTCGAGCTCGGGAGCAAGAACCCGAACTTGGGTCTTTAGATTTTCATACATCTTGGTAATATTGCTCACCATATGAACTTGAAGCTCGGCATAATCGTCCTGAGCAGACTGAAGTCTCTCCCTAGTTTCCAGGAGCTCACCATATGTGCGGGTATAGCTCTCCTTATACTTTTTAGCCATCTCCTTGGCCAGATTCGCAGCCGCCTCTGCTGCAGTAGCTCGAGACTTCTCCTTCTCAACATCAAGCTCCAATTTAGCCACCTTGGCATCCAGCTCATCTTTCAAAGCCTTGACCCTATCATACTCAGACTTAGCATCCTCCATAAAGGCTCTAGTAGCACGAACCAGAAACTCCCGGACAACTCGAGATAAGGCCGCACCAAGATTGGCCATCCGAATACTATTGCTCGTTATGAAGTCAAGGTGGTGAAAGATCGAAACGTCGTCCAGAGGGACTTTACCATGAGGAGCAATCAATTCTGTGGCAAAAGCCACACCATCAAATTCTTTGTCATCAAGTTTATAAGTCCCAACAGTCTTTTGCTTCTTGGGAGGGGGACCAGCAGCAGTAGGAGAGGAGGCAGCACCAGAGGTCGTCTGAGACGGGTCAGATGGAACTGTCCAAACTCTTGGGGTCGGGATAATCTACCGCAGACCCTGAGACTCAGCCGCTGGCTTCTTAAGAGGCAGCTGTGCCGAAGACCCCTCCCCCAACATCTCATTTGACAGATGTTGGGCAGCCACCACCTTCTTGGCCTTCCGAAAAGACTTCATAGAATTCGAAGATTTAACCATCTCTGAAAAAGAAGCCAGGAAAACAATTACACAGTTGGAAAAGGATAAATTCACAAACAATAGAAGAAAATTATCTGTAAAGAAAGAGGTCGGATGCTACCTAGCTCAGCACGAAGGATGGAAGGATCTCCTAAAAACCTCTTCGTATACAGATGAGGAGGTTCCCCCCAATACTCCTCTAAAACACCCACAAAGGCCTGTTCTACCTCATCTAAACTTTTCCAAAGGTACTTAGGGGCTACAGGTTCTTTTTGCCACCATAAAGGAAAAGTAGGTTCATCATTTTCATCCAAAAAGAAAGGGTGAGCATTCTCAACAGCTCGGACTTTAAAATAGTAGTTTTTAAAGTCCCGAAAAGAGTTGTCGAACATCAAAAATACTTTCTTCCCCTGGGTAGCTCGGAAGGAAATCTAAGAAGCTTTCTTCTTGGCCACCCTAGGTTTTGTCAACACAAACAGGTAAAGAAAAAGGGATATTATAGGTCGGACACCCAGCTCTTGGCACAATAACTGAAAATCTTCATGAAAGCCCAAGAGTTCGGATGAAGCTGTGACGGGGCCACATTACAGGTCCACAGGAGTTCGGTTTCAAAGGCAGTAAAAGGAAGGGTAATACCTAGATGGCTAAAGAAGTAGTCATAGGCATAGAAGAAAGGACGTTCTCCCCGAGTTAAGGGAGGGAAACTAACCCTTTCCTCAGGATCGGGTGACAACAGTTCGTAATTCTTCTCGTCCTCCCTATTACTACACACCCTATGGAACCTCCTAAGCCTCTTACAGTACTCCAGATCGGCCACAGTAACACACATCAGAACTATCAAATCTAACCAATCGGCCATACCAGCAGGGACTTTGCTGGACATCTCGACAATGTTCTTATGGGAAGACATATAGCAACTACACCTACAGCAAGAAAACAAAAAAGGGGTCACTATCAAACAACTCGGACAGCAACAGAATAGGAAGAAATAACCAACAAGCATCAGGTACGGTAAACAAAAGGGAACCCCAGGTCTCACAAGAGCAACGAATCAATACCAAAAGCCCAGGGGCACCCTTTGGAGACAACAACATAGTAGAAATGCAGAAAAAGAAACGACACAAAAGCCAGAACCCTAACCCTCTTAAATAAAAGAAAATACAAGGAGACAAACAGAAACCTATATACTAACATCTCTCCACATAAACAGCAAGATAAAAAGATGGTAACTATCAAGAAACAAAGGCACACAAGAGTCGCCAGGAAAGCTTCAACCTCTTTTCAAAAAAGAAAAAGCAAAAGCTTTGTACATAAAGAGAGCATGCAAGAGTAAAGCGCAAAGGAGGGCGACAAATAAAACGCATAAAACAAAAAAAGGCGTGAAGAAAAAGCACCAACCTGCGGAAGAAGATAAGCGAGCAAGCAGCAAGCCACGAATAAATCTTCACTAAAAGAAAATGGAAACTCCAAAAATCCAAGAAAGGAACGATTTTGGAATGCTGGGGCAATCAAAGGACGAACAAAAGGAAGCCTCTCTTCACTGAGCAAATGAAACTGATGAAAGCAAGAAACTGAAAACCAAGGTCTAAGGCTTTTCAATTTCAAAATAAAGCGAGGGAATGGAATGGCAAAACAGAATATAAGCCCAATCAATAGGCATTAAAAGCGCATGTGCATTCCCAAGGAGGAAACCCCATCGAAGAACAAAACGCAGCAATAAAGGAGCGAACGCAAAAAATGCTTCGCATTTTGAAATAACATTTAAAGACGCAAAACTCGCATAAGAAGGAGCAGACCGGACACAACCGAACAGATGCTTGAACACGACTTCCCCAAAGAGGTCGAAGCTCGGAAGCACAACCTCGGGAAAAGATCAAAGCTCAAGCAGGGGCACTGTTCATACCCTGGACCGAGCTATAAGGTCCGAGTTGCATGAAGACAAAGGACCGACCTCTTTAAAGGCTGGCCCATTACAACGAACTCTTCACAAAGAGCTCGGAAGATCACCGCAGAGGCCCAAGGAGGCCCAGAATGAAAGGACTACCGACTACTAGAAGGCGGTTGGCCAAAGATATGATCTTACTCTCAAAAGATAAGACAAGATAACAAACTTATCTCAAAGGAAGATCGTCAAACACTACTATAAATACACTGGAGCACCCATGTATAACTCATACTTCAATTCTACAAAAAACTTGCTTAAAGCCCGTGCTAACTTAAGTATCAGAGTCTCTTGCAGGTACCACCACCCTCCGGTGACCAAGGATTCGCAGCACCTCAAGATCCAGCAAGTCGGACACAACTGCTCTGACCACACCAGAAGATCTCATCCGAGATCGACTCTCAGTTTCAGAAAACCCTCGGAACAGATAGTTTGTTAGTAGACAAAGAATTTAACGATCCCATAATTGTTTGGACTATTAAATGGCTCTGGTAATAAAATATATTTTTAATTTTTAATAATTATTAAATAGTCTTTATTTAATTTTATTTATAAATTAATCCTTCATCTATTATTTAATTTAAAAATTTATTTTAATTTTATAATTATTTCATCATGTATGTTTGTTAATAATTAGAAACAATAACTAAATAAATTTTCTATTAATCGTGACCTACATGAATATTTTGGTAACGTAAATTAATGAGTTTTTTTTCTATGTCAAACAAATTCAAATTGGAGCAGCTACTACTACCTATGGTGGATTGCAACCCTTAGGGTTAGGGTTCCAACTCAAATTTTTGGCAAAAGTTGAAGAAATTCATGGGAGGGGGGAACAAGAAGCCCTCCATGCCCGACTCTACCAATGCTGTCGCCGTGAACCACGCCTCCCGTGGAGTTTTACCTGTATCGGCGCCAAATTCCGCTAGAATACCATCAGCTCCGCCTCCACTGTCGGGTGTCATGGAGGTCCTGCCGGTGTTCCGTGATGTTTCGGTGGTGGAACGGCAAAATCTCTTTTTGAGTAAGCTTCAGGTTTGTTGCTTCGTCCTCAACTTCCCCGACACGCTAAAGAACGTTAGAGAGAAGGAGATCAAGCAGCAAACGTTGATGGAGCTCGTTGAGTTCATCCAATTTGGCTGCGAAAAATTATCAGAGAATTGCCAAGAAGAAATGATTCGAATGATTTCAGTTAACATTTTTTGGTGCCTTCCTCTGATGTCATACGAGAACATCGGGCATGAATCCACCGATCCCGAGGAGGAGGAGCCTTCTATGGATCCCGCATGGCCTCACTTGCAACCCGTTTACAAGCTTCTCCTATGATACATTGTTTCTACCGATATGAAGGTTACGAAACGATACATTGATCACTCTTTCATGTTGAAATTGCTTGATTTGTTTAACACAGAAGACCCTAGGGGCATGACCGCGTGAGTATTTGAAAATTATACTTCACAAACATAAATCATGAATGATAAAATAATAATTTATAAAAAATAGATTTTAGAATTAAATAAGGACTATTTAGTAATTATTAAAAAATTAAAAAATATATTTTGTTAATGGGACCATTTAATAGTCCAAACGTTATGAAATTGTCAAATCCTTTACCTAGTTAGTACTTGTATATGATTGGAGAAAACAGTAGCAAACACCAAATTGTTGATTTTCTTGATTCCGATAATAATAAGTATATTTGAAAGGACTTTGCATTTAAATGAGTCTCAAGAGATATTATTAGAATTAAAAAATAATATATTTAATGAATAATGCTACATGTACAAATTTTTTTAACAATCAAGTCTAATTAAGTTAGTTTAATTACAACTAAAAACACTCTCAAAATAAAACACGTGCACGCTCCAATAGTACATAATTCAAAAGAACGGGTTGCAGTTTTCTTCCTCTCTCACTCCAAAACAGTTTCTTCTACTCTTGTTCCAAAACCGTTTCATCTTTATCTTCAGATTTAAAAATCTTTTAAAATCCAAAATCGTTTACAATAAAAAAAATCTCAAATCAGACCACAAAAACTCCAACGAAACTTAAGAAGCAAAGAAACTGACAATTATTCAAGATAATAAATTCGATTCTTTCTCATTTTATTATTGTCAAACATGCAAAAACTTATGAGCACAGAAAAACTAGGATTAACAAGTATATATGCATGCAATCACTTGGCATGCTTTCTGTCACTATTTTCTATAAAAAAAATTGAAATTTTTTTAAACTATTTATTTTGTAGATGAAATTATACCTTCAAAGATTAAAGAATCTGAATTAACGGAAAAGATGAAGAATATAATAAGGCCATTCTAGAACAAATCTCTTATCGTATTTGAGGGATATGGTTGTCTAAATCATTGTTGATACTGAAGAGAACATAACAAAATTTAAAAGAGCATTTATTCTGTTTATTCAAAAAGTTTTCTATCCCCAACAGCAGTCCCAAAGATTTCTCTAGTTCACTTCCCTGCAATTCTGGATGTCGAAAACATAACTGAAAAGAATTAGGCTAGCCATATTTATGAATTTCTCATGTAAGGAGTCATAATCTTCAAGAAAAAGAACAAAAAATCCGTCGATAGTTGCATATATGCTCTAGTCATCATATACTTCCACAACAAAAGGTGGGGGGTTGAGCGTGGACCTACTATCCTTCAAAGACCATGGATGTTGTACTAAAAGAGGGAAAATTTGGTAGAGAGGATTGAAAATGAATCCAAGAGAGATGGGATAAGTTTCTATGCTAAGAACGAATCAAGTTAATGAGCTTTTCAAGCTAAATGATCCTGACTGCTACTATGTAGGGTATAGAGAACATTTCATGTCCATATCTCCTGGAACATACATTGATCAATTCATAAGACTTTTTCATATTTTCTTGAAATATTTCAATATATATCAATGTTATTTAAATGTTTTTTTTTCAAATTAAGTAATATATAAATATATTTCTCTACTTTCTTTCCACAGTTTGTTAGGGTATTTGATGCGTGAGCATCTTATACTCATTTTTTGCTTATTTTCTAATTAAATTTAGTTAGAGTTTATTAAGATTTATTATATTTTAGTGCAAAAATCTTCTTTGGATGTTACTTTGAGTTATTTTGGTGTTTTTATAATTTCAGGTAAAATTCGGGCGAACTTGGCAAAGTTTTGTGCAAAAACAAAGGAAGAAAGTAGATGTTGTCAACCCTGACCTCCTTGCATTCCAACGAGCATAACTTGAGCTATAGAGGTCCAATTGATGCAGTTCTAACAATGTTGGAAAGCCAACTTCCAGAGCTTTTTAACAATATATAATAGTTTATACTTTTCTTCTGGAATCACTGCCAATTCTGGTGCTAAACGCCGAGCCTGGCGTTTAGCGCCCAAGATGGACAGAAGAACACCAGAACTGTCCATTTCCAGTTCTGAACGCCAGAATTGCCCATCTCTAGCGCTAAACGCTAGCTAAATGCCAGAATACGGATCCACTTCACCCAAGGAGCATCTTTAGTTGGATTTGGCTTCTAATTATTATATTTTATTTTACTTTAGTTGTTTTTATTTACAAACAAAATCTTATAGGCCCATAATTTATTTTTTTTAAATCAAATTAGATTAGATATAAAAGGGAAAAGATTTACCCTTTGGGGGATCTGCTCTCTTCCGTATTTTTTCAGAACCCTAGTTTCTCTGTAAGTCATGAGCAACTAAACCTCTTGGTTAAGGTTAGGAGCTCTGTTTATTTTTATGGATTAAGATTATTATTCTTCTATTTTAATTAATATTTTGATTCAATTCTAAGGATTATTTTCGTTCTTAGTCTTATGAATCTGGATGGAACGAGAGTATGAACCTTATTCTACTCAAGTTCTTGTGATTCTCGAGAGAGTTATCTCGCTTGAACTACAGCTTGAAAACAAATTCTTTCTAAATTGCTAATTATATGAACTAATTGGAATATGTGACATATAATCCTGTTAGATTTGGGTAATTAGGGTTTTTGTGGTCATAAACTAGTTTTGAACTTAACCCTCTAATCGGAATTAAGTGACCACGAGAGTGGCGGTTAATGAATGTTAAAGGAGGCTAAATCACCAAGAGATTAGGGTTTAGACATTTACAGTTTTCCATAGAATGAATCATACATTGTTAAAATAGTTGGTAAGAACTTTTAATCCGGAAAAGTAAACATCTCCAAAGCCTTAACTGTTTTCTCATACTATTCTTATACCAAACTTGTTTTTAGCTTTCTTTACTTGCTTATATGCTATTTTATGTGTTTCAACCATTAAAACCTCTTTTTGATTCGCCTAACTAAGCCAATTGGATAGCCATTTTTGTTCAATCCGACAATTCTCATGGGATCGATCCTCACTCACCTGAGATATTACTTGGATGACCCGGTACACTTGCCGGTTAAGCTGTGCGAAATCCTAATTCGCGCACCAGTATTATATTTCATCTTAAACACAAAAAATATTAAGAGATTTGTAGAGTAAATATACTTCATACCTCCAAACATAATAGTATGTAATTCAAAATTTGTGTGATGTGCTCTATTATTCATTTGCTTTACTGTCTTATGTATGTATTGTACTCTATTATTTATTTGTTGATGCTTATTATTCATGTGCTTTGATTCATTATTGATGTGTTGTTGCATATTATTTCAGAATCTCATGTTCATGAGACACTCTAGTAATTACATTGTTTGGAAAAAAAATCCTTTCTCATTTGGAAAAAAGTTAGAAAATTATATACTCGTACTTGACAAGGACAAGTTGGCAACCCGACCATACTTAATTGCACCGGCTTGCTATGAAGGTCATTGTACACATTGTATAAATATTTCATTGGCTCCTCATATTTTTTTTTAAATAAAAACACATCCAAATCCATCAAGTGATTGTAGGTGAGGAAGAAGAGTTTTTAAATGTGCAGATCAACAACACCAAATGCACTTTAATTCACTCATAAATAAACCGAAATTATATTTAGAATGAACCGAAAATTAAATACAAAATGTAAACTCGTTTCAAAACAAACACAGACCAAGTACATCTTATTTAAATCCAGAATGAAACAAAATTACTTAATGATTGCGACACACAAACTCAGTTCAAAACAAACACAAACAAAATTGAATTATGAACAAAAATACATCCAAATCCATCAAGTAATTTTGTAGCATTATGTGTTTCTTTTTCTTTGTTTGATTAGATAAACAAGACAAGAAGAAGAAGAATATGATAAAGAGTTTTGAGGAGTCTTTTATTTTTTTTTTTGTTTGATTTTTTTTCTTGGTTTTATTCCTTTTAAGAGAGTGAAACAAGAAACATCATAACAAAATGAAATAAGAAGAAGATGAAAAAAAAAAAGAAGAAGAAGAAGAAGCAGTAGAAGGTGAAGAGGAAGAGTTTTGAATTTTGCAGAACAACGAGACCAAATGCACCTTAATTTACTCAGAAATGAACCGAAATTATATTCAGAATGAACCGAAAATTAAATTCAAAATATAAACTCGTTTCAAAATAAGCACAGACTAAGTGCACTTTATTTAAATTCAGAATGAACCGAAATTATATCCAGAATAAATCGATAACGATAATGACGATGCGTATTAGAAGAAGACGACAATTACGATAACGATGATGATGATGGTGGTGGTGGTGGTGGAGGAGGAGGAGAAGGATGAAAAGGAAGGAGGAGAAGAAATTTCAATGAGAAAAGAAGAAGAAAGAGGAAGAGGAAGAGGAGGAGGAGAAGGAAGTGTTGGTGACGACGATAACGAAAGTGAAAAATAATAAAAAAGTAGGAGAAGAAGAAGACGACGTAGCATTAAGGATAAAGAAGAAGAAGAAGAAGCACCACGAGGAAGAAGAAAGCGGAAAAAAGAAGCGCGTGACTCTAAATCAATTGGATGAATTTGGATGTTAAAATTGATTGAATATGAAAAATAATACAAAATATATTTTAAAATACAAAATAAATATTACAAATGAATTAAACAACATATATATATAAATACATAATGGCTGATTTAGTGACTAATTTTCAGTATATAGATACCGTTTTTATATCATAATACTTTCGAGTATTAGCATAATCAATCTTTAATTTTTTATTTTTACTTTCAATTATTTTTTATTCAGTTTAATAACCAAATATAACATTAATTTTGGATTTAAATTTTATATATCAACAGTATAAAAGTGTTTTACATATACATCTGATTACTATTTAAATAAATTTTTTATATCTATAAATTGTCCGCTTTTTGTTTTGGTTCTTATTGAAAAAAATAAATAA
Organism: Arachis ipaensis; assembly: GCF_059453495.1. Taxonomy (NCBI): domain Eukaryota; kingdom Viridiplantae; phylum Streptophyta; class Magnoliopsida; order Fabales; family Fabaceae; genus Arachis; species Arachis ipaensis. The sequence continues at coordinate 24,711,580 of NC_142441.1, read as the reverse complement.
AATTTTAAAATATTTATTTTAGTCTCTATCAGACAGCTTGGTATATATATTCCCAGGTCGCAAACTCCAACTAAAACACAAACAACGTGGTGGATTACTGATTTACTGGATATGATGGTGATGTTGATGTTGAGTTGCATGGTACCTTGCAAATACACTCCACATAACATAACATAAATTGAACCACTCGTTGTTTGTCCTTGAATTACAACTAGTTTATGTGATGTTCCTAAGATACCTCATGTATGTACATTTCTTTTGAGGACGTTTCTTATATGAGAAAAGTATTTTTGGGATCTTTAAAGTCCATGAAATCTTTGATATTAATGAATATTTGAGTTGCTGGTTCATAAATAATTTTAAGCTAGAGAATTGAAAGTATTGAAAGTAGAATGGCCGAGTTTGTGATAAGTAGTAATACTGTAATAATAGTATTGTCGCAATTATTATTATTATTATTATTATTATTATTATTATTATTATTATTATTATTATTATTATTATTATTATCAAAAAGTAACATAATAATTCATTGAGTAAATAGTCATTTTTGACTATGAAAGATTTGGACGCTGACAAAACTGACCATAAAAAATTGAAACTAAAGTTATACCCATATAAGATATATTTTGTTCGACAGAAATAACCAATTATTAAATTTTTATTCATAATTTCATAAATACCCCTAACTTTTTATATTATCTTCTTTTATCTCTACACCCAATCTCTAACCCTAGTAATTTAATCCCGCTCCCTCCTCCTCTGCCTTTACCTTCCAACCTTTTCCGCCGTCACAATCCCCTTCCACCGCCGCCATTCCCTTCATTCTCCTCACCTCCTTTTTCCTTCAACCATCACCAACTCCAATACCATCACCACTCCATTTCCTTCCTCATCCCTCCTCTCCAACCACCTCCTCTACACTATTGAAGACCTTCTTCAGTCCTCACAAATGTATGTTTATTACTATGTTAATATATGTTGAGAATGTCAATGAAAATTGAGAAAAAGTGTAGGAATCTAAAAGACACCAAGTTGTGTATTAAAATCATATTCGGACATGAAAAGAAGCAAAGAAACATGAAACATATGACCAACAGGCACACTTATATGCTTATCCCTCTTTGTTCTTTCAACAAAATCACTCATTCCCCCATCAAACGAGAACACAGTAGAAGAATTTTAATTCTTCAGTGTAATCAAAATGCAAATTCTCTCAAATCACCACCGGCTCTTCCACCCACAGCTTCACCAAACAAACCCCTAAAATCGTTGCCACAATCAGAACCAAGAACAGAACCATGCACAAGTATGTAGCACTCAGAAGCCCAAGCCCAAGTTTCTTAAAGAAGAGTGCCGTCATGGTGGTGGCTGTGGTAGTTCCTCCTCCATGATGAGCTTGTTGATAAAGTTCTAATGATTCTACAGTGGTGTATTTGATTTAATAATAAGAGGAGTGCTAGGGGGACATCAATTTTTGTAATTTGTAGCCATCAAATAGCCATCAATGATGATTTTAATGGTGTGAGATTGGTGTGAAATTTCATCCAATGGCTCACTTTTCTTTGCTGGTTACATGCTGGCCAGAATTCAATAAAATTGCTGGTCCCCTAGACTTTTCCTAATAATAATAATAGCATCCTTCTTTTCTTTGTGTCTAAAAATATGAGAGACGATTTATTTGGTTTAATTTTGGGTTTACTTGGTTCTGTTTTATTTGTGAGGACTGAGGAAGGTCTTCAATGGTGTGAATGAGGTGGTTGGAGGGGAGGGTGAGGAAGGAAATGGAGCGGCAGTGATGATGGAGTTGGTGATGGTCGACGGGGAAGGAAGGGTGAGGGGGCTGGAGGCGATAATGGTGGTGGAGGGGGATTGTGACGGCGGAGAAGGTTGGAGGGTAGAGGCAGAGGAGGAGGGAACGGGATTGAATTGTTAGGGTTAGAGATTGGGTCTAGAGATAAAAGAAGATAAAAAGTTAGGGGTATTTACGAAATTATGAACAAAAATTTAATAATTGGTTATTTTTGTCAAACAAAACTTATCTTATATGGGTATAACTTTAGTTTCAATTTTTCATGGTCAGTTTTGTCAGCGTCCAAATCTTTTATGGTCAGAAATGACTATTTACTCTAATTTATTTGTTAACTATCTCAAATAACATTTTGAGACAACAACCTGACCTAAGAACTTGCTCTATTCCTATTCCTTCTTCGAATTGTAGCAGCCATTGAAGGACCTCCACCTTCTATGCCTCCGGCTCCAAGACGGCCACCCAACAACGATGACCAACAGAGTTGCCTTCTCCGATTACAACCCGTCCCAGTTTCGACCCGACAAACTGGATTTATCCCTATTGCAGCTCCTTCTCTCCCTCTCGTTCTGGCTCTCTCTCGCTCGAACTTGCTGTGGAGTGTGGAGGCGCTTTGTTTCCTGCAATGAAAGCTTCCTGTTATGGACGGTGGTGATGTCCGTGCCCATCTCCGCAAGGATATCTGATCTCCTCTTGATCTCCTCTAGATCCATATAAATTTCTTTACTATATTATTTTTTTGGGTTTAACCATTTCCATTTTCCTTTATCAAACTGGATTGATTTGCAATTGCACAAACTAATGGCTTTGAAAATTAATCTCCTTTGTTGGAGTTAATACTCAAAATCGTCCCTGAAAGATACCTCGATCTCCATATGAGTCCCCGAAAGATAAAGTTAATCAAAATCATCCCTGAAAGATGACGGACATGACCACGTTAGTCCTTCCGTCATCTCGTTTGCTGAGCTGGCTAACGTTGGGTGACGTGTTCCATTAACTGCCTAGGTGGATGACGCCTACGTGTACGCTGGAGTTGCTGACAAGGTAAGTACATTAAAAGAAATCAAATCAGTCCCTTAGATGATGAACCCTAATCCTAAATTCAATGATAAATAAATCGCGGTCTACAATCAAGCAGCTCCAAGAAGAGAGCTTGTCTTTCACAAATGATTGGCACCATAACACTCAAAATCCAATGTCAAAGGCCATCCTCGCTCGAATCAAACCCCGTAACCGCCCCAAAGTCACCACCTTTACGCCGACCCGCTTCAGTCCCACTCGTTATTGACGCTGTTCGAATACTGGCAACCCACGCCCATTGGCGGGACTCCCTCGAGTCTCGCTTTGCAGAATCTGAGGTTCTAGTTTCGGACGTTGCCCATTTCGTTCTAGACCGAATACACGACCCCGAGCTGGGTTTGAAGTTCTTCAACTGGGCTAACTCGATACCCTTTTTTTGTTCCCTTGATGGCTTTGCTTATTCCTCTCTTCTTAAGCTCTTGTCAAGATTCAGAGTGTTCTCCGAGATTGAGCTGGTTCTGAACAGCATGAAAGTTGGGAACTTGAAGCCTACCCATAAGTCTTTGAACTCTCTGATTTGAGCCTACGGAGATTCTAGGATGGTTGATGCTGCCCTACGGTTATTCTATACAGTGCGGGAAGTGCATGGTTGTTTCCCTAGTGTTGTCGCTTCTAATTCGTTGCTGAATTGTTTGGTCAAAAGGGGGAAGGTTGAGGTTGCAAGGAAGCTGTATGATGAAATGCTTGTGAGAGATGGTGGTGAGTGCTAAACAATGACTGTCCCCACAAGTAATTTGCTTTACCTATTGACACCATGTAATGCTGTAATTGGATGAGGAATCAGCAAATTGCTGTGATCGCCATAACCCAACCTTCCGAAGTCACTCCTGCACATAAACCGGGGCTCAATTTGTGAGAAAAAAGACACAAGAAAAGAATTGGTTAGAGTTAAAGATGAGGAATAAATACTTGTGACTGATGGTGGCACTGGTAAAGTTGTGGATAACTATAGCACCGGGATAGTGGTTATTGGTTAAGGATCTATGCGACTTTGGGAAGGTTGAGGAAGATAGAAGGTTGATTGTATCAAACACCTAGACACTAAACGACATCGTATCAAGACCTGGAAGCTATTGAATCAAAATGGCATCGTTTTGTTACTGTGCCACGTGGGCACTTAATGGAACACGTCACCCAACGTTAGCTAGCTCAACAGACGAGATGACGGAAGGACTAACGTGGTCATGTCCGTCATCTTTTGGGGACGATTTTGATTAACTTTATCTTTCGAGAACTCATATGGAGATCGATGTATCTTTCAGGAACGATTTTGACTATTAACTCTCCTTTGTTATTAATATTTTTATGGCTTTGAAGCTTTCTCGGAATTCATACATATGATAATGTAAAAAATGAAGTACCAGTAAAAATGGATAATGTTATTGGATAATGGGTAGGAATTGAACCTTGTTTTTGGGGTATGAATTTTTATAACATGTGTTTGGATGGGTTGTGAATTTGACCCATGTAGCAAAGTTAAAAAGAAAAAAAAAAAAACAGAAACCAATCCTCCTAGAAAACGGAAACTAATTCCTCTAAAAAAATAACCAGTATGTACAAGGTTGGTTCAACTGAATCATGTTGGGCCAGTCCACAAATATATTTAATTTTAGAGTAAATCTAGCATTTTCAATAAGCTCAGTACGGCAGTCATCTAAATCATTCATTTGGCATCTTATTGCTAGGGGTGGCAATCGGTAGAGTAAGGTAGGTTTAGATCCAATCCTAACCCTATCTGCTAACCCTATCCGCTCTTAACCCGCGGATATCCAATTTTACCCGTGGGTTACAGAAAAGATACACTATTATTATATAACTTGATGATAATTAAAAATAGAACTAATTTTTATGTAAAAAAAAATATTAAATTATCAACTAATGATTTTCTTTTAATGGCTAAGGATCTTTTACATTTAGTGAGAGGTCTTTAGTTCAACATCTACTTAAAACATATTTTTATATAAGTATATAACATATACATATATAGAGTGTGGGTTGATCGGATAGGATTGAGACTCAACCCACACCTTACCCTACCCGCTACAGATCGGGTTGGCAACCCTATCCGATCGGATGGGATCGAATTGGATACCTGCGGATAAGGTATATATTGCCACCTCTACTTATTGCATGATCCTTTGAGGAACTCATTATTTTTTCTCCACCAAAAACATTCCCTTCTTTTGATTATGTTCTTGTTTTGTTGGCAGCTTTTTGTTTTTTTTGTGATGATTAATTAATTACCTGATTGATTCATAAGAATATTGGATGTACATTACTACAAAAAAAAAAAGCACTTTTAGCGGTTATTTACTTATTTTTAGTGTTAATAAAAATAATCACTAATATATTTATCTACAATTAAATATTAATTGTCTTATATTTTATCGTTAAACAATTTTAGCAGTAATTGTACGGAAAAGATTTTTTTTTAATGGTCACAAAATATATATAATTTTTATTATAGCACATAATAATAATGTCTAATATATAATTGTCACAAAAATATAAGTTAAATAAGATATATAATGACTATTATGTTATTATTACTAAAAATTTAATACTAAAAATAATTTTTATTGTCAACAATATGACACTATTATGTTATTATCACTAAAAATTTAATACTAAAAATAATTTTTTATTGTGATAATATTAGATAGTGTCATATTGTTGTCTATCTTTTTATGTTAAATGAAATTTAATAGAGTAATTTTTTTGTCATTATATATGAAGTTAAGTTTAATAAAATATTCTTATTAACGTTAAATTCAATAAAGTAATTTTAATTTTAGTACTGGAACAAATTTAATATTACCGTAGGAACAAGTATTTATATACCATACATTTCCTCAAAGGTTCTGTTATACTTTTTTTTTTTTTATTCTCCCTCATTCTCCAAAGCAATTGTAACAATAACAAATTATGATGCATGCACACTAATATGGACACGGACACGAACACGAACACGAACACAGAATACGACACGATACGGAATACGTGGACACACAAATTTAAAATTCTTATAAAATATGGGAACACGACATATATATAAAATATAAAGTATTTTTTAGATAAATTGTAATGATATTTTAGTATTTTATTAATATTAAAATATAATTAAATTTTTAGCTATTTTTTATTTTTTTAATTATATAAAGTATTTAAAATATATTTTATTTTAATAATTAATAATATATACTATTTATAAACTCATTTCAATAATACATGTTAAGAATAAGACTGGATATACTGATATGTGATGATATTTAGGTGTGTCTAAGCGTGTTAGGAGAAAAATTTAAAGTATATTTTTTATTCGTGAAGTTTGACAAAAGTTTCAAAAATACCTCTAAGTTTTATTTTATTTTAATTTTGTCCAAAAAATTTTCGATTTACATCAAATATACCCACTGACGGCTAATTTTTCACAAAATTTAAGACAAATTCAACAACAATTTCATAAGAACAACCCACAATACAAGCATATCGAGCATAATTTCATGCATTATTATTAGACTGATCTTAAATTTTTTGAAAATTTAGCCGTCGAGGGTATATTTGAAGCAAATCGAAAATTTTTTGAACAAAATTGAAACAAAATAAAACTTAAGAGTATTTTTAAAATTTTTGCCAAACTTCAAGGACAAAAAATATACTTTGCCCTTTTATTTTTTAGTAAGACACGGTTGGACACATAAGACACGTGTGTCGGACGAGTATCGACGTGTGTCGTGTTTAAAATGTGTCCGACACGGGAACACGATAAAATCAAGAAAATGTTCGTACTTCATATATAATAAACAACATCTAAGTCACTCCCTCCCCCCTCCCTCCCTCCCCCAAGTCTCTCCGGAGCAGCTGCAAGAACAACAACAATAAATCTCAATCACTCTTTCAAAATTGCAACAACGACAACATCATCTTCTTCTTCTTTGTTGAAGCCGTTGCAACAACAACATTTTAATAAAAAAATAGAAAATTGTCCCCACCTTTAACCACCTCTCTTCTCCTACTCTGTCACCATCTCCACATACAAACCCAAAATTTTCATTTTCATCCTTATTAACCCCAAATTGAAGAAATAGAAAATTGTGATATTATTCCCAAAATTGATTCTCATCACTGTTTCTACTTTTTCAATTTTTTCATCATTGTTTCTCTTTTTTCCATCAATCCATTAACAACACATTTTGAAAGTCTCGAAGGAGAGCATATTCAAAGCGAGAGATGAAGAGAGAGATGGAGGATGCAAAGCAGATCCATAAGAGAGAGAGAGGGAGAGAGAAGGAGAAAAGAGATGGTAGAAGAGGACGCGTCGCCGCCATCGACGAAACCGGAGAAGAGACTATATCTTCCTTTCAAACTTCCACTTGCATTGCCTGTTGGGGTACTATTTGCATAGCATTCTCCACACCAAATTCATCCTCATTAGTTTCATCCATCAACGGAAAATAACAACGCCCAACGTTCTTCTGCCTAGCACAAAAGGCAACTATGAAAATTCGATTCCCAATAAAGACGATCAAATGAAGCAGTAAATTCATACATATCTCTTCTTCCTGGATTTGTCGTCATCTTCAACTTTAATGCCACTACTTAAAGACGACAGAAGCACGTCCTATCATAGGGCTTGCTCCCATGTTCTTTGAACTCTTCATAGTTAATATTTTTCATTGATTGACTATTCAGAGATTTGAGATGGACATTCCTTTGTTTCGACCATGCACAATGGTGTCATCTTAGAGTTTTGATTTTGGGTGAAATTGGGAAACAATGGTGGGAACTCAAATTCAAATAAAGAAGAAAACATTTTTCTTTTTCACAATAAATTTTCGTTTGACACATCACCAAACCTCATTTAGCGAAAAAGAATTCTCCTTATAGTTAGACATATTTGTAACATTTTTAAATATTTAGAGGATATAATTATCGTTAATAAAAGTTGAGGGTATTATTGTCGGCATCATGAAAAATCAAAGTTATAATTAGTAATTTACTCTTGATAGTATTTTAGATTGAGGTTTGATCATTAAGAAACATAAATATAATTTAATATTTATTTAATTGCTACTTAACATTTATTCAAATGTATGATGTACTACAAAATCTTTTTTAAAAAATATATGCAAATAAGATAAGTCTAAACATGAGAAAATCGGGATTAAAAGTTAAATAATCTTAATAGACTAGTTCAAAAGCATATTACTTAGTGATAACATACCTCAAAAGACCAAAGTCGCTGTTTCATAAGCCAAAAGTTTAAATGTGTGAAAAATACTTGACTCATAATGCATTCTAGTAAAATGTGTGTTTTAACACTTTTTATTTTTGATATTGGGATGAGTTAGGTGTGTTGTCTCGTTATGGAGTAAACAGGTGCTTTACTTCATTGTGGTGTCACGGGTAGAAGAACTTGGATCCAGGGAGTTATGGAAGCAACACGGACCGTCCGATTTGTGATCTAGAGGCCACGTGGCGCGCTGTCGTTGCTCCATGGACGGTGCCCCTTATACCAGCATGTTGGACCATATTCACTCCTTCCGAGTCTCTTTCAAGCACCCCACCAGCAAAAACTTTCCTCTCTTCTTCTTCTCCTTCAGTCCCACAAAACTCCATTAGCGTTCATGCATGTTGGAAGGAAACATTCATAATGCTAAAGAAACAAAAATATAAAGATGTTGATCGTCCTGAACTTCATATTATACATTATTTCAGCCACCCTGATTATGTAAGTTTAATTTTTAATTTTTTTTATATTTCAGATTTATTATTATTATTATTATTAGAAAATATATTTAAATGTAGTAAATATTATATGTTATAGAGTTAATGTTGTTATTGTTAGAAAGTAGATTTAGGAATATATATATATATATATATATATATATATATATGTTAAGATTATGATTAGTAAAAATAATAATATATGGGTTAGAATTTTTTTGTAATAATTTTAGAAATTATAATTATTTATTACGTATAAGTTGATTATTTTTTGGAAATGGTTTGTGGAATTTTGAGTAAATTTGGCAGAATTTGTTGTAATATATTTTTGGTTGTTGTTTGATTTTTAACTGAGATAGAGATGTTGGTGTAGGAGCTGAGTGCATTGTTATGAAAACCAGACCGAACCGATCAGTTCAATAGAAAAATAGTTAAACCGGACCCTAAATCGATCCGGTTCAATGAACCGACTGAGTCAACGAACCGGTCAAATTCGATAACACCGGTTCGACCGAACTGCTTGAGTGTCAAAATTTTCTAAAACGTGGAAGATGGGGTTCGAACTCCCCTCTTGAAGGAGAAAAATGATACTCACAACCACCAGACTACTAAACTTACTATTGATATATGCGCAGATTAATATACATGTAAATATCTTTTAGCAAATAACTTACTTCTATTTAATTTAGTTTAGTTTTGGTTATGAACTCATTCATTCTTAAATTAACTATAATTTTAGTTAACAATAATTATAGACTCCGTTATTTTTTTATAATTATATAGTATCTCTTAATATTATGTTTCAGTGATTATTTTTTTTGTTTGACTGGGATTTAGTAAAATTATATACCATAGCTTTGCAATTTGAATTATTATGTATCGGTTAGTTAATTGTGGAGAATATGTAAATTATATATCATAGATAGTTATTATCTTTTAGTGGTAAATTAGTTATTGTTAATGATTTGACTAATAAGCTTATATGTTTTTGTAGAGTTTACGGTATTTGACATGTGATCACCCACTCCCTCCGGATCGGTACAATAATAGGGTTTAGGAGCACTTACGGTTTACCGGTTTCTTGCATGTTTCCCAACTTGGAGTAGTTCATTGTCAAAGTGCACTGGTAAATGCACTAGTCGAAAGGTGGCACCCAGACACATATACCTTTCACCTTCCTGTTGGTGAATGTGCAGTGACACTGGAAGATGTTGCTCTTATCCTTGGTCTTCTAACAGATGGTCTTCCAGTCACAGGGATGACTATGAGTAGTTTTGAAGCCCTAGAGGTGGAGTGTTTGCAGCAATTTAGGGTTGCACCGAGGAAGTCAGACTGTAGAGCAAGCTGCATAAAACTGACCTAGCTTCGAGATCTTAAAGAAAGAATACAGTTGGTTGACAAAACCAGCATGCAGAGGTACGTGAAGTGCCACATTATGCTATTATTTGGTACAGTGTTGTTTGGTGATAAGTCTGGGGCATCTGTGCACTAGAAGTTCTTGCCTTTGCTTCGTGATTTTGGTAGTATCGGACAGTACAGCTGGGGATCTGCATGCCTGGCACACCTGTACAGGTCATTATGCAGGGCATCTTGTTTTGACTGCAAGGAAATCGATGGTCCGCTAACACTTTTGCTAACTTGGGCTTGGATGCGTCTCCCATATCTAGCGCCGGTTCCTCGAGAACCCCGCAGTTTTCCGCTTGCAAACAGGTAACATTATCTTACAGTTACATCCTATATTCATGTGTATAAAGGAATTGTCTTAATGAATTAAGTCATAGTAGGTGGCGTAACTGGGAGCGTGGAGACCGACGCTTTAGGTACCTTACACTAGAGCATTTTAGAAAAAACTTGGATGATCTCCAGGAAGGCCAGGTGTGTGGTTATTAAAGAAGTAACTGATTCGGGTTTAGTGTTAATGTTATCTGGGTTGTAATAATCTGTTTCCCTTATTTATCGCAATTTGTGTGGCTTGCTTATGCTATGGATCGCATTGATCCGGATATAATTCCTGCAGATATCTACATGCACTCGGTTGTGTGGAGCGCTACGGTGCCTCTAGTGTCTTTTGAAATCATTGAATGGCATGCAACCGATAGATTTAGGAGACAGTTTGGTTTCGTTCAGGGAGTTCCTCATCAGGAATGGAATCTTGACAAGGCACACGGAATGGTCTTGACTGGTCCTAAGAATCTTGACTGGGCAACGGCCACGACTCATTCGTTTTGGGTGATGCAGTGGACAAACAGGTATAACCATATTCTTACTGAGCTTCTCATGCCTCCACAGCATCCGTTGGAGATTTACATGTATTGGTACCGTGCAAGATATGGCAACCACTTGAATCTGTCAGATCGTGTGGGTCAAGAGAATGAGGAGGGTAATGAAGTCATGGATGATGACAATGGAGAACAGGAGCCACAGTCACCGCCTCCTCCACCTCCACCTCCACCTCCACCTCCACCTACACAAGAACAACCGCAATACTCAAACCCATATGTACCGCAAATACAGTTTACCACATCATATCCAATACATCAGCAGTATTGGGGTACTCTACAGCTTGACTCAGGAGATGGAGCATCTTTTAGCCAGTTACTTGGATTCAAGGCTGTAGAAGCAGGCCAATCACAGTACGGCCATCAACCTGATTTCATGCCTGGTAGGTATTCCTTGGACGCGATGCATTCATACCGCACTTCCTCGGTTAGTACTGAAGGGTTGGTATCTGGTGACTCAAGTAGGAGTGATGGTGGTAGAGGAATTCTTAATAGTCAAAACTCTCATTGTGTTTCAATGGGTCTAATTGAAGAAAATGTTAATACAGCTGATCTAGAGAGGGATGAGTATCTAGTTGATATCCCGGATGACGAGAATGACGATGAGGAGGAAGATGAAGAGATGAACGAAGATGAAGAATCGAATAATGATGCTTTCGGTGATGGTAAGGGTTTAGGTCTTATTATTGCTTTAATCTTTAGCCAATTCATTATATTATATTCATTTACGGTTGATTTGCTTATATTATATACATGCTGGATCATATGATTATATTAAATTCATGTGTGGTTGATTTGCTTTTTTATACACTTGCTGCTTCGTTTGATTATGTTGTATTCATATATGGTTGAATTGCTTATACTTTGAACTTGCTGGGACAATTGATTATATTATATGCATTTATGGTGATTTGCTTATATTGTATACATGCTGAGTCATTTGTGTTGGTTTGATTATATTAGAAACTTGTTCACTCAACTAATTAAGTTGTACACAGGTGAGGTACGTACTCCAGCTGGAGCAGGGAAATGCTACAATCTTAGGGTTGATCTGCCACGTCATAGCGCTAATCGATACACTCCATCCATGTTCAAAAGGATCTCCAAAAAATGCAAGGATCTTGTGGACGACATAAAGTGGGCAAGGAGAAAGTAGATTTCGTGTATTTAGTATTATTACAGTGTACATCATCAAACACTTTTCCATGTATTGTTTAAATGTTCTATGGATTGTTACAATGCAAATTATGTAATACTTGTCTATCGAACATGGCATACAGTAGTTTGATATCAGTTACAATGTTTCAAGTAACATACTTTATGGCAAAGATAAGTTATACAGGGTAGAAAATATCATAGCATACTTGGATTTAACACGAAATACAAAATCTACTGAGCATCATTGTCGGCATTTGCACCACTTGCCTGACGGCATCTACTATGGCTGTGTCCCTTAGCCCCACATTGCCTACATATCCTAGGACGACGTAACATTCACGTGTCCATCTCGTTCAAGAAGCACGTCATCCTTGGATGACATTTGGTAACTCGCCTTAGGTACAGATTTGGTACGAAGTAAGGCCCGTTATAAGCAGGCCATGTAGTAGGATTCCCCAGTGGCCTAAACCTGGCTTGGTAAACCGTCAGACTTGGTCCATATTATACACCTCATGAACATAAACCTGCCAATCTAATCGTTGATTTGCACAACATGCAAAAACATGCCTACAAGGAATTCGGTCCACCTGGAACTCACTGCAGTCACATCGTTGTCGACGGAGGTCGACGGCATACTCCACTTCACTTGGCATCTCACGCACTTCAAAGACCTCATTCTGCCTGTCGAAGCAATTCACCTGGATGTTTCCTGATGCAAGTTGATTCGCATGCAACTTGGAGGTCACAATCTCAGAAAAAACATGGTCGACAGTAATCCAAGCCTCCGCCTCGGCTCTTTTTCGAGTGAACAACTCGTTGAGTCTGTAGAAAGTTGCTTTCACAAGTGCGGTGATGGGGAGATTGCGCGCACCATTCAATACTGAGTTGATGCATTCTACGAGGTTCGTAGTCATATGACCCCATCGGTAACCACCGTCGAATGCCAATGCATACTGTTCCCGGGTATTCGGTTTAGCCAGGATGTGTAAGCCTCACTTCGCTCTCGTAAACGTTGGTAACGCAACCCGTACTCGCGGACCGTCCTCGAATATTCTGCGCAACAAGAAAGCACAAATTACAAAAAAAACAATTAACAGTACCTACTTATTAATAACGACCCTCAAATTACAACAAGGTTACCTATATTGACGACAAGTTTTTGTAGGTATGGTGCCTTGAACTTTCTCAAAAAATTCGACTCTATATGCCTGATGCAAAATATGTGGAAAGCTTTGGGAGGCGACCAAGCTTCGTTACTGCGGGCCACAGCTGCATTGATGGATTCGTGTCGGTCAGAGATCAGTCCCACGCCATCCTGAGTCACTACATGTTGTCGCAGGTTACTCAGAAAAAGTGCCAAGCATCGGAAGTCTCTCCCTCCACAATAGCAAATACAGTTGGGACGATATTGTTGTTTCCATCTTGTGAAACTGCAACCAACAGACAACCCTTGTACTTTCCATACAAGTGAGTCCTACCTACTTGGACAACCGGTTTACAATGTCTAAATGCTCTAATACAGGGGTAATAACTCCAAAAGACTCGATCTAACACCCGGATATCCGTAACCAAGTCATCGCCTTGATAGGCAGGCATAGTCTCAAAATGGACAACTGTTGATGGCTCCTTATGACACATGGCCTCAAACCATATAGGCAAAGCTTCGTACGATGCTTCCCAACCTCCAAATATTTTTTCCACTAACTTTTGCTTAGCCAACCATGCTTTTCAATAGCTGACGGTGTAATTGAACTTGGACTGCACTTCCGTAATAACTGATTTCACCTTTATCGAGGGATCAGCCTCAACCAATGGCTTTATTGCTTCTGTAATTGTGTTCGAATCAAGCTTCGAATGATCCTGAGAAATGGTTGCTCTGGTGCAATTGTGACTACCATTATACCTCCTTATAACCCAACAGTACTTTCTGCTCATCAAGCTAACCCTAATAAGCCAATCACAACCTGATCCATACTGCGTACACTTGGCATAAAATGTTAACGGCTCTGACTCATACACCCGGTAGTCTACACCTCTTCAGATAGTATAATCTTTCATCGCCCTAATAACAGCTTCCCTAGAACTGAATTCCATACCCACGGCAAATTCACCATCTGCGACAAAAAGAATTTCTGCCACGACGAAAGCTGTAGCATAAATAGTTAATACACAAATATTTAATAAGTCCAATTAAAAGTAAATCAATCTCTACCTACATCAATCTTAAAATAATTAATAAACACTAATTAAAATTATGAGCACATAAATAATTACTGATGAATAAACATTAATTATCATTTAACTTCATTAATAACTAACTACAAATAATATTATCAACTAAGCAAACACACCAACAAATGCCAATTACGTATATTATCACATATCACATAACTATTTGTTCACATTGATCAATATAAATTATTATAAAATTCTAATCCTTCGTGTACCTATAGGCAACTACGTACCTGCATTCATATACTTCAGAAACTCCGGAGCATGCATGGCTTCTAAGTCCAAAGCTCGCATGAAAGACGGCTCCTCAAACAAATGTTCGTTTGCGAGTGCACTTGCCACGTCAGCTACATTTGGTGCCACATTGCCGTCACCTTCGTCTTCGTCTCCATCAGGACCAACAACTTTGTAATTGCTTTCAAATTCTTCCTCACTGTCGCTGTTGTAATCTTCCCGTTCAATATTTCGATCGGCTTCGGACGGTTCGAATTCCACATACACCTCAATGAACGATATCTGACCACGACTTTCAATGTACATTAAAAATATCTCTTGCATGCTCGCTTCATCTGTTACATATTTTGTCTGAAATTGTACGAATCCACCAAATAAAGGTATGGGATACCTGTATAAAATACATGATATTTAATTCACAAATCACACCTTTTAGTTCCTCGAATGAGATTGTGAATGGAATAACAATATCTAATGGATTTTCACAAACAAATCTCACTCCTTCAATTGTTTCTAACAAAATCTGCCCGAAATAATATACTTTCATTAAAACTCTATCATCCATTTTTCTCACTCATATGAATAAACTTCACACTTTCAATATTTTTCTATGTTTGAAATAAGAAAGAAATGTAGATGAAGGTGCTTCGGGAAGAAGAAGATGAACTGAGGAAACACTCGTATCATTACAATACAAGCTACCGACGCTTATATAACGGAAAAAAATTATTATACTCAACTCGAACTCATCGATTAGCGTTACTATATTCAAAAAAAAATTTTTTATGCAAAACTCGGACGGTCCGTTTTCCTAATTAGAAAAAAAAAGAACTAATCGGACCTCCGATTAGTTCACCGTGAAAGTCGAAATTTTCCCTCCCTCTCATTTCGGACTCTCCGATTTGGTGCCTCAATTTTTTTTGCACACAACTCCCTCCCTCCGATTTCTTCCTCAATTTTTTTTGCACACAACTCACTCCCTCCAATTTCTTCCTCCATGGTACATCCAAAAGTTGCCCCACACCCCTGTAAAGCACCCCCTTAATCCATATCCATGCGTTACACACATAGATGAAGCATATCTAAATTAATGAGCCGTCTTTTAACACACCCTTCTAAAAATGAACATACTTAATAGTCAAATTATTTTGTAAGTAGCTTTTCTCTCATCTTTTGAAAATATAGTATGAAGCTACCAAAAGAAGAAAATGTGCAAATACAAGCTAAAATGAAAACTATGTGTTTTTCATCTCTGTTTCTAAGGAACAATGTGACAATGAATTGAAATAATTTCTAACATCCTTTTATTATTAAGACTATTTAAACAAGACTTTTGATTCTTAATCAACTAATAAAGTGTCGAAGAAAAAAAACAACAAAAAAATTTAACCTAAAAGTTTCTTCAATTTTTTTCTTCATCCATAAATTCTCTGTAATATAAGACTTTATTGTATATTATTATTTAGAAAGAGTATAAAGAGACAATGAATTTAGTGTACAATGTATACAATAGGGATAAAAAGGAGATAATGGATATGTAGATGGTTATTTTAATTATTAATTGGATGGTTATTTTGTTCGATTCAGTTTAAGTATATACAATTAACAAATGCTTGATGGTCATTTCACTAGGTAGCCAGATGATTATTTTAATAACTACATGGATGGTTGTTCGAAAGAAACCTGGATAGCTAGTTGAAGCTTCCAGACAAGTGGGCCTAAACGCAAGGAGACCACTCGAGTACAGAGTATAAATGGAGAGGGGTCTATTGGTGCACGAATTGTGAATCACACTTTTCACAACTCGTACCACTGACCAGCAAGTGCACTGGGTCGTCCAAGTAATACCTCACGTGAGTAAGGGTCGAATCCCACGGAGATTGTTGGTTTGAAGCAATCTATGGTTATCTTGTAAATCTTAGTCAGGAAGTCAATTATGTTTATCAGTTGAATTGCAAATAAACAAGAGAGCATAAATTAAAGGTTACTTGTTATGCAGTAATGGAGAATGTGTTGGAGTTTTGGAGATGCTTTGTCTTCTGAATCTCTGCTTTCCTCTGTCTTCTGATTCACGCACGCACATCCCCCTATGGCAAGCTGTGTGTAGGTGGATCACCGTTGTCAATGGCTACCATCCATCCTTCCAGTGAAAAGATTCCCAATGCGCTGTCACCGCACGGCTAATCATCTGCAGGTTCTCAATCATGCCGGAATAGGATCTGCTATCCTTTTGCGTCTGTCACTACGCCCAGCACTCGTGAGTTTGAGGTTCGTCACAGTCACTCAATCATTGAATCCTACTCGGAATACCACAGACAAGGTTTAGACTTTCCAGATTCTCATGAATGTCGCCATCAGTTCTAGCTTATACCACGAAGATTCTGATTAAGAGATCTAAGAGATACTCATTCAATCGGATATAGAACGGAGGTGGTTGTCAGACACACGTTCATGGTTTGAGGAAGGTGATGAGTGTCACGGATCATCACCTTCATCACAATTAAGCGCGAATGAACATCTTAGATAGGAACAAGCGTGTTTGAATAGAAAACAGAAATACTTGCATTAATTCATCGAGACACAGCAGAGCTCCTCACCCCCAACAATGGAGTTTAGAGACTCATGCCGTCAAAGAGTACAAAGTTCAGATCTAAAATGTCATGAGATGCAAAATAAGTCTCTAAAAGTTGTTTAAATACTAACCTAGTAGCCTAGGTTTACAAAAAATGAGTAAACTATGATGGATGATGCAGAGATCCACTTCTGGGGCCCACTTGGTGTGTGCTGGGGCTGAGATTTAAGCAACTCACGTGAAGAGGCCATTTGTGGAGTTGAACGCCAGTTTTTGTGCCAGTTTGGGCGTTCAACTCCAGCTTTTGATCCTTTTCTGGCGCTGGACGCCAGAATTGGGCAGAGAACTGGCGTTGAACACCAGTTTACGTCGTCTATCCTTGTGCAAAGTATGGACTATTATATATTTCTGGAAAGCCCTGGATGTCTACTTTCCAACGCAATTAGAAGCATGCCATTTCGAGTTTTTTAGCTCCAGAAAATCCACTTTGAGTGCAGGGAGGTCAGAATCCAACAGCATCAGCAGTCCTTTTTCAGCCTGAATCAGATTTTTGCTCAGCTCCTTCAATTTCAGCCAGAAAAATACCTGAAATTACAGAAAAACACACAACTCATAGTAAAGTCCAGAAATATGAATTTTTCCTAAAAACTAATGAAAATAGACTAAAAACTAACTAGAACATACTCAAAACTATATGAAATTAACCCCAAAAAGCGTATAAAATATCCGCTCATCATCTATCTCTCCCCAGAAGTACGTCACCCTTCTTACTCTAATTGGCTGCATCTTCGTACGGACACTGACTTTAGCATCGGAGTGTGATTGCAGGTGGCCCCACCCGCCAACACGCCGACAAATAGGCCGAACGCATCGCTTTAGTAGCTCATGCTTAGGTCCAGATCCTCTCACTCCTTTGCTCTGTCATCAACTTCACCCGATCATCAAACAAGGTTCCAACGGAGGAGTTGAGTTCCATGTTGTCCTCCCAACCCTTTTTTCGGTGGGGAGTTGACCTTTTGGGGCCATTCCTGGTAGCCCTGGGGTAAGTAAAGTATCTCATAGTGGCTATTGATTACTACACCAAGTGGGTAGAAGCAAAGCCGTCAGCCAGAATATCGTCGGTAAATTGTCAAAAATTTTTGTGGAGACAAGTAATCTACAGGTTTGGAATCCTAGAGATCGTGATCTCGGATAACAGGACACAGTTCACTGACAAGAGATTCGGAGAATTCTTATCCGGGATGGGATCAAACAAAAGTTTTCCTCAGTGAAGCATCCCCATAGTAATGGTCAAGTCGAGGCGGTGAACAATATCATACTCAATGGATTGAAAAAGTGCCTGGATAAGTGAAAGGGCTCTTGGCCAGACGAGCTAGCATCAGTTCTATGGTCTTATAGGACAACGCCGCAGTCTTTCACTGGGGAGACACCCTTTCGGCTTATATACGGGGTCGATGCGATCATCCCTGTGGAAATCAGGGAACCAAGCCCAAGTCTACTCCTCGACGGAGGCACTAAAGCAATCGAAAAAGATCTAATCGATGAAACAAGGGAGATGACCCGGTTATCGAAAGCTGCACTAAAGAGGATAGCCTTGCGCTACAACAGCAAAGTGCTTAACAGAAACTTTGGGGAAGGGAATTTGGTGTTATGGTGTAATGACATCGGTCCGCCGACCCTAGGAGAAGGTAAGCTAGCAGCTAATTGGGAAGGTCCGTACAGAGTAAAGGAAGTCCTCGGAAAGGGAGCTTACAAGCTAGAATGCTTGGATGGGAGCGATATCCCGAGGATGTGGAATGTGGTGAACTTGAAAAGGTTCTACTCCTGATAGGCGACCTCCCTGCATAACGGTTCTCTCCACACCTTAATTATCATCTCTTATTTCACCATCCATGTTTTAAGTGTCTTGTTTCCTTTTAAAAACTACAAGTGTTTGTATTTCTGAAGGCACTATTTTCCCTACCTTCCATACGAGGCTATAGTAAGGGAGGTTAACGAGGCCTATGTTGAAACAATTAATTTACGCCTCTTATCATATGGTTTGCCTTTGTTTTAATGGCAACCCAGAACTAATCACCCCAGGAGTCAAAACGATTACGACGATATCCAGTGCATAGTGGTTTACAGCTTAATAGCCAAACAAAGAAGAAACAAGTAAAATAGCCAGAACATTCTATGAATGAAAACAGTGGTTAACGATCTAAAGTCAAATAACACCACAAGTTATGACAACTATCTAACGACGAATAAATCAAAGTAGTTTCAAAGTTACAAAGTCGGGGGCACCACATCAGCCTAGTAAGTCACAATACAAGAATATAAGGCAAACAGAAAAAGCCTCATGGCCTCGGGATGTCCACAATCTTCCCATCTTGCACCATTTTAAAGGCTCCAATCAATGAAGTGTCGAAGTCGGGAGCAAGGTCCAAGATCTGGGCCTTAATCTCCTCCTCGGTAGCCTTGACAACCTTCTGAGCATCCCTCACAACTTTTTAGTTTTTCTTCTTCAAATCCTGGGCCTCTTGCGGAGCAACCTCAGCTGACCTCGTGGCGTCGACAGCTTTTCCCTCCAGCTCCTTAACCTTCTCCTCCAGCTCTTTCTCCTTCGCCTCGGCAGTCGTGGCCTCACTTCGGGCGATATTAAGTTGGGCTGAAAGAGAGAGGTCGCACTCCGTTAGACGGTTGATTTTGGTGGCACTCTCCTCGGCTGTTTTCTCCGCTTCGGCAAGGCGGGTCTTCAGCGACTCCTCTTCAGCCTTCAGCCGAGCAATATCTCTCTGGGCAGCCCTAAGTTTACCTTCTGCAAGTTGGCTTTAAGCCAGCACTGGTTCCACCTTTCTCGCGATAGCAACTTCCCGAAGAAGACTGTGGTAGGCCACCTCGCCTCTCGGAAGAACTCTTCCGAGCCCGGGAGAAGTTGGGAGTCGATGAAATGTCGGGAGTCAAAATTTTTCTCCATGACTGTTGGAGTCTTGCCAAAGCTGGAACTGGTTTTCCTTTTCTTTGGGTTAGTCACAATGATCAAATCGCGGTCATCAACTCAGCCATCGTAGTCTTTCCAACAGCCATGGAAACTGCGAAAGGTAAACACAAGTTATAAAGTCGGGAAACCAGAGAAACTTGAACCACAACAGTCAAACCCATTAAGAAAACAGAAGTAGGGCAACTCACCTACATGGCTTCAACCGTTTTCCAGTCGCCCATCATCAAATAGGGTTTAAGATTCTTGGTGCCAAAGATCACCAACAAGATGTCGGTGATTTGGCGGTTCTCCTTACCTAATCCCTCGTAGGTCACCTTTATTAAGTAATCGGAGTCGGCACCAAAGGGTGATGGACAGGGGCCGACCATTCCTTGAAGTGGGTGCTCTTGAAGCCGTCAAAAGAATCTTCAAAAAGACCAAAAATACGACGGTTCTGTACAACTCGGAAGGATATGTAGCCTTTTTTGTGCTTGCCTTCCCGGGAGGGGTTGGTAAGTAAGAAAAAGTAGAGAAAGACATTAACAGAGGCTGGGAGCTCCAAATACTCACAGACCATCTCAAAAGTACGGATGGCAGCCCAGCTATTCAGGTGAAGTTGTGACGGGGCGACGTCACAACGATTCAATAGAGAGATGACGAAAGGGGAAAAGGAGAGACGGACACCCAATGTGGTGAACATGGGCTTGTATACCCACATCCAATCGACCGCCCGCAGAGACGCCAGGTTTATATGGCAGATGCGCTCCCGTTAACTCGGGACAAAAACCTGGTAATTCGCCTCCTCCGAGCTCCCTCCATATAAGGTCCCGGAGTCCCGAAGCTCCTGTAATTCTTCTTGGGTTTCTCAGGAAGCCGTATCTTTCACATCAAATGTGATCCAAAGATAGCGATCCACAACATTGCATGTCGTAGGTTGTTGAGCTATACTTATAGTGGGGGCACCACTTAAGTCAACTCGAGAAGTCGAAAATTTGGAAGAAAATGAAAAGACGAAACTACATCCTACCACATTACTACACTACACTATCTACGCTGATTCAAGGCCTAAATCCAGAAAAGAACCTAAATTCAAGAAACAGACACCTAATGGTACACCCTAAGAACCATCTAACAAAGGCAAGGCTAATCTAAGTAGGCACAAATCAAACAGGAGACATCATACAATGATCAACAAAGAAAGTAGGAACATCAAGTGTAAAAAATAATAAATACGTACCAGAAGAAGACGCAGCAAAAACAATAGGGAGAGGCAAATGGGATGAGCGCAGCAAATCTCACAGCAAACCAACAGCAGAAGGAAAGTGGATGATGGAAGAAATAAGAGGAAAAGAGTACAGAATGGTAAAAAAAATTAGGAATGAGAAGTTTCGAAGATAAAAAGCAAGTAACACAGAAGGATAACCGTCAGGGTGAAGCACAAAAAGGCAGGGGTATAATGCACTTTTTTTCTCGCTTTCAAATCAATTATAAAGATTAAAGAGCATTAAATGCTCTTGACACAGAAATCGAAGCATCCCAAGCAACGGATGGGGGCAAATCACGCGCATTGGAGGCACGGACTCTACTGACGGACTCTCGAGCTCAAGAAGATTCGACCAAAATGGGTGCGAGTAGCTTGAATGGCCAACCACGAGTTTTCGGCTTTACGGTTGGCATGTTGGGGCACTGTTCCGGTCCAACCCGACCCATTACGGATCCTGGGTCCAGCTACAAGTCTTCGACCCACCGGGTCTACTGACCCCAACTCAGAGGCGACCCATATGTCACCTACCATACCGCGAAAGAAACCTGGACAGTTAGTAGAAGCTTCCAGACGAGTGGACCTAAACGCAAGGCGTCCACCTGAGTACAGAGTATAAATGGGGAGGGGCCTACACCTCCCCAGAGGTA
This sequence comes from Arachis ipaensis, assembly GCF_059453495.1. Taxonomy (NCBI): domain Eukaryota; kingdom Viridiplantae; phylum Streptophyta; class Magnoliopsida; order Fabales; family Fabaceae; genus Arachis; species Arachis ipaensis. The sequence continues at coordinate 24,689,615 of NC_142441.1, read as the reverse complement.
CGTCACCTTTCTCACCCTAATTGACCGCCTCTTCGTACGGACACCGACTTTAGCATTAGAGTATCCTTGCAGGTGGCCCACCCACCGACACGCCGATAAATAGACTGAATGTAACTCATGCTCAGGTCCAAATCCTCTCACTTCTTTACTCCGTTATCAACTTTACCCGATCCATCAAACACCCAAACAACAGAACAAGATACAATATGAATTTCAATAATTTAAATCAATTGGATTAGATTAAAAAATAAAATAAAATCAATACAATTCAAATTATAATAAATTATATCGTTTTTTTTAAATCAATCTAAATTCTATTATAATACTTTTTTTTTAAGTTTCCGTGGTTATCTTATTGCCATGTAAACACAAGATATGTATATAAACATACTTTATCATACATTTCATTTGCATTATAAATGAAATATATATAATTATGTGCTTTTGTTTATTATTTGTAACTAAAATAAAATTATTATGTATAAAAAGATAATATCAATGTAAATTAATTTTCTAATTTTTCCATACTCGGTCATATACACCAAAAAAAAAAGTAAAAGTAAAATATTATAATAATTATATAGTTGAGATTTGAAAATTTAATAATATTTTATCTTAAGTTGCACTGTAGAAAACTCCTTAACTGCGCTTGGTCACCATTTGTATTAAAAGAAATAATGTCGTGATTAGCATATTAATAACATGCAGTTAGAACACAAACTATAATTGCTAACTACTTAATAGATGTGACATATGATATGATGTCCAAAAAAGTCTGTGTCAATATTAAGACCAATTCTATAAGGGTCGTTCTACGGTACAGATTCAAGTTCATACAGATTTACAGATTTTTTATGTAAATGAACATAAGATTGACACATCGCTCTTTTTTTTTTTTTTTGCAGGGCTTGTCTCATGGTTGACGTTAAGTGTGGCTGAGCCATTAGCCATGGGCGTTCGTGCGCAAACACTAGTGTTGAATCTGTTGAGGTGAGATTTGGTCATCAACAAAAACTGGGTATCCAAAGAAAAAAGTTTTTTTTTATTCTGTGAATGGGAAAGAAAAAAAGGAGAAGCGATGTCGGCCTGCATCCATGGAGGGTGATCAATTGAGGAAGATGTGATCCCCAGAAACGAAGACTTAGGTTTCTGTGAGAGGGATAAAGCCGCTGAAGGGTTGATGTGGCGGAGGGTCAACACTGGAAACCCTCTACGATTGAAGTTGCGGCGTCGTGTCTTATCCTGCGTTGGTTGCGTATTACCGTTAACCGCTCCGTCGGAGGCCGGACTGGAAGTTGCTGCTGTTCTAGTTGGGGCCTTATCGTAGGTATGAATTTCGTTGATTTTGCTCTGTTGCATTATGTTGTATCCAAAACGGTGTATTACTTTTGCTCTATGTGGTTCGAGCATTGGCTGTATTGAATTGATTATAATCCATAAATTTGTTGATAAATTCTCTTTCGATATTTTTGGTTTTCGAACTCGCCTAGGATCATGAATAGCTGGTTTATCCGTCTCTGTCTTTGTGAACTTTACTTTCCTCGTCACAACGCTTTCAACCAGACTTTGTTGCCCACTTTTCGTGAACATTTAACTTCCTTCGGACTTTCTTCCTTTTGAATTTCTATCAATGGAATTCCCAGTTGTATTGGTTAACCGTAGTACTGAATACTGGTAGTAATAGACTTATGGGATCATTTACACTTGCTTAGTCTGACTCAGATTTGTTATCTCTTTTTCTCTTTTTATGTGTAACAATATAGTGTTCCTGCCATGCCATGGATAGCCATTGTATAGAATACACGAAGTCATTCATGTACCCGATCGATAACTGATGCACCACTATTTTGTGATACATTTTGTACTTAATTGAGTGGATTTTATCCACTAAACTCACACTTATTCATATAATTCGCATGTTTTACATTTTCCTTCCTAATTATGTGCTTTAATTGAAAACATGCTTCTCTGGCCTTAAAATTGCTAATTATTAATCCTCTCTTATTACCATTCGATGCCTTGATATGTGTGTTAAGTGATTTTAGGGTTTATAGGGCAGGAATGGCCTAGAGGATAGAAAGGAAGCATGCAAAAGTGGAAGGAATACAAGAAATTGAAGGAATTGCCTGACCTCTTCGTACTAAATCGATCATAACTTGAGCTACAGAGGTCCAAATGAGGCAGTTCTAGTTGCGTTGGAAAGCTAACACCCGGGACTTCAAAATGATATACAATTTGCTATAGTTTCCATGCAGTTAAGTGACGCGCACGCGTGCATCACGCGTACGCGTGACCTTGCAAAAGTTCATCGACGCGTACGCATGACGTACGCGCACGCGTGACGTACGCGCACGCGTGACAGAGCCACGTGCTGGAAATATCAGAAAATGCTGGAGGCAATTTCTAGGCTCCTTTTGGCCCAGTTTCAAGCCCGAAAAACACAAATTAGAGGCTGCAGAGTGGGGGAATCACATTCATTCATTCATACAACATTCATTCACATAATTTTAGGTTTTAGATATAGTTTTCTAGAGAGAGAGGCTCTCTCCTCTCTCTAAGTTTTAGGATTCTTAGGTTTAGCTATTTTCAATTTCAGATTTCTGTCTTAGTTTAATTAGTTTCTTTTCTACTCTTATTTGTTCTAACACTTTAGTTTATCTATCTTCCCTTGTTGATTTATTTATTCTCCAATTTAGTTTATGAACTCCATGTTAGATTTGATTTTCTATTTAATGAAATTTGAGGTATTTCATATTCATGATTGCTTTCTTCAATTTACGTTATTGATGCTTTCAATTGGTTGTTTGGATTTTAATATTCCTTGCTAGTTTCCTATGTTTTTATGTTATACTTTCCAAGTGTTTGATAAAATGCTTGATAGGATTTTAAGTTAGATTTTTATGTTCTTGGCTTTGGTTGAGTAATTGGAGACTCTCGAATTATCAAACTCCTTTGTTGATTGATAATTGAAAGTTACTGGTTGATTTGGATCCTTCTAAAGCTAGTCTTTCCTTAGGAGTTGACTAGGACTTGAGGAATCAAATTGATTTGTCCACTTGACTTTCCTTCATAGTTAGAGGTTAGCTAAGTGGGAGCAATGAACAATTCTCATCACAATTGATAAGGATAACTAGGATAGGACTTCTAATTCTCATACCTTGCCAAGAGCTTTCTCAATTATTAATTTACTTTTTTGCCATTTTATTTCCTTGTTCAACCTTTCAAAAAATCCAAAAAGATATTTTTTCATAACCAATAATAACTACACTTCTCTGCAATTCCTTGAGAGACAACCCGAGGTTTGAATACTTCGGTTATTATTTTTATAAGGGTTTGTTACTTGTGACAACCAAATTTTTGTATGAAAGGATTCTTTGTTGGTTTAGAAACTATACTTGCAACGAGGTTTCATTTGTAAAATTCTTCACTGACAAAAATCCGTTTGTCAATAGCCATTGTGTATTCATCACCACTATTGCCTTATACTACATTTCAACAAAGGAGAGTTACATGTAAGCATATATTAAACAGGAGCAGGTCCTCATCAATTATTTTTCACTTTTGTCAGTTTTATTGGTTTCTTCAACTAAATCATTCGTATATTTACCTTGTTTAGTAATAGTTCTTCTTAAACATTCCCTTCTAATTGATCCTTTTGTTGCAGAAAAAGAGGAGCTCGAGCACTGGAAAGAGAGGTTGGCTGCTGCGTGCATTGCTGGAGAGTCACAAAAGAGAGATGCTGCAAATAATGTATAATTCCTCAGCTTTTGTAAATTGGGATCGGTTCAGTCAATATGAAACTATTACAAGTGACCTTTTCGGAGGGGGTACATTAGTTACAACATTTTTGTGTAGTTATGTAACATTTTTATGTGCATTTTCCGTTGGACAGTGATATTTGTGAATCATAAAGTTTTTTCTTTCTTCTGTCGGATAAATATAATCGACTCACATATGTACTTAACCAACATATAGAATAAAAAGATTCGTTGTATTTGTTATACCCATATCAATAGTAACTTTCTCATGCATCCAAGTTTTTGCTCTCCTTGGTTGTTTTGTTACCGATAACCTGGCATATTAGGTATTCTGTTTTTTGAAAAATAAATTAATCGTGTACCATGTTACATGGTTTTTGGAAAATATTTCATCCCGCTGATTCGTGAAAAATTATAATGTTTAAAAGAAAATTTGCATCTATATTTTAATTAAGACAACCATGCAATCCAGTTCTGAGAAAGTAGAGTTGCTTGTAATAAAATGGTCTCTTAAGTTTTAACACAGCTTCAAAATTAAGATTAGACCCCAAAACTTGTATAAGAAAGTACAGTCCTTACCGAAAAGATTGCAATGCTAAGTCTCAGAGTCAGGACATAATGCAATAGAATTTCATCTGTATTTCTACCTAAATAATGTACCTAAAGAATGTAAATGTTGCTTTAGTGGACAAATAATAGCATATTCTAGACCAGAGTTAAGATTGTATATTGTAGAACATAATTCATAAAGAAGAGGAAGAAAATATTTATTAGGATATACTCAAATCTCAAACCTTATGATAGTTCACTGAAAGGCAATTCATGTTTAAAAAAACTGCACAAACAAGAAGCACACTGGCTCCATTTTGTAACTCCAAAATGAATGGACAAACGGGAATGAGTAATCTATATTTGGTTGAAGAGAGTTAACAAATTGATAAGCATAACATAAGGTTGCTTAATCTCCGGATTTTTTGTATTCTGGCTTCAGTTCATAAGTGCCTTGATTAGTTCCTTTGTTATTGGAAACACACAGATCTTTAAGTATATCTTTCAGAAATTGCTGCAGAAAAAAGTGTGTTAGATCCAACACATCAGTTATATAAGGCACTACTGAAACTATATATCTTGCTTAAAATAAATAAATAAATGCCAGATGGAGAGATAATGGTGAATTTTTCATATCCATGTGTAATCGTGAGATATCTACCAATTGAACAGAGTAAGATTCATAACAATAGCAATAACACCAGAGTCTTTGCTCACTAGTAGGGCTGGCAATTCATACCCTACCTGCGGGTACCCAACCCGGTTCAACCCGTTCGGGTAGGGTAGGCTACCTGACCCGCTGTGGGTAGGGTAGGGTACGGTCTAGGTATGCCTGCGGGTAGGGTAGGGTACGGGTTTAGCGTGTACCCTATCCTACCCTACCTGCACCTCATATTAGGGGTGTACATGGGCCGGGCCACACCGGGTTTGACCTGACCTAGACCCGCCCGAAATATAGACCGGGTCTAATTTCATGACCCTAACCCGATCCTAAACCCGATGAAACCCATGCATCTTCGGGCCGGGTAAAAACCGGGTAAAAACCGAGTGAAAACCGGGTCTTTGACATGTAAAATTCACCTAATGTCCAACCATTATTTTACAATTCACATAGTAAAATTCACTTAAAAAATTATAACAAAAACTAACCATTTTCTAAAATTAAAATATAACCACAATCAATATTAATATTGTCTCATAACACTAAATAGTTAAGTCACATACTAAACACATAACCACAATCAAAAGTCTTATTCTTCCTAAACATAGAACTTTAACTCAGTCTTTATAACATAACATTAACCACAGAAGAATAGTCATCCATCAATTGCTATTAATGTTGTCAACTTGTTCCTTGTGATATGGATGCATTAGTAAAACCTACAAAATACAAATCACAAAATATATAAAATTATTCATTTTCATATAAGAGATTATTACTTCAAATAATAAAGTCGCAATAATAAAAATATTATAAATGTACCTTCAACAACCTTCTGACTACTATCATATTGATCAAACTCTTGATCTCCAACTTGTTGTTTCGAAGGGCACAACCAACTTTGAGTACATATCAAAGCTTCAGCCATTAATGGTGACAAAGAGCTGCGGAAGACATCAAGCACACGTCCACCAGTGCTAAAGCATGATTCAGAAGCAACGGTTGAGACCGGAATACCTAAGACGTCATGGGCTATGAGAGAAAGAATTCTGTATTTTGAAGCATTCACTTTCCACCAAGCCAATATATCAAAATTCTCATCTTCTACAGTATCCTCGCCCAGATATCTCTCCACATCTGACTTGCTATCTGCATTAGCCTTCTCTCTTTTTTGCTTTTTCCACATATTCACTCTATTTTCAGAAACTCCCTTAGCACCAGTTGAGACTTTAGTATTATCATCCAAGACATCTCTAGATGAACTTTCACCATCTTCCCTTCCTTTATCATCTACAACATCCTTTTCATAAAACTTATATAAAGTCTCCAATGTTAGTTTAACAAAACCAGTCATAGTAGTAGACACTTCCTTGTCATAAACATCCTCCAAACACCAACAGAGATAATCTAATTTATAACGAGGATCCAATACAACAGCAACAAGTAACAACGGGTTAAATTTGTCAACGGGTTAAATTTGTCAACAGGTCCCCAATATTTATGATATTTATTCTTCATAGAACAGCAACAAGTAACAACGGGTTAAATTTGTCAAGCTCATATAACTATAATTCTGATTTGATGTCCAACAATCTGTTGTCAAGCAAACCCGAGCATATGACTTTGCCAACCATTCTTTTAGCTTTTTCTTCTCATCTAAATAAAGTTGAAAGCAATCTCTTGAGACCGTCACCCTAGATGGGACCGTAAATCTTGGCTCAAATCGATTTAACATTTTGCGAAACCCAATCCCCTCAACAACTTTAAACGGCATTTCATCAAGTACAACGAATTCAGCTACAGACTTCTTACAATCTTCCAAGCTATAACCCTTAAAAGCTTTGCATAGTTCCCCTTCTTCATCAATTTTAGGCATATAACCATGAAGTGTCCCCTGCTTCCTTACTTTAGTAAATATCCATTTATGAGCACTCTTCAAGTGCTTATTTAGAGAATTCGTGCCATGTTTAGTAGGTGACAACTGTATTTCTTCTGGCAATGATGACATTTATCCTGATGCTATCCCTTTGTCTCAGTCAACGGAAATACAGTAAAATACTGCCAAACATATGATTTTTTTCCCTTACGAACAACTTCTGGATCTTCATTGTTTGCATCTTTGTTTTCTTCGTCTACTTGTGCATTAATAGCAGGAGTAGGAGCAGCAGGATTTTCAGCTTCAATAGCGGAAGTAGGAACAGCAACATTTTCAGCTTCAATTTCTATTGGTTTGTCTTCTTCCATAGTTGGTGGAGGAACACAGTTATCTCCTCCTCCCATTGTTTGTATCCTAAAATAACAAAGTCAAGACCATAAATATATCTATAAAATTAGTTTAGACTATCAAATTAAATTTGTAAAACTAATTTAGATCATCACATATTAAATTTTAGTATAGGAAAAAAGAGAGGGGGGAGGGGTCTAGCTTAGCAAGTTGTTATTATGATATAGAAGAAGCTTATCAGTTATTACTTATCACGAAGCATAATTAAAAGGAACTTGCAAATTGAATTTCATATGGAATTGCTAATTGTTAATTAAAAGGCACTTGCAAATTGAATTTCATATGCAAATTGAATTTCATAATTAAAAAGCTTCGTGGCACACCATTCTTCCTCAACTACGAGTTTTCATGTCTTCAAACAGTGTAGGTTTTATTTTTTCCCGAAAAAAGAAAATAAGACAAATCAATATATCAAAATTAAAATGAAACCAGTGACAAGAAAACACAACTCAGAAGGCGATTGGGATAGAGACAACAACTAGTTCAATATTTTCCTTTCAAATGTACTGATTTATTTTTCAGATCACATACTCAAGTTTTGGAAATTTTCAGTCAACACCATCTCAATTTTTCAGTAAACACAGAACAAATACTGAAAATCAACTAAATAAATCAGCAAAACAAAAATCAGTAAATACATCAACACCCATCAGTCATCAGTAATCAGTAAATACCAAATCAGCTAAACAAATAATCAGTAAATACATCAGTCATCAGTAATCAAGAACAACTCAAAACAAAAATCAGCTAAACAAATCATTTAACACACATCAACACCCACACCAAATCAGTAAAAAATCAGTAAACACAGAACAAGTAATCACTATTAACCAAACACATCAGTAATCAACAACAATTCAGAACAAAAATCAGCTAAACACACATCAACACCCACACCTAATCAGAGTTCTAATAATGAAAATCAACACCCACATCCTAAATTCACAAATTCTGTTTATCAAAAACCCTAATCCTTAATCAGAATATAATGAAATAATAAAATTAATTACTTACCTGAGAAGAAGATCTGTGAAGAAGACTGGAGAAGAGAGCGAAGCAGAAGGAGCAGGACTAGCAGAGCAGAGCAACGGTGGGACAGTAATAGAGAAGAGGACCGTAGGTTGTCACCATCACCGAGAAGCAGGGTAGCACCGTAGGTCGTCACCGTCTTCAGTCGAACAAAGAACTTCGCCGGTGACTGGGCTGAAACACGGAGGGTTGAGAAGAGACGAGAACGGGAGGAGTGGGCGACTGCGTCATGCGTTGCTGTGTGCTGCGAGACTGGGAGTGGCCCGTGGGGAGAGACGATGAGGTCAGGGGTCACCAGATCACATCCTGTGCCGTGGGGAGTGGGGACTGCCGGTGCCGGAGTGGGGAGTGGAGACTGGGAACTGGGGGTGTGGGAGTGACTAGTGAGCCTGAATGGCTGAGCTGCTGAGGGAGGCAGTGAAATGAGTGAATGGAGAATGGACTGCGTGCCCTAGTAGCCCCTATCCCTAATTTGAAATCAGCGTTGTGTATATGGCCGGGCCGGGTGACCCGAGCCATGGCCCGGTCCCGGTTTCACCTCCTTTCTTGGTTTCATTTTTTTTCCCCATGTCCTCCCCGGGTCACTTCGGGTCCGAGCCTTCACCGCCCAAAATCCTTCGGGCCCGGGCCGGGTCTTCGGGCCGGGCCGCGCCGTGTACACCCCTACCTCATATATAACACATATTTTATAAAAATTAGGTATATAGTGAAGGGAGTGAGAGTTGAACCCACAACCTCCCTTATGTAATGACTTACAATAAGTGAACAACCATTAAAACTAGTTAGTTAATTTAGTAATTTAAAACATTAGTTTTTTATTTTTTATGTTATTAATATGTATAAAATTCGAAATGATTGAATTTTATATTTACTTTGAAAAAATATGATATTTCTGCGGGTAGGGTAGGGTAGGGTTTAAAATTTTAGGGTGCGGGTAGGGTTAGGATTGAGAGATTCTCAACCCGCGGGTAGGGTTAGGGTAGGCTCCAAACCCTACCCTACCTTACTCATTGCTAGCCTTACTCACTAGATAGGCAACAACACAGAATAAGATCTCAACAATTAATGGTACAGTACTAGTCTCTCAGAATTTCTCAGCATGATATATACAATTTCTTTGAACTAATGAAATCTACCTGACACATTTAAGTCCTCCAATTGCATACGTATTGGGCATCTAGTGTACATGCATAACCACTAGAAGCAACAAATTCCTATGGTAGGAGTTTATGACTCTATGTTTCTGACGATTGCTCCATAAGATTATCATAAAGTAATATCCAATAGACTAAAGCTGGATATTAAGAGAAAGATATTAGTCAAAGCACATACTTCAGGTTGGTCGGTTTCTTATATGAGATTTCTTAAACTCCAACACAGGCGGCCCAACGCCGCCTGATAGGCCTCCCACAATGAAGACGTTGCCCAAAGGTGCTTGTTCCCGTCGCTGCCGCCACTCAACCATCGCAGGTTCTTTCCGCCGATTGATCTTCTCCTCCGATGCCAAGACCTGATGCCATTCAGAGCGACTCCATAACTGCAGTGTTTGGTCACACCCATGAGCAACCTGGAAGACGTATTTGGCCCTACAGCTTCAACGAGTCCACCAACCATGACCAAAAACAAAACACAAACAGCATCGGCCCAGTCCAGCTGCGTCAATCCAATTGGCGATCTCTCAAATTGGCCCTTTCATTGAACCCTAAAAAAAAAATTAGGCCCATTATTCAATAATTCCATTAGCCAGCTTCCCTCTCCAACTAGCATACCAGACAAGCTTGCAAAGCTCTGCCAAGCCTGTTCCCTCAACCCAACGGCTTACCACTTGTCAACATATTCTTCGATCTGTATAAATGAATCTGTACCGTATAACTGGCCATTCTATAAATATGTAAATTTGAAATCTTTACTCTAGAATCACTTTTTTATTAAATATAGAATTCTTTTAATTATCAAATAATTATTTAATATTTGTATGTATATTTTAAAAAAATTCAAAAATTAATTAGGTAGTACTTATATTTAATTATTTGAGTACAATATACGAATATATTATCCATAACATTATATAATATGAGTAAGTTTATTTTAAAATCGATATAATGTTCTGAATAATATTTTGTTAGTTAAATTTTTATTTTTTTTATTGTATCTAATTTTATTTAAATAATTTAAAATTTTAAAATTATAAAATTTTTAATTTAAATTTATATTAAGAATTTAATTCAATCTAATATAAATAAATATATTGGTATTATTATAGTTAATTATATTTATGTATTTGATTTAAAAAAATAATGATATAAAATTTTTAAATTAAAAAATTAATAATTTTAAATTTTAAATTTTAAATATATTTAAGATATATGTAAAATCAAATATAAATAACTATATTCGTATTATTGTACATATTTCAGATATATTGTCCAAAATTTTTATATGATTATATATCTTGGTATAAGTACGCAATTGTACCATATCCAAGTGCAATGATATTTTTTGTTTTCTTTAAAATATAGCATATCTTAGATACACAATACTTGATTTGTGTACTTAATAGTTTTTTGTTTTGTTTATGTATCCAAAATGTGTAATAAGTATTTAAATTCGTAATTCATCTATACATTACTCATTTTAATAAATATTATATTTTATTAATTCAAATAAAAAAATACCACAAACAAATGAGAATGGAAATCATTGGAGTAAGGACAGTTTTTTTTGCTAGGATGAATAATCCAAAATCTTTATTCGAACACGTGGCATGATTTTAGTGATTAGAGGAACCAAACATAAAAGTTGTAAATGGCCATGTTCGGTTTGATTGACTATCACTACAACTAGCACCGTTAGCCAAAAGACAAAATACACCTTTTGAAATAGTTTTTTTTTAATTATTTTATTAATTTTTATAATTTTCTTTTTCACCAAATTCAAAATTAATTTTTTTTATTTAGATCTCTACATTATTTTTAATTTTGTAATTAATTTTGTTAGATAACCAACTAAAATACATCCAACTGCAATTAACTAGTAAAGAAAAAGGCTAAAATAACAAAAACAAAGTTGGGCCTTTTTAATTTTTTTTGGTAAAAACGTGAATTTAAATTATCATAAGAAATATTTAAAATCAATTGAAAAAATATCCAAAATAAAAAATATCTAAAACCAAATAAAAACAAATCTCTAAAATTATTATAAAGCGAATATTTAAAATCTAATAAAAAAAAATATTCGAAACATAATAAAAAAATTCAAAACCCAACAAAAAAATGACATTCAAAATCATTTTGAAAATCTATAACCTAATAAAAGGACACATTTAAAAATATTGAAAAAAGAACATCCGAAAATTAAGAAAAGAAACATTCAAAACTATTAAAAAAATATTTAAAACCTAAAAAGAAGAACAATCTAAATCATAGAAAAAAATATCTAAAACATATAACAATAAACCTAAAACTGAAAAAAAAAATCTAAAATTAGTTGAAAGAATTATTTAAAATAAAAAAAAATCCAAAATTACTTAATTACCTATATTTTTTCAATACATTAATACCCGTGAAATTTTCTTACAATTAAAAGCAAGAAAGAAAAGGATAGAGTACATAACAAAGTCGTGAATGACTTTAGTTCCATAATGACAGATAGTTAAATACGTCATGATCTTAATTTCAACTATAAGCCTTAAATATCAGTTTTGAAAATAAAGAAAATATCATGTTTCAGAAATTCTTATCTTTTGATGGTGAAAGATATGATGATCAAACATGATGAAAGATATACAGATTTTAATGTAATATTATTAGATATAAATTATCTAACAAAATAACCAAATAGGTCTAATAGGATATAATTTCAAATATTATTATATTTTTAACTTACTATTCAAATTTAAAAAAATTTATTTTATTAATGATTATGAAATATTTTAAGATAAAGATAAAGATAAATCTTTTAATATAATGAAGTTTTAACCGCTTTTCTCTCTTATAAAGGATCACTGATACGTATCATATATGTTTTCTAATTCTAATATCTCGAGACTCATACCTAAGTACCAAAGCAATTGAGATACACTACACTTTCATTATTGGGATCAAGAAAATCAACAACAATTTGGTGTTTGCTACGGTGCTACCCTATTATCTTTCTCCGATCATATTCAGGTAAGCCTAGAACTGAAAATATTACTTACAGTAACAAACTAGTGACAGAGATCTATTATTAACTAATAACTCAAATAATATTTTCCTTTTTCTAATGCCAAAACCAATGTTAAACGTAGTGTACTTTAACTTGTAGAAAATTCATTACACCTTGGCCCTGTAATATGAAATTTAATTTCTTTGGTCCCTCCTCTTTAGTTATTTATGGTTTGGTCTTTCGTCTCCCAAATAATGAAATAACTATAAAGGAGTCTTAAATGCCACGGAATATAACAGGTCCAATGAATAAAGTAACTTATTATAGGACTAGCAAGTCCTCTAAGACTCTAACAAAAGCAAGTTAAGGGAACGAACAAAAAAAAAGAAAAAGTTTTAAGATTAGTTATAAATTCAAATTTTTTACTATTTACATAAAAATTTAGCTAGCATATGTCTTTAGAATGCATAATAGAAAGTTTGTATTAAAAAATTAGAAAAAAAATATAAATAACCTTAACAAAAATCTGTTAGAAAACCCCTTTATATTAAGTAATATTAACATATATCAATATTTCTTGCAAAACCTCAACTGGGGACATATCTTAGGCCTTAGCCATAGATTGTCTGAAAATAATCAAATATCAATAAAACCAAACAACCACCATTATTCGTATTGTTATAAATTATGCGGATCACAAGTTTGAAAATTTGTTTAGGACATTATTATTATGTGGTGGATGAGGAATTGTGGATGGACTTTGGAGCTTGTAACAAAATAGAGTATATAGATATATGCATGATTCTATAATTAAATATTAAAAGACACAAGACTTATAGAAATTTATTGCAATCTTGATTGGCATACCCATAATTGAAAATGACACCAAGCGTTTTCTTGTTCCAAATTCATTCCTCAACCTCACTGTCTTGATCTTTCTCTGCCAATAAAAAGGAGTACTTTGTAACTGTTTAATCAACTCAGAAGAAGCAAAATAATAATAATTTGTTATTCACAGAGAGAGATAATGGAAGATGGAAAGAGTTGTCACCCTCTTCTGAGAGGAGGTAACAAAAGAGAGAAAGGTTACAGCCATGGCCTATCTTCCTCTCAGATGCAAGTAATGGCTTCCTTCTGTGAGGCCCTATTGCCTTCTCTCCCATTAAACAAGGAACAAAACCTGCAACACAATCATGCACTTTCAGCTTTCTACAATATCTCTGGTTCTCAGGCTCCATTTCCTGATGAGGTGAATTTTATTTTATTATTTTCTTCATAGGTTATGCATGACATGCATCATACGTGTGAATCTTGCATGTGCTGTTTTTCTTCATGATTATCACAAGCTTAGCCAATTTGATTCAATTGTTGTACTTGAATCTTCATTACTGTTTGTGTCTGAAATATCTGTCAATTTGAAAAACTTAATTGAAGTAGTACTTTAATTTTGCAATTGAACACAAGAGAGGAATTTGTGAATTAAATACAATTTATTTTATTTGTGTTTAAGTACGTCTAGTTTGAGTACTTTCTCTTTTATTTCTTCTATATTGTACTATGCTCCACTTTATTGTTTTGATTTTTTTTTTCAAATGAAAAAAATACAATTTATTCTATTTTTATTTATGAACCAATTCAAAATGAAAATTCAGACTGCAGAGATCATGATCAAGAGGGCATTACCAGAAGCATGGTCCCTAGTTAGCTGGGTTCTGTGGATTCTTTCATTCAGGTTTGGAACATTGTTGCTTTGTGGAAAGGATTGCTTGGAATGGAAGTGGCCTTTCATCCACAAATTCTCTGAGATTCCATTGAACAAAAGAGAAGAAATTCTCAAGAAATGGTCAAGGGAGAACAATTGGACACCTCTAAGGATAGTGTTTGTGTTCATCAAACTTGTTTCCTTCTACAATTTCTTCACAAGGGTAATAATGGTTTTCTTCTTCTCTGAGATTTCAGTCTGTAGTGAATTTTTGCATGTTAGTAATAACTGGATGTAAGGACCTTCCGATTTCATAATAAGTGAATGAAGAAAATGTATACCACATATTTGATTATTTGACTGAGAGACATACTGAAAAGCTGCATGTCTCATAATTGTCTTGTTAATCCCTTTTCTTGCTAGCTAAGTAACTAATTATTTTTGTTCCCTTTTGTTTAACTTTGCTACTTTTCTCCAATTGCTGCAGACTGATGGAAGCGGGCATAATCCTGCATGGGAAGCAATGGGGTACAAAGTGGACACCAGACAGAAGTTAACACATAAGGAGAGGCCTCTACAGAAGGGGATAGTAGAAACTATGTATGAAAATGATTCTACTTTAATCCAGTCTCTCACCGAAAAGGGCCTTGAAGTCACTGAAGATCTAGAGCACAATTCATACAACATCAAATGTGATGTTGTCATTGTTGGCTCTGGCTGTGGTGGAGGAGTTGCGGCTGCAATTCTCGCAAACTCGGGTCTGAAAGTGATTGTCCTAGAGAAAGGAGAGTATTTTGTTTCTGAAGATTATTCTTCCTTTGAAGGTCCATCCACGAATGAGCTTTATGAATCAGGTGGAATCATGTCAAGTGTCGACGGGAAGATGATGATCTTGGCTGGTTCAACAGTTGGTGGAGGCTCAGCTATAAACTGGTCTGCATGCATCAGAACACCTGATCCTGTTCTGAAGGAATGGTCTGAAAAATATAAAATCCCACTTTTTGGAAGCTCTAATTATCAATCTGCAATGGATGCAGTATGCAAAAGGATTGGGGTGACACCACAATGCGCAAAAGAAAGCTTTCAAAATCAAATTCTCCGAGAAGGATGCAAGAAAGTTGACTTAAAAGTTGAGTCAGTTGCAATAAACGCTTCAGCAGATCATTATTGTGGCTCATGCTGCTATGGTTGTAGAACTGGAGATAAGAAGGGCACTGACTCTACTTGGTTGGTTGATGCTGTTGCGAACGGAGCAGTGATCCTCGCCGGATGTAAAGCTGAGAAGTTCATATTGGAAGATGGAAAGAATGGACTGAAGAAAAAGAAATGCAGAGGAGTAATTGCTGCAGCCACTTGGAGGAGTAAGGTCTCAAAGAAGCTCCGAATTGAATCCAAGGTATCTATTTCATCATGTGGCTCTCTCTCCACACCTCCTCTATTGATTTCAAGTGGCCTGCAAAATCCATACATTGGGAAGAACCTCCGGCTACACCCAGTCCAATTCGCTTGGGGGTACTTCCCGGAAGACATGACAAATTTCAGTGGAACTAACTATGAGGGAGGAATCATAACTTCAATCCACAAAGAATTTGCAGAGGATTCCACCCCAAAATTCATTATAGAAGCACCTGCTCTAGGACCCGGATCATTTTCAGCATTGGTTCCTTGGGTCTCAGGGCTCAATGCAAAAGACAGGTTGGCAAAGTATGCAAGAACTGCGCACCTTTTTGCATTGGTAAGAGACCAGGGTTCAGGAGAAGTAAAGGCTGAAGGCAGAGTTTCTTACAGACTTGACCAAGTGGACAAAGAAAGCCTTAGAATTGGATTGAGGAAAGCCTTGAGGATCTTGGTTGCAGCCGGAGCTGTAGAAGTGGGCACTTACAGGAGCGATGGCCAAAGAATCAAATGCAAAGGGATCAAGGAGGAAGATTTTGAGGAGTTTCTGGACACAGTCACAGTGGCTGGTGGTCCAAGCTCAAGGAATGAACTTTGGACTCTTTTCACTACTGCACATCAGATGGCAAGTTGTAGGATGGGCGCCACCAAAGATGACGGCGCACTCGATGAAAATGGTGAGAGTTGGGAAGCAGAAGGGTTGTATGTGTGTGATGCAAGTGTGTTTCCCAATGCTGTCGGTGTCAACCCCATGATAACAATTCAGTCCACAGCATATTGTATTGCCACTAAGATTGCAGAATCACTGATGAATGAGATGTAGAACATGAACAGCTAAGTTTGTATCATTCTAATTTAAGAATTTCATAGTCAATTTATGTTTTTTCCTTTCATGTTCAAATCCAATAATTTATCCATGATTTATGTATTTGTTAGCAATGGCATAATGAACTTTATTTGCTTGAAGACTAGTAGTATCAAATGCTTATTATGCAGTAGCTTGTAATAAAATGTTACCATGTCTCATGTTTCTCACGGATTTAAGAGAATTAAACATAATACCATGTAAAACAACATGGTGGGTGGTGATGTTCAGCTAGATGTTGAGTTGCATGCTATCAAACCAAAGTATACAAAGACAGTGTAGTGGCTGATTTGTATTTGACAACAACGTTTGCAGAATGTAGTTGCTTTCTCTACTTCTATTGGTTGCATAACTTTTGAACTTAATTGGTCATATTAGAAGCAGCATGGTAGCAATATATGTGCCAATAATCAAATTTATAATATGAAACACGAAATGAATACCACCTTGCAAATACAGTCCACATAACATAAACTGAACCACTTGTTTGTCCTTGAATTACAACCAGTTTATGTGATGTTCCTAAGATACATCATATATGTACATTTCTTTTGATTATGTTCTTGTTTTGTCGGCAGCTTTTTGTTCCTTTTTGGGTGGTGAATTAATTAATTACCTGATTTAATTTCAAACAAATTCAGCTTCATAAAGTATATCGCCGATAAGCAATCTATCTATTTATAATATTATAGAAAGAAAAACCAAAATAATGTTATGTTAAAACTTGACACATAATATTTTATATTGTAGCCACATCATCTTAATAACAGATTAGTAACTTCTCCATCACTCATGTTTACTCCATATTATCACACCAATAAAAAATACAGAAATACTTGGTGACCAAATGTTTTTAGTAAAAAAGTCCAACCAAGTCATGTTATATGTACGCCTACGCACACTTCTTCGTCTTATTCTTCTTCCTCACACATTGATAACTTTCTAACTAGAGTTATATTTTCATATCTTTTATGATAGTTTATGAATTTATTTTGTTAAAATTCAATAAAAATGTCTAGTTTAACTTATTATTATTAACTAATATTGTTAGTCAAATAAAATATTATATTTGTGTAATTTTCAGATTTCATTGAAGGTAAAATCATTTAAAAGGCTCAAACATGCATAAATTCAATGACAACTTAAAGATGCACTTGCTTTGGACTATAACTAGCTAATCAAGTTGTCACTACAATTAGCTTTTGCAGAAAATCAAAGATTTCCACAATCTCATGTTCCTCAAACACATGCATGCTAGATTTTGAAAAATAATGCATTCCTTACTCTATAAAAAGAGAACTCACTTCGAACTTGAGATATAGAGTGGAGGAGTGAGAGATACACACAAAATAGAAATACAAATTAGAGGAAAGATAGTTAGAGAAGATTAGAATTTGGAATCAACAATCTAACTTCATTTTCAATAATGTACAATTTTCTCTCATCATTTACTTATATTTTATGTTTTACTTGTGTGATTATGAACTAATTTTGTTAGGTAGGACAAAGATGTAACCTTTTATGTGAATTGGATAATTATAGATCAATATCATTCAATAATATTTGTTTTGATTCATGTGGGTTTATAACCAATTTTAATGCTTTTAGATGCTTGATCACCATTTAAATGATATATTGATTTATAATACACTTGAGAAAGAGGTTGTAAATGAAACTATTTATTGAACAACATAAAATTTGAACAAAAACTAGAGATAGACATGTGGTTGTTATGCAATTTTCATAAGAACATAATCTTTTTCTCACATAAGTTGTAACTAAGAGATTAGTAAGTTTAAGAGAGTCTCTTGACCTTGAGAAAGCTAGAAACTATATTAGGAAACTTAACTAATTTGAATTCACAACTTTCAGCCATAAGAAAACCACATACTAAACCAATCAAACACCTAAACTATAAACATTTTCAAGCTCATTCAGCCAAACACAGCCATAAATAAAACCAATTCAACCAGCTAAATCAAATGCCAATTCATATCCAGTACCAATCCAGAAACAAAATTAAACCAAACCTGAAGCTGCCTGCCACTGCTCTACACAAATTAGCCATCAAATATCATTATCTCCAACCCAACTTCAACCTTCAGCCAAAACGGAAGCAGAATAAAAAAATAATAATAAATAGCATTTATTTGTATATTTATATACCAAAAGAAAAAAAATACCTCTACCTCTCAAACGGTGGCTCCTGCGGCAGCAACAACTCCACCACCACCGTCGAGCCTCTCTTTACCACCATCATCATCGTCCTTGTTCCACCTCAGCCATCACTCACCGCTGCCATTCTTCTTCCTCGCGATGCTTCAATCACCATCGAGCTCTCTCTCTCCTCTTCCTTCTTTCTTCCGGCTAACGCCTTCTCGAGCTATGCTAGCCGTTGAAGATCTGACGCCACTGGTCGCGGTCTTCTCTCTCTTCAGCGAACCCTCTCTCTGTGTCCTCTGCTTCCCCGCCGTTAATAGTTGGATAAAAAAAATTATATTATATAATAATATATTTTTAACAAAATTAACTATTATAATATTTTTTATTTTAACGAATAATCTATTATTTTCAAGTAATATAAAATAATTAATTGTAACTAAAAATAATACTGTATAATAATTAATCTTAACGAATAAAAATATTTGTAGATATATTTATATGTTTTATATTTATTTATGAATAAATTACCAATTATGTTCCTAAATTTTTAGAATATTGGCAATAATAACTCTCATATTTGTTAACGATAATTATACTCTCTAAATATTTTAAAACGCTACAAATCTGCCCGATTGTGAGGAGAATCTTTTTCCGTTAAACAGAAGTTGGTGATGTGGCAGATAAAACATGACATCCCTTTAAAGTTTACTTCTCTATTTTTTCTTTATATAAAATTGAGAGACAATATTTTCTTCAATTTCACCCAAAATCAAAACCTTAATCATTGTCATGCATGGTAGAAGCAGAGGCATGTCCAATAATAATCGAAGGACACAGTCAATAAAAAATGGTAGCTCTGAAGGGCTTGAAGAACATGGGAGCAAGCCCTATGATGGGACATACTCCTGTCGCCTTCAGGTGGTGGCGTTAAAGTTAAAGACGAAGAGAAATCCAAGGAGATAGTTTTTCAGGTGTCTTAGAAGGTATGTATGAATTTACTGCTTTATTTGTGCCCCTTTTTGAGAGTTGATGTTGATGGATGGCTTTTGTGCTGGGCAGATGAAGAACACTGTGTATCCTTATTTTCAGTGAATGGACGAAACTAATGAGGAAGCAGTTAGGGTGGAGGAATGCTCTAAGAATAACACACTAGTATGCAATGCAATTGAAGATTTGAAAGGGAGATTTAACCTTCTGCTTATCTGACATTAAGTGCCAATCAAATTGATTATGGTTTTCAATGTCTGCCAAAAAATATTTTAAGAATTTCTTCCAATTTTTCTTTGTTTCTGCATCAACTACTCTATATGCAACTAAGAATAGATGCTTGTTGGCATCTTGAACAACGGCTGTTAGCAGCTGTCCTTCAAAATAACCCTTCAAAAATACTGCATCAAGGCATAAGAATAACTTACATCCTTGCTTAAATTCCCTTTTGTAGGCATCTAAGCAAATGTATAGACTTCTAAACTTAGGCAACCCTATAGGTTGTGGGGTTGTGCCCATATGGCAAGTGGATTCTGGATTGGCCTTATGCAGCTCATTTAGATAAGTCTTTAACTTCAAATATTGTTTTCTTTCTGTTCCCTTAATGATATTCTTAGCCTTTTCCATTGTCCTAAACATCATCCTCTCTCCTACACATATATCAAACTCAACCTTAAACAAGTTTCGAGCCTTTCTGTGGGACAACTTGGAACAGACCCTAATCTTGCTAATTAACTCTTCCAAAATCTATTTACAAGTGACTGACCTACTTTTATTACTCCTAGGACAAGTATGCTCATCCACCAACATTTCAATTTGGTAACTAGGTGGCTGGTTTCTTCTTGCACAGTAAACCTCCCATGGACAAGTTTCATTGTAGCAAATGACCTTACACCTATGTGGTTCAACCTTCAGAAAAATGCCTCTCTGTCCATTTGAATATTGTACTTCCTGAATACATTCTTAAACTGTTCCATCATGCCAAACTCCATGCCTAATTCCAATCTAATTTTGCCAAACTTTGTCTCAGGATTATGCTGAGGGAATACTAAGTTTTCAGCCTCAAAATCAGAACCGGGAGGGATGTGCAACTCCTCAGAGTGGTATTGATATTCAGCTGGCTCCTCATCATGGTCATTTGGGTTACGAACAATCTCCTTTGGAGCTTCATTCTCTTCTCTAGGTGGTAGAATCCTCTGACCTGATGGAGGGGGGTCTTAGATGATGCCTCCTACATTGTGTCCCACCAGAGACATCCTCATCTAATCCAACAATGTGAACTAGTCATATCATTAAGTTATTAATTAACCGACAAATTTTTGCAAGTAAAACAGAATCACAAAATTAAACAGAATTAGTATAGGATCTGCAATTCATTTAATACGATATTTGTAAATAATTGCATGCTTTAATCAACAAAAAATATACCATCATAAAACATAATCATATTCAATATCATACATGCATTAAAAAATATACTAACCTACATGTGCATCACTATTGTTCTGTGGTGCAGGTTCTGCTCTACCAGATGATTGGGGTTTTGGATGTTTTTTCCTATGTCTCCTTCCCCTGCCATCAACTTCTTCAGGGTTAGATTGCCCCTCTTGATCTGCAACTTGTATACCGTGGTTGTTTCCTAAATTAGGAGACTCATTGGCAATTGTTGCAGCTTAACTTTGATTAGGCAACACCTCAATAGATCCGTCATTTTGTAATTGCTCATCATTCCCACCTTTACTCAACATTGGTTCACCCTCTTCTTGCCATTGCTCTTCATGCTGTGGGGAAGACTCGTGATGATCTTCCTGATTTTCTGAAGGAGGTCCTTCTTCTTCTTTGTCATCAGGTCCTCCAACCATTGCACTAGCCTGATTTGTATAATCAGAAACTAAAACTTCATCAACATACTCTGGTTCAGCATCAACAGGATACTCAAAATACAAGTGGACCCTATTTTCATTCTTCAATGCAGCATCACATATCTTAACCACACCAGCATCCATTCTCAGCACCCGTAATCCGTTAGCTAAATCCATCCCTGATTCCAACCAATACACTTCATTATACCTAGTATAACCTAAATCTAGAAACAAACCTTCAACAAGAAACAGATTGCATGTATCAACATGTACCCTCTTGATGATACTCACTAATCCACTAGTATACTTCAGCATACCATCCTCATCCTTCTCTAACAAACTCCGATGATGATAAACAAACGTGATATGAGTTGCTATCTAACAAAAAGTATCAAATAAGTGACAATCAACTACATCAACACATCAAAACACTATAATCGAACCTCCATTTCAAAAAAAAAAAAAAGAAATCAACTTAATCACCAATACTATGCAAACCCAATAAATTGATAATAACAAAAATAGAAATATAAAATACTTACCCAAACTTTAGTTGTTCAATAGAAATTTATACACTGAGTATCAATGCCAAACGTTAGCCAAATGTAAGCCTGCATGCGGTGTTACCAATTCGAAGAGAAGAATGTGAAGACTAAAAGAGACGAAGACAAAAAGAGATGAACACCAAGAAACTGTTCAATTTCGCGCGTTGTAAATAGTGATAGTCAAATAAGGTCTTTCATATAAGGTTAATTTGGCCATTCAATTTGAATTGGGCAATTACGGTTTCATGAATTAGGGATAACGCTAAAACGGGATTGAAACCCTAAAGGGATGCCACGTTGGATTCTGTTTGCCATATCACCAAGCTCCGTTTAATGGAAAAGGGTTCTCCTCACGGTTGGACAAATTTATAGCGTTTTTAAATATTTTAAAGGTATAATTGTTATTAACAAATATGAGGATTATTATTGTCAGCGTTTTAAAAATTTAGGGGCATAATTAGTAATTTACTCTTTATTTATTTTAAAACAAAAATTACACTTATTATTTTAAAAATATTATATATTAAAATATATTTATTTTTGTATGTATTTATATGTTCTATATTTATAAAGTCTATTAATATTCTCTTTTTATAATATGTTGTGTTTTTTATTTAGTAATATCTAATAGTTTATAAAAAGTGGCGCATCTAATGCGCACAAAATTATTGTGCTCGTTTTAAATGCATCCACGACGATTTAAAGCAATTTTTTTCTTTTTGTGATGACACAAATATTTTGTGTGCTACTACGCAATTTGTGTGCTAGCCATAACAGATTTTGTGATATGCAATGAAGATAATAACAAAACAAAGTTTTAAAGCAATCCTTAATTTTTGTGCCGAACAAAAATATTTTGTATGCTACACTATACAATTTATGTGCTAGCCATATAAGTTTCTGTGGTATGACGGAATGAAGACAACAATAAAATAAGAGATTTAAGACAATCTTTAGTTTTTGTGCTTGAAAATAAATTTTTTTTTATTAAAGAGAATAAATTTGTACTATGAGTTTTTAACCAAATCCTCAAAGACTTTATAGGAAGCAAAAAATAAATATTTGTGTTCTTGAAAATGAAAAGTAAATCATTATTCACATTCTAAATTTACAGATAAAAATTCTATTTAGTGACTAAATCAGCTAATGTTGGTTGGCAAAAAAAATATTGCAATGTAGTAGAGAGTTTATATATTCTTGTTTTTTGTACTCTTTCAATTACTTGATCTCGATATTCATTTAACTCATTGAAGAGAACTATAGAAGTATACTCCTTTTTAATACTTTGAAGATCATCCTACAACTGAAAAAAATATGTTAAAATTCTATTAAATTAAACTTAAAAAATCAACTAAGTTTAAGATACTTCATTCTATTTTGGCATCACTATTTTTTTATTTATCAGTTTTGTTGAATTAAATAATTTTAACCACTTCATGACATAGATTGCACAATTGCAATTGATAAAACAAAAAAGGAGAATACATAAGAAAGATATAACAAATAAATTATATTAAAAAATAAAATAATTAATAAACATCATGTTCTAAAATGTGGACATATTTTACTGATTGCTCAACTATTTCTTCTTCTTTTAGTAGTTTAGATATGCTAACATTTTATTTATGATTATACTCTGAAAGTCATAAATTGAAAAATATATTGATACAGAATAGAGACAAACACAACACATAAAAATACAGATGAAGCACAGAAAATAAAAGCCTTACAACAAATTTGTGTATCTCATTTTTTTCAAGGTTTGGACAATTTTTGTGTATACGGTCAAATACATAAAAGAGAAAGTATGAAGAGCCAATGGAATATTTATACAATGTGTACAATGGAAGTTTAGAGAGTATTAGAGATATAATCATTAGTGTTACATTTTCTCATCAGCTGAAGCTTTTGGGATGAGTGGTATCATGCATGGTATTAGAGCGCTAGATTTGAAAGGTTAAGAGTTCAAATCTTGGTGAACCACAAAATCAATTTAAACTTTTGGAAAGATGTTTATTATCACTAGTACTCAGATGGTTATTCTAGATAGTATGGGAGATGTTCATTTTGTAATTCAATAGCCCATTGTACTCATTGTACAAATAGTCCATTGTCTCCCTAGCAGGATCCTTTTGTTTATGATTCAATTTGGTTTTTATGTTTGTTTTCGAATTGAGTTTGTGTGTCACAATCATTAATTTCAATTCATTCTGGATTTAAATAAGGCACATTTGGTCTGTGCTTGTTTTAAAACGAGTTTACATTCTGAATTTAATTTTCAGTTCATTGTTCTGAGTAAATTAAGGTGCATTTAATCTCATTGTTCTGTACAATTCAAAGCTCTTCGTCCTAACCTTCTACTACTACTTCTTTTTTTTCATTTTTTTTTTTCATCTTATTTTATTTTGTTATAATTTTTCTTGTTTCACTCTATTGAGAGAAATAAAATCAAGAAAAAGAAAAAAATCAAACAAAAAAAAACACACATAATGGTACAAAATCATTAAGAAGAGAAGAAGGAAAAGAAAAAAAAATGCAAACCAAGAAGAAGAAACACAAATGGTACAAAATCATCAGAAAGAGAAGAAGGAAAAGAATAAAAAAAACACAGGCAAAGAAGAAGTTTCGTATGTGAAAGCACGAGTAATTACGCTCTTTTAATGAGAATAATTTTTATTCGTGTTAGACCTATTTGAATAACAATAAGACTTAGATGTATAGCAATTCTCATATATTTTATACGAGTAGTTAATTATGTCTGAACTTTTGTATGCACATAGCGTGAATTATGATATCCTCCACTTGTTATTTGTTCAAACTAGCAATGTTATTTGACGATACTAAAAATAAACATCCCATGGATACAATAATGGGAAAAGAAAGAGAGAAATGTAATCAATTATACTGTAGGACACCTTAGTCTTTACATGAATCAAGATCAATAGTGCATGCCTTAAGGAACAGAAGAAGCACCAATATCCATCATGAGAAAACAGAGCTGCTCTCGCAGGAACAAAACCTGTTTCACAAGTCACTCGTAATTAAGTAGTCATTTGAGGAATTTAACAATGTTCTTCAATTGTTTCTCATAAAATTCACTATGGGAGTTTTGAACACATCATATTAAGTATCAACTCAATGGCTGAGGTTTCCAATGATATATATGGTGGAGTCTATTGTGCATATGACTACAGTGACTATGGTGTCTAAACAACTTTAGCAACACCTAAAAAGTGTTGCTAAAATTAAAGTCATTTTTTTTTAATATTTTGGTAATATTTTTTTTTAAATTAAAAAGCATTGTTAAGTAGTAAAAAAAGCATTACTTTTGCTTTAGCAACACTTTATAAATGCTGCTAAAGTTGTAAAACCACCATAACTATAAGCACCATTTAATTATGGAGGGAATATGTTTTCATATTAAGTAACTTAGGCATCCAGATTTTATTGAGTTTAAATTATATTCCAACCCTGGAATTTGTTCCCCAATTAACTATTGTTCGTTGAATTATGGAATTAATCATTTTCTTTCACCTAAGTTCACAGGGCTTACCAAGATGCATGAGATAGCAAAAATCAGAGTCAGCATGAACGCTCAGTTAAAATATATATATATAAAAGAAAAAAAAAAGGGGCATGGTAAATGGCCCTCTTTCATTGTTAGTTTTTATGAACAATTCCTGCATTCCGAATCTTCAAGAGGATTAATTTAAAATAAACCATTTACATGATGGAAAAAATTAGCCACTTTTTTTTTCTTTCATAAAATCACCAAAATCATATTTTGTTCTTGTCTAGTACATATTGTAATCAATATTTTCCATTCTTTAAAAAAAAAAAAGTTAGAAAAGGAACAGGAACAAAGGCTCTAAACAAATGGACATTACCTCTTCCTGAAGTAAGGGAGGAAGATTTTCAGTTGTTAGAACGCTATTAACTTCTTCACGCAGCTTTTCTTCCTTAATGCCTGACCAAGTATGCAACGGCAGCGCCAATAGAAGCACTGTTAAGACATCTGCCGTAGAAGGGTGCATTCCGATGCACTGACCTTCATCAGAAAAACACAAACTATTCGGTTCTCTCTTACACAAAGGGACCAAAACATCAACTCCTTGTTCGTTGCTGCCACCAGTTGTAACAGTTCCAGAAACCAGCGTTGCTTGATTTTCACCATCGATATTCAGATGCTTTAGGTCTATTTGTCCACAGCATTTTCCACCTGACCTACTGCAACCATTCAAAAGATCTGCCCCTTGGCAACAAATGTTTGCGGCAAGTTCTGGTAAAATATCTTTGTCGCCAAGTTTTGAACCATTGTTGCAGCACGAACTTTCCGAAACCAACCACCTGGTCACATGTTTGAAGAGCACAGTTGTCCTTATCTGTTCCAATATGTCTGCCTGAAATTCAAAGCACTCAAACATTATGAGTCTTGATTTATTGGTTTTTCCTTTTCAAATATAAACAATATGTTTTTTCTAATTCAGTGTGAGGAATTTAGTCTCAAAACCTTGATAGCTAGCCTTCCTTTCTCCTCTTCGCTCAGTGTGAGATTCCCATCTTCTTGCCGACGAACTTCAGCAACCCATGTGATGAACCCTCTTAATTTATTAGGAGGAGACTTAAATACAAGAGAGAGTACATCATGCATGTCTTTTAAATCGTCTGACTTTAGAAGGATAGGAACATCTTCGGCTAAGAATTTGGCGATACTGCTCCAACCCTCATGTCTACAACTCTGTGGATAGTCTAATAATAAGTATTGACTGTAATCTACAAAGACAAATAATATTAATGAAACATAAACAAAATAAATAATCAGTATGAGTTCTGCTAAATTTGAACAATACAAGTACTCAGGCCCTGACAATTCCTAAAAGGGAACAACAATTCGACACCAAGATTAAGCTTATTCATATGAAATCCAGCATACTCTCAATCAACCAGGAAGGATCATATTAAGACCTTGCAATGATAGTTGATAATTTTAATAAATTCGTGGATGACTGATTTTTGTATTGTCTGATATAACGGAATCAGAAAACCTATCTTATAGATGACTTCAACAAGATAAATTTACGGTAAGACAAATTACTTTTCCATCTATTTTAGAATTATGAATTTAGAGACTCTATATTTGCTTTCCAGTGGTCTCATAAAGAATCAATCAGCAAAACATTACCACAGTATAAAGTATTGATGGTGCCCTATTAAGTCTTGAAATAATCATGTACCTGAAAAAAACAAATTTCAAATACAAATGGAGGTCAACAACACTAGCTGAGCATGCCCAAATGAGTAAACGACTAAGCTCATAAGTTGTAACCTTTTTCATCACAACAATTCTGAAAACTGCAATATAATTGAAGGAAATGACAGTGAAGACTGTTGTCTTGACAAAACCGCAGAAGAGACATTGTTAACTATCACACTACAATTAACAAAGTAGATCTTACCCCCTGCGATGTCCAGTTGATTTATCAATTGTATTCATGGCATCCCAGAGAAGAGAAGTGGGAACCCAATGAGGAGGATATTTAAAACGAGCAACATCCAGAATGAGAACCATATCCCTTTCGGCGTGATATCCTCCGATTGGTGAAAAATGGCCAGTACCAGTCTGTTATCCAATAATTCGACAAATTCCCATCATTCCTATAAACTTGTTTAGCTTTACATTCCTTAGACAACAATCTTTGTATCTATGCAAGAAGATCTAAAATCGTATAATTTATGAACTATAATGATAGAGAAACATGCTTTCTGGTGAACTTGATCAAGAACCAAACTCAACTAAAGAATTCATTGGCATAGTTTATGAACATAAAACAGGAAGAATGACCTTCAGACAACACCTGATTGAAAGCTGCTCGGTGATAAGACACAATCACATGGCAATCCTCGGAGGAACAGCACGAGATCACACGCTTGCGAAAATCATCAATGGTACTTCCGTCTGAATGAAAAGCTTCAACTCTAGCCCCATTGCACCGAGCCAAGCACGCAACTTTGCCAAATGTGATTCCTTCTGCTTTGACTTTTTCCAAAGGCTCACAGCAATCCAGCATAGAGTCATCAAACCATCTCCAAGGACCTATACACCTTGAACAAACTTCCTTATATCCTTTTCATGCCATTCAATGGAAGACATTTATAAAAACAATTAAAAAGCTAAAATTAGAGAGAACAAGAGAACCAAATAGGGAAAAGAAAAAGAAGGAGGAAAAGGAAAAGAAAAGAAGAGACCTTTCCATTTTCTACCAGGATCAATGGATAGAGCATTAAGGACAACAGCAAGTGTGGCGAGTCCGCAGTAAGCAGGCTCTGATTGTGTTTGGTAGTAAGATATCAACTTGAAGAACCCCTCCATGGTTCCATGAGCTAGAGCTTCAGCAAAGATCTTCTGTTCAAACAATTGATGAAATTGAATTGGGAGCAATCAAGATTGAAAAAAGGGATTTTGATGAAATGGGGTTTGTTAGTTGGATTGAAATAGTTGAAGACTAACCTTGCCTTGAGGGGAGGAGAAGTCGATTGCAGGAGGAGAAGGGAGAGCTCTACGATAGAGCCCTGCGCTTGCCATAACAATTCAATTCAATGAAACAAAATTGAAGCTCTGATTTTGATGATACGCCAAGTGCTATGGTCATACATTCTTTCTTGTTAGTGGAGTAGCGGGGTCCAACTTCTCTGCTGCTTTTATTTATGCTTCCAAATTCGATTCTTCAACATTTTCAACCCCTTTTGTCCAATTATTATGTTCTTCTCGCCGCTTTATTTTTATTTAAATGCTCTCAAGTGGGTTGGGCGTTAATCTCCAAATTAATAGACCAAAGGGATGATTAGACCATAAGAGAATTCATTCCAATTTTTATTTATACCCTACTTATCATAAAAAGTAATTTTTTATTAGTTTTTAAGTAAAAAAAATTTAAAACATCTCTCTTTTCCATTAGAAGGTCTCTGTCATGGTCTTATTTAATTAATTAAAATAATTAAAATTAATATTATTATTTTTTTATAATAATATTTTTAAATTTATAAATTCAAAAATAATTCACTATTAAAAAATATTAATATTAAAAAAATTATATATAAAAATAATACATAATATATAATTTGAGATTATACTAATTTGTAAATTTACTTAATATTAAAAAAACATAGTTAAATTATTTTGCAAAATATAAAAATTAAATTTATTTTTTTATGTAAATAAATTTAATTAATTATAATTTAGGGTAAAAAACACAAATAAACCAATGGAGGATAGTTATTACATGAATAAGCCAAATTGAAGATTGATTCACGAATGAGCCAAAGCATACTTATATGTAATTCGAACCTATTTGGTTCGAACTCCAATTGCATATAAATCGAACCTATTTGGTTCGAATTATACACGAATTGGACTATCACATAATTCAAACATAATTGG
The DNA here is from genome assembly GCF_059453495.1 of Arachis ipaensis. Classification (NCBI taxonomy): domain Eukaryota; kingdom Viridiplantae; phylum Streptophyta; class Magnoliopsida; order Fabales; family Fabaceae; genus Arachis; species Arachis ipaensis. The sequence continues at coordinate 24,660,231 of NC_142441.1, read as the reverse complement.
TTCGAATTACTAAGGAATAAGTGTGAATATGTTACGTGCATGGATTGTAATTGAAATGAAACAAATTTAAAATGTTATAACACATACAGAAAAATTATTTATTATATAAAGTTTATAAAAAATATCTTTAAAATTAATTCTAAACTTTTTTAAATTATAATTAATGTACTCTTTTAATTTCTAAGATTACTTATATTTTACTTATTATTTATTGTAAAAAAATAAGTTTTTTTTAATATATTAGTATCTGCTTGGGTTTAATTGTATGCCTCAATAAAAAATGCTTCTAAAATCAAATCCTTTTTATTTTTTTTTAATAATTTGATTACAAATTTTTTAAGAAAAAAATATACTTTATATCTTTAATTGTCTTAGTTTTTTAATCTTAAATTTCATTTCGTTTCAATTTACTTTTACATTTTATTTTGTGTTAATTTTATCCTTACTTCAATTTAATTAAAGAACATTAAATCCTAATAAAATAAAATTAAAATTAAATAAAGTTAAATAAAATAAAATTTAAGAATAAAATTAAAATAATTTTCAAATTGCATATATAAAGTGTATTTTTAATTTAATTACAATATTTAACTATATAATCTCTAGAAACAGCGATGAGCTAAAGAAATATACACATAAAAGATAAAAATCAAATTTTTTATTGACATTAAAAAATGTTTGTAATAAATTATATATTCGTTGAAATGGAACAAATTTAAAATGGTGTAATATATACGAAAAAATTATTTATTATATAAAATTTATAAAAAATATCTTTAAGACCAATTCTAAACTTCTCTAAATTATAGTTAGTGTACTCTTCTGATTTCTAATATAACTTGTACTTTACTTATCATTTATTGTAATAAAAAATTAGGCTTTTTTTTTTTAAATATATTAGTCTCTGTTTAGTTTTAATTTTCTGCGTTGTTAAAAAATATTTCTAAAATCAAATCCTTTTTAACTTTTTTTTAATAATTGGTTTACAAATTTTGTAAGAGAAAAATATACTTTATATCTTTAATTGTCTTAATTTTTTAATGTTAAATTTCATTTCGTTTAGATTTACTTTCAACATTTTATTTTGTGTTAATTTTATCCTTATTTCAATTTAATTAAAGAAAATTAAATCCTAATAAAATAAAATTAAAATTAAATAAAGTTAAATAAAATAAAATTTAAGAATAAAATTAAATAATCCTCAAGTTGCATATATAAAGTGTATTTTTAATTTAATTCCAATTTTCAGTTATACAACATTTTAAAATCGAACATTTTAAATTTGTTTCATTTTAATTACAATCTCATGCACGTAACATATTCATATTTATTCCTTAGTAATTCGAACCAATTAGGTTCGAATTATGTGATAGCCCAATTCGTGTGTAATTCGAACCAATTAGGTTCGAATTATGTGTGTCTAGTTCGAACCAAATAGGTTCGATTTATATGCAATTGAAGTTCGAACCAAATAAGTTCGAATTACATATAAGTATGCTTTGGTTCATTCGTGAATCAATCTTCAATTTGGCTTATTCATGTAATAACTATCCTCTATTGGTTTATTTGTGTTTTTTACCCTATAATTTAATATAATAATATAAATAATATTTAATATTGATTTAATATAATTATTTATATTAATTATTATTTAAATAATTAATATAAATTATTAATTAAATAAAGATATAACTATTTAATATAATTAATTATTATAATTATTAATAAATTAAACATAATTAAATTATTTATTTTTTTGAATAGATAATATTATTGTTTAAATAATTAATATAAATTATTAATTAAGTATAGATATAATTATTTAATTAATTAAGATTTTATATAAATGTTTAATTTTATAATAACTCGTCACATGACAAGTTATTATTGGAAGGAGAAAGTCCCTGTTCAGAGGGATTCAGAGGGCTTCAATTTTTGGCCCATTGAAAATGTTCTTAATGATTTGATGATTATAAGAATTTTTTATTAAGACTTTTATTTCTTTTTAGTTTCTATATCAATTTTGATGTGAAATTAATTTGTTTAATAAAATAAAAAAAATTAAAGATTGATTTGGAAATTGAATTTTATTAAAACTTGTATGTGTAATAAAAAACTTCTTGAAAACTTAGTGAGTGTTACTCAGACTTCATTGGTGTTTGTATATCCCAATATTTTAAGCTTGAATGGAAGCACAACTCATGCCTATCTCGTTCAAGGGAAAAAGAAATTCTTATAAACTTCCCAAACAAAACCACTCATTTCAAATATTTAATAAACTTTAAACATTGCAATTTTGAGTTAAATTGACATGTATATACATTAAATATGTTTCATTTCTTAGAACACTCATTAAATATGCTCCAAAACGTTAAAAATCCAAGTTAGTGATTAGTGCCACTGGCCTTCCCCTTGACGTGCTTTCAATGATGAGGATGAGAAAATCAAATCTCAGAAACCGAATGTGAAATGGTAAACATATTCTGAATAGAATAGAATAGAATAGCTACTTGATATAACAATGTAATTTGAGTATTTGACGACCAATGAATATTAGAATATACAAAAATGGATCTCCTATAATCGTTCAACAAAATCTATCACCGGATGATTTCTCTTCCTTGAAATTTGTATGAAAAGTTAAAATATCGAAAAAAAAAAAAATCACAGCTAAGTTGTAAATTACTAAATGCTCTAGCGTCTTCAATAGCACTAGCATGTCCCAAAAAACAACTTAAAAAATAAAAACCTGCTGCAATTGCAATTATGTACCAAAATTTCTTCAGCGGATAGTCACCAATTTCAGTAATTCTATACTGTTCAACGTGGGTTGACCAGGATGACCGAAATGAGAGAGATTCTAAGAGAAAGGCGCATGGAGATCCTCATCTACCTTATCCTCTTGACATTTCTTCAGAAGATGTAGCTGACGTCTTAAGTGCAGAACCTGAAATCCAGATTTTATATTATAAGCAGAAGATGGAAATAGAACAGAATATGCAAAAATCAGAGTGCTACAATGCATGGAAAGACATTGTTTTTTATTGAGAAGTTTACTGCATCACGACTTGGTACAACAACCTGCAGCGAAAGACTCGAATACGTGGGTTGCTACTAGCGGTTCAACATATTTGTGTACGGAATTTACATTGCTTACATAAAAAGGTCAAATGCAAATTTCTATATATGAATTAAAAGAGGTACAAACAAAGACAATCACCTCTTTGGTTTGTATTTTTATCTTTGGTTTCATTTTCAACGTTTTCAGTTTAGGATTTTGTGAAGAAAAAAGTGAAAATAGAAAATATGATTTCATTGTTTTCCAATGTTTTTATTATTTTCTTCACAAATTCATGAAAACCAAAAACAGTGAGCACAAGATTAAACAAACAGAACAATTATTATTGTTACCACTTGGAGGCATCAAGGGATGATATTAGTAATTAACAAGAGATTGAGGATAAAAGGAGATAGTTAAATTTTTGTTAAAAAAGAAATTATGATAACTACCTCTTCTTGAAGCAAAGTAGGAAGATTTTCAACTGAAACCAGGCTATTTATTTCCCTCAAGAGCCGCTCATCTTTGATATCAGACCATGTCGTAGATGGTAAGGACAGTAAAAGCACAGTTAGCACATCTGTGCTAGCTGGGTGCATCCTAATGGAATTACTTAGGCTAGAGCAAGTGCAACATGATTTTCTAGCAGAAGGAATCAGCACATCAACCCCTTGCTCACTGTTGCCATTTACCACAGTCCCACAAACCATTGTTACTGGTTTTTCATCTTCAGCTTTACAGCATTTCAAGCATGTTTCATGACAGCAATACTCCGCCGATGAGCTAATTTTCCCACCTAAAATTTCTGCTCCTTGGCAACAAACATTTGCAGCAATGTCAGGTAAGGTGTCTCCATCACCTGAAGTGGGTGAATGTATGCTGCAAGAAGTTGACATAAAGCGAATCACATGTTTGAAAAGCCCTGTCTCCTGCACTTGTTTCAATACCTCTTCCTGCATGAAAAAGGAGTTAACTGCAGTAGATTAAAATTTTGGAGAGAATTACGATAAGTTGGTAAGAAACATGTCAAACCTTAACACCAAGCCTTGCTTTCTCCTCTGGGCTTAAACTTGGACCACCATCTTCTCGCCTCCTGATCTCCGCAACCCATTTGATAAATTCCTCAAATTTAGATGGAAGTGATGTGACTATTATTGAAAGAACCATTTGAATGTCTTTCACATCCTCTGATTTTAATAGAAGAGGAACATCATCCATTAGGAATTTCGCAATACTAATCCAACTCTCATGTTTGCAGCTCTGTAACATCAAAAGAAGTGCGTAATGCATCCATCCACCCGCACCAACCAACATAAACAACAAAATGTACAGGCATCACTTTCTAGAAATATACTATTACTACACACCCAGTCACCCACACATGTAAATAAGTTTCATACTCGCAGAATTCTGAAGTCCATTAAATTAAGAACGGCACCACATATTCTCAAAAATACATCAAATGGTCCAATGTGCAAACTGACTTTCCAACTTGGATTTTGTAATCATTGATTTCAAAATGACTTTTGAATCAAACCTCAATTTTTTTTTCTTCCAGACACCTACTAGCAAATTCCATACGAACTGAATGAGATAATATCATCACAAAAGAAAGGATGTATCTGAACGGACATTGATATCATGAAATATGATGGAAAACAAGGTATCTTCTGGACACAATTTCATCTATAGTTTTAAGAGACAAACTAACAAGTTCATATCTATTACAAACTAAGGGAAATGCTTGATTAAGAAAGGAAAATTGTGGTTCATTTCACAACATCTGCTAGATAGAAGATCACACAAACTTGAAATAAACAAACTGTCCAATATGCTCCAACAAACAAGTTCACCATACCACAGAAACTGAAGTATAGTTCAATAAAAAGTAAAGGAATCTCTTCACTCGCACATGTAACAGAAATTATCCAATAATTTATCATCCATACCAATATTTTTATATATGATGAAATGCCAAGTTTGGGCCCATTATATAATGGAAAGACAAATACCAGAGTATAAAGCATGCCAGGTTCCCTATGTGGTCTTGATATAAGCATGAACCTGGAAAGAATAAATAATTACAGAAATTACATATAGAATTAACACACTCTTGAGTAAATGGACATCTAATCATTGATTTCTACTAACTATAACTAGGCATACAAAGTCAAAAAGTATAAAATTTATACAAGAAAATTACCCCCTAGTTTGTCCAGTGGATTCGTCAACATAGTTCATGCCTTCCCAGAGAAGCGAAAGTGGAACCCAATGAGGGGGATACTTAAATCGTGCAACATCCAAAATAAGCGCCATGTCCTTCCCAGCATGATAGCCTCCAATAGGTGAAAAATGACCAGTTCCAGTCTGTTGTGAAAGTTAAATTAAAATATTCATGTTCATCATTTCATCCAGAATACCATATATGCATCAACAATGTCTACCTAAACAAATTTTATAGCTTTGAAGACATACTTGTTTGAGAGCAGCCCTGTGGTACGAAGAGATGACATGACACTCATCAGAAGCTGAACAATTCATGACATATTCACGGAAAGCATCGATGCTGCTCTGGCTAGCATGAAAGGCTTCAACTTTTGCTCCAGCACAATGAGCCAAGCACACGAGCTTCCCAAAGGAGATGCCTTTAGCTTTGACCTTTTCAAGAGGCTCACAACAGTCCAACATAGATTCATCAAACCATCTCCAAGGTCCTGTATGATTGATTACACAGCAAATTGAGGTAGGGGATTCAATCAACTAAACCCTAATCAGGGAAATAGGAAGTAAGAAACCTTTCCATTTGCGACCAGGATCAATGGCAAGAGCATTTAAGACCATGGATAAGCTTGCGAGGCCGCAGTAGGCGGGTTCCGATTGGGTCTGGAAATAAGAGACCAACCTGTAGAAGCCTTCCATGGTTCCGTTCTGAATAGCTTCAAGAAACAGTTGCTGCAGAATGCAGATTCGATTCAATTGAAATGATGATTAGGTAATAAAAAAAGCAGAGTAAGCAACAAGCAACCTTGCCTGGAGAGGAAGCGAATTCCACGGCGGGGGGGCACGAAAGAAACCGCCGATACAACCCCGCCGTCGCCATTGCAATTTGCAAACACAACACAGTAACCGAATTATTGAAAGAATATATCCCGCGTTTTTTTGTTTTTAATTATCGCTCATCGCTGATACCTCTGCCGTACTGGCACCCTTCCCAATAACTATTCTCTCCTCACTCCTCATAGAAATTTTTCCTAAATTTAAAAAATACTGTACTCTTTATTTTTTTTTCAGAAAATATTAGAATTGATTCTAGTATCTCTTCTTTTTAGTAATTTTTTGTACATATTTGTTAGAAATTTTTAATAACTTTTATTATAAAATAATTGAATTATATAAATTAGTTCTTTTCAAAGAAACAAAGAAAATCAATCATTAAGAATAATTATTGAAAATTTTTAAAACAATAAAAAATTATTTAGGACAAAGTGTTCAATTTAAAATTTCTGAGATCATTAGATATGTACTCAAACAATGATTATACCCAATGAATTAGTCACAAAAAAAAAAATACCCAATGAATTCTAATCCAATTCTAATGTGAACTTTGAAGAATATGTAAGAGCATAGTATTATTTAGTTCCCAAAATAATTTTTTATTTTTTATAATTTTATTAAATTAGTCTAATTTTTAGTAAATACAAAATTCATTTATATTTTTATGGGTAAATTTATAGGCTCTCAAATTTTCGTTGCGAAATTAAAATATGACCATTTATATAATGTGTATGGTCCTCACACATGTTGCTTATTTGATAGCAAATAAATATGCAGAGGTTGTATTATTGAATAAGTTTTTAGTTATTACAAAATATTTTTTTATTCTTTAAAAAACTGATTTCTTTGATCAAATACAATAACAACGATAACAAAAACAAAACCTTATCCAAAAACAAAACCTTATCCAACTACATGGATTAAATTTCATTGCACTTGATGATTAGGATGATCAATTAAAATTTTAAATTCATCTATTTTAATTTTCAGCTTTAATGCAAGATTTAAGCAAATTAAAATATAGCACAATAACAAACAACAGTGCAAGATTGCAAATAACATGCATAGTTAAAAACTACAGAAAGTGTAAATTAAGTAACAGAAAATTAAGTAAATGGCATATATTAGTTAAAAGTGTAAGAAAATAATGGTTTAAAAGCATGCACTAACCTTTCCTTCCTCGGAAATAAAATCAACTGCGGGAGGTGATGGTAGGGGTCGTTTGTAGAAACCGTTATTCATTTAATTTAACTTAATTAATGGGTGGTTGTTATGATTAAAAATAAAAACAATTGGATATATAAATCAATTGATGAAGATGCAGTTCATCCTTCACAATTTTCTTTGTAAAGTTTGTAACTTGCTTAAAAGTGATAATATTCTTTAACATATGCCTGCAAAAGAGAGTATAATCCATATAAAAAGATAAATTAAACCTTAAAAGTTAATGTCCAAAATATGTATACAGATAGAACAATCATCACAAACAACAATGCATTGTTGCATATAGCATGCATGTGAAAATATATAGCTTAAACACTACAAATAAACACATTAACAGAGCATAAGAGAATGATTTGAAAGCATATACTAACCTTGCCTTTTATCCATAGTTGTCTTAAATTTGAAGTCAAATTAAGAAGAATTCTATTCTATAACCCTTGTAAAGGTTGTATATAAATGTCAAAACTTAATTCCTGTACTAATTTATTTGTTGAAGAAATATATATAGATAGCTTAGCTATATAAAAAGAAGTTTTATTTCTCAGACCGAATTTATTTTGTATTGATGTTCTGAATCAATATATCAACTTGAGTCATTTATGTCATCAATTATATTATACTCTAAAATAATTACACAATCAAACTAAATTACAATTCATAATGGGTGATAGATCATGTGTGATAGTAAATTAATGGTTAATTCTTTTCCTTATTAGAAGAGTATGATAAATGAAAAATATATAATGAATGGAGATAGGAAGAAATGGAATCAAATATACATGTAGTTACAAGTTGAATCCATAATAGCTATTTTTAAAACCAAACAATATCAATGGTCAATAAAAGATTCTAAAATAATGTAGAAATAAATCTTTGACTATAATAAAAATGATAAAAAAGGAAATCATTGTTTTATCAAAATTATTTTACATATTAAAAATAATTTACTATTTCAATTTACTAAATATAGGTACTATTATTATTAAAAACCAAAATTTTAATGAATCCGGATGAAAAAGCTAAAGAACTAGTTGAAAGAGCAGAACTAACTGCCTCAGATTCCGACAGCAATATCATTACTAGAAAACTCAGAAGGTAATTCATTAATTCTTTTCCTTCTATGCGAATCCTAATTTTTTTTTTTTTTTAATTTCATTATTTTAATCGTTTAACCATTGGTGATTTATCGGTAATCAAGTATGATCAAAATGTTCAACCTAAGGAATTCAGTTATTGATCTGAATACATTTTAATTGAATTAAATTATTAGATGGTATCTTTTTCAATTGAATCATTTATTTATTCATTTAGTTATTAATTATTGTTGCGTATTTTGATTTTGAATGGCACATAATGTATTAGTAAAGTGAAAAACATTGATATTATTTGTTACTTAAATTATTTTTTCATTTGTTTAATAATGATGATAATTAAATATAGTAGAATATATAATGAGTATATTAAGTTAACTATAAAATATTTTTTTAGTAAAAATAAAATTAGTTCTTTTAATTTTTAAAATTTTAAATAAATAAATATAGAAAATTAAAAAAATATATTTTGTAGTTAACCTAACGTACTCTTTATGTAGTCTTACTATAATTAATTATCATCAATATTAAATTAATAAAAAATAATATAAGTAACATTATTATATTTATTATTATTTTGGACTGGTAAATAATGAATATAATAATTAAATGGTAGAAGATTATTTATGAATGATTACAGGAGGAGAGGAACGATGGTGGAAGGACAGATATTTCGGGTGCCTTTGGAGGAATTGGCTAATGTTAAATCTAAAGAGGGAAAGATACTCACTAAACCCTTCTTGAATGTATGCAAGAGTGTCTTACCGGTTTTAGGTATATATATATACATTTTTTTTCTTTGGAGTAAATGGACAAAAAATCATACATAAAAGAATTTGTCGTACACAAAAATACCTACAAAAGAATGGAAGATTGTAAATATCAAAATATATAAGAGAGATTGTTTTCAATAGACAAAAATACTATACATGCAGTGAGTTTGTAAGGTTTAGAGTGTACTTTTGTCCATTAAAATTAATCTTTAGACTCTATTTTAATATTTATGAATTTTGATGGATATTTTTGTAGATGGCAAATTCTTTTATGTATATTTTTGTCTATTTAATACAATTATCAGATTAAATCATCTATATTATATTAGATGCAATTCTTTTTAGATTTTGTTTTATTACAAAATATACTTGTGCATTAGATTATTTTTAATATATGTCCTTAAATTTAATATTATTATTATTAGGTGATTTCACAATTGATAAAATTTAAACTTATATTCAATAGTAATTATTTTGTAGTTAATAAGGTTCTTTTAATTTGTAGTTAAAAATTTAAAATCATATAATGATAATAGATTTTTTTTTTGTCCTTATAATGATACAGATTCGATCCTAATATATGACATTATTCTTTTTCAAATGGGCTCGAATTTTGTAGTTGGTGTTTTAGGTGTATTTTTATATGAAAATTAATTAGATGTCTCTTGCTTATCGCTTTTTTTTTGGTGACTTCTTGCTTATCGCTTAACTCTTAAAAAGAGAAAGTTTTAAATTTTTGTATTTTTATGCTTTTTAAGAGTAACATTCATTATATTTGAATTTTTTTATTTTTTTTAAATATCAAGAATATAAATTAAGGGATTTAGCTAACAAGGACATATATGATGAGTTTATTATTAGTAAAAGATTTTAATTTTTTATTTAATAAATATAAAATAAATATATTAAAAATTTAATTTTTATATTTTCGATAAAAAAAATAATTTATAATCTTAACATATATTTTTAAGACACATGATAGATAAATTCTAAAAAGAGTATGATTTATCAAGATTTTCAAGTTTTGGATGCTCAGGAGCATAATTACAATCGCTTTACACCTCTGATGTTTATGTAATTGATTTCAGACATGTTAGGGGGAGCATTTTCATTTGTAAAATCTGATGTTGGTGGTAACATATTGGTAAGGAAGACACTCTTAAATTGTTGACCTTAATTTATGTCATTTTGTGAGTTTAATTACTTTTAAACTTATGCGTACAGAGATTGGAGTCTAGGTATGAGTCCAACCCTTGTGAATACAAACTTCTATACAGAGTAGTGGAGAAAGAAATTGAAGATAAAACACACAAGTCTTCATCAAGCTGCACTAATGCCCTACTATGGTTGACAAGGTATGTGCACCAAGCTTTGTAAATTGTGCAATTCCACATTCAAGGTTTGTGCACTATTACTCATAATTTTTTTAAATAAAACTTGTATTATTTCAATTTTTGAAAAACTTCTGCGTCATATTCATAATTGACCTTAAAAAAAAAGTTAAAGTACTATGAAAAAATTTTAATATGAAAATAATTTTAAAATTATGCTTTAAAACCAAGTTAAAGGCATTTATTATTTTTTCTATGCTGCATGATAGTGTGTAACACAAAAGAATGAGTCATGAGATGTGTTTTTCAATACTATAGGATGAAAGGAATAGGTGTCTTCAATTTCTTGTTTTGTTACATAGTGATTTTTTTTAAAAATCGAATTTATCGATTTATGTTATTTAACTTTTTTTTAAATGAATCATAAATCAAACCGTGCGATTTATGTTTTTGAAAATTATAAAAGAAATTTAACATTGACATCTGACTCTTTGATTTTTGTTTTTGAAAATAAAAAAATTAAAAGTACTTCGATTTGTAGCTTATTTTTCTTCTTCAAACAAATTAGACTGTCCGATTTATTTAATATCAATTTTTTAAAAAATAACTCCATATCAAACAAAAACACTCAAACTTCCAATAATAAGTTGGGTCTTTACACTACTTTAATTTTGTAATTAAGTCCTTTCTATTGTAAAAAATATTAGAGTTAACTAAATATTTTTTCACAAATTGAAGGAATTTATAATTAAAAACTTAATTAAATCTTTGGCCGCATGTATTTTGATAAAAATATTATGTTTTTTTTAACATAAAAAGGACGTAATTACAAAACTAAAAATAGTGTAGGGGCTCAATAAAAAAAATTAAAAAAATATAGGGACTTAATTAAAAATTTGGTAAAACTATAGAGATCAACAAGATAATTAAACTTTTTTTTTCATTATTACATTAAATTTATGCACGAAGAAAAAAATTATTGGAAAATTTTATCAAACAAAATTTTAAAGTCATAGTAATTTTTGTTACACGGGATAAATTAAATTTATATTATTCAAATTGATAAAACAAAATTTTTAACAAATTAATATAATTTTATTTGGATGAGTTTTTAAAGATCAGTTTGGATAAATAATTTAATTAAATTAAAAAAAAGCTTAAAACATAAGTTATTTTGTGTTTAGATTTTTATTATAAAAATATTTATTTTAAAGGTATTTTAATAAATAGGAGTAGTAAAATCATTTTTGAAAAATAAAGAAGTCAAATTTTTTTACTTTTTCAAAAATTTTTAAACAATTTTTTGAAAAGTTAAAAGTATATTTAAAAGATGGTACCACATAACATTAATGTAACTTTTTATAAGTAAATAGTTTAAAAAATAGCTTTTGAAACTTTTTACACGAATTCTAAGAAAATATCTTTTTTTTAAGTTATCTTTTTTTAAAAGATTTTATAGAAAAATAAAAGTAATTTTATATTTGGATATTTTATGCAAAATAATATTTTTATCTATCAATTATGTTTGCGTATAATAATATAAAAGTACTTTTTTATTTATTTATTATATAAAAATATTTTTTTTAGAAAAATATATTTTAAAAAGAGATATAAATTGTAACTTCTCAAAAATATTTTTTTATTTTTTTTAGTATTTTTACTTTTACTACTAAAAACTTATTAAATACGCTAAAAAATAAAAAATATTTTAAAAAATTTTACCACCTTAATAGCACCCAAACAAGCACTTTATTTATCCTATTGAAATGATATAGAGCATAAAAAATCTTAACGATCGGAAATATATAAATATGAATGTGAAGAAAAATGAAGGATTTAAAAAGAAAATTAGAATTAAAAAAATAGAATTAAGGATATAAATTATAATAATTATTAATTATGATAAATGATATTTTTATAAAGAAAATAATTATTTTTTTAAAACAAAGTGTTATGCACTAATAGTAAAAGTAAATAAATTATTTTAATATTTTTTCAAAAAAAAATATATCTAAATATGATTAAAATTTAAGAGAAATATTTTTAAAAAAAATTTAAATATACTTTTTCTAAACCAAAAAAATGTCAATCCAAAGAAACATTAAAACACAATGGCGTGGCAATTTTGTTAGGGGAATGGATTACAGTGTAAAAATGTTCAGCAACTTAGAGGAACATAAGAATTGGAGCATGCAAGAAGCTTGCAATGATTCATACAACAAGACACTCAAAAGCTGGCATGGCTGGTTAGCTATTAAGACTTTCCATGTAAGTTATTATAATTCTTTCTTCTTTTTAATTCTGGCAAAAGAAATAAGAGAGAAAATAAGAAAATAGTTCTATTGCAGGTTGCAATGAAGCTTCTTCCAGATAGAGAAAAATTTATGCAAGTGCTTTGTTGCGGAGGAGAATTTGGACCTGAAATGAAAAAATTTTGTACCGATTTCTCTTCAGTGCTTGAAGAGAATCACAAATTTCTGGTACAAATTTTAATTACTTAATTACTATACTAATTATATATTGTAATAATCTAGAAGATTGTGTTAAGCTGACCAAGTTTATTTTTATTCCTATTAACATAATGTTAATGAATTTTTATAGGAGAACGTGAACCTGATTTTAGAATTGTTAATACATGCATAAATTAGATTATTTCATATAATATTTTTATATATATCATTTTCATTGGTTTGATTTGTTCTTATTATTTTGCTGCAGGCTAGTATTGGAATGGATAATTTAAAAGCTTAATGCACAAAGTGAAACCGTTCTAGCTTGATTCTAACCTTTTATTACAAATTATTTGAGTTGATGATCATTTCTATTAGTGTAATTTGATATATTATGTGTAATGATTGAGAGTTGAAGACTGAAATTTTAGTTTATTTTTTTTAATTATTCTTATAATATTTAAATGAATACAAAATTAAATATATAATTTTTTTAAAATATTAATGAAATAAAAAATTTAAAATTTTTTGTTTAAAAATTAAAAGAATAATTAGAAGAATGAATTAAGATTTTTAATCATTTTTTCTTAATTATTACATTTTTATACATATAAAAACAATGACATATATATAATAATATTAAAAAATAATTCAAATTTATTTTATTTAATAACATAAAATAAATTTAAATGGTTTTAACTTATTTTTATTGTCTTCCAATATTATTGATATATATACTACATAATAGACCTTCAAGCTTTTATCATGCCATTATTCTACTTTTGAACGCCCAAAATCATGAATTAATTACAAATAGCTTTAATTAATTATATTTGGCAGGTCTATTTATAGAAAGAGAATTGTTATGTATTTAAGTATTTTTTTTAATTAAATTTAATTAAGTTGATTTAAATTTAACACTATTTTTATGATATATAGTGTGTATACATGCACTTTACTAACGCAAATAAAGTTCTACTTCACTTTGTATTTATTTTTCATGCGCCTCCTTTTTTTTTATTAGTGATGTTGTTGCTGTGTTTTATTTTTGTTTCTTTTTCTCCTCCTCTTTTTTATGTTATTGCAGTCATTTATTCTTCTTTTTTATTTGATATTTTTCTTTTTGTTGATTTTATTCCTCTCCAAAGAGTAAATAAGTGAATTTTGAGAAAATAAAATAAAAACTAGAATATGAAAAAAAAGAAGACGAAGCGGAAATGAGGAGGAGGAGGAGGAAAAAGAATTTTGAATTGTATAGGACAACGAGATCAAATGCACCGAAATTACATAGTGATTGCGACACAATTAACTTTAAAATGCACCGAAATTACAGGAGTTTTTGATTTTATAGAATGCACAATTTTCGATTCATTTGTTATTACACAATGGCATTATTATAATAATATTTCGGTTTGCAGTTTAGGTGTGTTGTCGCTGAACAATTTATCCCAAAGATCGGGATAATTTTTAAGAATGGAATGAAATGGAATCTAATGCAATTAAATAAAGTGATAATGAATAATTTAATTTTTCTTTGCTAAAAAATTTGGTCAATACTTATCAGCAGCATAAAGTTAACCATTAACACACAAATTAAGGGTTAATAATAAAATTAATCTCTGAAAAATAAGACATTCTTCAAATTCATCCCTGAAATTTTTTTCAATCAAATTAGTCTTTTAAAGATTATGAATTAATCATATTTGTCTTCCAGTCACTCCATTAACAATTTTTTTCAAAGATTGATATTGTAAAATGTTAATTGATACATATATAATACTTTTTATGTATTAGATATTGACGAAATATGTTTATAAAAAATTATTAATTTAGTCATTTTTTCTAATTACAAAAATTATATTCCTAATATGATTTAGTGGCTGAATTGATAGATTTTGGTAAACATCTTTAGTCATTGTCTAATTGAACATATTAATTATTATGTGTCATGTATGCTATCAGTTAACATTTCACATCATCAATGGTTGACGAAAATTGTGAGTGGAGTAACTGAAGAATATATATGATTATTTCATAATTTTTGAATGACTAGTTTGATTAAAAACATCTTTCAAGGATGAATTTGAAGAATGCCTTATCTTTCAATGACTAATTTGACTATTAACCCCACAAATTAACCGAAATTAGTTCAAATTTGAACAAGCAGTCAAAAAGACTCAATCATCAACAAAAACACATTAAATTCATTTCTAAATCCAAATGAATCTCAATTAAACTAAGAAATGAATCGAAATTACTTAAGGAATAAAAAATTTGGTCAATAATTATCAGCAGCATCAAGCGAACCTCATCAATTAACACACAAAAGAATCGAAATTAGTTCAGATTTGAACTAGTTAAAAAGACTCCATCATCAACCAAAACACATCGAATTTATTTCTGGATCTAAATTAAATGAACCTCAATTAAACTAATAAATAAACCAAAATTATTTAAAAAATAAAAAATTTGGTCAATACTTATTAGTAGCATCAAGTAAACCTCAACTAATTTACAAATGAACCGAAATTAGTTCAAATTTAAACAAGTGGTAAAAAAAATTCAATCATCAACAAAAACATATTGAATTCATTTCTAGATCCAAATGGATCTCAAATGAATTAAGAAATGAATCAAAATTATTTAATGATGTCACCAGAAAAAATCAGAATCAATAAAGATGTTAGCAAAATATTAGTCTTGTTAGTGATGACAATAACAAAAGAAAAAGATAACAAAAAAGAAAAAGAAGAAAAAAAAGACACACCATCAAAAAAATATGCGAACATAAATTTAAAATACTTAATTAAATTTGATTAAATTATAACTTAGATGTAGAATTTTATTCTTATAAAAATCGTGCCTTTTTTTTTTTTGTGACTGAAATCGTGCCTATTGTTGAATAAAATTTACTCTTATGTTACTTATATGGTGATTATAATTATATTTCTATATTTTTTTAATAAAACAACATCATCCGATGATCTTTCTAGTATTTAAAAAAGATTTTTTTTTTAAATAAAGAAGTTCAAATTTTTTTTATTAAATACTTTTTTATTGAATAAAAAAAGTATTAAATACAAAAATAAAATTATTTTATACATTATTATTTTACTTACTATAACCGAAGCTTGGTTTTTTTAGGAAGTATCTATCATCGACATTAATGGTAATGATTCCATTAACGTTCTTGAATTATCTTTCCAAAAAAAAATCTTGAATAATCTTAATAATAAACTTAGTATACGATTTTTCATTATTTTTTACAAAAGTGGAAACTTGTGATTTTTTTCCCTTCTTAAAAATTCATTGATACTCACTCACTAATAATCCATTAATTATCAACCCAAATTAGTACAGATGGATGATGGTCTGTATCCCTTAATTATTCTTTTTAGATTCGATACTCAATAAAACTTGCTTGATTGGGAGGATCACTCACTTTACCTCTGTAATACCCGAGAGATTAGTCATTGAACTTCCTGCCTGATGGATACCCTGGTGTAAACTAAAAAAAAAAAATCTATTAATTAATTAATTAATTAATTTCATTCTATAGACAAAACATATTAGGATTATTATTATTAGGACCTTCCTAAATTCAGTCACTCTCATTTTCACACCTAAAATTTCGGCCAGCTTCAGGTTTCAATTGAAGGATAGAATCAACAAACAAACCACTACCCTACATTTCATGAAACTAAAATTGGGTATGCTTTTTAAACAGAAAAATTGGTGTCCAAGATACTAGGACTTGAACCCTTTTCTCATTATCCTAATAGACATTATTCGTTTAAGAGAGAGAGAGAGAGAGTGTGTGTGTGCGCCTTAAATATTATTTTAAACAATTCTTCTATTTCTTCAAATGTCAGGAGAATCATAGGACAACAATAACTTGAAACTTGCAAGTACTAAGAAGGAAGGGCAAAAAAAAAAAAAAACGTTAGTTGAAATTCATGATTGTGTCTTTGTGGGTCTCATTCAGTGTTGCATTCTTATCTTCCATTTCACTAAGTACATATTATTTACAACCAACTTGTGTAAATTAGAATTAATTTCCAAAGCTTAAGATTTTGTTGAACATGTCCAACAATTGCAAGGTGAAGGGCATTCTAAGAGGGATTAGATTCATTTCTCAGATATTTGGTAAGTTAAGCCCTTCATGTAAATTGATTATTATATTTCTAATTGCCTTTTGAATTTTTCATAATTTAAAGTATATAAGTTATTGATGATGAGGTTTAATTTGCAGAAAGTGATAAAGAACAAGAAATTGAGATTGGTCATCCCACAGATGTGAAGCATGTGGCCCACATCGGGTGGCAGGGTCCTTCGGCTGAAAATAATCCTAGCTGGGTACTTCCCTATTTTCTTTGTAAATCATATTCAAACCTTTCTTTTAAAAGACTCCCTTTAGTCAACCAAAAAAAAAAAAAAAAACTCACTTTGGTTAATTGAATAGTTAATTCATTCGTTCAGTTAAAATTTTATCTTAGATATATTATAATTTATTAGTGAACAACAATTTTTTAAATAGAACTTTAATCCATAACAAATTTTAGGATTAATTTGTTTATATATTATTAATTTTAACGTGAAATACAATAATATTTAATTATTTTAATATTTTATAATGTTGTGATAGCAGCACAAAATATCATTATTATTTTATAATAAAAATATTTTTTTAATTATAAAAGATAAAATACCATTTATCTTTTTGTAATAAAAATATTTTTTAAATATAAAAAAATAAAACGTTATTGATATTTTATAAAAAAATATTATTTAAAAAGATTTTGTTAGGTAGACAATGACTATTATGAACAATGTGTTCTAAAATTAGCTCAATAAAATAAAAACACATACACCCTAAATTACTTACTTAAATCTTAATATTAAGATAATCATCTGCACACTTAATATATTAAACATCCTATATATCTATTGTTCACGTTATTTAATATTTTTATTGTTTACTTATACGTTTCCTTTTTAAAATTATGAAAAGACAAAACGTCATTGACATTTTACAAAGGCACACAACATCGTATAAAACATAATATAGGTCATTTTTTATAAATTCACTCTAAATAATCCAACTTTTTAAAAAAAAATCGTTTGTTAGTAGGAAATAAAACAAAGCTTTGTTTTAAGATTATTCAATTACTTAATGCTTAATTTGGCTGTATCTTAAGTAGACTTAATACTAACATATGATATGACTAATAACATGCTTAATAATTTAATAAATAAATAAATAAAAACAAAAATTTTATATATACATGTTAAAATTATTATTCGTAAAAAATTTTAAATATTTATTTTAATAAATATATTAAAAACATAAATTTTATATATATCTTTTATAAAATGAATTTCAATTAATAAACTTAACACGTATCTCTTCTAGATATTAAATGCACAATTTTTTTTAAAGTGTTAAACATATTTAGTATTAGTACGATATAGTACTGATTTTTGTAATTTGAGTTAATATTTATGTGTGTGTGTGTGTGTTTTTCATGATTTGAGAAAGGCATGTGGAAATTCATTTGGGTTTGTTTCAGATGAACGAGTTTAAATCTGTTCATGGACTTTCAGCATCAGCACCTCTAAGTCTTCATGGAGACATTCATAGCCAAGGAGATGACAATTCATCCCAATGCCTCTCCGACGGTATCTTTTACTATTCACCTTCGCTTTTTTTAATTCACGCATTATTTAATAATAAATTAAATATGAATTAACATATTAATTTCGCTTGCATATAATATTTTTTGCCACGCACTTTTTACTTGAATAAAAAAAGCTTAAACTAATCAAACATGAATAAATGTTGATGATAATATAAAAAGAATTGCGTTTGAGACAGATTCAATAAAAAGAGGTTCAAGGAGGCAATCAATGGGAAACATGAGAGAATCTCATGCAAAGGAAAAATCAGACAGGCCAAAGAATCCCAAAACTAGGTCATCCAAATCAAAGGAATCATCATCATGCAATAATAATGAATCCACCAATTCCAAATGCTCCTCAGAGCAACCATCAAATGACATGGACTCTATCCAACAACAAATCCAAGGTTGTAGTAGTGACTTAAATTTGCAGCCACCTAGGAACAACCTATTACCAGATGTTCCTAAACTTAAAAGGACTAGCTCCACTAAAGTTAAAGATGCTTCTTCCAACGCTGGTTCTACCTCAACCAAGTCAAGATCATCAAGAGCACAAAGAATTTTGAACAAAGAAATCTCTTCTAGATCAGGCCACAAAGCTAGAAAGAAACATAGACATTTTGAAGAAGATCAATCAGAGTCAGAACAAGACCAAGACCAAGATGGACATCAAACTCAAAGGGGATCTGACAAAATCCTCTGGACAAATTAGTGTAACAATTCTTTCTACTACAAAGGCTTTAGCTACTATAGAGTGTTCTGTAAATTGAGAATTGAAGTTAGAACTCAGAACTCTATCTTCAAAATTGTAATATAAGTTAATGATACTGATTAATGTGCTAATTACAACTACTAATAATGTAAATGCATGCTTTTCCTCTTCTTCTTTCTCCTTGACTACTAAAAAACATGCAACTTTTGCTTTCTGATTTTTAACGTCCAAAAAGAAATTTGCTGCTCCAATGTTGTTAGAGACTTTGAAGTTACAAGTTAGGCCTATTCTCAGTATGTATAACCATGATGATGAAGTGTCACATTCCTACAAATACAAACAAAAAACAAACCCCAATAGAGAAAAGAACAAGACAAGAGGATCAAAAGAAGAAACCCCACAAGCACTACTCAAAAGGAAAGCAGCAGCATCAAGAATATCATTATCAGCTTTGTTGCATAGCTTCATTTGACTCAACAAGCCACACCTTTCACCATTATCACATCTCATCAACCTATCATCAACACAAAGTTGTGTGTTCCCTTTCAGCTTAAGCTTCTCCCCAACAACTCTAATTGAAGCTGGAACCTTACCACTCAAGTTGTTGTTCTCCAAGTTGATCTCATCTGCACAATCCAAAAGCCCAAACTCCTCAGGTACGGGCCCCACAAGCATGTTGTTATCAAGCCCTAGGTATGTCAGATTCTTCAGATAAACCCCCATTGATGCAGGTATCTCCCCAACAAGGCCCATCATAGAAAACCCAATTCCTCTAATACCCCCAAGATTTTCCCATATTTCCGGAATCACCCCTCCAAGATTATTCCCACTCAGGTACACCTCCTTCAAAGTTGGAACCTTTCCCAAAAACAAAGGGACCCCAAAGTTTCCGAATTTGTTGAAGCTTAGGTCCAAAAGCTCCAAACTTTGCAAGTGCCCAAGACTCTCTGGGACCCTACAACCAAATCCATTATGGCTCAGGTCAAGTTTCACCATCTCCATGAATTTTCCATCACCGAAACTCTCGGGTACGCAACCATGGAAGTCGTTGTGGCTGAGATCAAGAACCTTGAGCTTCTCCAGCGTTCCCAAGCTTGTTGGAACCTCGCCGCTTAGGTTGTTACCCGATAAAGTAACCTCTTCCAAGTTAACAAAAGAGCCAACGGTTTCTGGAAGTTCACCGTGGAAGCCATTGTTAACCAGAACAAGCCTTCTGAGGCTGGTGAAGTTTTGGAGAAGAATATCGGCGATAGGCATAACAAGAGAAGGGTTATCGATGAAAACGAGTTCTTGAAGAGTTGAAGAGAAAGCGAAAGAGAAAGGAAGCGTTTGTGGAGTGGAAATAACGAGTGATGAAGCGTTGAAGCAGTTGTAAAAGAAGAGTTTTTGAAGGAATGGAAATGAAGTGAAGAGAAGAGAGTTGAGGGTGGCGTTATCGGAACAAGGTGGGTTTGAAGATTCATCGGAGACGTAGCCGAAGCTGAGCTGAAGGAGGTGTGAAAACGAAACGGTGTCGTTTTGGGAGTCGTCGTAGTCGCAGAGAATGCCGTGTGGTGGGGAAATGCAGAAGTCGTGAGAAGGGAAGAGAGTGCGCCATGGAATGGTGGGGTTGATGGAGTGAAGGACTTTGTAGAGAGATTCTTGCTCATGTGGGTTCAATGGAGGCTGTTGGTGAGAGAGGAGAAGGATGGAGAAGAAGAATGTTAAGAAGAGTTGGAAAGAAGAGGGCATTTTGGGAATTTGGAATGGAGATGAAGAAGAAGAAGAAGAGAAAAATGTGATGTGATGTTGTGATTTGAAAGGGTAATAAATAGGGAGTATGTTGAGAAGAGAGAGGAGGGGAAGGAGCAGAGAATGTTGCGCTACAAGGGTGAAAAAGAGCAACGAGCAGCATGCAGAAGAAAAAGAAAAGTAGTGTAGTGTGAAGCAGACAAAACTATACGGCTAGTGGTTGGGTGGTGCCTAGGGGAAAACCCTTCCATTACTTTCTTTTTAACTTAATTACATCTTTGTATTGTGACTGTGAGCCATGGAGTATTAACAAATGATGCCATTGCCTATCATAACAAGTGTACTGTGGGATAGAGATACTGTTACTGTATAAATCCGTTTCCTCAGTCTTAGGCTTTTTTATTAGGGTTCCCGCATGAAAATACATAGCCCCACCTACTCCCTATTACCTACTACTCTCTCCTCTCTTTTGTCCTTATTCTCTCATCATCATTATGTGATGCTAACATGATTATATTCATTCATTTATGATTTTATATCCTCCTAAACCATCAATCAAACAATACCAACGTACGAAACAGAATCGTTAGGTAGGTACAACAAGAAAAGTAAAAAGTAAACTAGGACAGAATAGTAATTAGCATGCTAGTACAGTTTCAAATATTCATAACAGAACCAGAAGGCAGTTGCAATTTAAGGGAAGAGAAGAGAACACAATAAGTATCACTAACAGATTCCAAAACTAGCTGCCTCAGATGCCGTGAACAAAACACCAAACAAATTACTCAAATCTAATTAACTAAATACATATCAATAAAAATTAAAAAAGTCACCTGAAAAATAATTAACATTTTAACATGTAATATTGTTAAGTAAGAAAGGGGAAATAGTGCTGCAGGGGCAGGAGGTTGGTAACTTTGTAAGAGGGAATTGACTCTGATTTCCATCCCAATGAGACAAGGGTCAGAATTGTACATTAACGTGTCAGTTTCTACAAACAATTATCGTCCAACTTATTCAATTCTGATACATATAACATTGTTGCCTTGAGCTTTTAGGTTATTCCATTTCAAGCTTTGTGGATACTGCACATTGGACAGTACATGGTTCCAAAATTCGTTTCTTTTTATAATAATTCAACCAATTACTTATCATCTGAGATCAACATTTGTCCTTAGATAAGTTTCCTATGATTAATTGGTAGCAGATAATCTAAATTCTAAATTTCTAATCAGTTTTTTTTTTTTAATTAGGGAAAATACTAATGTGTGTTCTAATTACGTTTAACTCTATTTAATTAATCAACTTTGAGTAGTATCTGTTAGGATGTGTTTGGTTCAATCGATTTTAATTACTTTTTCGAAAATTATTCATAAAAATATATTATTTTCACATTTGCTTGAAATTTTAAAATATATTCTTAAAAATAACTTATTCCAAAAAAATTTATTGTAAAAAATTTAAAGTTTTTAATTCTCATCCCAAAAAATAGGAATTTGGTATTTTCATGTTAAAAGTATAAGGATTAACATATAAATTATTATTATATCCTTTTTTTTTATTAAAGAGATTTTCCTTTTATTGATATTGGGAGTATTTTAAAAGTAAAAAATTTATTTCCAAAAATATATATAATGAATAAACATATTTAATAATTTAACGTCAGAAATATGAAAAAACAATTAACAACTATTTAAATTACTAAACAAACACATTTTTTACAATACTCATAATATTTCCGTGTATAATATTTTTTAAAATATACCTACTTAATTTACCCTTTTTTTTTGGGTTCATGATTTTGCCTTTTCTTTATCCTATAAATAATTAAATATATAAAATGTCATTTTCATCTCATCTAACCTGGTCAAACTAACTCTCTTTCTCTACATCCTGTACCAACCTACAACTGCAAGCTCCTTTTTATTTGTTTTTTTTTTTTTTTTGAAGCAGCTAAACTATCAAAATAGTATTTAAAAGTTTATGTTGTTAATAAAAACAATTTGAAAAAATATAAACAACAAATAAACTCTCACAAAAATAAAAATGTGACAAAAAATAACTAAATATTAAATATATATTTTTAAAAAAATTAAAAATAAAATTTTAATACAATTTTTGACAAATATTTTTAAAAAAATAAGAATAAAAAATTATTATGAATGACCAAATTTTTTAAAAAATAAAAAGTTTACGGATTAAATTTTGCTCTTTTTTTTTATATATTTTTAAATAGTTATTTAAATATTGTAACAAAAATTCAGATTAAATGTAAAATTATTTATTAGATATAAAAATAGTTTACTACTTATAAAGAAATATAATACTTTTTGTTATTTTTATCATATTATATCATTAATAAAAGATTATATTTATCTATGAAGCGCGAACATTTTTCTGATTTGTTGTGTCTGCGTGTTAGACATATTTCGGACACGATACTCATTCGATACGTGTGTCTTATGTGTTTAATCGTATCTTAATAAAAAATAAAAAAAAATTTCGAGACATATTTGAACATACCTCTAGTCTTATTCTTAATATGTATTCTTAAAATGAATTTAAAAATAGTATATATTATTAATTATTATAATAAAAAATATTTTTAATACTTTAGTAATTAAAAATTATTAAAAATAACTAAAAAAATTAATTTATATTTTAATATTAATAAAATAACAAACTATAATTATAATTTATCTAACAACTATTTTATATTTTATATATTTATCGCTTTATTTTATAAAAATTTTAGATTCGTATGTTTGGTTGTCTCATATCCGTCCGTACATCATGGATTTTTATCAATGGTGCAAACTTTTTTTTTTTGGTCATACAACTTAGACACTCACAGACACTCAAAGATAATCTACTTAAGGGTTCCCCTCTGTTATTTTCATGGAGACTCAAACCCAGAAATACGATTTTATGAGGCTTACAAAACTTTCACTAGTCTCGGACCTTGCTACAAATTAGTTTTTATTTTAATAGTTTATTCTTTTTCTTTTTTTTCTCTCTGTCTCTACCATTTAAAATGTAAAGTTTAAAAGAAAATAAATCCTCTCAATTTTTTCAATATTTGAAAAAATAAAATATAATCTTTTACCATTAATTTTATAAATAGAACGAAAAATAAATATAAAAAAGAGAACAATAAAATACTATTCAGTTTTTTCTCTATCAAAAAAATCCACTCCGAATTTGAAACATGTCCGATTAAAAAAGGGCCACAAGAAAAACTGTTTAAACTAAACGAAGTCATACATGTCAAAAATATTTAAAAAAAAAAGAATTGGTTAGGTATCTTGCAGACTTACACTGTCACAACTTAAACACAATTATTTAAAAAAATATATAAAAAATATTTTTTAATTTTAGAATGTAGCTAAAAATATATTAATGTTAGGGTTAAAAAATATAATTATTGAAATATATTATTATTAAAATT
Organism: Arachis ipaensis; assembly: GCF_059453495.1. Taxonomy (NCBI): domain Eukaryota; kingdom Viridiplantae; phylum Streptophyta; class Magnoliopsida; order Fabales; family Fabaceae; genus Arachis; species Arachis ipaensis. The sequence continues at coordinate 24,635,681 of NC_142441.1, read as the reverse complement.
TTAATTCATTATAAATTAAAATTAACTAAAGAGGCTGTTTATGCTCTGCTAGTAAACGCGCCAACGCGGTTTCTGTTGATGTAAAAAAATAAATAAATAAATAAAAAGGAGCGAAACTGAGACCGTACCGTAGACGTGAAAAGTATATAAAGAAACAGCGATCTAAGGTTCGATCAACTCAGCAGTTACCTCGATCCTTCTCTTCTGCAATTTCCTTTGACCTACGTGGAATTCATTACGGTTTTCTTTGGTAATTTACATCCTTACCCTTTCGCCATGAACATCTTCTCCAAGAAACCCACTGCTAAAGGTTCTGAGCTACCTGATTTTACCCTCCTCATCTTTTTTCTTATCACTCAATTTTCATCTTTCATTCATTGTATTTTTCTTTTTTTGCAGAGGCTCTTCGCGAGAGTAAACGCGAAATGACAACTGCTACCAGAGGTACATATGTGTGTATATTAATTAATTAATTAATTAACTAACTAGTTTTTATGCTATAGAACAAAAAAATCTGCTCAATTATGCTAAATATAAATATCTCTTCGAATTTCGTGTGAATTTGATTCAGAGAGGTGTGATATCACTGCTACCTAGAATTTATTTATTGATTGATTTTTGGTGATGTTTTTCAGGTATAGAGAGGGAAATTGGAGCATTACAATTGGAAGTATGTGAAGCAGTTATTCATTGATCACTGATTATTTTCTTGCTGAACTTTGGGATTATCTCTAATGTTTTTCTTTCTTACTGTTTTTAGGAAAAGAAGCTTCTTGCTGAGATAAAGAGAACTGCTAAGACGGGAAACGAGGTATGATCCACGTTTTCTCATAGGTTTCTTATGCATAATTACTTGAGAAGCTGTCACGTTGATCTGAATGTGTTCGAATTGGCTTACTTTCGGTTCGAAACATCTTATATATTAAAAGACCACCTGTCAAAAGTTTTGAAAGTATTAAAAACTGTTATTTCTCTCTAGATAATCTGTTGTGCCAAACATGCTAATATATTCTTCTTTTCCTGTGCAATATTCAGGCTGCAACTAAAGTTCTTGCTCGACAGTTGGTAAGGCTTAGGCAGCAGATTGCTAACCTTCAAGGTAGTCGAGCTCAGATGAGAGGCATAGCAACTCACACACAGGTAGATTGTTGATGTCTTTGTTTCTTTTTCGGATGGTTGTTTATGCAGGTAGAGATGTTTATCAGTTTAATGCTCTTTGGTGTGGTTGGGATTTTGATTCAGGCTATGCATGCCCATTCTTCTGTTGCTGCTGGTATGCAAGGAGCTAGTAAGGCAATGGCAGCTATGAATAAGGTAGCACCTTCAATTTTATATTTTTAAGTGTTTCTTATCCTTATATAACATATATTTGTTCCTTTTTCTTTTTCTTTTCTGGATTGGACCATGATATTGATATCAGCATTCTGTTTGGTTTAGTCAGAGTAAAGGATGATCTTAGGACAAAGTCCTCATAACTTTTGAGATTGTTATTGTGTGCATAAATTTGCCTTAGCTAGATGTATATTCATTATTCAAGGAATAAAGAACAAGTTTTTACAAGGCTGAGTGCAGTGTGGTTCATGAGTAGTGAAGGTTCAATGATAGTCATGAATATGAGATTTTTTTTGGCTGAAAATTGTGGATCCTCCTTTCCTCCCCTCATTGCACATGCACACACAAAAGAAATGGAACTTCTGCAAAAAGAAAGGTTAAGAATTTGGCTATTCCAAAATGCAGCATAAGAAAAGCAACAAGCAATAACAGTAATAACGTTACTAGTGAATGCGGTGTCCATAAACAAATTTCTATGGTCTTTTTTAATCTTTTAACCCTGTGCTAAGTTATAAGATACTTTTGCAGCAAATGGCACCAGCCAAGCAAGCCAAAGTTATACAAGACTTCCAGAGACAATCAGCGCAGATGGATATGACTGTAAGATGATGTTTTGCTCTTAGTTTGCTTCCCAAGTGGGGAAAAACAGAGAACCATTGTTTTTGTTTGCACACCGTTTTTACTTCAATGATATATGATTTGTGTGCAGACTGAGATGATGTCTGATACCATAGATGATGCATTGGATAATGATGAAGCCGAAGAGGAGACTGAAGATTTGACAAACCAGGTACCCTTCAATTAGCTTGTATTGCTTATTTCTATGACTTTTTCCCTTGCTGTTTGAAGAGATATTTTTTTTCCTGATCTCTCAAATAAATGAGGACCTCTGTTATATTTAACGTGGTCAATTTGTTTCCACAAAAGCCAATTTATTTGGAGGTATATGTATATATCTTGTGTCACAATTCGTAAGGATTAACTGTGCTTAAAAATCATAGATCCAGAGTTGGACACAAACTTCAGCCTCACAATAGCACACTTAAGTAATCCCTAATCTGGTTGAGATATAACTAGGGAACTAATCAGTGGAAGCTTAAGATTCCCTCATAGCCCCGCATCACTTTTTTTAAAAAGTAAAAGATAAAAATCAAGCAGAGGGCATAGCTTATTAGCTCTCATGTTTCCTTGAAACTATTTCCCATATTTATAGATCAAGTTATGATTTCTTCTGGTGGTTTATGACAAGGCACCATTGCATTGAGCCGATCCCAACTACTAGAAAAAGTTTTTCTTGTTGTGTGATTCTTTGTGTGTTTGTTTAAGAATTTTAGAAGGAACGGTTTTTGATTCACGTGTCTAGATGGGCAAGAAACAACTTATAATTTTAGGATTGATTTAGCTTTTGATAAAGAAACTGCTTCATTTAAACTGTTTCTGCAGGTCCTTGACGAAATTGGAGTGGATGTTGCATCACAGGTACGAATCAGCTGTTATTAATCTATGTACTCCTAATGTTTTTGGTTAACTTTCGTTGAATTTGTAACCTTTTGACAGTTATCAGCAGCTCCCAAAGGGAGAGTCCGAACAAAGAACACAGAAAATGTCAGCAGGTATCTAAATTAAATTTCAGATAAGGAGAGCATGTTATTCTGGACGAATCATGTGATTTTTTTTTTCTTTTGAATAAATCACAATTTCCTTTGTTGTTTCTTTCTTTTCCAATTTGTTTGACCTAAGGGGTTTGATGTCATTGCAGCTCGGGCATCGATGACCTTGAGAAGCGTTTGGCAGCTCTTAGAAACCCATAATTTTTTGCTTGGATTGTTTGATGCTCAAATACTCCGAACTCCCAAGTTCTGAACTAGAATTCTTTCCTGAGCTGTTATATAGAGCTATAATATATTTAGTGTGTACATAACTCCTTGAAATTAATATTATGTTACGCAAAATCCTGTCAAATTTACTCATGCCTTAGGCTATTGAGGGTAATCTTGTATTGTTGTGGAAATTGAACATTTTTTTTCATATACACGTGGCTTATCAGGGATTATATGTAATGATATAATCAATTGTTCGTTTAAACATTGTTTAATAAAGAACAATAAAGAATTTAGAAGATATATGTTACATGATCTGCAAGTGTCTAATGACTAGTGCTACTTGACCAACAAAAAGTAACCAAAATAATTTCTTAATGTATTAATGTACTAGCAACACATAACTTGTCCTTAAGTGAAGTATCTCAAAGTAAATCAGTATGAGCCATCATTCTCTCATTTTCATTTCAATCTTCTCATGATAGTTTACGCAGATTATAGCTTGTCATTAAATACTCTCAACATTGGGGGCAAGTGTCAACAGTAACAGAAAGTGTTGAGTCTCATTGTAAAGAAATGATAGTGTATCATAAACTATTTAACATTTTTTTCTAATAATAGTTAAAATGAGCAAAAGGAAAGAACCCCTGTTGAGTTCTTGGGAGAAGGTTTAGGAACATGTTACAGCATTGGAAGGACAATCTGGGGCGGCAGCAAAAAGTCTACCTTGATCCAGAAAATGATAACAGGGATGTGTCGATTATGAACTCAAGGTAATTCAGAAAATATACATGGACATGATTCCCAAATGCTGGAGAATGTTCTTTTGCATAAAAGCCGATTTAACACTTCAGGTGTTAGAATCTGGACAATGTTTTTTTGACAAGACTAAACAGCATATGCTTGGTTACTTCCTGATAGTGAGAAGCTCAAAGCTTCGCAGAGGATCGTCACGTGTACCTCGTGTAGATCCGGTGCGTGTGAAAGTTGCTTGTTTGTTCTCAAACACAGGCTGAGCTCTCTGTGTAGTAGATGGACGGCTAGCCACTGAGGTCAGCCGGCCAGTACGAACGTCAGTATGGTCACCCGAGGAACTTGGCCGGGTTGATGAGATAATGGCTTTTCTTGAAGTACTGCCATATCGAGAGGAACTGCGTCCTTTCTCTTGATCATGATGCTGGTAACACACAAAAAGAAAAAATAAACTAACAGTTGCGCCGAAAAGATAAGCAAATATGAACACAGGAGACTGATCAATCTCATATATACTAACAAAATAGAAAAATAGAGCCAGTAAACTTCAGATCAACACCCAGATGTTGCTTAACATAATGCTCCTCTTAAATAGAAATCTCCAAATGAATGACACTCATAGGCTCCAAATATTGGAAGAAAAACCACTTACCAACTCCTTTTGTACTCCTGTGTCTTCATAAGTCCTATGTTTAGTGTGCTCAGCGCGAGGACTAGGGTTCCTCCGGGAGAAACCTTCAACACCACCAGTGAATCTCTCGCGAACCTCTTTCCCAGCTGAAAGAAGCAATTGCACGGCCAAATATTAACTAAAAAGAAATTTTGGAGAAAGTAGGTACCTTCACCAGCATCGATGCAAGCAATGAAAATGATAATTATAGTCAAATGTTTTAAACCATAATTTTCGGATACTCAATTGACAAAGGTCACACCATATACTTCAAACTCCCTTAATCCTGACCACATGATTGGACTTATGAAGAATTAGAAGGACAAAAAATTTCATTCTTATTTGACTGAAAAAGTGCAGACCTGAGATCTTTTCTGGCTTTTGAACAGATGGTCCCACATTCATCGCAGCCTTGCCATTGGCATTGGTGGCAGTGACATTGCCATGCTGTTATGAGAAACAACCTCAGTATGCAACCAGTCACCATCCGAAACAAAATCCAAATACACAGATATGATAGTACTAACCCGCCCTCCTCTAGAGCTGCCACCAATTTGTGGATATTTCAATATGGTCCAGTCAAAAACATAGTCGAATTGATAGCCTGCAGTAACAATATCCAAATCATAAAGATCAAAGAATGCCCATGCATTTAGACCAAGATGCAATAATTGAGCACACTTAATTTCCGAAAAATGTCAGTGCAAGAGATGATGGGTCACATACCTTCTCTTATAAATAAATCTCTAAAAAGCCTCTTTAAGTACGAATAGTCTGGCTTATCCTCAAACCGCAGTGCTCGGCAGTAGTGGAAATACGATACAAACTCTGAGGGGTAGTTTTTGCAGAGTGACTGTCATAGAAGCACAAAAGTTAGCAACGAAAAAATGATCAGCAAAATTGGGAACCGATAAGAACAGAAAACAGAAGAGTGAATAACTGCAAGTTATGCAAACTTTGAACCAAATTCAAAGCATCAAACTCAAGATCCAGAGGAAATATCAAATTTCTTCAGAGGCCTCACAGATCCAGCTAGTCACAATACCTCTATGGAAGTTGATATCTTCTTCTCACTGATTTTATCATATTTTTGTTTTTTGGTGCCAGCCTTCAGACCTTGCCAAGGAAGACTGAAAAGTAGTATAACAAATATATATATATATATATATATATATATATATATTAGCATAAAGATACCTGAATCCAGTAGGAGGTAAAGTAGATGTGTTTTAAGAATCATCCGACTAACCTTCCTCTCAAGAAGTACATGAGTACATAACCAAGAGATTCCAGATCATCCCTTCTGCTTTGCTCTGCCAGCAAAATTAAGTACAATTAAGAGGAGAACATATTCACCTGTAATTACTTAGTATTTACCTTTCGATTTTGGTTATCAACAAAAAAAGGAAAAGACTACCATAACTTTACTCACCAATTCCGAGATGAGTGTTGACACTAGCATATCGAGCTGTACCTGTGAGGTTCTTGTTCTCCCTAATCAAGAAGAACAAAGATTTTCAGAAGAAAGGATGCAACTTGTTAACCATACAAAGAAATAGAATTATAACGAAGATGGAACTGAAAGAAACATCTTTGGAAGTATTCAGTATCATCATGACAAAATGGATACAAGGCAATTGAGATCTTAAAGTCAAGTTATATATGATTGGTCAAAACCATTTTTCTCATGTATGGTATTTATGGTATTTAGAGTGATGAAATTATTATCATCATCTTTATGAATATAATACTATAATTACATTTATGTGTAGATGGTCCACTAAAAATGGAATAATATCTAAAAAAAATGCCTAAATCCAACGAGAAGTAGTGCAAACAATAAGGCAGGATGAAGTTGGGTTGCTCCGAAAGTGTTGCATCCTACAAAATGAGTTAAGAAAATAAAAAGTCCACCTTAATATCTTGGAATAAAGATGACAAAGTTTACCTGTATGGTATGTGCCTATGAGTCTGGAGATCCCTGTATTTTTTTGCAAGGCCATAGTCAATGATGTATACCTGACATGAGATACCCAGCATGACACAGGTGAGAATAACAACCAAACAAAAAACAACAAGTAGCAATCATTCATATGAACAACAATAAAAATATCAACCAAAACCCTCCAAAATGATTAAAGGGATATAAGAAAGAGAAGCATAAGTTTTTTTTTTTTTTTGAAAGAGAGCATCTTCAACAAGATAACATACCTGGTTTGCTTTACGTCCCAGACCCATTAGAAAATTGTCTGGCTTTATGTCACGGTGAAGGAAGCCCCTTGAATGCATATATTCAACCCTATTAAGCTGAAAAATAATATGAAGCAAATAAAATATTAGAATTGGTGTTTGATGTGCATTATTTGATTATAATAGTTGACATGTAGACTTACTAATTGATCAGCAAGCATTAACACTGTCTTCAGTGTAAACTTCCTGTTGCAATAATTGAATAAATCTTCCAAACTTGGTCCAAGAAGGTCAATAGCCATAATGTTGTAGTCTCCTTCAACTCCAAACCATTTTAGGTGGGGAATCCCAGCTTCAATAAGGAACCAAATTGGATTACTCAAAGGAATACATCTTGATTGTTTTCTGATAAACTTGAAGTCCTAATTATTTAATTTTAATATAAATGCATGATTTCAATCTCATACTTTTGACTACATTAAGACCAGAAGATTCTGGACAACAATCATTTTAAAATTTCAAACTCGAGAAAGCAGAAACCATTTTTCAAGTGAAAATTTTCTATTAGGTAGTACCTAAGTCTTTTAGCACAGAGAATGCTGAAAAGAAATAGACATATATATATACTTACTCCCTCCTTGAAGAAGCATATATAATTTTGATTCATAATGAAGCTGTGGATGCTTTGTCTTCACAGATTCCTGGAAAATTTTGGGGGGTAGAAAGTTATCGCCAAGAATTACACTACTATAAAGAATCAAAACACGAAGTACAATGAACAAAATGGCATGTAAAAATTGAAGAAAAAATAAGCATGCATCCATAAAGCTATAATGTGTCATTTCATTTCATATGCCACTTCATACCTCAGATCCTATCAATTCTATGCAACCTTAATAAGTACTGCTCCAACTATTGTCCTAAATTAATTGTAAACAGAAGACAGCTGAAATTTCCCCTTTTTTAATGTTAAGTTCTTTAGCTGTTTAGCAATAAAATATCTCAAAAGTCATGAATCCTGACTAGAACTAACTCCCATAGTATCGATATAAAGTACTTCTATATAATGGGAAAATTACATCTAAACCCCTACAGAAAACAAGCTCCAAAGTGTGAATCAAAGCATTTTAGTTGATCAAAGCCTTCATACACCTTTGAGATACTACAAATGCAATCATAAACACTAGCCATTAACCGATCACCAGATATATCATAACATAATTGAATGATTAATCATTTTTTTGCTCATCCAGGGGCATAACAAGGATTATATATCCTTACAGAGAACCTAACATACCAGCTTGACTGCAACCTCCTCCCCAGTTTGTACATTAACAGCTGCCACAGAAAAACAAGGAACTTGTTAGTCAATAAATAAAAGTGCAGTGCACAAATAACAAAAAGAGGAAACATAAAGATAAAGATACCTATATAAAGCTCCCCAAAAGAACCACTCCCAATTTTCCTCCCAAGTTTGAACTTCCCAGCAATGACATGATCCATCGTGAAAATTGCCCTCAATACACCCTCTCCGACCAACTATAACAAACCTTTCTACTCTCAGATTTGTGCTCAGTTCAGCACCTATTTTCTGCACAAAACCTCAAATAGAACCAAACTCCTGCTTATTGTTCCACGGATTCACCTGATTAAGGGGTTAAAGTCCCAAACTTGATTCACTAATCCACTCGAATCCAAAGAGATTTCCCACTCTATGCCTCCAATCAGCCCCAAAATCAATGTGTGGTGCGAATCCGGGAAAAGGGTAAAGATCAAAAGGAGCAAAATTTACAAGGAAAATTGCGACATCACCCCCAAAAAATGAAGATGAAATCTCCTTACAACACCACCCTCTCCAACTACATTCCTTTTGCGCCAAAAAGAAAAAAAAAAATCAGCCCAAACCAAAAATTGAAGCCCTAATTTCCAGCGAAGAAGAGGACCGCATTGACCTCATAAAATTTAAGGAAATGAGTATCGGAAACAACACTAAAAATTGAAAGTTTTGAGAAAACTAAAGATGATAACGAAAGAGCAACAGGAGGAGATTGAGGAATGAGGATCAATCAGGTAGGAACAAAAGTAAAAGGTGAAATTCCACCAAATCAAAAAGGTTTTGGAGAGAGAGGAGAGAGAGAAAGAGAAAGATGAGAAGTAGAAAGCATGTGAGAGAGAATGTATTATACTATAACAGTATAACCCTTGCTGTGTTTTGGTTGTAATTCTTTTCTGCATTAGTTACTTTTTGGCATCTTTTAGTTTTAGCAAAACTTTTTAATTAAAATTTTTAAAAGTTTTTAATTGAATTGAACTTTTATATTAAATAAAAAAATTAATTAAAAAACCATCAAAAATTTCCCAAATTATTCAAACGCTCACAAAAATGCACCTAAATTTCACTATCAATAAAAATGTATTTAAATAATTTAAAAACACAACAATAATATCCAACAGTAAATATATATTTTCAAAAATACCTTAAAGATTAAATTTTGATTTGATTTTTTACAAACATAATTAAAAAAATAAGATATTATTATTCATAAAATTTGGTAATTTTTTTCTTAGTATATATTTTTTATATATTTTTTAATTTTATTAGTTGTTAACAAAAAAATTACAATATATATATATATATATATATATATATATATATACTCAACGAAAAATTACCAAATTTTAAGGATAATAATATCTCATTTTTTTAATTATGCTTGCAAATAATTGTATCAAAATTCAATTTCTAATGTATTTCTTGAGAAATACATATTTAATGTTAATTTTTTTGCAAGATTATCTAACATTAAATATGTATTTCTCAAAAAATATATTAGAGATTGAATTTTGATGCAATTTTTTGCAAACATGATTAAAAAAATGAGATATTATTATGCTTAAATTTAGTAATTTTTTGTTAAGTATATATTATTTTGTGATTTTTTAAAAGTATTATTGGTTGTTAATAAAAAAATTATAAAAATATATATACTTAACGAAAAGTGACCAATTTTTATGTATAATAATATCTTACTTTTATAATCATACTTGCAAAAAATTGTATCAAAATTCAATCTCAAAGATATTTTATGAAAATATATATTTACTGATGGATATTGTTGTTGTATTTTTAAATTGTTTAAAGATATTTTTGTCAATAGTAAAATTAAAGTGTATTTTTGTCAAAGTTTAAATAATTTGAGGACATTTTTTGTGGTTAACCTTAGTTTTTATTAATTGTTATCTTTTTAAAAATTTAATAAATTTAAAATATTTGTGTAATATTTTATAATTTAGAACACAAAAACAAATATTTCATATTTTTAAGGGCAAAAAACCATATTGAGCCAGAGCAAGAAACTTGTAACCAAAATGCGCCAAATCCAATTTCGTTTCAGCAATGAGCCAAAGTGTATTTTAATACAATTCGAACCAAGCTGGTTCGAATTACACTCCTTCATAATTCGAACCAAAATGGTTCGATTTAGTGTTCTACATTTTTGAATAATTCGAACCAAGATGGTTCGAACTTCTCCCATACATAATTCGAACCACTATGGTTCGAACTTCAATAACACATAATTCGAACCAGGGTGGTTCGAATTATGCTTTGTATTCGAGTCCATGTAATTCGAACCAGGTCGGTTCGAATTACTCCTAATACACTCCTTCATAATTCGAACCAGGCTGGTTCGAATTATGTGTGATTCGACTATAAAAGGAGTTCGAATCACCCTCATTCGAACCATTATCCCTCCCCCCTACCCCACAAAATCCCAGAGAAAACGACCCAGATTCTCTCCGAGAAAGACCTGAACGGACGAGTCTGCTGATGGAGGACGATCCGGCACGGTTATATCGGTTGGACGGAGTCGCTCATATCGCCGGGGTCATCAACGACGAGGTTAGTACGGAAATTTTTTTTGATCCTAGCGTTACTTGTGCGTTAGTGGTTTTGTATCTTAGTTAGATGGTACTTTATGTTAGTGGTTTATGTAGGCGGTTTAGGTGAGGGGATCTTGTAGGTGGTTTATGATAGTGGTTTAAGCTAGCGGTATAAGTTAGTGGTTTATGTTAGTGGTTTAGGGTGGTGGTTTAGGGTAGTGGTTTTTGTTAGTGGTTTAAGTCAGTGGTTTTTGGTAGTGGTTTATGCTGGTGGTTTATGTTAGCGGTTTTTGTTAGCGATTTTTGCAAGCGGTTTTTTTATGTGGTTTATGGTAGTTGTTTAATGCTAGGTGGTTTAAGTAAGCCGGTTTATTGAATTTGTTTCTTGTTAATGGGTCTCGGTAATTGTGGTATATGCTAGCGGTTTAGTTGTGTGGTTTAGGGGTTTCTTTTCCAGTTAGTTATCCTTCATGTAATGTTATGCTGTTTAATTTAGAAAAATGGTTAATGTAAACCCGTTTATGGAAACCGTTTTATGTAAACCCGTTTACGTAGACCGGTTTACTGTGAACCGGTTTATGTGAACCGGTTTACTGTAAAACCTGTGTAGTTATATATCTCAGTATGCGGTTCTTTTCATGCGCAGCCCGAGCGATGCATTAGGAGCATGAGGCGGCAGCAGGGCATGCGTCTTGATGACAGATACATTCCATACTTGCAGATGGCAGGGCTATACCATCTTGCAAGGCTGAACGACCGGTGGTTCCGGCTAGACGAGGCGCTCGTCAGTGCATTCGTGGAGAGATGGCGTCCCGAGACGCACACTTTTCATATGCCGTTCGGAGAGTGCACGATCACACTCCAGGACGTGGCATACCAGCTGGGTTTGCCAGTCGATGGCCGTTACGTGAGCGGGTGCCTGTCAGAGTTCCATATATACATCGATGGAGGCCGTCCACCCTGGGTCTGGTTCCAGGAGTTGCTAGGAGTTATACCTCCTCCCAGTCAGGTTCAGAAGTACGCAGTGAACTGCAGCTGGTTTCAGGAGACCTTTGGTGAGTGCCCTGAGGATGCAGATGATGACACTGTTCGTCGATATGTCCGTGCGTACATCATGATGTTGCTAGGCACGCAGTTGTTTGCGGACAAGTCTGGCAACCGGATTCACATTAGATGGCTTCCCTATGTAGCGAGGCTGGAGGAGCTGGGTACGTACAGCTGGGGTTCGGCAGCACTGGCCTGGTTGTACCGGTGCATGTGCAGGGTGGCAAACAGACATGTTGTGAAATTAGCCTCCTAGCGTCTTTGCCCTTGAAGGTTAGGGCGAAATTAGCCGCTACGTGTCGTATGCAGAATGCACGGTACGCAGATGGTGGTAACCAACCTCCGTCCGGGGCCTCAAGCGCAGACTTGATACCGTTGTGCCTATCCGATATAACCAGCAGACCGGGCTGCGGGGTCACGTGCTGCCGTAGATGCGAGAGAAAGAATGTCCACGACTCCGCATTCTCACCCTCTACTAGTGCGAATGCGACAGGTAGAATGTTGGAGTTCCCGTCCTGTGCAATCGCAATGAGCAACGTTCCCCCATACTTACCATATAGATGTGTGCCGTCAATGCTGACTAGCGGCTTGCAATGCCGGAATGCCTCGATGCACGGAGGGAAAGTCCAGAAAAGTCTGTGGAAATAAGCTTGAGACTCGTCAACTTGTCCTCCAACTAGAACCGGGCTCGTCCTGAGGACCGCAACAGTACCAGGCATCGTCAGCTGGACACCCAACACCCACCTAGGTATCTCGCTGTATGACTCATCCCAGTCACCATAGATGATGCCAACGGCCTTCTGCTTCGCCATCCAAACCCTCCTGTAAGTCGGCCTAAAACCAAAATGCGCTGCCGTGGCGTTGAGGAGCACCTTGATGCTAACCGATGCGTCAGCCCTGACCATTGGCATAATGAACGCCGAAATCACAGAATGGTCCAAACTTCTGTGATCACTTGATATGGATGTGGCCAGGCAAGTGTGAGGGCCATTGTACCGTTTGACCTCCCAAATGCCCTTCCGCTTCCGGAGACTGAGCCGAATCAACCATGTGCACCCATTCCCGAACTCGGAACACTTGCCCACATACCGGCGGTGATCGGACTCCACCACCTTGTACTGTACCCCTCGCCGGATGCTGTAAGTCTTCACACTTAACAGGGCCTCATCTTTATCCTGGAATTGCTGACCAACCTGGAACTCTGTGAGACCAGCATTTCCTTCCGCATCTCTAGCTCCGAATCCAACAGGGTGACCTAGCGCAACCTCATGCGTCATGGCGTCCAGATCCAGAGAAGAAAAATATGGTGGATACTGCTGTGTGCCAGAGCTAGAACCACCGCCAGCCAATGCAGGCCCAGCCGCTTGAACCTCGTCCCCGCTATCGTCCTCAATCGTTTCGGGCTCAACGTCGTCCTCATCAGGATCACCCAATTCTCCGTCTCCGACGCCAACCGGTGGAACGCCCTGTAAAGCGTTTGCCATAACATCAAAGGATCCTACCTCGTCGCGGACGCCGTCATTCAAATCAACAGCAAATGACGGAGAGGCGACAAGTTGGGCCGCTGGCTCGTAAACTGGGACGGAGGAAGAAGCCACAGCAGCCATCGAACTGGAGCCAGCTGCCGTGGCTACATTGGCGGTATTCCGGTTCGAACCCCCTGAGCTGGATACCACATCAACCAGCTTTGCCAGCAACTCTGGTGTGCGGACCTCCGGAAACTGTCTCCGACAAAGAAACATGACTTGGAGGTCCTCATCACTACCAATCGTCAGACAATCATACTTCACCGTATCGTGCAGGATCGTGACTGGAATGCGATAGAAAAACTTCTTAATCCGCTTCGCACCTTCCAGGCCAAGTTTCATCAGCACAGCTCTAACCAAGTCATCATAGCTTGTCGTTCGATTCACCACAATATAGAGAGGATTCTTATCTGTGAACTTCACTCCGGACCGAGTTTTCCTCTTGATGGATCCTTTATGGTGTACCAAAACAGCAAAACTCTCCTCCTCACTAGCCATCTTACGTTCTCTAATGAGAGCAATTCACGTTTACAGCGTTTATATAGAGCTCTGATTCGTACTAATTCGAACTAACCTGGTTCGAACCATGATACACGTAATTCGAACCAGGGTGGTTCGAATTACTACAATCAACCTCTCTATGGTTCGAACCAGGTTGGTTCGAATCAAGAAAGCATGTAATTCGAACCAGCCTGGTTCGAATTACTACAACCAAGCTCTCTCCCCATAATTCGAACCAACTAGGTTCGAGTTACATGCTTTCTTGGTTCGAACCTATCCGGTTCGAATTATTCAAAATTTTCCAATACTAGTTCGAACCAACTTGGTTCGAATTACTAGCTAATACAGTTCGAACCTTGGTGGTTCGATTTATATAAAAATGCCTCTTGGCTTATTGCTGAAACAAATTTCTGTTTGGCGTATTTTGGTTAAACTTTTCTGCATGTGGCTTAATATGGTTTTTTGCCCTATTTTTAATGAATAATAATTAGTAATGATAAATATTTTATTTAATATAAAGATCTAATTATAACTTTTAAACCCTAAATATTTAATTAAAAGTATGATAATTATAAACTAACAAAATAATTAAATTTATTTTATATTAAAAAATAAATTAATAATCTTACTCGTAAAGATTCAAAATGTTAACTAATATGTCTATAAATAAATAAAATTAATTTTGTTTTACAAAAGATTATTTTCATGTGATAAAAATAATCATACTTTAATTTTATGTATTTGTTAATTTTTAATATTTTAAATTTTTATAAATAAAAATATTTTTTATTTTTATAGATATAAAATTAGTTTTACATGTATGAATATTTTAATTTTTTAAATTTTTAATAAAAATAATAATTTACTCTATCAATAATTTTTTTTCTTTTATATTTGACTTTTCTTTTTATTAATCTTTAATTTAAGCGGTTTTAGGTGAAATTTGAATCTTTTTTTTCCAAAATTTAAGAAGAATGTAACAAGACCAAGGTGTTTATCAAGTGATTAAATTTAAAAAAAAAATGCTACATAACAAAAAATAGATATTTTATATATATTTATATAACTTTGATGAGTATTGTATGTTCTAATATTTATTCTATATGAGTGGTGATTCAATAGCTATTTTTTGTGTGTGTATAACATAGAAAAAGAATTTTTTAAGATACTATAGAAAAATGATTCTCGTTTGTTTAATTATTATGTTGATTTTTAATTTATAATTTAACTAAAATCTTAATTAAATCTTATAGTTTATAAATTTATAATTGAGTCTCTATCTCAAATAAAAAATTTTAATTAAATCATTGCTGACATTTTTTGTTAAAAAGTACGAAATACGTAAGATAAATTCCAAAATATTTTGTAAGCAAATAATTGAAATTATTCTCAAAATCTAATTAGGAATTTCTAAACTGTGAAAGTATAAATAAAAATTTAGTAAAATTATTTAAACTAGCTATGTAATAAAACCATTTTATATCAATTTATCATTATAAAATGATTTTAAAATATATATAATTAAAAAGTATATAACTAGTTTATCAATTCGTGAAAGTAAAAAATGTATACTTGGTTAAAAAAATTACCTGTTTGCAACTCATGCTTGTGGTCAAAACTCAAAAGTGTTTCTCTTTCTTTTATTTATTTTTTATTCTTAAAAAGTCTATTAAATTGCATGCAAAAATAATGTTAAATTTAGTTTCTAAATTTTTACACGTAAATTTTTTATCGTGATATATTAATTCTTTCGTCATACAAAAACATAATTCACTGTTGAAAGATTTTAGCACCAAATTAAGGAATCATTCAATTTCATACACTAAATTAATTGAGCTGTTTGGATGGTTTGTACTTGTTGGTCGAGTTAATATCAAAGAAAGGTTGAATAGACTAGGCGTTATTATTCATAGTGATAGTATATGTGTACTATGTAAGAAGGAGGTAGAATCTGCTCAGCATTTATTTATTTTATGTGAATTAACATGGCAGGTGTAGTGTAATTGGTTGAGGTCTTTTGGTGAAGATTGGGCTATTCCTGAAACCATAAAAGAACTGTTTGAGAGTTGGATTGGTATGCACAGACAAAAACAAGAGTAGAAGAAGTGACTGACTGAGTTCTTTGCAGTGATTTGAAACATCTGGTTAGAACGTAATGCTAAGATTTTCGATAATAAAAAATCAGGTGTTGATATCATACAAAGGAGGACCTTTCTGAGCTACGCAGCATGAACTGGCAGTGATCCTTTTGGTTGTTAATGGCAATGTCAGAATCATAAATTTTTTTTGTAGTACTTATTGTTTGGTTTCTTTGCTCTACTCTACTGTGTTAAGCTTTCTTTGATTAAAAAAAAAATTTTGTTGGTGAAAATTTAGATAGCAAATTCAATATTATCTTATTTTAAGCATGGTTTAAGCTCTACTTTTCTCTCTGTAAACTATAAAAAGTAACAACGTTACGTAAGATTATGATTTTGTTGACTCATAGGTTATTTGATCAATTTAAAAATATTTTTAATATTATTCTTTTTATACTATCTTCATTAATTGTAGTACATCTAATATGTGTCCATATATGTAAGGAGTTCCTAATTTAATCAGGATAAAATACTATATTTAAGTCAAATTTTAATATTTTAAACGTCTCATTTTTATCTTATAAATGATATAGATGTGTTAGGTTTTTCTCTCCTTTGTGAGACCCAAGTCCAACATTTTGAGAGTGTCTCTTGCACCCATTGTGCCACAACCCTAGTTCAGATTTTTGGAGGTCATTGAGAGTAAGAGAGAGTAGCCACCAAGTGAGAGAGAAGGGGAAAAACAGAATTCCCGTTTTTGCCCAAAGCAGTAAATTTCAAATGTCAGTTTCTCAGTTGTTCACCGTTGGATCGACTTGAAATTTAAACTGCATGTTTTTATCATCTTGTTATTCTTTCTGGTCGGTGGAGATGTTGATTGGAGATTTGCAATGAGAGAAATTGGCTTCGCAAGAGAGAAATTAGGTTTTCCGTTTTTACACATAGCAGCAATTTTGGAACGGCAGTTTCTCATTCTTTCACCGTTGGATCGACGTGAAATTTAAACTGTAGATTCTTCACATCTTTTTCTTCATTCTGGACGGTGAAGATTTTAATTGGAGGTTTGCAGAGGGAGAAATTGGCTTCGACAGTAGCTCTGTTTTTGGGTATATTTCATCTTCTTGCTTTTCATTTGTGAGCTTTGGTGCTTTGATGTTTTGGCTGGTTATATGCACATTTTTGTGCTTTGTTTGAGACTCTCTTGTACCTCATTTGATTATAGTGGAGCTATTTCATTGGTCTGGACGACTCGTGGTTTTTACCTCTCACATTGAGAGGGTTTTCCACGTTAAAATCTCGGTGTGTTCTTATTATTGCTTTACTTGCTATATTTGCTTGTTATAGTTGCTGCCATATTGTGTTGTGAGTGCTTCCATATTGTTCTTGTGTTGGACATTTGTGTCGTTTCGCTGCTAGGCTC
This sequence comes from Arachis ipaensis, assembly GCF_059453495.1. Classification (NCBI taxonomy): domain Eukaryota; kingdom Viridiplantae; phylum Streptophyta; class Magnoliopsida; order Fabales; family Fabaceae; genus Arachis; species Arachis ipaensis. The sequence goes on along the minus strand of NC_142441.1, from coordinate 24,618,465 downwards.
TTTCATACTGGCATCAGAGCTTGTTGGTATTTTTCTGGGCTTGTGAGTTTGTGAACAATGGAAGCTAATACTAATACTAGTAGGATGATCACTCTTAATGGTCCTAATTATGATTTGTGGAAGTCAAAAATGGAAGATTTGCTTTATGTCAAGAATTTTCATCCACCAGTTTTTGGTACAGAGAAGCCTAATGATAAATCTGATGATGATTGGACTTTGTTGCATAGACAAGTTTGTGGATATATTAGGCAGTGGGTTGACGATAATGTGTTGAACCATATTATTGGAGAGACACATGCTCGGACCCTTTGGATTAAGCTTGAACAGTTGTATGCTCGAAAAACTGGGAATAACAAGATGTTTTTGATCAAGCAGTTGTTGGCTTTGAAGTATACAGATGGGACATCAATGACAGATCACTTGAATAATTTCCAAGGAATTATGAATCAGTTATCTTCCATGGGTATCAAGTTTGATGAAGAGGTTCAAGGATTGTTACTTCTTGGCTCCTTACCAGACTCGTGGGAAATTCTCAGAATGTCATTGTCTAATTCTGCTCCTGATGGTGTAATCTCTATGGATCTTGCCAAGAGCAGTGTTTTGAATGAAGAGATGAGAAAAAAGTCACAAGGTACATCGACTACACATTCAGATGTTCTTGTTTCTGAGTTTAGGGGGAGAAGCAAAAGTCGAGGTCCTAAAGGTAAAGATCAAAGCAGAAGCAAGTCTCGAGGAAAGTATAAGAATATTGAGTGTCATCATTGTGGTCAAAAGGGACATGTGAAGAAATTTTGTTGGCAGCTAAAGAAGGAGAAAGCCAAGGCAAGTAAAGACAAGAGCACAAATAAAGATGATGGTAGCAAGGAAGACAAAGTTAATGTAACTCATGATGATTTTCTTGTTGTTGAGGAGTTTGAATCTGTTAACCTTGTTGATAATAGCACTAGTTGGGTGATTGATAGCGGTGCTTCTATTCATGTTACATCTAGGAGGGATTTGTTTACGTCCTATACTCCTGGTGATTTTGGTGATGTAAAAATGGCTCATCAAGGTGTTGCAAAATGTGCCGGTGTTGGACAGGTTTGCTTGGAAACCTCCAACGGTACCAAGTTGACTTTGAAGCATGTGAAGCATGTTCCAGATATTCGGTTGAACTTACTTTCTGTTGGTAAGTTGTGTGATGAAGACTTGGATAGCTCATTCTCTCGTGATAGTTGGAAGCTCACCAAGGGTTCCATGGTTGTTGCTAGAGGTACTCGACACTCTACTCTTTATTTAACTCAAGCAAAGATTGTGAAAGATGTTGTCAATGCTGCTGAGTTTGTTGATGAAACTGATTTATGGCATAAGAGATTATGTCATATGAGTGAGAAGGGCATGAATATGTTATCCAAGAGGAATCTTTTATCTGGTTGTAAGGTTACTTTGCAAAAGTGCAACTATTGCTTTGCTGGGAAACAAAACAGGGTTTCTTTCAAGAGCCACCCACCTTCAAGGAAGTCAGAGATACTTGACTTGGTGCATTCTGATGTATGTGGGCCGATGAAGACAAGAACACTTGGAGGGTCTATCTATTTTGTAACCTTTATTGATGATCATTCTAGAAAATTATGGGTTTACACTTTGAAGACCAAAGATCAAGTTTTGAATGTGTTCAAGCAATTTCAAGCTTCTGTTGAAAGAGAAACTGGGAAGAAGTTGAAATGCATTCGTACTGACAATGGTGGTGAGTACTCAGGTCCATTTGATGCTTATTGTAAAGAGCATGGTATAAGACATCAGAAGACTCCTCCGAAGACTCCTCAGTTGAATGGCTTGGCTGAAAGGATGAACAGAACATTGGTTGAAAGAGTTAGGTGCTTATTGTCACAGTCTGGATTGGCAAAATCCTTTTGGGGTGAAGCATTGAGCACTGTTGTTCATGTCTTGAACCGAACACCATGTGTTCCCTTGCAATTTGAAGTGCCAGAGAAGGTATGGTCAGGTAAAGATGTTTCTTATGATCATTTAAGAGTCTTTGGATGTAAAGCTTTTGTTCATATTCCTAAAAATGAGAGATCTAAGCTTGATGTAAAGACTAGGCAATGTATTTTTATTGGCTATGGCATGGATGAGTTTGGTTACAGGTTTTATGATCCTGTTAACAAAAAGGTGATTTGGAGTAAAGATGTTGTCTTTGTTGAAGACCAAACATTGAAGGATGTTGATAATGCTGAGAAGCCAATGGTTCAGCCTAGTGATGATTTTTCTGACTTGGATATTACTCCCTCTATGCCTATGGTAGAAGATGGTAGAGTTGAAGTTCAAAATAATGAGCATGATACAAGTGCAGGTGAAGATGGAACAGTTGATCCAATACTTGATGAAGTTGGTGATGATGATCAAGATGAAGAACCAGCTTTAGAAATTCCTGCAAATGCACTTAGAAGGTCTACAAGAGAGAGAAAGCCTTCGTCAAGGTATTCTCCGCATGAGTTTGTTTTGTTGACTGATGGGGGAGAACCTGAATGCTTTGGAGAGGCTGTTGAAGATGAAAGCAAAGCTCAATGGCTTGAAGCTATGCAAGAAGAAATGAAGTCCTTGCTTGAGAATGATACCTATGAGTTGGTGAAGCTACCGAAGGGTATGCGAGTTTTGAAGAACAAATGGGTATTCAGAATCAAGAATGAAGAACACAATTCTAAGCCTCGGTATAAGGCTAGATTGGTTGTTAGAGGCTTCAGCCAGAGAAAAGGTGTTGATTATGAGGAGATTTTTTCTCCTGTTGTGAGGATGTCATCCATTCGTGCTGTGCTTGGATTAGCAGCGTCTCTTGATTTGGAGATTGAGCAAATGGATGTGAAGACAGCTTTTCTTCATGGTGATTTAGACAAGGAGATTTACATGGAGCAACCGGAGGGCTTTGTTGTTAAAGGAAAGGAAGATTTTGTGTGCAAGCTTAAGAAGAGTCTTTATGGGTTGAAGCAAGCTCCAAGACAGTGGTACAAGAAGTTTGAATCTGTTATGGGGAAGCATGGTTACCGTAAGACAACTTCAGATCATTGTGTATTTGTGCAAAATTTTTCTGATGATGATTTTATCATTCTTTTGCTTTATGTGGATGATATTTTGATTGTGGGCAAGAATGCTTTGAGGATTAATGAGTTGAAGAAACAGTTGAGTAAGTTCTTTGCTATGAAGGACTTGGGTCCTGCCAAACAAATTTTGGGCATGACTATTACTCGTTATAGAGATTCCAAGAAGCTTTATTTGTCACAGGAGAAGTACATAAAGAAGGTGCTTCAAAGGTTTGGCATGAATGATGCCAAATGTGTTGCTAGTTCTTTTGCTCCTCATTTTAAGTTGAGTACCAAGCAGTGTCCAACCACTGATGAGGAGAAACAAGCAATGGATGAAATTCCTTATGCCTCAGCTGTTGGAAGCTTGATGTATGCTATGGTATGTACTAGACCAGACATTGCTCATGCAGTTGGTACTGTGAGTCGTTTTCTCTCTAATCCAGGTAAAGAACATTGGAATGCTGTTAAATGGATTATGAGATATCTCAAAGGTACAACTAACTTGAGTTTGAGTTTTGGTGGTGAGAAACCTTTGCTAGTTGGCTTTACTGATGCAGACATGGAAGGAGATATTGATTCTCGAAAGTATACTTCAGGTTATTTGGTCAAGTTTGCAGGGGGAGCTATTTCATGGCAGTCAAGGCTACAAAAGTGTGTTGCACTTTCTACCACAGAGGCAGAGTTTATTGCAGCAACTGAAGCATGTAAAGAGTTGTTGTGGATGAAGAAGTTTCTTGCAGCACTTGGTTTCAAGCAAGACCGTTATGTGTTGTTGTGTGATAGCCAAAGTGCTATTCATCTTGCCAAGAATTCTACTTTTCATCCGAGATCTAAACATATTGATGTTAGGTATCACTGGATACGGGATGTGTTAGATTCAAAGTTGTTGGAACTTGAGAAAGTTCACACTGATGACAATGGTACTGATATGATGACAAAAGCATTGTCAAGAGAAAAGTTTGAAACATGTTGTTTGATCGCCGGAATGGCGAGAGCCTCCACCTAGTCGAGAAGGGGGAGATTTGTTGGGTTTTTCTCTCCTTTGTGAGGCCCAAGTCCAATATTTTGAGGGTGTCTCTTGTACCCATTGTGCCACAACCCTAGTTCAGATTTTTGGAGGTCATTGAGAGTAAGAGAGAGTAGCCACCAAGTGAGAGAGAAGGGGAAAAACAGAATTCCCGTTTTTGCCCAAAGCAGTAAATTTCAAATGTCAGTTTCTCAGTTGTTCACCGTTGGATCGGCTTGAAATTTAAACTGCATGTTCTTATCATCTTGTTCTTCATTCTGGTCGGTGGAGATGTTGATTGGGGATTTGTAGTGAGAGAAATTGGCTTCGCAAGAGAGAAATTAGGTTTTCCATTTTTACACAGAGTAGCAATTTTGGAACGGCAGTTTCTCATTCTTTCACCGTTGGATCGACGTGAAATTTAAACTGTAGATTCTTCACATCTTGTTCTTTATTCTGGACGGTGGAGATTTTAATTGGAGGTCTGAAGAGGGAGAAATTGGCTTCGACAGTAGCTCTATTTTTGGGTATATTTCATCTTCTTGCTTTTCATTTGTGAGCTTTGGTGCTTTGATGTTTTGGCTGGTTATATGCACATTTTTGTGCTTTGTTTGAGACTCTCTTGTACCTCATTTGATTATAGTGGAGCTATTTCATTGGTCTGGACGACTCGTGGTTTTTACCTCTCACATTGAGAGGGTTTTCCACGTTAAAATCTCGGTGTGTTCTTATTATTGCTTTACTTGCTATATTTACTTGTTATAGTTGCTGCCATATTGTGTTGTGAGTGCTTCCATATTGTTCTTGTGTTGGACATTTGTGTCGTTTCGTTGCTAGGCTCTTTCAAGATGTTAATAATATTATTAGTTAAATTATATATTTTTCTATGTGTTAAAAAAATAACTAAAACCCTTTTGTGATATTTCTTTTTTTTATTTTTTTTGTTCAAAATTCTAAATCCTAACAATTAATCATCAATGTTTAAAAATTAAAGAAAAAATTTTTATATTAGTGATCGTTAGTAGATCAATTTTACTTACATACTGAAATTAAATACTATTGGTTCATTATTTGTGTTAAATTTAATAGTCGAACAATATTGAACCCGCTTAAAATTTTTTTGGGATTAAAATAAGATATTTAAAATTTTTTTAGACGAAATAAGACACTTAAAATATTAAAAATCAAATTAAAATTCGATATAAACATTAAGAAACAAAATAATACTTTAGCTTTTAAACAATTATTGTTTATTACACCAGGTGTATATTCTAAAAAAACTCAATTTACTTTATTACACTCACATGTATTTAATTTAATAGTTAGTAATTAAATTAGTTACTATTACAACTAGTTAGTGAGATGTTCCTTTTATATAAGTATGTATTTTTTTATATTCTTAATATTCATTCTCAGTTGAATAATTCATTTTCCATCACCAAAGTTTCTGAACTAATATGATATCAAATGAAATTAACTAACATCTCCTTTTATTTCTTTCTCATTGATTCGTCATCTTTTTTTTGGAGACACTACATTACAGATTGTCTCACATTTCTGAAACCTTTCATCGAACATGTTGCATGCATTCTTCTACTTCTCACTTCGATCTCTACTTCTACTTTCTTCTTTCAATCCTATCTTGAACTCATCACACAACAGAGCTCACGCACTACAACTATGGCAGATCCATTCTTTCTCTCCGAGATAGATCAACTAAGCTTGATTTTAGTTACACAATAACTCAGAAAAAATAATCACTTATGGAGCCGGACTATGAAGAAGGCTCTCAATGCAAAGAGAAAACTCGATTTCATCAAAGGCACAATTCCTAGACCTAATCCTGCGCTAAATTCAGAACAATTTGAGAAGGAGGCAATTTAGATAAATACACATAAAATGTCTTTTTTTAAAAATGTTTTCATGTTGTGTTTTAATTGGTTTCTGTATAATTTATTCGGTGTTTCTCATCACATATTATTAAATTCCTCAAAAGATTTTCTTTCCATAAACAATAAAAAATATTTAATTTGGACTAAAACAAAAAAGATAATAAATTAACTATTAGATTTTTTTAAAAGATTATTTACATAAAAAAAATATATCATATTCATCAAAATATATATATATATATATATATATATATATATATATATATATATATATATAAAATAAACTCTTAAAATTTTTATAAATAAAAAAATAATTAATTTATATTCGTACAATATATAAAATAATTACTATATTATTATTATATTATATATTAAGATTCACTAATTTAAATTTTCTTTTTATTTTTAATATAAGCATTAGAAATAAATAAAATTTTTATAACTAAATGTAGTGTAACAAAATGTAACACCCTACCATACTTAATCTTATGCTTAAGTCATAAGACTGAGTTAGTAAGGTATTACGACCTCTAAGAATAGTAATATATATATAATAATAGAGAAAAGATACTTAACTAGGAGCCTTGAAAAACAGGTAAAACAAAATCGCAAAACAAAAAGCGCAACGCTCAGGAAAGGATTACTTGCGTGCTAAGAAACCTAATAGGAACATGATAAAGTTAAGCAAAAGAATAAAGGAAAGCCAAGGAAACAGCATAACTAGCCCCTGACTTAGCCTGCGAAGCTAAGGCTGGCCAGAGGATATATATATATATACATATGAACATACATAGGTATCCCAAAATATACCAAAATACCAAAATAAACTCCTATCTCTTCCTCAACCTCTAAGAGGAGCAGCATACATAAGTTACTTGGAGAGTAAGCTAAATACATATATACATATATACAAATAGAAAACCAAAATACACCCAAGGACTACTTCGCTTCCTAAGATCCAGACGCCTAGCGAGGAGCCTCTCGACCTGCATCTGAAAAACAACAATACAATATGAAATGAGAACCAGAGGTTCTCAGCATGGTAAAAGTGCCACGCGCATAAGAAATACGGTCCTGAGAATGCCATAGGCAGTCCTAGAACTCTGTTATACAATTATCCAACTTAATTACTAAACAGAAGCTATAACAGGGGTAGGTATTCTAAATCTACCTAACTTACTCAATTTCAATCCTAATCTAACACCAAACCATTTCTCCTTTTCCTCCATCCCTCCATCATCCACAATACAACAGAAACAAGCAACCAAACAAGGTCACGCACAAGTAATAAGAAGATAGTACAAATAGCAAGTATAACAGATAGCAGGTGATATATATCAATTAGGCAAACCCAGGAAATGCATAGCAATCAAAACAAACAAATGCATATGATGTATGCCTGTCCTATGGCTGATGGGGCCCATCTGTCGGTTATCCAGCCAACCCGACAAGTCCGAAAACCTTAGACTGTCCCCCGTCGCGCATCCCAAGAGTCTATGCATAGAGTTCACATTCAATCATCATATAAATCACTCAATGGGGGTTATCCATACCCGGGAATTTATACGTGCCCGGTCACCCTTACGACGTAGGGTTAACAGAGTATCGAGAATCAACCTGGAACACGTGGTGGTGAGCCACGGTTTTTACCCAGGGAAACTCGTATCTCAGATATCATCATTCATAAGCCATTTCATAGTCATAATCATTATTTAATCATTCATCAAGCCATGGCATGTTAACTCCTTTTATAAACAACCTCCCTTTCACATTTTTCATCATCATTCCCTTATAATTCATCTTAATTATCCTTTCTGGGTCCTGACCAAACTATTTATCAAACTCTTCTCAACCTTATTAATATCGAATAATCTTAAAATCAACCCAACTCTAATATCAAATCAATCACATCACACGAAGATTAAACTTTAACTTCTCGAACCCATGACTATCACTAAGACATCCTCGACACTCTATTTCCTTTTCTGTTCTTAATATAACAAATGAACTCGGAATTGCACGAACTTTATGTCCAGGCGTTCATCTTGAAATAAGCTTTCTAAAAAACTAAAGATCATAATTTTCTGATTTTTCTAGCCTTAGGAATAAAGGAAAAACCGTGACTGTTCTGCAGTGCATAAAACCAGAAAAACAGCAGCAACATGTGATATTCAAAATTCAATATAAAATTCAAGTTAAATCCAATGAATTTAAAAATTAATGTAGTTAAACTTCACTTATCCAGGTTTCTTTCTCAATTAGTTTTGAGTTAATATCATTTTTAATGAAGACGTTACATTACCTGGAAGTTAAGTAAAAATGAGTCAAAATCTGTTTTTGAAACCAACAAGCTTAGTACCTTTCAATTTGAATAACTTTTATTACAAAACTCCAATTAAGCTAAATTTTGATTTGGAAACTCCTAGCTCATCCAAAAACAACTGTGTCTTGGTTGCAACCCAATTGCTATTCAATTCTAAGAGTTACAAGTATTGAAAGTTGATGCATAGCTTGCTGAAATCTGTTTCTTTTCAGTTTTGACCACCAATATTAAAAAATTCGCAACTCCCAATCCTCAACTTTTAAAATTCTGAAGTTTTAGAGAAATAAAGCAAGTTAATCAAATTTTATAACAAAATTAGTTTCGCTCCAAAACTCAACTCGTAGAAGTCGTAGCAAGACAAACAAGTTGCTGCCCTGTTTAACCTTTTCTGCTGCAGGACAGATTTAACAACTTAACTTTAAAAATTTGCCATAAATTGTATATTTAACAAAAAGGTTCCAAATTTTCCAGTTTAGTTCCTTATATTCCCAAGTTTAGCCCAGACTTGGTCTCATGCAATTCTAATCATTACATAATTAGTTACAGCATATGCAATACCACCACAACACAACTCTACATCCTTATTAACAAACACCAATCCTAATCCATCATAAATAAATATAAGAGCACACCATTAATAACTTCCACATCTCATAATTCCAATATATAAATCCACCAACAAATCTATCCCAACAACATTACAAGGCTAATCATTAAATACAACAAACAATTCAACTTATCCTATGGTTCCTCTAACCTAAGTTTTCACAACACCGTAAATATTAAACGTGCGAAACTTAAACCATACCTTGGCCGATCACTTAATTCACCCAAGGCAGCCTCTCAACACAAAATCACAGCCCCTCCAAGCTCAATCAAACAGCCCCAAAGTAAGCCTTGTCACCAACAAAGCTCCAAGTAATCCAAATTCAAGTCCAATGCATAAACACCCTCTTAAACTACACCTAATACACATATATATGTTCCAATTCAGTTTTCTATTACCAAAAATAAGATTGAGCTAGGGTTAGGGTGTTCTTACCATACCCATATGCTCAATAGCTTGAGCCCACAAGTTCCGGAAGCTAACTTGAACCTAGAACATAGAAATTGGACAAGATTCACCATAGGTTTCCAAGTTTACCAAAGAAAGAGGGATAGGGATTCTGAACTTAATAGGAGGCTTACCAGTGAAATTGTTCGGATAGAAAGGTAGAGCTCGACGCGCTGAGCGCGTGGCCGCGAACGGTGCGGCGATCGGAGCCCGGACGGAAGAGTTATGGTGGATCAAAGGAGGTTAAGGGTTTGGGGGCTCTTCTTCCTCCCCAAATCTGTTTTGCTGCGTTGCATGCAAATGGGGGAAGAAGGAGCTGCTGTCTTCTTTAAGTGTTTGGGTCCGGTTGGACCCACGGGCTCGGTTCAGGCTCCGGTTCAACCGGTTTGGTCCTCCCGGTTCGATTTTGGGCCAAATTTTCAAAATTGGTATCAAAATTCTCGTTTTGATGAGCTCTATCCTATTTTGATACTAGTTTTGCATTTTTAATTTTCCTATTTAAAATTCGATTTATTGACTAATTATTTTCCGATTCTAGCGGGGTTTACACAAAATATATATAATATTAATTAGTTCTTAAAAAATTTTAAAAAATAGTTTCTTTCATTTTATTAAAAAAACTATTTATTAAAATAGACAAATTAATTATTTTCTTCTCATATACAGTTTTTTTAAGACATAAAAGTAATTAATTAGGACATTGGTTAAGATAATTAAAGTTACTATTTCATTAAATTTTTAATTTAAAGAAAAATCCTAGTTAATTTTGGTATAGAAATTTCAAATTTGAAAACATTGATAAAAATTATGTTGAATTTTGATTTATTTGATTCTCATTTAAATTAATCACTACATAAGTTAAAGTTCTATTTTGAAGTTATATTCGAGCTTTAATGTGATTTTTAAAGTTTCAATTTACTTAGTTTGATTTTTTTAACTTAGGTATCCGTGACTTATATTAGGGTTTTAAGTGTTTAGTTGAAAAAAAAAGTAAGAAAAATTTCAATTGCTACATCAAACAGTCGCTAGAATGTATAAAGTAACAGTCGTTAGTCCATCTCAGCATGTCGTTAACGATTTTGTGAGACAGTGACAAAAATAAGATTAGGAACCAATGTGAGTCATAACTATTAAGTTGGGAGACTAAATTGAGTAAATCGAAATTTTTGAAATTAGATTGAAACATAGTTGTTACTTGTTAGAACCGAACCAGTGATCGAACCGGTCAAGCTACTGGTTCACTGGTTTATTGATTCAACCGATAAATCACTGGTTGAACCGATAAAACCGGTCTCACGTAAATATAAAATATAAAATAGTTAAAAACTTAAAATTAAAATTTGAAATACATATCTTCACTAACATTTTATGAAGAATCAAGTCTCAACTTCTAAAAATAACTAATATAAAAAAATTATAAAATTTTAATACTACAATAGTATCTTATTTTGACACAATAAAAAATAATTAATTCACAAAGCCTATCATCTAACTATAATATCAGTAGATTTTAACACTAACATCAAAACAAATAACCTTAATCACAATACTAGGAATAAAATAGATCAAGTAAATTAATAAATTTTTAGTGAAATTTATATTTATATTAATAATGGTATATAATTAAAATATAATTAATTTTAAAAATAGAAAAAAATAAAAATTAAATTAAATTAGATATTTATGTATACTATATAATTAGTATTTGTCAAATATATTACTTAGAATTGCAATGGCTAAGTGGCAAGTAAAGGATATTTTTGCTCCAAGGTTCTTGGTTCGAGACCTTGTGGAGACATTTTAAAAATTTTTTCAAGCAGACCAGTTCGGTTAGACCGATTCTTACCGGTTCACACCAGTTTTATTCCTTAAACGGTCTAAGGACTAGTTTTTCGGTCGAACCAGCCGATCCAGTTCGGTTTTTACAACTATGGATTCAAATACGAACATAATTTCAGAGACCAATAGGTATTATCTCTTTGTTGACCATTAAGTTGTTTTAATGGTAATTAGGATCTAATAATGGTTTATAATAAAAGAAGCATTCTTTTGCAACAATGAACCTATAGTAGTAGTTAGGGGTGTTCATAGATTAGATCATATCCATATAAATCCACAGTATTTATCCGTATCTGATCTGTAATTTGAGGATGATCTGATCTGTAAGATGATCGGATTGGATCGAATTGGATCCACACTCTAATCAGATAGAAGTAAATATGTTTACAAAAGTAAAAAAAAAATTATTGACTTTTTTAAATAAAATTTTTAAATATTTTTTATTTTATGGATATATTTGATATCTGATCCAAACATAAAAGTGCGAATATCGAATTTGATATAATGAGTTTAGTGCGGATTGGATCGAAATTTCAGCCATATCCCATCTGTAAACACCCCTAGCAATAATAACTAAAAAATTATAATGATTATATTTTTAACTAAGAGGAAGTGCCAAAAAAAAGTACTAAATACAAGAACATTTAATCAAATATTAAAAGAAAATTTTACTTTAAAACAGTTGAACTTTTTTTGCTCATATATATATATATATATAATGTAATAATAATAATAATATGATAATTGTTTTATATATCACACAAATATAAACGTTTTTTTTTCTATGATCTTAAGAAAGATTTTGTAAGTCTCTAACTTTGTTATTGATTTTTGTAGTGTTAGCCCTCATATTATCAATTTGATTCATATATAATTCGAATGATAAATTATTTGGTGACGTGCTTCCTTTTTTACTGTGATATACTTTTTTTTTTTTTTACCAAAGTTAGGAGACTCGAACCCGCAACCTCTTAATTGAGTATGGGGAGACTATGCCATTTGAGCTATTACTCATTGGCTTTTACTGTGATATACTTGTTTATTATTATTATTATTATTATTATTATTATTATTATTATTATTATTATTATTATGTACATTAAAAAATAACAGGCCAAATTATTGCCATAACATAATAAAAGTATGGAAGTTTATCATTCTTCTCTAATGGAGGAAACAAAATTCTTTTCAATAGTTTATTTAACGTTTAGTAGAATAAAAATAAATTTTATTAAAATAAATTTTAGTACGAGTTTAATATTTTTATTCATCATAAAATATTTATAGAATTACTCGTAGATAAATTTTGGAAAAAAAACATGATTTTTAATTTTATTTTTAAATAAACTTTATTTTTAATTTTAAAATAAAGTTTAATTTTATTTTTTAATAATATTAATTTTTTATCGTATATAATTATTCAATTATTTTTTAATCATTAAGACTTTTTTGTGTTATTCAATTATCTTTTTTAAAAAATAATTAATTATTAAAATAATTAAAATTTTCACAACAAAAATAAAAAAAATTATGAACGAAAAAAATTAACTATCCTGATAATTTTTTGTATTTTTATTCATATTTTAATTATAAACATAAATATAATTTAATTATATTATTTATGAAATGTGACTATATATAGATGTAGATAAAATTTAGTTATATTACTTATATATAGTTTCATTGTATTGTATTGCTTATAAAGTTAGATTATAATTATGCCAATAGAATTGTTCTTGTATTTTTATATGTGTGACTAATTGGTGGTGTTAAAATATTACTCTTAATTATAAATAAGGTTTATAATTTAAAAAATCAAAGATTCAATTAAAAAGATACGAAAAAAATGATGTTAAAATATTCTAATTCTTTAAAATAAAAATATTCGAAATTCAATTAAAAATTATTTAAAATTCAAACTCAATAAAAATTTATATTCATGGAAGCACCAATGAAGAAAGTCCAGAGTGCAGATATAACCTTCTCGACAGAAGACATCTTGCTGGACAGGAAGAAGCTGTATTAAATATATTTAATAACCTATTATATCATATTGGTTGAAATTAGTTTTTATAATATTAATTTTTAATAACACTTTATTAAAAAAAATCATCTTTTCAGAATTTTTTAAAAACTAATTAATATTATATATATTTTGTTACATTACATCTTGTTATAAAAAATTTATTTATTTCTAATGCTTATATTAAAAATAAAAACAAAATTTAAATTAGTAAATTTTAATCTATAATATAATAATAATATAGTAATTATTTTATATATTATACGAATAAAAATTAATTTTTTTTATTTATAAAAATTTTAAGAGCTTGTTTTATATATATAAATATATATATATATAGATGAATGTGATATATTTTTTTTATGTAAATAATCTTTTAAAAAAATCTAATAGTTAATTTATTACCTTTTTTGTTTTAGTCCAAATTAAATATTTTTTATTGTTTCTGGAAAGAAAATCTTTTGAAGAATTTAATAATATGTGATGAGAAACACCGAATAAATTATACAGAAACCAATTAAAACACAACATGAAAGCATCTTTAAAAAAAAGACGTTTTACGCGTCTTTATCTGAGTGGCCTCCATTTGAGAATTGGCAATGTATCAACAATGTGGTAAGCACTTAGATCCTAAACTCAGTATCTAAAGAAATTGCAACATCGTTGGTTTATGTTAATTCAGCGGCAGAACTGTGTGAAGAAATCGAGGTCTAGATCTGATTTTAGTGAAGAAAATAATATTGAGGCGGAAGAAGAAGACTCAGTAGATTTGTCATATGAACAAATACAAAACCTAAAATTGAAAATGAACCACCGAGTACCAGGGAGTACATATTGTTATCCACTATTTATAGCTATTAGAAAATTAACCTTACTAAAACCTAACTCAATATGGTAAATAAATTAACTATAGTTATTCAACCATAATTAGTTACAGCTTGCTTTTGTGAGCCATTAGATACCATCTTAATATCATCTCCAACATCCTCCCTCAAGTTGAAACTGATCGAATTAGTTGCAAGTTCAGCAACATTATTATCATCCTCCCTTGAATTAAGGCTTGATGAAACATTTATCCTCTTATCATCAGAATATCCTCCCTCAAGTAGGGCGTGTAAGTCAAGCATGCCCAACTTAAAAAGTAAAGATTCGAAGACACCCGGTGATAACGCTTTAGTAAGTAAATCAGCCGTTTGATGAGCTGATTTAATAGGTAGCAATTTCAGCACCCCTGTTTGAGACTTTTCACGAACAATGTGACAATCTACTTCAATGTGCTTCGTTCTTTCGTGAAAAACCGGATTAGTTGCAATGTACAGCGCAGATTGATTGTCACAATAGAGATTGATTGGGTGAGGATGAGATACATGGCAGTCATTAAGAAGATAAAGAAGCCATTAACCTTCCCGAGTTGCTTGTGCCATGGCACGATATTCAGCTTCTGAGGAAGAACATGCTACAGTTGTTTGCTTCTTACTCTTCCAAGACACTAATGAAGAAACTAAGAAAAAACAATACCCAGTTATTGATCGACGGGTATCGGAACAAGTTGCCCAATCCGAATCAACATAACCAGTCAATTTGAGATCATTATTTGAAGAGAAGAAAAGACCCTTAGAAGGAGATTTCTTGATGTATCGAAGAACATGTAGTGCTGCCTTGTAATGGTCATCAGTTGCACAATCCGAAAATTGGCTGAGCTTCCCAACTGCAAAAGCAATGTCCGGACGAGTATTGGTGAGATATAGGAGTCGTCCGAGCAGTCTTCTATATTGTAATGGATCTTGTAATCTTGTGCCACTCTCCTTAGAAAGTTTCCCATTATACAGTATAGGAACTAAAGTAGGTTTAGCTTCCAACATACCATATTCCTCAAGCAAATCAAGAGTGTACTTACGTTGATACAAAGCAATCCCTTCAGAACTACGAGCAACTTCTATTCCAAGAAAAAATTTCAACCGGCCTAAGTCCTTAATACTAAATTCAGCATCAAGAGCCTTTTTAATAGCTTCAATTTCAAATAGATTATCTCCAGATAAAACAAGATCATCAACATAAACAATAATAATAGCCAAGCCGAGGTTAGTGTGCTTGGTGAACAAAGAGTGATCATGAGGAGACTTGATAAAGCCATGTTGCTGAAGAAAACCACTTAATCTTAAATTCCATTGACGGCTTGCTTGTTTCAAGCCATATAAAGAACGATTCAACTTACAAACAGCACCATTTGGAATATCGAGACCTTGGGGGGTTTCATATAAACCTCTTCTTGCAACTCACCATGCAAGAATGCTGTATTGACGTCTAATTGGTGAAGTTTCCAATCATGTACCGCAGCAAGAGTAAGAATAAGTCGTAAAGTAGTGATTTTTACAACCGGACTGAATGTATCAAAGTAATCATAGCCAACTCTTTGACGAAAACCTTGAGCCACAAGACGTGCTTTGTGGCGTTCAACACTACCATCTAGGTGAAACTTCACTTTAAAAACCCACTTGCATCCAATGAGGCGCTTTCCAAGAGGCAAAGAAGTGATAGACCAAGTTTTGTTCTTCTCAAGAGCAAGCAATTTCGCACTAATTGCATTCTCCAACATTCGTGCTGCACAGCTTGTTCATAAGTCTTCGGTTCAACTGTTGTTGTTATTGCTAGGGAAAAGGCTTTATGGGCAGGGGATAGCTTCCCATAATCCACCATGTGAGATAGACCGTACCGCTTAGAACATGATTGGTTACTAGAGCTTCCTGTTCTAAGTAACATACAATGATAATCTTGAGGATAAGAAGGTGGTTTATGTGTACGAATTGATCTTCTAAGATCCTTATGATGCATATTATCATTTGAATGAGAATTAGATGATGTATTATTTAGTGGACTAGTAGAAACTACATGTGAATCAGTGAGTGAGGTAGGGTCCCTAGGATCATGAAAAGAATCAAAATTTACATGAGATGGATGAAATGCATCTAAAGAATCATAAGTGAAAAGATCAAATTCATTAAAATTAGAATCAGCAATAGGTAGAGAAGAAGCACTTATAAAATTTTTGGTCATGTCATCATGAAAGGATTTATAAGGAAAATAATGTTCATAAAACTCCACATTTCGAGACAAAAATAGTTCTCTAGTGTGAATATCAAACAAAATATATCCTTTTGTGCCAAGTGGGCAACCAAGAAAAATACTCTTTCGTGCTCGTTTATCAAATTTTTTTCGTCCATGAATTAACGTTGAAGCAAAAGCCAAGCATCCAAACACTTTAAGGTTACTGATGTCCGCATCCTTGCCAAATAAGGTAGCATAAGGGGTTTTATTTTTTAAAACTGGAGTCGAAAGTCTATTAATTAAATGAACAGCTAAACCAATAGCAAAATTCCAAAATTTTTTTGGCAAGGATGATTGAAACATTAATGCTCTTGCAATGTTGAGAATATGTTGGTATTTCCGCTCAACAATACCATTTTGTTGAGGTGTCTCAACACATGATGTTTGATGCACTATACCCTGTGAATTATAAAAAATATCAAGTTTAAACTCAGGACCATTGTCAGTTCGAATAATCTTTACTTGAGAATTAAATTGAGTTTTCATATAAGCAACAAAATTCTGAACTAAACTGCTGGCCTCTAACTTTAATTTCATGAAATAAATCCATACAAATCTGATTTTATCATCTACTACAGTTAAAAAATATTTATAACCTTGTAGAGAAATAAGTGACATTGGCCCCCAGATATCAATATGTATTAAATCAAAACTGTTTAAACTTGTTGTTTCACTAAGGGTATATGGTAACCGTTTTTGCTTGGCATAATGGCAAAAATCACATGGTTTAGAGCAAGTAGATGTAGGAAACTGCACACAAGGATATATTTGTTTGATAATATCAAATTTGTTTTGTGGTACATGACCCAATCTAAAATGCCATAAATTCTCAACAGAAAAACATGAAGTTTGTGTAACCAAATTTGCTGTCCTAAGATTAGAAGAAAGTAAAATCTTGTCACTATGACTTTGTGGATCTAGAATCCTAGTACTCCTATTGTATGTTGTATTTTCCATGTTGTCCTTGTGTGCTAACTCTAATGCAGGAAAATCCATCATGTATAATCCATGTTTTGCTCTAGCTGTGCCAATCATCTTCAAAGAGGTCTGATTCTGTATCTCACAAAGTTTGTCAGTAAAAACACATTCACAATGCAGGTCTTTTGTAAGTTTGGAAATAGATAAAAGATTGAAGTTGAAACTTGGTATGTACAGCACATCCGTGAGATAGAATGTAGCTGAAAATACCATAGTTTCATTTATAGTTGCAGTTGTGTGTGTTCCATCTGGTAATTTTACCAGAATCGGCCTAATATGTCTAAAATTTGTAAAAAAATGCAATGAGTGTGATACATGATCAGTAGCTCCTGTATCAAGCACCCAAGAATTTGAGAAAAAGATTTTTACTGACAATAATCGTGCAATATGAGAGCTCATGCAAAGTGTATAAGTCTCTAAAGGTATACCTCAACTTCCTGCATTTGATTGATTGACATCTCTCACACTTGCTCCTTGAGATGACTATGCACACTCCTGCCGAAGAAAGGTAATCAGTGCATCTCTCAAACTCTGATTGAATTGGGATTGACCATCAGCTTCCTTGTCCTGCTTGATATTGTTGGTACTGCTCTCTTCAATTCCAGCAACAACATGATTAGCCATAGCTCCGTTGCTAGTCTCTCGTGGCCATTTCTGCCTCTGTAGATGAGGTGAAAATCCATGTTTGTGGTAACAAGTATCCACAAGATGCCCTGCCTTGTGATAATAAGAACAGATCTTAGGTGCTGAATTTCTTCCTCCTCTTCCACCTCTACCTCCACGGGTTCCTCGTCCTCTTCCTCTAGAAACACTGCTTGAATTATTGTTGAAATTATGAATTGAATTGGCCAAAGCTGTAAAGTTCTGAGTCTCCAAATCTGATCCATTAAACTGTCTCTCTTGCTGAATAAGTAAAGAAAAAATTTCATTGATGTCTGGAAGAGGCTTCATCAGCATGATTTGGGATCTCACAGTCCCATACTGTTCATTCAATCCTCTTAAAAATCTCACTGCATAAGTTTCATCTCGATAATCTCTCATGGTTCCTAAGCCACAGTCACATTTTTCATAGCATTCCTTGCATTGTGGAACTGGTTTGAAACTGTCAATGTCTTCCCAAATAGCCTTAAACTTGGTAAAATAATTTGTTATGCTTAGATTCCCTTGTTTCATAGCATACAACTCTTCTTCTAATTCAGCAACCCTGTATCTGTCTCCATGATAATACCTATGCTTCAAATCAAGCCACAAATCTACAGCAGTTTCATTCCAAACAACACTATGTGCAATCTCAGCACTCAATGATAGATTTAACCAAGAAACAACATAAGTATTACATTTATCCCATGCTATATATGCAGGATCATTTTTATCTGGTTTCACAATGGTTCCATCAACAAAGCCTATCTTATTCTTTGATTTCAGCGCTAATTTCATAGCTCTTGACCAGGAATTGTAGTTCTTAGCATTCAGCACAATTGGGACAATAGAAACTCCAGGATTCTCACCTGGATGTAGGAAGTAAACACTTGCTGGATCCGCAAGCAGATTGGTACTCGATTTCGCGCTCTGTGGCTGCAAACTCGAGAGTTGGCTTAGAATGCGAGCTAGATTTCGAAGCTCACCAGCTGAAAGCTCCTGGTTCTCATGTGACCCGTGATTTCCCCCAGACATTAGGTCGGAAGGAGTGTCGGCCATTGATGCTAACTCAATACTGTATTTGTGGCTAAAACTTTACCTCTTTCACGATCTTCCACGCTCACCGCACTATGAAGAAATCGAGGTCTAGATCTGATTTTAGTGAAGAAAATAATATTGAGGCGGAAGAAGAAGACTCAGTAGATTTGTCATATGAACAAATACAAAACCTAAAATTGAAAATGAACCACTGAGTACCAGGGAGTACATATTGTTATCCACTATTTATAGCTATTAGAAAATTAACCTTACTAAAACCTAACTCAATATGGTAAATAAATTAACTATAGTTATTCAACCATAATCAGTTACAGCTTGCTTTTGTGAGCCATTAGATACCATCTTAATATCATCTCCAACACTGTGGAACGACCTTAAAAAGAGATTTTAACATAGTAATGGATTCCGAATCTTTGAAATCAAGAGAGAATTGATAAATTTATGCTAAGATGTTATGTCAATTTCTCAATACTTCACCAAGATTAAAGTTCTTTGGGAAGAACTCAATTCTTATCACCTAGCTCAGTGTAATTGTGGAGATGCTAAAGGCCTCTTTTAAATTTTTTTACAAGCTGAGTATGTGCATTGCTTTTTTAAGGGACTAGATGACTTTTTTGCACAACTCAGAGGTCAGATTCTACTCATGGAAGCTCTACCAGCCATTAACAGAGTCTTAGCACTTGTAATTCAAGAAGAGAAGTCCATGTCACTAGACAGCTCGTCAAATTCTTCTCAACTTACTTTCTTAGTAAGAAACTAAAATTTTCAGAGTTTACCAAATTCTTTTGGTAGAGGACGAAAAACATGAAAAAAGATAGACCCCTATGCTCACATTGTAGGATGCTTGAACACACTATGGATAAGTGTTATAGATGACATGATTTTTCACCAAGCTATGAAAAAGATAGAGGAGGAACTAAGCAAGCTACACACAATATTACTACTGATACTGTTACTAATGCACAGGAAAAAAATCAAACTTTGACACTAAATGCAAGCCAAATTCAACAATTGGTGCATCTTCTAAACAATCAAAAGCTTCAAAAAATTCTATCCAATGCAGCAACTTTAGTGAATATTCTAACAGATATCGTTCTCAACACCTCAATTTTATATCAAAATTATCCAAAATCGATTGGATTCTTGATAATGGAGTCACTATCCACATTGCATGCAATTTATCCCTTTTTCATTTAATTCATACATCTTAACATTTCTCAGTTTCTTTGTCTAATAATTCCACCTTCCAAGCTAAGCTCATAGCCATTGTCATTCTAAGTCCCACCATCACCCTAAATAATATTTTATATGTTTCCAAATTTCATATCAACCTACTCTCAGTTTTTTATTTTCTCAAAAATACAACTCTCACAATTTTTATTAACTCTCATGATTTTACCATTCAGGACAAGAAGTCTCTGAAGATGATTGGGAAGGGTGAGCTGGACGCAGACTTATACATCTTAAAAGCCTCGATTCCTTCCAATCAATTAACAATAAAACAAGTTGATAATTACTTAAATCTATGTAGTAGTTCAAAGTTATGGCATGCACACTTAGGACATGCTTCAAATAAAATTTTGAATTCTCTCATTTCAGTCTTAGAAATTTTAAATAAATACACTTTACATACAAAAGAATCTCATTGTCATGTCTATCCTTTAGCCAAGTTCAAAAACTTGCTTTTGAATCAAATAATAATATGTCTCCAAATTCTTTTGATCATTGTGATGTATGGAGACCTTACCATGTTCCAACATATAATGGGAAGAGATATTTTGTCACCCTTGTTGATAATGCTACTAGATTTTCATGGTTTTGTTCGTTGACTAACAAATCTGAGACTACAGCATGTATGAAGCAATTTTACTCATTCATAAAAACTCAGTTTCAAAGAAAGATCAAGTGTTTCAGGTCTGATAATGCTAAGGAGTTGGCAATCACTGAATTCTTGCAAGAAAGAGGGGTGCTACACCAATTTTCATGCCCTTACAAACCACAACAAAATGCAATGGTGGAACGAAAATATTAGCATTTATTAAATGTAGCTAGAGCCATATCCTTTTAATCTCAAGTTCCTATAGCCTTTTGGAGAAAATGCGTAAACACTGCTGGATTTTTAATAAATAGAATACATACTCCTTTGTTCAACATGAAGTCTCCATTCGAAGCATTATTCCAAAAGCAACTAAACTATCAAGATCTACAAGTCTTTGGTTGCCTTGCATATGTTGCTACAAAATCAAAATCACGACCCAAATTCAACCCAAGAGTAGATACATTAGTCTTCTTGGGATATCCCATTGGTTATAAGGAATACAAACTTTATAATTTAAAGACAAAACAGTTTTTTTATCTCTTGAGATGTCACTTTCCATGAAGAAATACTACCTCTTACCAAGAATCCACACACATATGTACTCCTTGACCCATTTTATGATATTCCATTACTTAATCTTGTTTTAGACATAACACTCTCTACCCGAGATCCCATCCAACCCAGCCCCCTAACCAACCAACACCTAATTTATCTTTGTTAGCACCTTCCAACCAATCCTCAATTTTAACTTTCTTAACCACACAGTCAATTTAAAAGAACTAGGAGAGCTACTTGCCCACCTAGGTACCTAAATGACTATATTTGCCACACTAATTCACCATATCCAATCAACAACTATATCAACAATCACAAATAAAACCACACCTACCATACAACAGTCTACCAAGCCAACATCATTCCTGAACCCCAGTTTTACCATCAGGAAGTGTAGCATCATAAATAGAGAATTGCAATAAAAAAGAAATTGGATGCTTTAGAATCTAATCACACTTGGGAGTCGGTCCCATTACCATAAGGCAAGAAACCAACAGGGTGCAGATGGATATATAAAGTTAAGCTTAAGGCTGATGGAAGCTTGGAGCGATATAAGGTCAGGCTCGTTGCTAAAGGCTACACACAATAAGTTGGCATTGATTTTAAAGACTCCTTTAGTTCAGTGGCAAAAGTTTCAATCACAAGGGTCCTCTTATCAATTGCAACTGTAAAAGTTTGGCATCTGGTACAAATAGATATCAATAATGCATTTCTAAATAGTAATTTAGATGAAAAAGTGTATATGAAACTTTCCTTGGGTCATCCTAAATGAAAAAATGGTCTTGTATGCAGACTAACAAAATCACTTTATGGATTAAGATAGAAATTGAAATAGTGGTTTACCAAATTATGCTTCACACTCAAACAGAATGGTTTTAAACAATGCAAAAGTGACTACTCTTTATTCTCATTAGAGGAAGAAACTTCCATTGTTTTTCTACTTGTCTACATTGACGACATAATTGTTGCAGGGACAGATATCAACATGGTGCAACAGGTACAAAAAAAAACACCAATCCATATTCGGACTTAAGGTTTTGGGGGACTTAATTTTTTTTTTTGGGATTGGAAATAGCAAAATCGACCAAGGAAATCTCTCTCACACAAAGAAAATATACAATGTCATTGCTTGAGGATACAAACCTTTTAGACTTTAATACAATAATTTTGCAATGGATGTGCAACTAGGAAGATGATAAATGAAAACATAAGATATGAATGAAAGTGGCACCAATAATTATAATTTACAAATCCTCTTTTTCCATCAAAAGAAAAGCCAACTTAGCAACTAATAATGAATTGCTCAACAAGACTAAATCTCTAAAGTGGTCTCCAAAATTTACGCTGTGCATCAATTTGATCCTTGAGATTCCAATTGTACTAATTTGGACCCCTAAATTGAACTTCGGGTTACATACAGGTTCTGGCCTAATTTCAGGCGTGAGTCAGCAACCAAAAAGCTGATGTGGCACAACTAGTGTCACGTGGCATAATATAAGGTGTGAGTCAGCAACCAAAAAACTGATGTGGCACAACTAGTGTCACGTGGCATAATATAACAACTAGTTGACGTGGCTGTTAGTGTGAAATCCTCCAATCGGGTCCCTGATCTCCAATTATAAACCCTAAATCTTCTTCTTCTTCATGTGCTTCTGATTCACTTCTTCTTCTTCTTCGTCCTCTTCTTCTTGTTGTTGTCTCTAGAAATAGTCGTCACCATGATAGGAAGTGAAAGCCACATCGTAGGGAGCTTGAAGCAGTCATCGTCGACAGCAAACTGGGCAAGAAACACGCTTCCTCCATGGCTTGATGCCAGCCTCCCTGGAGACTTTAGGTTTGATCCACTTGGTCTGGAGTTTGATCCAAAGAGCCTGAGATTGAATGTACAGGCAGAGCTAGTGCACTGCAGGTGGGCAATGCTGGGTGCTGCGGGCATCTTCATTTCCGAATTTTTAACAAGTCAAGCTGTGTCAACACCGACCCTATATTCCCAAACAACAAGTTCACTGGCACCCATGTTAGTTACCCTGGTGGCCTCTGGTTTGACCCTCTCGAATGGGACTCTCCTAAAAAGATCAAGGAATTGAGAACTAAAGAGATCAAGAATGATGTGAAAATTAGTAAAGCTAATTTTAGAAAATATATAAATAAATAAATAATAACTAAATAAAATGAGAGGTAATAAACAATTTTAGTTTATAACCTTAGAATTTTAGTGGTTGAAAAAGAGAAGAATTATATACCTCTAATTGACGGATGGTTCATATTGAAGAGACTCACCTATAAATTGAGTTTTTCTTTAATTCATTTCAATCAAGTCATCCAAAGAGAATAACATAATATGTCTTTGAGTAGTTTTCTTCTATATATATATATATATAGAGAAGTGTGTTCTCCTTTTGTCAAGAGAGAGTGTTTCGTAGTCTCCTTGTCATAGAGAGAAGTTGTAATTCTCAAAGAAAGTTATTCAATTGTTTCCATATTTTATACAAATTTCTAATTTTTTATCTCTATATTTTGCTGTGTCATTTGTCTGGTACCTAACAGTAGTATCAGAGCCAAAGGTTGCTGATTAATATATTTTTTTTTCCGCTGCGAGTTACCGTTTAAAAAAAAATGGCAGCAAAGTATGAAATTCCGAAATTCAGTGGGAGTAATTTTTCCATATGGAAATTGAAGATAAAAGCCATTATGAGAAAAGACAATTGCGTGACAGCAATTGAAGGTAGACCCACTGGAATTACAGATGAAAAATGGAAGGAGATGGACAACAATGCTGTTGCAAACTTACACTTGGCACTAGTTGATTCAGTTTTATCTAGTGTAGCAGAGAAAAAGACAGCAAAGGAAATTTGGGATGCTCTCACCAAATTATATGAAGTCAAGTCACTTCACAACAAGATATTCTTGAAGAGAAGACTTTATACTCTTCGAATGAATGAATCCACATCGGCAACGAATCACATCAACAATCTAAATACGCTATTTTCCCAACTCTCATCGTTGGAATATACCATAGCGGAAAATGAAAGTGCAGAGCTCTTACTTCAAAGTCTACCAGATTCATATGATCAGCTTATCATTAACTTAACTAATAATGTTTTGACTGATTATCTTTCTTTTGATGACATGGCTGTTGCGGATCTTGAAGAAGAATCTAGGCGCAAGAATAAGGAAGATAGATTAGAAAGCTCAAAACAAGTAGAGGCTTTGTTGATGACAAGAGGGAGATCAATGGAGCGTGGTTTCAGTGGGAGTCAAAGTAGACCAAAGTCACAAAGTAAGAAGCAGGTCAAATGCTACAATTGTGGTAAGAAAGGGCACTTCAAGAAAGATTGTTGGAATAAGAAGACTATAGAGAAGGTTCCAGAAGGATCAAGTTCTCAAGGATGTGTTGCAAGTACTTCTGATGGAGAAATCCTGTATGGCGAAGCAACAATTGGTTCTAAAGGCAGTAAACAGCTCACTGATGTTTGGATTGTTGATTCAGGAGCAACATGGCACATGACTCCTCATCGTGATTGGTTTTGTACATATGAACCTGTCTTGGAAGGATCTGTGTCTATGGGAAATGATCATGCCTTAGAAATTGTTGGAATGGATACTGTCAAAATAAAAATGTTTGATGGTTCTATTCGTTCACTTCAAGGGGTAAGACACGTGAAAGGCTTGAAGAAGAATTTGTTGTCGATTGGGCAATTGGATGAACTTGGTTGTAAGACCCATGTTGAAGGTGGGATCTTAAAAGTTGTTAAAGGAGCTCTTGTGGTAATAAAAGCAGAAAAGATTGCAGCAAATCTATACATGCTTATGAGAGATACTTTGCAAGAGGCAGAGGCATCAGTTGCTTCAACAAGCCAAGAAGAAATGACGATGATATGGCATTGCAAACTAGGCCACATGTCAGAACGAGGCTTGAAGATTCTTGTAGAACGTAATCTCATTCCCGGGCTCAAATCGGTAAACTTACCATTTTGTAAGCACTGCGTTACAAGCAAACAACATAGATTGACGTTTGGTAGATCAACTGCTCGGAGCAAGCACATATTGGAGTTGATTCATTCTGATGTGTGGGAATCGCCGGAGATGTCCCTAGGAGGAGCAAAATATCTTGTATTATTTATTGATGATTACTCTAGGAGGCTATGGGTGTACCCGATCAAGAAAAAGTCAGACGTGTTTGCGATGTTCAAAGAGTTCAAAGCAAAGTTAGAACTTGAATCTGGAAAGAAGATCAAGTGTTTAAGGACAGATAATGGAGGAGAATATGTTGATGGTGATTTTCTAACATTTTGCAAGCAAGCAGGTATTCAACGACAATTCATAGTTGCATATACGCCTCAGCAAAATGGTGTAGCAGAGCGAATGAATAGGACTCTCCTAGAAAGAGCACGAGCTATGTTGCAAACTGCAGGTTTAGCCAAGTCTTTTTGGGCAGAAGCTGTTAAAACCGCCTGTTATGTGATAAATCGGTCACCATCAACTGCAATTGGGTTAAAGACACCAATGGAGATGTGGCAAGGTAAGCCACCTAATTATTCTTCTTTACATATATTTGGTTGTCCTGTGTATGTGATGTACAATTCCCAGGAAAGAACAAAGCTAGATCCAAAGTCTAGAAAATGTATATTCTTGGGTTATACTGACGGAGTTAAGGGGTATCGCCTGTGGGATCCCACTGCCCGCAAGGTAGTTGTCAGTAGAGATGTAATATTTGCAGAAGATGAATTTCAAAAGGAACAAGAAAATGACAGCACTGTTAAAGAGATAACCACTGTTCAAATAGATAAAAAATACAGAGAAGATGATCTTTCTGAAGTAGAACCACAGCACGAAGAACAAGAAGCAGAGGCCAATGACATAGAAGTTCGTCGATCCACTCGACAAAGAAGAACCCCATCATGGCACTCAAATTATGTTTTAACAAACCATGATGCATATTGTCTTTTGACAGAAGATGGAGAGCCAACAACTTTTATGGAGGCTATGCACATTCCAGACGCTTCTATGTAGATGACAGCAATGCAAGAAGAAATTGAGGCATTACATAGAAACCATACCTGGAAACTTGTTGAACTTCCAGCAGGTCGGAAAGCCATTGGTAACAAATGGGTTTACAAGATCAAACGAGATAGTAATGATCAGGTGGAACGATATCGTGCAAGATTGGTTGTCAAGGGATATGCTCAGAAAGAAGGTATTGACTTCAATGAAATATTTTCTCCAGTGGTGAGACTAACTACTATTAGAGTAGTTTTGGCTATGTGTGCTGCATTTGATTTACATCTAGAGCAATTAGATGTAAAGACTGCTTTTCTTCATGGAGAACTTGAAGAAGAGATATATATGCTCCAACCAGAAGGTTTTGAAGAAAAAGGAAAAGAAAACTTGGTTTGCAGGTTAACTAAATCTCTGTACGGTCTAAAGCAGGCGCCAAGGTGTTGGTACAAGAGATTTGATTCTTTCATTATTAGCCTTGGATACAACAGACTTAGTTCAGATCATTGTACTTATTACAAGAGGTCTGGTGATAATGATTTCATCATTCTACTGTTGTATGTGGATGACATGTTGGTAGTAGGTCCCAACAAAGATCAAATCCAAGAATTGAAGGCACAGTTGGCTAGAGAGTTTGATATGAAAGACTTGGGACCAGCAAACAAGATTTTAGGGATGCAAATTCACCGAGACAAAAAGGATAGGAAGATTTGGCTATCGCAAAAGAATTATTTGAAGAAAATCTTGCAACACTTCAATATGCAAGAATGTAAGCCAATTTCAACCCCACTTCCTATGAATTTCAAATTATCCTCAAGTATGTGCCCTAGTAGTGAAGCAGAGAGGATGGAAATGTCTCGAGTACCGTATGCATCAGCGGTGGGAAGCCTTATGTATGCCATGATCTGTACAAGGCCAGATATTGCTCAAGCAGTTGCGATGGTAAGTCGATTTATGGCAGATCCGGGTAAAGAGCATTGGAATGTTGTTAAGAGGATCTTGAGATACATCAAAGGAACCTCAAATGTTGCATTATGTTTTGGAGGATCAGAATTCATTGTCAATGGATATGTCGACTCAGACTTTGCAGGTGATCTTGATAAACGAAAATCTACTACAGGCTATGTGTTTACACTTGCAGGAGGAGCTGTGAGCTGGCTATCTAAATTACAGACTGTTGTAGCTTTATCTACTACAGAAGCTGAATATATGGCAGCTACACAAGCATGCAAGGAAGCTATTTGGATCCAAAGGTTGATAGAAGAACTCGGGCACAAACAACAGAAGATTTCTGTGTATTGTGATAGTCAGAGTGCCTTGCACATTGCAAGGAATCCTGCCTTTCATTCAAGAACAAAACACATTGGAGTACAATATCACTTTGTTTGGGAAGTAATAGAAGAAGGAAGTGTTGATATGCAGAAGATTCACACTAAAGATAACCTAGCAGATGCCATGACAAAACCAATCAACACAGAAAAGTTTGAATGGTGTAGATCCTTATACGGCCTATGGAATACATGAGCAACATGAATTTTGAAAATTTATCAAAATTAGCTTTAAGTGGGAGATTGTGAAAATTAGTAAAGCTAATTTTAGAAAATATATAAATAAATAATAACTAAATAAAATGAGAGGTAATAAACAACCTTAGTTTATAACCTTAGAATTTTAGTGGTTAAAAAAGAGAAGAATTATATACCTCTAATTGACAGATGGTTCATATTGAAAAGACTCACCTATAAATTGAGTTTTTCTTTAATTCATTTCAATCAAGTCATCCAAAGAGAATAACATAATATTTCTTTGAGTAGTTTTCTTCTATATATATAGAGAGAAGTGTGTTCTCCTTTTGTCAAGAGAGAGTGTTTTGTAGTCTCCTTGTGATAGAGAGAAGTTGTAATTCTCAAAGAAAGTTATTCAATTGTTTCCATATTTTATACAAATTTCTAATTTTTCATCTCTATATTTTGCTATGTCATTTGTCTGGTACCTAACAAATGACAGGCTCGCCATATTGTCTGTCATGGGTGCTTGGTTCCTGCACATCTAAACCGGCACTAGTCCCATTGACAACCTCTTTGTCCACCTTACTAATCTTGGCCATGCTACCATTTTTGCTGTAAGTCCCCACAACCCACCTACTACATATATGCTCACCATTTCAATCTTGCTCGAAATTGTTTCTCACCCTTTGCTTCAGTAGCTCTCCATGGTCACTATCTTCAAGAGTCGTTGGAAGAAACGGAAGAAATCAGGCAACGTTAGATTGTCCTAAACTACCATCATTGTCTGTTCTAATGGAGGAGACAAAGCGTTGATGTTGGTGAGAAAAGAGGAAGAAGATGTTGTAAGTGATCACTCCTCTCACCAATCAACTTTTTTATTCCTCTGCATAGCAAAACAACGACGTTTTTTACTTTCAAAACACCTCAAAGATCAAAACGACGTTGTTCCATTCATCTCATGTGCGTTGTTCCATTCATCTCTGTTGCACTGGCTATGCCACATCAGTTTTCTCACCGTTGATTCAGTCTTAAAATTGGACCAGGGATCTATATGTAGTCTGAAATTTAATCTGAGAGTCTAAATCAGTGCAACTAAAATATCAAAGATCAAGTTAGTAAACATGCAAATTTTGGAGACCACTTTAAGAATTTAGTCCCTCAACAAAAACACAATAATAAAATTTCTTAAAAACATAAACAATTCTATATTTGCAAGGATTGATAGAAATCATGAGCTTGCTCTTTTCTTTCTTTACAATTAGGGTTAAGTACTAAAATCGTCCATAAGGTAAGGGGTGAAAATCAAATTCGTCTCCGACCTTTTTTCGTTATTAAAATCATTTTCAACGTTCAAAAACGCTTTAAAATTATCCTTTCCCGAATTCTTGGACCAAAATACCCTCATCATCATCATTCTCCTCTTCACCTTCCTCACCTCACCACCTCCACTGCCAGAACAGAAGCCTACGTCCAACGCGAACCCACCACCACCACCACCAGTATCATCATGGTCATCATCACCATCATCAGAACTTTCCCCAAAATCGACCAAAATCAACCAGAAGTCCAAGATGAACAAGAACCCACCACCACCACCACCACCATTATCATCATGGTCATCATCATCATCATCATCATCATCATCATCATCACCAGAAGAAGAACAAAACTCAAAACAGAACCCACCACCACCCCCACTATCATCATCAACACCAGAACCACCACCACCCCCACCTCAAAAAATCATAACTCAGAATAATCAACAAATTCACTTTGAACAATAATCAACAAATTCAGCAACAACAATATTCTAAATTTAAGCCAAATCACAAAAAATTAAATTATAGATATTCCATAACAAATTTCACAAAAAATTCAAAAATTCTACAATAAAAATCCAGTTCACAGAATAAGAAGAGGAGGAGGAACAGTGGCGGATCACAAGAAGAAGAAGAAGAAGAAGAAGAAGAAGAAGAAGAAGAAGAAGAAGAAGAAGAAGAAGAAGAAGAAGAAGAAGAAGAAGAAGAAGCGGGCGGTGAGGGCGAGGATGAGGAACAGTGGCGGATCACAAGCGGCAGGGCGGCGGTGCGGCGGTGCGACGGGGTGGCGGGGCGGCGGTGCGACGGGGCGGCGGTATAGCAGTGCGGCGGTGCGGCTTCCCTTCCTTCCCCCTAACCCCCCTTCTCGCGCCCCCACCCCCTTCTTTCTCTCCCCCCGTTTCTCTCTATATCCCTTTCTTTCCTTTCTTTTTTATTTATTTTATAATTATATTTATTTTATTTTATAATTTTTAATGAGGGGTAGTTTGGTAATAAAAAAATTGGTAAAAATGATGATTTTAAAGCGTTTTTGAACGTTGATGATGATTTTGATAACGAAAAAAGGTCGGGGACGATTTTGATTTTGACCCAAATCGTTAGGGACGAAAACAATACTTAACCCTTACAATTATTATGATTATTAATATCATAGAAAATTTCCTTCTAATTATTAAAATCTATATAATATAGTAATATCATTCATGTTATATGTATATAAAAAAATAATTATTATTATTATAAAATATAAAATATATATATATATATATATATATATATATATATAATGCGGGGCGAAGCATATGGTTGCCCGGTTGGTTAAATGCTATAAATGAGAGTAGTAATTCTCTATTCTTAACAATAGGACCCGGAGATTTCTTAGTTCATCATGCTATTGCTCTAGGTTTACATACAACTACATTGATCTTAGTAAAAGGTGCTTTGGATGCACGTGATTCCAAGTTAATGGCAGATAAAAAAGATTTTGGTTATAGTTTTCCTTGCGATGGTCCGGAACGAGGTGGTACTTGTGATATTTCGGCTTGGGACGCATTTTATTTGGCAGTTTTCTGGATGTTAAATACGATTGGCTGGGTTACTTTTTACTGGAATTGGAAACACATTACACTATGGCAGGGTAATATCTCACAGTTTAATGAATCTTCTACCTATTTGATGGGATGGTTAAGAGATTATCTATGGTTAAACTCTTCACAACTTATCAATGGATATAACCCATTTGGTATGAATAGTTTATCCATCTGGGCATGGATGTTCTTATTTGGACATCTTGTTTGGGCTACTGGATTTATGTTTTTAATCTCCTGGCGCGGATATTAGCAGGAATTGATTGAAACTTTAGCATGGGCTCATGAACGCACACCTTTGGCTAATTTGATTCGCTGGAGAGATAAACCAGTGAGAGAAACATTTACTGAATTGCAACATTTACAAATTCTTTATCTGCGTGTCCTGATTCATTATTATGTAGACCATGGTAGGAAACCACGTTTTACCCTTTAGACATAAACCGTGGAAGGTTGGCACGGTTTATGGGTGAGAAACAATGATCATAAACCGTGGGAGGTTGTCACGTTTTATGAAGGGAGAAACAATGAGCATAAACCGCAGTAGGTTACCACGGTTTATGCATGAAAAACATGGGCTGAAACTGTGCTTGGTTACCACGGTTTATGAGTAAACTTTGTGCTCTTAAAACCCTGATGGTTACCACGGTTTATGAGTGGAGTAATATAAATACATAATTCGCGTTAAGCCATGACGGATCTCATATGCGTTAAACCAAAATTTTTGAATATGGGAGGTTGAGAGAGAATCCGGGAAAGGCTTTGGGGTTTTGAAGCATTTGGGTAGTGGAGCCATGGAAGACGAAGCTCGCATGTATCGATTAAATGGTGTTGCGCATGTGGCTGGAAGCATCGATCAAGAGGTTAGTTATACTACCTTCTTATTATTGTTATTGTCGTTGTCGTCTTAGTAGTTGTATTATTATTATTATTATTATTATTATTATTATTATTATTATTATTATTATTATTATTATTATTATTATTATTATTATTATTATTGTGAGCTATTATTATTATTATTATTTTTATTATTATTATTGTTATATAGTGGTTATTATTATTATTATTAATGTTATTATTGTTATTACTATTATTAGAGAAAATAGAAAACCAATATGAGAAATAAAAAATGTCGTGTTTCAGTTATGGATAAAGAATACACATGCTCAAGTTGTGAGTGTATACAAATTTTTTTAAATCATATTGACCGTTATTAATATTGCAAGCATGCTGAGGATTTCCTTATCCACATGTTGCAGTCTACTAGGGTTATTACCTGTGTCAGGAGACAATAGAATATGCTTTTACACGAATTGATTATACCGTATCTGGAGACCACGAGCTTGTATCACTTGGCTAGGCTGAACAGTCGGTGATTCTGGGTTGATGAGTCTCTACTTAGCACATTCATTGAGAGGTGGCGGCCTGAGACCCACACCTTTCACATGCCGTTTGGGGAGTGCACTATCACTTTGCAAGATGTGGCATATCAGCTGGGTTTGCCCATCGATGGGGAGGCCGTTAGTGGATGCCTGACTAACTTTGAGAATCTGATGGAGAATGGAAGACCCGCATGGCAGTGGTTTCGGGAGTTGTTTGGTGAGTTACCTCCGCACGACAAAATCAAGCAGATGACGGTTCACTACACATGGTTCCATGAGAGGTTTCGGGTTCTCCTAGCAGATGCGAGTGAAGAGACCGTGCGTATATACACGCGTGCTTATATTCTGATGTTGTTGTCGTCTCAGCTGTTTGCGGACAAGAACGCAAACCGGGTTCACTTTCGCTGGTTGCCTTATTTGACATCGATGGACAACTTGGAAAGATATAGCTGGGGCTCAGCTGCACTAGCCTGGTTGTATAGATGTCTTTGTCGTGGGACAAATAAAAACGTTGTTAACTTGGCCGGGCTACTATAGCTTCTATAGTCTTGGATTTTCTGGAGGTTTCCTAGTCTCAGACCCAGTGGTTTTGATGTGTTCGAATTTTCGCTGGCATCCAGGTATGGTTTATTGTTTTCTATCGATAACCTGTTCAATTGCATGTGTTGTCATTCCTAATGAAATGCTCACAATGAAACTTGTAGGTGGGCAATCTATCTGCTGACAAACGATGCAGGGGATCAAAGAGTGGTGTCTGCACGCCTTTGTTTGGATAGATTGCTTGATCGCGATGTGAGTCGTTTATTTTTTGTTCTTACAAGTAGTCGTTCATGTATACTGTGATGGTCTAACCTAAGATTACATTCTCTGGTACAGTTTCTGTAGGAGCCTTATTCTGCTCCCGATGTTGCTACTATTGTTCATCCGGAGATACTTGTTGAGGAGCACTGTAGGCTATGGATGGAGGTCACTAGTCTGATATATTTTGCTGTGATAGAGTGGCATCAGATGGATAGAGTGATACCACAGTTCGGCGGGGTTCAGCATCTCCCCCAGTTGGCTCTGAACATAGATTGTCTCCATGCAAAGGATGGAAGGGGTGGAGATCGATGGTTCCCCAGATATTATCAGGAATGGTATTTGCATTGGGACAACAGGATGGATTCAGTCATCCCGGTCGATAGAGTAGCTGATCCGGGTCCATCGGCGGAGTAATTGGACTGGTGGTGCCGTGTGGCCCACAGATTCCTGTCCCCAGATGTTGCATTTTATGATCCTAGACCGATTGTCTTGTCAGAGGAGGCTCGTCATAGAGGATCGTCGCAGGCACCTCCCCGAACCCTTGAACATCGTGAATCATGCCACCACCAGTATCCACCTTAAATGTCTACTGCCAGACCCCACGATTCTCGAACGGTACAGAAGCAACTGCCTCCGTTCGATCTAAATCAGCCGAAAACGAAGGGGATGCAACCTGCGGAACAGTTGGTCCGGTCGCAGGCATCGAACTAGAGTAACCGCCCACGGCAGTCGAGCTATGAATTGGAGCTGATGCCCCAGAACTTTCGACACCAACCTCCAACTTCGCATGCAGCTCGTGTATACTGACCTCTGGAAAACTCCTAACACAATGAAACAGAAGCCGAATATCTTCATCGGCCGCTATCACGAACGTATCATACTTAACACCGGTCGACACAACTGCGATGGGAATCTTGTAGAATAGTTTCTTCACCCACTTGCTCCCAAATACCCCAAGCTTCTGCAAGATGCTGTTCTTTACATCTGACAAAGTGCTTGATGAACTGATAAATACACTCAATGGTTCTCTGTCAGTGAACTTCACACCATTTTTTTGCTTCTTTGAATTTTTCTAGAGCAATGCACTAAGACAAGAAAACTCTCTTCCTCACTTGCCATTGTGATAATGCTCCTCCTTAACAACTTGAATCTCACTCATATATATAGAATTCTTCTCTTCATAAACCGTGGGACGCAACAAGGTTTTTTGCATTTACATATTACTTCATAAACTGTGGCAGATTACAGGGTTTTATGATCAAATTTCTCTCTTCATAAACCGTACTAACCTCCCACGGTTTATGATCATTGTTTCTCACCCATAAACCGTGCCAACCTCCCATGGTTTATGTCTAAATGGTAAAACGTGGTTACCTACCACGGTTTATATAATAATGAATCAGGACATGCAGGTAAGGAATTTGCAATTGTTGCATTTCAGTAAATGTTTCTCTCATTTATTTTATTCCAGTAAATTACCCAAAATATAATGAAATTATACTTCATTCAAATGAGACATGTGTAGCTTCTCATTTTCAGTTTTATACTTTTGAAAATGATCGGATTGTTCGTGTTTTGATCATATGAACTCAATTTTTTTTTAAAAAAAGAAGTAGATCAGTTAGAACATAATTTCCAAATTTGTAAAAGATAAAAATTCGATTAATTATTCTTCGAAATAATGAACACAGTATAAGCTATCCTGCTAACTGGTCAGCTTGTCGCTTGGTCCTAATAAAGATGCTTGCAACGTGTATATTGATTTATACTATTGTTATGTATACTAGTGTGAAGGGATTACAATTTTATGAACATATTGAAAAATGAAACTATTCAATATATCTAAAATGTTTTGGACAAAGAATCATATCTAAAATATTTTGGACAAAGAATCATATCTGACCTCAATATTATAGTTAAAAAAAAACCATAATAATTTAATTGACATTACAAGAGAAGAAAAAACAAAGTCAAATACTTCACATTTGTTTAGAGCAACTATTCACACTGTAAACCCTAGAAAATTAGCGAATAATTAGTCAATAAATTAAATTTTTATAAAGAAAATTAAAAATGTAAATTTTATATTAAAATAGGATAGAACTAATTAAAACGAGAATTTTGACACAAATTTCAAAGAATTTGACCTAAGATTGGGCCGAACGAGCCAAACCGGGTGAACCGGGCCCAAAATGGGCCCAAGGCCCAATTCAGCCCATTAGCCATTAAGGGACATAGCTTCCCTTCCTTTCTCCTTTCCATTTCACGTTGCAGAATTTGGAGAAGGGGAAGAACAATTAACACTTCCAAACCCTTGGTCAAAAATTCAATCCACCATAACTTCTTACTCCGAATTCCAATCGTTGCACCGTTTGCGGCCACGTGATCTCCGCTTCGAGCTCTATAATTCCATTGGATCAATTTCTTTGGTAAGTCACCCTAACACTCCAGCATCTCTACCCCTCCAATTTTTGAAAATTAGTGAGAATCCATGTTAAAAATTTGTGATTTTGGTTCTCTAGGTTTAAGTTTAGCTTGAGGAACTTGTGGGCCTTTGCTCAATCAAGATATATTGAAGGTGAGGGTTCTCAAATTTTGCCAATTCCCGTTTATATGAGTTTGGGTATTGAATTTGGGCATGATACATGTGAATTAGGCTTGTATATGTGTATGTTGAAGATAATTGAGTACAATGGAGGCTTGGGGAAAGATTGGCGCTAAAGCTTTATTGAATTTGGACTTGTGGGGGCTGTGTGTGTGACCTTGGTGAGTTGCCTCGAGAAATACGTGAAAAAGTGGCCAAGGTATGGTTTAGGTTTCACATATGTAATATATAATATTTTGTGAAAACTTAGGCTAGTTGACTTTAAGATAGGCATGAATTTATGAGTATGTAAATTGATTAGTACTCTGTGACGAATGTTGTGTTTTGGCTTGGTTGTTGATGTTGGCATTTAAATGATGGATTGCCGAAAGATGAATTATTGATGCTTATGAAGTGGAAAACAGAATGAATATGAGTATATTGGAGTTATTAATGATAAGTTGATGATGTTGTGGTATGTGTTGATGAGATTTTGGTTATTATGGCTTGTTGATTTGTCAATGATAATTATGAGTTGTTATTAATGAATTAAAGGAGTAAGTTAAAGAATGTTTAAAGATTGTAGATTGTGGTTGAAATGGTGATAGTGGAATAGAGCTTGATATATTATATATGTGTAGATTTGGTGGATAAGGAATATGAACTTGGTAAAAGTCGGGTTTGGTATGTTTTGGTAAAATGTGAATTTTGATGAACTTTGGTAGTCCATATCTTGCTCTACAAATTCTGAATAAAGATGAGGTTTGTTTTAAATTAAAAAGTGTTTAATAAGCTTGAGACTGATATAAAGTTTGCGGAAAACCAAATTTTGTAGAGGAAGTTATGGATGCCGAAAGTTTGGTGCGAAAAACTAGATTTTTGAATATTGCAGTAGAACCAGGTTTTCTGGTGTGTGCCCACGCACAGGTCTGTGCGCACGCACCTAACAGAAGCAAAATTTTATTTGTGCATACGCACGTCTCTGTGTGCACGCACACCTAGTATTTTTCATAAAGTGTGCGTATGCACGCCCTTGTGCGCACGCACATGCCAGGATGGGCCTTCTGTAGGTAGCGCTAGCACAGGCGAGGCGCATGCACACCAAGTGATGTGTGCGCACGCACACAATCATGCACTCGCACACATTCTGCTTTCTTTTGAGTTGTGCGCACGCACAGGTGTGTGCGTACGCACACGCCCTGTTTTTCAGCACCTATGTTTTTCTGTTCTAAACATGATTTTGAACCATAAACCCCCTATTTTTACCCTATTAACCCTAGATTTTGCTAGTGAGATTAGTAACTAGCAGAAGTTAGGAATTTGAGATAACTTGGGAATGAAAAAAAGGGGTAAACAAGATGAATTGGGAGGAAAATGGTGTGAAGCTGAATGAATACACGTCGCTATAGTTATAAAGAATGAATGTAAGAACATAATGTGATAAATGATGAGATTTAAGATGACTTTGTGTGGCCAAAATGGACGGAATGGCAAGGTTTGGGTGTAATCCCGCTTGCGTAATTAATTTGAACATGTGTTTGGATGGCAAGTTGAGGGTGGAAGTTTCCTCTCTTGTCTTGATGTGGATGTGGGGAAGGTGGAAAGGCACTCTTCTTCGTATTGTATCCCCTATGTTCTTCTCTGGTTGCAAGGTGAAAAGGCACCCTCCTTTAATGTGGAAAGGCACTCTCCTTCGTGAAACCTCCAGGAGAAGGTGGAAAGGTACTCTCCTTTGTTTATGATCCTCTTGGAGATGCGCAACCTAGAGACCAATGTCTGGGTTAGCTACCAGATGTGTCGGGTTCTGGCAAAGTAACCGACACGTGAGCTCACGGCCAGTAGGATAGACATTCATCATATGCATATGTGCGCTTTGTTTGATATACCTTAATTGGGAATGCCTAATTGATTATATTCTATTAATTGTTGTAATTGTTACTTGAACTACCTATTTTCCTACCTGTGCTTGCCTTGTCTGTTTGTTTTGTCTATGCGAATCATTGGAGATGGAGGTACGGAGGAAAGGTGGACATGTTTAGAGTTAAGGTTGAAGTTTAAGCTAAGTTTAGAGTTCCCTAGAAGACCACCCTCTTTATGATTTATGTTTAGTGATTTTAAGCTTTGGAATTTGGGAGTCGACGTTCTAAGATTGCCTCTGGCATTCCCAGGACCTTATATATTATATGCATGGCACCTTTACCATGCTGAGAACCTCCGGTTCTCATCCCATACTCTGTTGTTATTTTCAGATGCAGGTCGAGCGGCACCTCGGTAGGCGTCTGAAGTTTTTGCGACGAAGTGGTTTACTTTGGGATCTCCTTTTGTTACTTTGATATATATATATATATATATATATATATATATATATAGTTTCTCCGCTTATATGTAAGAATACTTTGTTTATGTACCTCTTAGAGGTTTTATGGAGAACTAGGGTTTTGAACATGTTCTTTTGGGATATATATATATATTCTCCGGCTAGCCTTGGCTTCGCAGGCTGAGTTAGGAGCTTGTTATTTTGTATTATTGACCTTCTGCTCGTGTCATCTGTATATATTTGTTGTTGAGCTTTCGTTTTCTTCTCACGCAAGTAACCACATTTTCTGAGGGTTGCGCTTTCTGATTTTGCGATTTTGTTTTACCTATTTTCCAAGGCTCCTAGTATACTATCTCTTTTTCATTATTATTATTATTATTATTATTATTATTATTATTATTATTATTATTATTATTATTATTATTATTATTATTATTATTATTATTATTATTATTATTATTATTATTATTATTATTATTATTATTATTATTATTATTATTATTATTATTATTATTATTATTATTATTATTATTATTATTATTATTATTATTATTATTATTATTATTATTATTATTATTATTATTATTATTATTATTATTATTATTATTATTATTATTATTATTATTATTATTATTATTATTATTATTATTATTATTATTATTATTATTATTATTATTATTATTATTATTATTATTATTATTATTATTATTATTATTATTATTATTATTATTATTATTATTATTATTATTATTATTATTATTATTATTATTATTATTATTATTATTATTATTATTATTATTATTATTATTATTATTATTATTATTATTATTATTATTATTATTATTATTATTATTATTATTATTATTATTATTATTATTATTATTATTATTATTATTATTATTATTATTATTATTATTATTATTATTATTATTATTATTATTATTATTATTATTATTATTATTATTATTATTATTATTATTATTATTATTATTATTATTATTATTATTATTATTATTATTATTATTATTATTATTATTATTATTATTATTATTATTATTATTATTATTATTATTATTATTATTATTATTATTATTATTATTATTATTATTATTATTATTATTATTATTATTATTATTATTATTATTATTATTATTATTATTATTATTATTATATATTTTACTTTTAGAGGTCGTAATACCTTGCCACCTCAATTTTATGACTTAAGCATAAGACTCTGTGTGGTAGGGTGTTACATTATGGTTATGGTATCAGAGCAGTTCGTTCCTATAGAGCCTGAGGACGGACTGATTATGCTTCTGTGCATTCTCTGTGGATGTGTCTATGTGCTATTAGGATATCTAACTGATATATGTTGTATAAACGTTCATGAGCATGCATTTGGGACCTGAAGCATTGGACTTATGATATTGAGACTGATCAACTTGATATCACTTGTTTGGTGTGTATAGGGACCAGATGTCGACTCGCGAACACGGACGCAGGCAAGGTAGAGGCAGAATAGACAATGCTATGCCTGAAGCGACAGGGAACAATCCTCCTAACCCTGTAGACTTCATGGCTGCCCTAGGGAATATGGCCGCGGCGATGCAAGCGACAGCCGAAGCTTTAGGAAATCAAATAAACAAAGGAAATAATGGCAATAACGGCGATGATGGTCCTATGATGCTTTCCTCCTTCTTGAAGGTTCATCCTCCGACCTTCAGAGGAACCTCAAACCCTACCGATGCGGACAACTGGATTCAAGCTATAGAACGAGCATTACAGGCTCAGCAGGTTCTTGAAGAGCAGTGGGTTGAGTTTGGAACCTATCAACTGCAAGGTGAGGCTCAGCATTGGTGGCAGGGCACGAGGCAAATTCTGCAGCCTAATGGGGTTGTAATATCTTGGAAATTGTTCCAAATAGAGTTTTATAAGAAGTACTTTCCCAGTTCAGTCAGAAATGCTAAGGAACTTGAACTGCTTCAGCTGAAACAAGGCCAGATGACTGTTACTGAGTACACTAGTAGATTTGAGAAATTGTATTGCTTTTCACGGATTTGTCAAGGAGCTCCCGAGGATTTTGCTGAGTGGAAATGTATCAAGTATAAAGGAGGCCTTCGGAGTGATATTCTGAGCTTTGTTGTACCGATGGATATCAGGGTATTTCTGAACTTATGAACAAGAGCCGAATAGCTGAAGAATGTGTGAGGAACGCAGCTGTGGCAAAGAATGATAACCGGGAGTCCCGCTGAAGAGACTACCATCAGAACTTGGCACCAAGGAGTCAAGAATTCAAAAGAAATGAGAACTACCGACCCAATAGGCATCATAAAAACAAGCAAGGACTGTGTTACCGATGCGGATCACCCGGGCATTTAGTTAAGGACTATCCTAATCCACGTGGTGGAAACTCATGATGTAGATAGATCACTATCACCAGGTTGAGGTAATTGCTATGATTAAATTTGAGGAGCAATGTATTATTCTAGAATACCATGATTACTCATAGCCTAAAATAGGGAAGAAAGACCCAGGTTAGAACTGAGAACCAAACTAAATCATTCCGAATAGGATATTGCCGTCAAAGCTTGCAGAGTTTAGTGAAGTTTCTAGTTGGTGTTGGACGAATAATCAAGACTCTTAGAGATAAGCGAATCAGGGGAATAAGACAATAGTTTGTTCACGTAAGAGGGCCCAAGGTGACGGTGGGTCACAAGAAGGAAAAGGTAAACTGAAGACTGATACCTAAAATTTTATTTGCATACAGGAAGTGAGACATCGCACTTACCCATACTTAAGATAAACTAGGATTGTAGGTGTCAAACTTAATAACCCAAAATTGCGAGGAAGAGGCATGACACGAATTTAGCTTTTAGCTGCAAATTACTCAGGTGGCGAGGAAGAGTGAGTAGCGATACGAATTAGAGCCGAGGACCAAATCATTCATGGTTACCTTGTGTACCATAACACCGTTAAAAACAGCAGAGCTTGGAAAGTCAGATGAGATGGGTGATAGAAATGAAGTCCGTTTAATTAAGCATTTCCAGTGTGAAACACCGGTGATGACAAAGGAAGAGGAAGATAACAACAGAAAGACTTTCGATAATCAACTTACTACAGTTCAATCTAAAAGCCAATCACAATATCACCTTTATCAAATCGTCCGTGTACCATGGTTACATCGCAAGTCAGCAGCCAAGCGTTTCCATACTCATTACTCGAGCTTATTTCAACACCATCGTTGGCTATTTGGTAACTCTCCCGATTCTAATTCTTAGTTCATAGTTTTATTTAAATTTGGAATCCCTTTTAACAATTGGAGTAGATAGTCCTTTTAAATTATTCGACTCCTCTATGCCTCAACTTCATATTTTAACTTGAAAACGTGTACTTGTTCTCAACTCACACGCAATCAACTTTCACCACTATCAATCACGAATTCAACCCTTACTATGTCATCAAACAAACTAGAATCAATCTCATCGTAAGCCTACTCGCAATCTCCCACAAATTCCCAACTCTTTCAGCTCTCATCATTTGGTCCTACAAAACATTTATAAACAGTTCGTGATTACTCGATGAGCTTTTCGACATTTGCAATGGAACGATTACTTTCCCAATACTATTTCATACTTGCATGAGCCTTGTCTAAGTGTACTTGTGTAAATCCTGAACTTGAGAAATTTGCCGCGAGTGGAGTTGCTCACTGCAATCCGCACTCTCCAGAAGTCAGTTGAAGCTTACTTGACTTGATATTCCCTGTTCTCTCTCTATCACAAGATCAAGCTGAATTCCTTCCCACAATGCACTTTGATTTTTCTCCTTGTGAACGTTGTCATTCAGCTTGTATAGTTCCTAAATATAACCATCGAGGTGATAACTCAATAGGAACAAAAATTTTAAAATACGGAAGATGGAATGAGTAGTATACCACAATAAGAAGAGATCTGAAGCTTTAATTTTGTCGACCATGTTGCATGCGGTTCAATCGACGCGTTAATAACAAGATTTCGAACATTGAGAGGAGAAAGCAACATTTGTGTCGAGATTCATCACATTTGAACCTAATGATACATTAATCAAGGACTTAGGATGTGAGTGAATGCAACCTTATGGTGCCACGATGACACCCCGGTAGAAAGACTTTTAGTAGTAATCGAAGGATTTAATACCGTTAGGTAATTGTGAATTGAATGACGAAAATTCATCCACCCTTTACCTATCAGAGGAAAAATGATCAGGTTATACATTAAGGTGGCGTGGTACGTTAGTCACTCCGGTATTAACCCAACCCCGAAAGATTTGATAACCTAGGTTCTAAATTGAAAACCGAAACAATAGAGAAAGGGTTAGTGAAATTCAAACTAAGATTCTAACTACGCGATCCCAACCAAATGATTTAATTGGAAGTGAAGACCTAGATAGTTAGAAAAAGGAAGTTGCACTTTCTTAGAAATTATCTCGACGAGATTAGGAGCGGTAAGTAGTTGAGACCAAGTGATTAAGACCGAGGAGTATTGAATTCGAAATGAGACCACTACTCACACCTCTTTTCAGGTAATCAAATCTGAATTTTGAGGACAAAATTCTTAATTAGGTGGGTAGGATGTAAACCCCGAAAAATTAGCGAATAATTAGTCAATAAATTAAATTTTTATAAAGAAAATTAAAAATATAAATTTTATATTAAAATATGATAGAGCTAATTAAAACGAGAATTTTGACACCAATTTCAAAGAATTTGACCTAAGATTGGGCCGAACTGGCCGAACCGGGCCCAAGGCCCATTTCAGCTCATTAGCCTTTAAGGGACACAGCTTCCCTTCCTTTCTCCTTTCCATTTCATGCTGCAGAATTTGGAGAAGGGGGAAGAACAATTAACACTTCCAAACCCTTGGTCAAAAATTCAATCCACCATAACTTCTTGCTCCGAGCTCCGATCGTTGCACCGTTTGCGGCCACATGATCACCGCGTCGAGCTCTACGATTCCATTGGATCAATTTCTTTGATAAGTCACCCTAACACTCCGGCCTCTCTACCCCTCCAATTTTCAAAAATTAGTGAGAATCCATGTTGAAAATTTGTGATTTTGGTTCTCTAGGTTCAAGTTTAGCTTGAGGAACTTATGGGCCTTTGCTCAATCAAGATATATTGAAGGTGAGGGTTCTCAAATTCTGTTAATTCTCGTTTATATGAGTTTGGGTATTAAATTTGGGCATGATACATGTGAATTAGGCTTGTATATGTGTATGTTGAAGATAATGGAGTACAATGGAGGCTTGGTGAAAGATTGGCGCTAAAGCTTTATTGAATTTAGACTTGTGGGGGTTGTGTGTGTGACCTTGGTGAGTTGCCTCGGGAAATATGTGGAAAAGCGGCCAAGTTATGGTTTAGGTTTCACGTATGTAATATATAATGTTTTGTGAAAACTTAGGCTAGTTGACTTTAAGATAGGCATGAATTCATGAGTATGTAAATTGATTAGTACTCCGTGACGAATGTTGTGTTTTGGC
The DNA here is from genome assembly GCF_059453495.1 of Arachis ipaensis. NCBI lineage: Eukaryota > Viridiplantae > Streptophyta > Magnoliopsida > Fabales > Fabaceae > Arachis > Arachis ipaensis. Next base: position 24,575,102 of record NC_142441.1, on the reverse strand, counting down.
TTGGTTGTTGATGTTGGCATTTAAATGATGGATTGCCAAAAGATGAATTATTGATGCTTATGAAGTGGGAAACGGAATGAATATGAGTATATTGGAGTTATTAATGATAAGTTGATGATATTGTGGTATGTGTTGATGAGATTTTGGTAATTATGGCTTGTTGATTTGTCAATGATAATTATGAGTTGTTATTAATGAATTAAAGGAGTAAGTTAAAGAATGTTTAAAGATTGTAGATTGTGGTTGAAATGGTGATAGTGGAATAGAGCTTGATATATTGTATATGTGCAGATTTGGTGGATAAGGTGGACATGTTTAGAGTTAAGGTTAAAGTTTAAGCTAGGTTTAGAGTTCCCTAGAAGACCACCTTCTTTATGATTTCTGTTTAGTGATTTTAAGGTTTGGAATTTGGGAGTCGACATTCTAGGATTGCCTTTGGCATTCCCAAGACCTTATATATTATATGCGTGGCACCTTTACCATGCTGAGAACTTCCGGTTCTCATCCCATACTGTGTTGTTGTTTTCAGATGCAGGTCGAGCGGCACCTCGGTAGGCGTCTGAAGTTTCTGCGGTGAAGTGGTTTATTTTGGGATCTCCTTTTGTTACTTTGATGTATATATATGTATAGTTTCTTCGCTTATATGTAAGAATACTTTGTTTATGTCTCTTAGAGGTTTTTTTGGAGAACTAGGGTTTTGAACATGTTCTTTTGGGATATTATTATGTATATATATATATATATGTAGGTATATGTTCTCCGGCCAGCCTTGGCTTCGCATGCTGAGTTAGGAGCTTGTTATTTTGTATTATTGACCCTCTACTCGTGTCATCTGTATATATTTGTTGTTGAGCTTTCGTTTCCTTCTCACGCAAGTAACCACGTTTTCTGAGGGTTGCGCTTTCTGATTTTGCGATTTTGTTTTACCTATTTTCCAAGGCGCCTAGTATACTATCTCTTTTTTATTATTATTATTATTATTATATATTTTACTTTTAGAGGTCGTAATACCTTGCCACCTCAGCTTTATGACTTAAGCATAAGACTCTGTGTGGTAGGGTGTTACACATACCATATAACAAAAGATTACATAGATTAAGTAACAAATTCACCCACTACACATATTTTAAATTTCAGAGCATGAAAAGCCTAAGTTTCAAAATGTAATACATATCCAAAAGTAACATAAAAAAGTTTCAAACCAACTAAAGTACTACTTCTTAGTTACAGAAACTCGAATCAGTTGATCAGTCTTTCGAAACCATCCCAAACACAGATGAATCTCTGGTTTTAAGTTTGTGTATTTTCACAAAATCTTTTCATTTAGGACCAATTTTGTATTCTCGTTCTTTGCCTTTACTTTTTAAAACATTCATTTCAAAGCTTGTAGTAATCTCTGATTCCTCAACAACAAACTTCCAATTTTCTGATCCTCCTGACTCAAGTAGTAACTTAGCAAATTGATACGGGATATACTGTGTAAAAAAAAATAATTCCACAAAAAAATTAAAGTAACTAATAAATATGAAACTATCATTATGCAAACTTACAACTCGATCAGCCTTGACATCATGCTTTGTAAATATCTTGCAATGATGTAGAACAAAATATCTATTTATTTCAATGATAATTTATAGAAAAATGTCATCAAACTAAAAATGATAACAATCAAAGATGTAAGATGATGTTATACAAAATATTCTTAAATAGAAAGTAATTCTTCTACCTAATACATTTTGATTGTAACAAACTTAACTACCAATTAGTTTATACAGAGAATGATAAAATCAAGAACTCATGTAACACTAGTATAATATTAAATCAGAAAAAAATGAACATACCCTCTCTTTTTTGTCATTGATCTATTCTGGATAGTGCTTGCTTTTGAATTGTTCTTAACAATTTTTTACACACCAGGACTACAGGTGCAATTAATAAAAAAAAGCGAAAAAATTCAAAAATAATTTAAAAATAACAGACAACCAAAGAAGCAAATAGCAACATGATGTTATACAATGAATTATAGACATATTTGAAAATAAATATGTCAATAAATATAATAATTAAAGTATAACATGTACAAAATTAACAATAATTAAAAAAAAACTGAAAATTCTAACATTTTCATATTTTCATGCATCCCATTATTCTCTATACTAGAAGCAACATCATCCAATGCATCAAAGTAGTTTAACCCTAACTTATTCTGGATAACTTTTAACAAAGATATCCCAATAATATCTTTAACATAGTGAGATTCATAAAAATCCATATAGATTGGATTATTTCACTTATCCACAGGAGCCATAAAAAATATTCCACTTGTGATATACATTAAACAAATCCTCACCAAAACATACTCATGTTGTGGTTAGTGATAAGGATAGAGATCCTTGACCACCAAACCTTGCCAAGACCTTTTTAGCCATTAGTTTACTTCCTTGTAATTTATCTTTCATGTCTCTTATCAAAACCCCAAAACATTCTCCATAACCAATAACAAGAACACTTTATTGCAATTCCTAGGGAGAAGGACCCGAGGTTTAAATACTTCGGTTATTAATTTTAGGGGTTTGTTTTAGTGACAAACAATCTTTTGTCTGAAAGGATTATTTGTTGGTTTAGAAACTATACTTGTAACGAGATTTCATTAGTGAAATTCTATACCATCAAAAATCTATTCATCACAGCTCTGTCGGAGCCATTCTATAAGGCTCAATCGACACTGGTCCGGCTCCCGACACCAATTCAATCGCAAACTCAATTTTCCTTTGAGGTGGGAACTCAGGGATATCTTCCGGGAACACTTCTGGAAAATCTTTAACCACCGGTATCTGATCTAATTTCTGGGCATCGCCCAACGCATTAGCAGCCAACAGAATATAACCATGACACTCCTCCCCACTATAGTGCACCATTACAGAGTTCAAGTAATATCCCGTAGCTACCACCGCTTTATTTTCTCCGTCCGGCATAAACCGAATTATCCGTTCAAAACAATCCAACAAAACCCGATTCTTCGACAACCAATCAAACTCCAAAATCATCTCTAGCCCCACCATTGGTAAACAAATCAAATTATGCACAAAGTCTCTACCCTCGAGCTTGAAACCTACTTGTCTATAGTCATAACTGTCTGATGCGGAGTATGTACATGCAGAGCAAAAGGTAACTCTGACACTTTCAAACCTAATTCCTCAACTTTAGCAAACGAAATAAACGAATGCGAAGCTCCAGTATCATATAATGCAACTAAGGACTTATCACCAATTAGACATATACCTCTCATCAACGGATCTGCCTTAGAAGCATCCTTGGCATTCACAGCAAAGACTCGACCTTGATGTTGACTTTGGCCCGCATTCTGGTTCCTCCCACGAGTGCAATCCCTCGTAATGTGGCCAGGCAACCCACAAATGAAACAACCAGCTAAACCAATTTTGCATGAGTCAAAAGGATGAAAACGCCCACAACATACACAAGTCAAATCCAGAGAATTCTTACTCAGATTTCCTCTCCCTTTAGCATATTGAAACTGAGTCTGAGTGTTCTTCCTGAAACCTCGTTGACCTTGAGGCGCTATCCTCCTCTTTTGAAGCTTTGACATCTAGGATGGGAGTACTTGCCACGCCCCTGACTAGAGCTCCCTCCATGAGTGTCCTTGGTCGTCGCCACGGTCTTGGCATATTCTTCCACCACTCTAGCCTTGTTCACCAACGGATCTCCATAGGTGCCACATCAATCATAATACTATCCTTTAAACCTCTCTGGTATTTAATGCACTTCCAGCTCTTGTAAGTCTCCGGGGCACCTTGACATACCCCAGAAAACCTACAGAGTTCCTCAAACTTGTTGGTGTAATCTGCCACAAACATGGAACCTTGCTTCAGCTGCATCAGTTCCATCTCATTTACTTCCCTTGCAGACTCAGGGAAGTATTTCTTGTAAAAGGCCGTTTGGAACACCTCCCATGAAACATCAGCGTTCTGGAGCTGTAGCAAGCGACACTCTGCTTGCCACCAGGGCTGGGCCTCTCCCGCAAGCTGATAAGCGGCAAACTCTACATACTGATTGAGTGGAACATGTTGCGCCTGTAAAGCACGCTCCATGGCTTGGAACCAATGATCCGCTTCAGTAGGATTTGTAGATCCTCGGAAAGTTAGCGGATGAACCTTGAGGAACGTGTCCAAGGTCATCGGAACTCCTCCCGTGTTATCGCCATTTCCCTCAGCATTATCATTGGCATTTCCTTCTCTGTTCCCATTGCCATTCCCCGCCGGTTGGCCTAACCTCTGCACAGCTTGCAGAGTCACAGCAGCATTAGCTTCCATGGTATTAGCGAGATTCGCCATTGCCGCTATGAACCCGGCATGGTTATCAGTTGGCTGCTCATTCCTACTTTCTCGTGTACGTGTTCGACCTCGCCCGGGAGTGGCCATTAGGGTTCCTATCTACACCAAACAATCGATAACAAGGTGATCAATCTCAATATCAAAAGCCTAATGCTTCAATTATCCCAAATAGGCACTCACAAACAAGCATGCTATGCACATATCAAGTAGATAACCTAATAGCATCAAAGAAAAGACACACAGAGTATGCAATGAAGCACAATCGGTCCATCCCTCAGGCTCACGAGGACGAACCGCTTTGATACCACTAAATGTAACACCCTAATTAGCCTAAGCTTTACCTCGTGTCATAAAGCAAAGGTTAATTAGAGACTACGACAATTCTAAGCTCATACGTATATATATATATATATATATATATATATATATAAGAAATAATATAATCTAGAATCCCGATGAAGGATATAGCTCAAAAATAGGATTTCAAAAGCGCAAAACGTACTAACGAAGCTACTATCTTAAGGCACAAGAAACAGACAAGATACAACAAAATATAAGTATATAATATCATAGGAAACTAGCCTCGACTCGTGGAGTTTAAGCCGACTAGCCATATACAGGTATACAGAACCATACAGAAACCTGACAGTTGAAAAATAGCTTATACAAGTTTTGTTCTCTCAAATACAAGCCTCTAGGCTAAACAAAATACAAAAGGAGAGATGTATAAACAAGATAAACCAAAAAGACTCCAAAAGAATCCAAGATCCTCCGCTTCTGTCACCATCCAAAGCAACTCACCGAGGTGGGTTGCGACTTGCATCTGAAAAACACAACAAAGATATGGTATGAAAACCGGAGGTTCTCAGTATGATAACAGTGCCTAGTGATGTAGGATATAAGACCCCGGGATGCCAAAGGCAATCCTAAGCTTTACATCCATCACAAGATTCAAACTTAAAGCATTCTAAAACAAATAAGCATAATATAAACCTTATCATAAATAAACTGGGTGATCTATCTTAAGGGATTTCTATTCTAACCAAACACCGCTGTCCCACAGCCTTTACCAACCTATCCTCCATGCGATCCCATTGCCACCGCCTTCTGAACCTCCTCAATTCCAGTAGAAAGCACAATTAATAACAATGCAAGTAATTCACAAATAAAAGCATACAAGGCAAGTAGATCAAGTAAGCAAATAGGCATGTTATTCAATTGGGCATACAATTACAAGTCGGCAAAGCAAACAAGCAGATAGAAAATGCATATGATGAATGCCTGCCCTACTGGCTATGATATCACACTGTCGGTTCAACTGCCAACCCGACACATCTCCATGGAGACGTCGCCCTTCAGATTTCTCATATTGGAACCCCCGAGATATAGTGCCCGGATCACTATCCAGGTACCGGCGCCTGCACGCCTATAGATCCGAAGGGATGCGAGCGGGATACTCTTGCCTCAGACCTCACATCTCAACGTAAGCAGGATTAACCACCGTCCTTACGCCGCCACCGCCACCTCGACAGGCGGGATTAACCACCATCCCTGCCGGGCGCATAGCGTCTCATAATCTCAGTAAAAACATTATTTCAGTGGTTTTCAGAAAGCATTTTCAGTATACAGAGATCCATCGTCTCAATCTGAGTCCTCAACTCATCTGAACCACTGTCCATTCATAACTCAAGTTCCAAATATCAAAAGTTCCTCTTTCCTCATCTCATATATCAATCATCCTTCACTTAACGTCAACCATTCTCAGCACGCCAGAAACCTAGGCCTCCATTTTCTAATTTATCATAAAATCATGTACTAGGACCCTTAAGTTATATCCCATGTTCTAATACTCAAAACTAGGCCCAAAAGTCTTAAAATGGTGTTTTAGAAGCTTACAACCTTGTTGGGAAGGTAGAATAGTTGAAAAATAAGCAAAATTTGAGAAACAGGACGTGTGCGGCCGCACAGGGGTCTGTGCGTGAGCACGCCCAGGAAATTTTAAAATGTGTGCGTACGCATAGGGGTGTGCGTATGCACAGGTGGCAAAACTTTCAGAATCTGTTCACTCGCACAACCTGTGCCAGCGCCCCAATAGACTGGCCTTCCCGACGTGTGCATCCGCACAGGTTGAAATTCTTCCCTAGATGTACGCACGCACAAGCTGTGCTAGCGCTGCAAACAGAACGCACTCCCCTGCCTGTGTGTGTGCACAGGTGTATGCGTTCGCACAGGTCAAAATTCTCGCAGGGTGTGCGTCCGCACAAGTGTGTGTGCCCGCACATATCAGTAATCATGAAATTCTGCAACTTTGCAGAATTTCATATTTTTAACACCAACTTTGAATGATCATAACTTCCTCTACAAAATTCCAAATTTAACAAACTTTATATCAATTTAAAGGGTTTTCAAAGATCTTTAATTCTAAATAAACTTCAATCAGTTTTGAAAACCAATGCAAAAGTTATGATCGAGCAAAGTTCACTAAAAATCCAATTTTACCAAAAGCCACATTTACCAAATATTCCCAATTCTCGAACCACCTCCAACCAAAACAACATCAACCTCCCATTTACAGCACAACTACCCTCTTGGGTCAAAAATTCATCACTTACCACATCTTTTCATCACATTTCACCGTTCTCCAACCATCAATACCAATCATGCAATACCACAACTAATCCCCATTCAACTCTTCAAACCACATAACCATATCATTAACATTAATTCCACATATATCTTAACATTAGAAATCATCATACCTTCACCTCAATAATCATCACACCATCATAAATCATCATACATTAACATTTCAAACAACTCATCAACCATTATAATTCAAACCTATCCTATGGGTCACTAGCCTAAGTGTCTATGAATATTACAACATAGAGGAAACCGAAACCATACCTTGGCCGATTCTCTTTATGCACCAAAGCCCAAACGAGCACAAGCTATGCTTTCCAACACAATCCAAGCTTTCAATTCCACTCCAATAAGCACAATTAGGTTCCAAAAGCTCCCAAAGTCACAATAATCAAACTATATGCATACAATTCACCTCAAATCAACCTAGGGTTCTAATTAAACATAAATTCACAAGGGTTTAATGGCTCTTACCTCTTCCAACAGATTTGGATGTCAAAACCCAAGGCTAAGTAAGGCTTAGAGCAAACCTAAACATCCAAAGTCACAAAAACTCATTTAACTCCAAAGCCCTAGGAACAAAAATTTTGGAGAGAAGAATAGAAAGGATTTCGTGGTTACCTCTCCAGTTTCTTGTATGGGTTTTGTAGAGCTCTTCACGAGAAACGCGTAGCCGCAAATGGTGCGGGGATCGGAGCTCTCTAGCTTAAGATATGAGCTTCGGAAGAAGATGGTAAATAGTGCTTCTCCTTCCCCTTCTCCCCTTTCTATTTTCTGCTGTGTGTTGTTGTGTTTAGTGGCTGGTGGGTTCACTTATGAACCCTTATATATGTTGGGCTTGGGTCCAACTTGGGCCCGATCCTACCCATTAGCGATTTTAGCTTGTTTGGCACAACTTCGGGCCAAACCTTTAAAATTAATGCTCAATTTTTCATTTCTAATATTTTTCTAAGGTTTTTGCCGGTTTTCACTTTTTCTCAAGCGGTACCGGGCAGACTTGAACCGGTTCAACTGTCGGTTCACAGTTTTTCGTGGTTTTTCACAAAAAGTACATTTCCTGACTCAGAAAGACCTACTGAGTCCGAAAATCACCTTTAAATCCTCAAATTCTCACTCTAACTTTTTGAAGTCTAATTTGGGCAATTAATTACTTAATTAACTGGTTAATTAGTTGCGGTTCTTACAAAAAGCGAAAAAATTCAAAAATAATTGAAAAAAAAATAGACAACCAAAGAAGCAAACAACAACGTGATATTATACAATGAATTATAGACATATTTGAAAATAAATATGTTAATAAATACAATAATTGAAGTATAACATGTACAAAATTAACAATAATTAAAAAAACTATAAATTCTAACCTATTCATATTCTCATGCATCCCATTATCCTCTATACTAGAAGCAACATCATCCAACGCATCAAAGTACTTTAACCCTAACTTATCCTGGATAACTTTTAATAAAGATATCCCAATAATATCTTTAACATTGTGAAATTCATAAAAATCCATATAGATTGGATTATTTCGCTTATCCACAGGAGCCATAAAAAAATTCCACTTGTGACATACATTAAACAAATCCTCACAATGCTTTTGAAGTTATAGAAAGCAAATAACTTCTCTACCTCATGTGAAGGTATCCAAATATTTTTTCCTCGAGTTTTTATTTTAAGATTGATACAATTGTCACAGAGATCAATTAGGACAATTTCATGTTTCAAAAGATTACATAGATTAAGTAACAAATTCACCCACTACACATATTTTAAATTTCAGAACATGAAAAGCCTAAGTTTCAAAATGTAATACATATCCAAAAGTAACATAAAAAAGTTTCAAACCAACTAAAGTACTACTTCTTAGTTACAGAAACTCGAATCAGCTGATCAATCTTTCGAAATCATCCCAAACACACATGAATCTCAGGTTTTAAGTTTGTGCATTTTCACAAAATCTTTTCATTTAGGACCAATTTTGTATTCTCGTTCTTTCCCTTTACTTTTCAAAACATTCATTTCAAAGCTTGTAGCAATCTTTGATTCCTCAACAACAAGCTTCTAATTTTCTGATCCTCCTGACTCAGGTAGTAACTTAGCAAATTGATACGGGATATACTGTGTAAAAAAAAATTAATTCCACAAAAAATTAAAGTAACCAATAAATATTAAACTATCATTAAGCTAACTTACAACTCGATCAGCCTTGACATCATGCTTAGTCAATATCTTGTAATGATGTAGAACAACATATCTATTTGTTTCAATGATAATTTATAAAAAAATGTCATCAAACTAAAAATGATAACAATCAAAGATGTAAGATGATGTTATACAAAATATTCTGAAATAGAAAGTAATTCTTCTACCTAATACATTTTGATTGTAACAAACTTAACTACCAATTAGTTTATACAGAGAATGATAAAATCAAGAACTCATGTAACACTAGTATAATATTAAAATCAGAAAAAAATGAACATACCGTCTCTTTTTTGTCGTTGATCTATTCTGGACAGTGCTTACTTTTGAATTGTTCTTGACAATTCTTTGTACATCAGGACTACAGGTGCAATTAATAAAAAAAGCGAAAAAAATTCAAAAATAATTGAAAAAAAAACAAACAACCAAAGAAGCAAATAGCAACGAGATATTATACAATGAATTATAGACATATTTGAAAATAAATATGTTAATAAATACAATAATTGAAGTATAACATGTACAAAATTAACAATAATTAAAAAAACTGTAAATTCTAACCTATTCATATTCTCATGCATCCTATTATCCTCTATACTAAAAGCAACATCATCCAATGCATCAAAGTAGTTTAACCCTAACTTATCCTGGATAACTTTTAACAAAGATATCCCAATAATATCTTTAACATAGTGAGATTCATAAAAATTCATATAGATTAGATTATTTCGCTTTTCCACAGGAGCCACAAAAAATATTCCACTTGTGACATCTATGGAATTTCACAAACAAGGGGATTCCCACAGAATCATGAAACACAACATAGACGTACAAAGGAACTCTAAGACATCTATGGCTTTTTCTTTTAATTTTGCACTCTCTGCCTTTTTCCGCTCTATGGCTTTTTCATACAAACATCACTGTTTGCTTTTTTTTTTCATGAGACTCAAGACATGACAAAATTAAACAGAAAAATACTAAATAGAATATATTGAAGGAGAAGAAAATCTGTAAGCTTAGGTAGCTCTGAGAATCCTCTGCCTTGCACTCTCACTGCTTACTTCTAACTCCTTGCTCCAATCAGTGGCTATTCCCCCTTTTTATAGAAGAGAGAAGCCTCCACACTTGAAGCCAAAAACCCAAGCCAACTTCTTCTTCCTTCAAGAAACCGGTTCGGCCACACAGAGAGAGAAGAGATAACCATGCAATAACCAACATGCAATTACCTCTAGTCCTTCCTTGGTCATCACTCTTCATCAATTCGAGCTCTCCATCCTTGGCTTGCTCTCCAAGATGGATTTCTGGCCCTTGATGCTTCATGATGATGATGACTTCATCTGCTTTAATCTCTGCCTCTTCCATCACTTCGCCACTCTAGCTACTTCCTGTGGTGGTTGAGCAGAACCAAAGACAAGCCATGCCTCCAAGAATCTCCTCTTGCTGGCCGAATCTTCATCAACCATTTTTGGTATGAAGAAGCCAAGATATCATCACAGAATCTTACCAAGAGTGATGCAGATCTTAGCCACGGCATACTTTTCTTTTGTTATGTTTTCTTGCCATCATTAGTTCGATGGTCTTTAGCTTGCTCATAGCTTCATCTTGATATGTTGCAAGAGCTTCCATGGTTTGCTGTGTAAAGACCGAAACAGGAAGCGAAGATGAGAGAGAGGAGAGAGAAATTTAAACACTAGCTAATGGGTAATGATAAAGTGAAATTAAAGTTCAACTTCCTTGCATAAGGTAGCGTGTAAGGCTACTGAACCCATCAAATCAATTTCTCTCTCTCACATTTATCTTTCCAATGCTAGCATATTAGATTTTGAGATCCATCCCATAATGATAAATGGAATCCGTTGGAAACATGAAGTAACTTTGCTTTCTTTCTCATTTTGGTTTCGGACCAAACAAGCATGAGAGGCATTCATCAAAGTTAAAATTGGGCTTGGTAGCAACAACATTTAATCTCTGGCCCAATAATAACATTTGCTTTCCTGATGAAATTTTGATCAAACAATGATCAAACGGAAAAGCATGTGACACACTTGGGCTTAGAGCAACCAAACTCATTCGGGCCCAATTTAAAACACAACATTGTCTCAGCCACAATGATCATAATAAATTAATATCAAAGCTGAGCATTTATAAACATATTGGGCTTGCACCAGATTTTCATTTTTGGCCTAAAAGTAGCACCTGCAACAAAATTATTTAATCAATATATGTTAAATGAAAATCAGATTAATAATTTTGTAATTAATTATTTTTAATAATGTTTAGTCATCACAAATATTAGTTTAGAGTTTTCCAAACTCATCAATCTCCCCCTTGATGACAAACATTATTAAAATTGAAATGGAAAGAAATTTAAAGATTGAGTAAAGAGTACTCCCTTTGAATTTGAATTTCTCCCCTTTCAAAATGTCACGTGGCTCCCCCTTTAAATATGCTATTCTTACCAAGGGAAGCTTTATACCTGTAACAATTTAAATCAAGCTTCAAGCAACAATGTTATTCAACATATTAATTTTGAAATGTTGAATGCTTGATTTATGAGCAGTTTAGAATGATATACAAAACTTATTTGCTATCACAAGTTTGATTTTCTGCTCAAACCACATAATTAATTTATTTTGAAAAAAGATTTTGCTGTTCAAATATTTTTCACTAAATCAGAGCAATCATGGTTATGGTAGGAAAAATATTTTTTATCAACATGATATAATCTTTCCAGACACAGCAACTTTCATTAATTCAAAGTAAAGGAACTGCCAAAAATAAATCCAATCATCAATCATTCTATCAAGGTAATTCAAATTTCTTACAAACACATATTTTACCAAGATAATTAAATGGCAGTAGTTAAAGTAGAACCGAATGCTATATTAACAAAACATCTTCAAACATAATCCTAATGCATTTTCACAATGCATTATTTATCATCAACAAGGGTGATCATGAACTCTCAAAGAGAATTTCATCCACTGTTTTCCAGTTTCAATTTTGGACCAATTTCCTCCCCTTTTTGGCATCAAGGGGCATTATGTACCTGCATCAAGAAGGCATTGGCAATACAATAAAATATTCATAAAATGCTAAATATGTCAAAGTGTCAAGGAGCAGTGAGTATCAAGTCATGCTTCTACAAAAGAAAGATTGAGCCTAATCATGCCAATATCAAATAACATAAAACAATAGTCATCAATCATCTGACAGATGGAAAGTAGAGTCCTCAGCGCCTTCTTCACTATCATCTCCCAGATCCTCCTTAAGACCTTCTAACATCAGATCGACCCTATCTTGGCATCTTTTCCAAGCTTTCTCGCTCTCATAAGCTAGCTTACGGGCCTCTTTGTGAGATTGAACCATCATTTCTGCCATGTTTGAGAATTCACCCAAAATCTGTTTGATGGATTTGGCTGTTTTGGAAGATTCTGGCCTGCTCTCATCGTCACTATCCGATGCAACAGTTTTGCGCCCTTTGGTTCCCTTAGTCGCTCTTCCTCCTTTGATTGAGGACACCTTGTTCTCTACAGCCTCATTTAACAGATCAACTTTAAAGTATTCAAAAATTCTAGTTAAAAACATACCATAAGGCAGGTTAGCCTTTTTGGTACTTCTAACAGAATCCCACATATGCCTAATCATAATATAACCAAAGGATATCAGTGTAGAGGTAACCAAAGCAAATAATATGAGACAGTCAGAAAACGTTACTCGGTTGTGTGAGCCACTTTGGGGAGTCAAAATGTGGGTGATGATTCAGTGAATCAGAGAGTTGACTAGTCCTAGAGCTTTGTGGGTTGGAATTGTTCCATGCAAGCCAGAGAGATTCTCGCAAATGTGCTGAAGAACCGTTTTGTATGAAACGCCAACTTGTGTATCCCATTTTTCTGCCATGTACGCTCGCGGTCCTTCATCTTTGAAGCCCAGGGCCGCTCCAATGGTCTCAGAATCAAGGGCTATTTGAACCCTTTTGACATAGGAATGAAGAGAGCCGTCAATGAGTCGCATATTGGCATAAAATTCCCGGACTAGGCCAGGATAGACTGGTTTCTGAATGAGAAGAAGTGGCTTCCAGTTGAGGAGTTCAAACAGAGGAGAGATGTTGATGCCTTTGTTAGAGAGAGTGTCAAGATTGACAAGGTAGGTTGCACACAAGTGACGTTTTTCCATAACTTCCTTGTGAAACTCAAAAGAGGTACAGGAGTTGAATCTGCTTGGATCATAATGAGAGTGAGTCTTGCTGTACTTGTTTTTGAATTCCAGGGATTCCAAATTTGGAGGTTCGGTGGTGTTGTTTAGTGCAAACCCCTTGGTTTTCTGTGAGCTTTTTCCGGGGGTAGTTCTCTTTGGTGATGAAGGTGGTGGTGAATGAATGGGCGAGGTATGAAATTCTTCCTCTTCCTCAATGCGGGGCTCTTTATTTTTCCTGCTTCTTCTTCTTCTGGAACTCTTCTGTGCTATTACTTTCTTCCTCATGGTTTCGGTGTGCTTGGTTGGGGGTGAGGGAGAAGATGAAGAAGTAGAATGTATGTGGATGTGAGTGTGGGTTTGAGGGGTTGATGGTTTTTGAGAGAGGAGGATTCTTTCACTCTTCCTTAGCGCGGTTTTCTTTTTCATGGTGATGGAAGAATAGAATATGAAAGATTGTTGAAGTAACCGAATTGAGTGGGGGGAGAAGCAAGGTGAGTGTCACATTAAATGTGGATTGGAGAGAGAGACTTTGGTGGAGGTAATGACCATTAGTGGACAGTTAATGACCATTATGGTGTAGTTATTACCCAAAATGATTCCCCTTTTTTTTTTTTGAAATCAAAAACTGAAAAGTTGTTGCCTTAAATCAAGGGATTAGATGGAGAGAGGGATTTGATTTGACAATAACCACTTCCAAAAAGATATAATGACACAAGGAAGAGGATTTTTATTTGCATAGAGAGACAACTAACATAACGGCAAAGTGGGGTCAAGAAAATTTGGTGGGGCCCATGAGAATTCACTTTTAGATACTGTCTCCCCCTTGATCACAGCCCTTTCAACGCTTCTAATTTTATCTCGTCCAAACCTACGAGACAAAACTGAACAGAATCAAATTTTCACAATTTATCAATGAAACTTAAATCAAACATTCCCAAACTTTTTCTCAGGGCACAGAATCTGTCTTCACAGAGGGGTTTTGTAAAAATATCAGCAATTTGGTCTTCAGATTTTACAAATTGAATATCAATAGTACCCTTTTACACATGTTCCCTAATAAAATGATATTTTATCTCAATGTGCTTGGTTCTTGAGTGCAGAACTGGATTTTTTGAAATGTTTATAGTACTCATATTATCACAAAATAAGGGTATACTATTGATTTTTAATTTGTAATCTTCCAATTGTGTTTTTAACCAAATTAATTGTGAACAACATGCAGATGCGGAAATATATTCAGCTTCAGCTGTGGATAGAGCCACTGTGGCTTGTTTCCTGCTTGACCACATGTTGAGTGAGCTTCCAAGGAAGCAACACATGCTGGAGGTGCTCCTTCTATCCACTCTATCTCCCGCATAATCTGCATCACAAAACCCTACTGCACAAAAGTCATCAGATTTAGGATACCACAAGCCATAATCACAAGTTCCCTTAATGTATCTAATGATGCGCTTAACAGCCGTAAGATGGGATTCTTTTGGATGAGATTGAAACCTTGAATATACACCCACACTTTGGACTATATCCGGTCTAGAAGAGGTAAGGTACATAAGTGAACCTATCATTCCTCTATACCTTGTTTCATCCACATCTTGACCATCATCATCCTTTTCAAGTTTTGTATTAGGATGCATTGGAGTACCCATTGATTTGGAGTTTTCTAGGCCAAACTTTTTGATAAGCTCTTTTGCATACTTTCCTTGGTAAATAAAAGTACCACTAGGAGTTTGTTTAATTTGGAGGCCAAGAAAGAAAGTAAGCTCTCCCATTAAACTCATCTCAAACTCACTAGTCATGAGTTTTCCAAACTCTTCACACAAGGAAATGTTGGCCGATCCAAATACAATGTCATCAACATAAACTTGAACAAGGAGCATATCATCATTAGATGCTTTAATAAATAAAGTAGTGTCGGTGGTACCCCTTTGAAATTGATTTTCTAACAAGAAGGCACTAAGCCTTTCATACCAAGCTCTTGGAGATTGTCTAAGACCATAAAGAGCCTTAGTTAGTTTGAAAACATGATTTGGAAACTCTTTATGTTCAAAACCGGGGGGTTGTGCCACATACACTTCTCTATCAATAAAGCCATTAAGGAAAGCACATTTAACATCCATTTGAAACATTTTAAAACCCTTATGGGTAGCATAGGCAAGAAGCAACCTAATTGCTTCCATTCTAGCTACCGAAGCAAAAGACTCATCAAAATCTATACCCTCTTCTTGATCATAACCTTGGGCCACTAATCTAGCCTTGTTACGAACAACTTGTCCATCCTCACCAAGTTTATTTTTAAATACCCACTTAGTACCCGTTAATTACCTTCTTACCATCCGGATGAGGTACTAATGTCCAATCCTCATTCTTGTCAAATTGAGCAAGTTCCTCTTGCATTGCTTTAACCCATGATGGGTCCTCAAGAGCTTGTTTGACATTGTTGGGCTCTATTTGTGACAAGAGAGCAAGATTGCTAGGTTCGGTTTGCCTTTTGGTGGATGATCTTGTTGTTACTCCTTGAGAGGGATCACCAATGATGAAGTTATGAGGATAACCCTTCATGGACTTCCATTCTCTAGGCTTTCGGACAGGTGTAGAGCTTTGATGAACTTCTGGTGGTCTCACTGTTTCAGTTGCTCGTGCCTGCTCAGGAGACAAAATGGAAATGTCTCCTCCAATCTGACGAGACAAAACTGGACTGGCAGATTCTTCATTCTGAACTGATTTGGGGTTTTCTTTGCTTGTTCCAGCTTCTTCATTATCTGAATCATTATCTATCACAGTACTAGGAATTAAGTTAGAATCACAAAAAGTAACATGTATGGATTCCTCTATAGTCCTATGCTCCTTGAGATAAATTCTATAGGCCTTGCTTGTGGTGGAATATCCAACAAACATTCCTTCATAGGATTTTGGATCAAACTTTCCAAGATTTTCTTTATTATTAAGCACAAAATATTTGCATCCAAAAACATGAAAGTACTTAAGATTTGGAGGGGTTCCTTTCCATAGCTCATAAGGGGTTTTCTTTAACCCTTTTCTAATGATTGTTCTATTCAAAATATAACATGTTGTGTTCACAGCTTCAGCCCACAAAAATTTAGGAATCTCATTCTCACATAGCATAGCCCTAGTCATCTCTTGAAGGCTTCTATTCCTTCTTTCAACCACCCCATTTTGTTGGGGGGTTTTAGGACATGAAAAATTATGAGAAATTCCTAAGTCATCACATAATTTTTCAAAATCTTGGTTTTCAAATTCTCTTCCATGATCACTTCTCAAGTGGACAATTTTCAAATCCTTTTCGTTTTGAATTTTCTTGCAAAGAGTGGAAAAGGCATGAAAAGCATCATTCTTATGAGCAAGAAAAAGTACCCAACCAAATCTAGAGTAATCATCTACCACCACAAGACCATAGTGTTTACCTCCTAAACTTTGAGTTCTAGTAGGACCAAAAAGATCAATATGTAACATCTCCAATGGCCTTTTGGTTGAGATTCCATTTTTTGATTTAAAAGAGGATTTTACTTGTTTGCCCAATTGACAAGCGTCACAAGTAAGATCCTTATTAAACTTGATGTTTGGAATTCCTCTAACCAAATTTCTTTTGACTAGCTTAGAAATTTGATACATGCTAGCATGTCCCAACTTTCTATGCCAAAGCCATTTTTCAGATTCAAAAGATGTAAAGCATGTTACATTTTGTTCCTTTAAATCCTCAAGAGTTAATCCATACACATTGTTGCATCTTTTAGCTTCAAAAAGGACATCCCCAGTTTTTTCACAAACAACTAAACAAACAAACTTCTTAAAAATAACTTCAAAACCCAAATCACGTAATTGACTAACACTAAGTAAATTATGTTTCAAGCCATGTACAAGAAGGACATCATTTATACAAGATGAGAAACTTTTACCCACTTTCCCAACAGCCACAATTTTTCCTTTTGCATCATCACCGAATGTGACAAGTCCTCCATCATATTCATCAAGCTTTATGAAGAAGGTTGTCTTTCCGGTCATATGCCTAGAGCATCCGCTATCCATATACCACATATTTTCCTTCCGTTTGGATGCTAGGCACACCTACAAAACAAGCTTAGGTAACCTTAGGTATCCAAATCTTTTTGGATCCTTTTATGTTAAACCATCTTCTATGTCCTAAGCCATTGTAATAAAAAATAATTTTATAAACCTTATCACCAATCATTCTTTCACCAAAAAATATTGAATGGGAAAGTGTCCATTTCGGTTGCATAGTCTACAAAATCTTGGAGTTGCTATTTTGTTAAAGTAGGTTGGGTCTTGATACCTTGTATCATTTGAAGATGAAGCAATGTTTTCAAAATGAGATTTTTCAGATTTATAAAACCCCAACCCAGCCCTATCATAAAGAGGTTTTTGACTAGCCAAGATTTGATTCAGATTCTCAGAACTTTGGGTGAACTTGGCTAAGTCTTCCTTAAGTCTTTTAACCTCTTTAAGCAACTCTTCATTTTGCTTAAAACAATCCACATATGCAAGAACAGAATGATTACTTTCACAGCTCTTAATTTGGGCTCTTAACTGCTTATTCTCTTCAACAAGATCACAAGCAGTTTCGGCCTCTCTCACTTTTTCTTTTAAAAAACTGTTTTCAGCCTTAAGAATGGTGATTTGTTGTTCAAGTTCTTGATTTTTCAGCAGAAAACATCTTATTTTTTCAGAAAGGTGGTCTATCATAAGATGAAGATCTTCAGTGTTAGGATTATGAAAGACTACCTGATCTATGTGATCTGCCATGAGACAAGGTTGTGACTTGGTTTCAGATTCCTCGTCATCATCATCCGAGTCATTTTCCAAATCTTCCCATGAAGCCATCAGTCCCTTCTTCTTTCCTCTTTTCGGCTTCTCCTCCTTCTTTAACTTGGGACAATCAGATTTGAAATGCCCCATTTCCTTGCAGTTGTAACAGGTTACTTTGCTAAGGTCTTTCTTCACTTTCCTTGAGCTGCTGCCTTTGCCTTTGAGCTTCATCATTTTCCTGAATTTTTTGGCAAATAACACAAATTCATGTTCAGAGAAGTTATCACTGGATTCATCATCCAGAGGGTTAGTCATAGAAGAAAAAGCAATTCCCTTTTTTTTTGAATCTTTTTTTAAATAGGTGTTTTCAAAAGCAAGAAGATTTCTTCTCAAATCATCAATAGTCATAGAATCTAAGCCACTGTTCTCAGAAATAATTAAGGCTTTTGTTTCCCACTCTTTTGTGAGACATCTCAGCACTCTCCTCACTAGCACAGATTCAGAATGTGTAATTCCCAGAGCATCTAAGCCAACAATGATGGCATTGAACCGTTCGAACAGTTCATCAATGGACTCTCCTTCCTTCATTGTAAACATTTCATATTCTCTGTTTAACATGTCTATCCGAGTCTTCTTTACAATGGTGGTTCCTTCATGAGTGATTTGTAGCTTGTCCCAGATTTCCTTTGCCGTTGTGCATCGTGATACCTGTCGGTACTCCTCGAAGCTGATAGCACAGTTGAGCAGGTTTACTGCCTTGGCATTTAACTCCACCTTCTTCCTATCTTCCTCGGTCCAGCTTGCTTCTGGTTTGAGAGAGACTATTCCTTCAGCACTTGTGTTAGTTGGAAATTGAGGGCCTTCTAAGATGATCTTCCAAAATCTGTAATCTACTGCTTGCACAAATATCTTCATCCTCTCCTTCCAATAGGTATAATTTTTCCCATTGAAAAGAGGAGGTCTGTTGCTCGATTGACCTTCAGTCAGATTATAGGACACCACATTTGCGCCACTGTTTTCTGCCATAAGGATCTTTTCTCCAAGCTGCAAAGCTTGATCTTTTTGAGACCAAGCTCTGATACCAATTGATGGTTTCAGTGGCTAAGAGAAGGGGGGTTGAATCTTAGCCCCCTTTTTGCTTGCTAACACTTGCTGGACTTAGAGGAGACTTTTCTGCTTTTTTTTTTGCTCATCACTTCACATGAGACTTTTTCTTTTGTCTCATCCCTAGCCACGAGACTTTTCTTTTTGTCTCGTCACTTGGCACGAGATATTTTTGGTTTTAGCTCCTGTGCAGTAGAAACAGAAATGGAGTAGAGAAGGGAAGAAAATTACACCCAGATATATCCTGGTTCAGCTGCTAAGTACAGTGCAGCCTACATCCAGTCTTCATCACAAACATGATGGAATTTTACTATAATCAATCTGATTACAAACTGTAAAGTGCTAACCCAACTTACAAGGAGATTCCCACAGAATCATGAAACACAACATAGACGTACAAAGGAACTCTAAGACATCTATGGCTTTTTCTTTTAATTTTGCACTCTCTGCCTTTTTCCGCTCTATGACTTTTTCATACAAACCTCACTGTTTGCCTTTTTTTCCATGAGACTCAAGACATGACAAAATTAAACAGAAAAATACTAAACAGAATATATTGAAGGAGAAGAAAATCTGTAAGCTTAGGTAGCTCTGAGAATCCTCTGCCTTGTACTCTCACTGCTTACTTCTAACTCCTTGGTCCAACCAGTGGCTGTTCCCCCTTTTTATAGAAGAGAGAAGCCTCCACACTTGAAGCCAAAAACCCAAGCCAACTTCTTCTTCCTTCAAGAAACCGGTTCGGCCACACAGAGAGAGAAGAGATAACCATGCAATAACCAACATGCAATTACCTCTAGTCCTTCCTTGGTCATCACTCTTCATCAATCCGAGCTCTCCATCCTTGGATTGCTCTCCAAGATGGATTTCTGGCCCTTGATGCTTCATGATGATGATGACTTCATCTGCTTTAATCTCTGCCTCTTCCATCACTTCGCCACTCTAGCTACTTCCTGTGGTGGTTGAGCAGAACCAAAGACAAGCCATGCCTCCAAGAATCTCCTCTTGCTGGCCGAATCTTCATCAACCATTTTCGGTATGAAGAAGCCAAGATATCATAACAGAATCTTACCAAGAGTGATGCAGATCTTAGCCATGGCATACTTTTCTTTTGTTATGTTTTCTTGCCATCATTAGTTCGATGGTCTTTAGCTTGCTCATAGCTTCATCTTGATATGTTGCAAGAGCTTCCATGGTTTGCTGTGTAAAGACCGAAACAGGAAGCAAAGATGAGAGAGATGAGAGAGAAATTTAAACACTAGCTAATGGGTAATGATAAAGTAAAATTAAAGTTCAACTTCCTTGCATAAGGTAGCGTGTAAGGCTAGTGAACCCATCAAATCAATTTCTCTCTCTCACATTTATCTTTCCAATGCTAGCATATTAGATTTTGAGATCCATCCCATAATGATAAACGGAATCCGTTGGAAACATGAAGTAACTTTGCTTTCTTTCTCATTTTGGTTTCGGACCAAACAAGCATGAGAGACATTCATCAAAGTTAAAATTGGGCTTGGTAGCAACAACATTTAATCTCTGGCCCAACAATAAGATTTGCTTTCCTGATGAAATTTTGATCAAACAATGATCAAATGGAAAAGCATGTGACACACTTGGGCTTAGAGCAACCAAACTCATTCGGGCCCAATTTAAAACACAACATTGTCTCAACCACAATGATCATAATAAATTAATATCAAACCTGAGCATTTATAAACATATTGGGATTGCACCAGATTTTCATTTTCGGCCCAAAGGTAGCACCTGCAACAAAATTATTTAATCAATATATGTTAAATGAAAATCAGATGAATAATTTTGTAATTAATTATTTTTAATAATATTTAGTCATCACAAATATTAGTTTAGAGTTTTCCAAACACATCACATACATTAAACGAATCCTCACCATGCTTTTAAAGTTATAGAAAGCAAATAACTTCTCCACCTCATGTGAAGGTATCTATATTTTTTTCCTCGAGTTTTTATTTTAAGCTTGATACAATTGTCACAGAGATCAATTAGTACAATTTCGTGTTTCAAAAGATTACATAGATTAAGTAACAAATTCACCTACTACACATATTTTAAATTTCAGAGCATGAAAAGCCTAAGTTTTAAAATGTAATACATATCCAAAAGTGACATAAAAAAGTTTTAAACCAACTAAAGTACTGCTTCTTAGTTACAGAAATTCGAATCAGCTGATCAATATTTTGAAACCATCCCAAACACACATGAATCTCTAGTTTTAAGTTTGTGCATTTTCACAAAATCTTTTCATTTAGGAACAATTTTGTATTCTCGTTCTTTGCCTTTACTTTTCAAAACATTCATTTCAAAGCTTGTAGCAATCTTTGACTCCTCAACAACAAACTTCCAATTTTCTGATCCTACTGACTCAAGTAGTAACTTAGCAAATTGATACAGGATATACTGTGTAAAAAAAAAATTAATTCCACAAAAAAAATTAAAGTAACCAATAAATATGAAACTATCATTATGCTAACTTACAACTCAATCAGCCTTGACATCATGCTTAGTTAATATCTTGCAATGATGTAGAACAACATATCTATTTGTTTCAATGATAATTTATAAAAAAATGTCATCAAACTAAAAATGATAACAATTAGAGATGTAAGATGATGTTATACAAAATATTCTGAAATAGAAATTAATTCTTCTACCTAATACATTTTGATTGTAACAAACTTAACTACCAATTAGTTTATACAGAAAATGATAAAATCAAGAACTCATGTATCACTAGTATAATATTAAAATCAGAAGAAAAATGAACATACCCTCTCTTTTTTGTCGTTGATCTATTCTGGACAGTGCTTGCTTTTGAAATTGTTCTTGACAATTCTTTGTACACCAGGACTACAGGTGCAATTAATAAAAAAAAGAGAAAAAATTCAAAAATAATTAAAAAACAAACAACCGAAGAAGCGAATAGCAACGTGATATTATACAATGAATTTTAGACATATTTGAAACTAAATATGTTAATAAATACAATAATTGAAGTATAACATGTACAAAATTAACAATAATTAAAAAAACTATAAATTCTAACCTATTCATATTCTCATGCATCCCATTATCCTCTATACTAGAAACAACATCATGCAATGCATCAAAGTAGTTTAACCCTAACTTATCTTGGATAACTTTTAACAAAGATATCCCAATAATATCTTTAACATAGTGAGATTCATAAAAATCCATATAAATTGGATTATTTCGCTTATCCACAGGAGCCATAAAAAATATTCTACTTGTGACATATATTAAACAAATCCTCACCATGCTTTTGAAGTTATAGAAAGCGAATAACTTTTCCACTTCATGTGAAGGTATCTAAATTTTTTCCTCAAGTTTTTATTTTAAGCTTGATACAAATGTCACAGAGATCAATTAGGACAATTTCATATTTCAAAAGATTACATAGATTAAGTAACAAATTCACCCACTACACATATTTTAAATTTCAGAGCATGAAAAGCCTAAGTTTCAAAATGTAATACATATCCAAAAGTAACATAAAAAAGTTTCAAACCAACTAAATTACTACTTCTTAGTTACAGAAACTCGAATCAGCTGATCAATCTTTCGAAACCATCCCAAACACACATGAATCTCTGGTTTTAAGTTTGTGCATTTTCATAAAATCTTTTCATTTAGGACCAATTTTGTTTTCTCGTTCTTTGCCTTTACTTTTCAAAACATTCATTTCAAAGCTTGTAGCAATCTTTGATACCTCAACAAGCTTCCAGTTTTCTGATCCTCCAGACTCAGGTAGTAACTTAGCAAATTGATACGGGATATACTTTGTAAAAAAAATTAAATTCACAAAAAAAATTAAAGTAACCAATAAATATGAAACTATCATAATGCAAATTTACAACTCGATCAGCCTTGACATCATGCTTAGTCAATATCTCGTAATGATGTAGAACAGCGTATCTATTTTTTCAATAATAATTTATAAGTAAATGTCATCAAACTAAAAATGATAACAATCAAAGATGTAAGATGATGTTATACAAAATATTCTGAAATAGAAAGTAATTCTTCTTCCTAATACATTTTGATTGTAACAAACTTAACTATCAATTAGTTTATACAGAGAATGATAAAATCAAGAACTCATGTAACACTAGTATAATATTAAAATCAGAAAAAAATTAACATATCCTCTCTTTTTTGTCGTTGATCTATTCTGGACAGTGCTTGCTTTTAAATTGTTCTTGACAATTCTTTGTACACCAGGACTACAGGTGCAATTAATAAAAAAAAAAGCAAAAAATTCAAAAATAATTGAAAAGAAAACAAACAACCGAAGAAGCAAATAGCAACGAGATATTATAAAATGAATTATAGACATATTTGAAAATAAATATGTTAATAAATACAATAATTGAAGTATAACATGTATAAAATTAACAATAATTAAAAAAACTGTAAATTCTAACCTATTCATATTTTCATGCATCCCATTATCCTCTATACTAGAAACATCATCCAATGCATTAAAGTAGTTTAACCCTAACTTATCCTGGATAACTTTTAACAAAGATATCCCAATAATACCTTTAACATAGTGAGATTCATAAAAATCCATATAGATTGGATTATTTCGCTTATCCACAGGAGCCATAAAAAATATTCCACTTGTGACATACATTAAACAAATCCTCACCATGCTTTTGAAGTTATAGAAATTAAATAACTTCTCTACCTCATGTGAAGGTATCTAGATTTTTTTCCTCGAGTTTTTATTTTAAGCTTGATACAATTGTCACAGAGATCAATTAGGACAATTTCATATTTCAAAAGATTACATAGATTAAGTAACAAATTCACCCACTACACATATTTTAAATTTCAGAACATGAAAAGCCTAAGTTTCAAAATGTAATACATATCCAAAAGTAAAATAAAATAGTTTCAAACCAACTAAAGTACTACTTCTTAGTTACAGAAACTCGAATCAGCTAATAAATCTTTCGAAACCATCACAAACACACATGAATCTTTGGTTTTAAGTTTGTGCATTTTCACAAAATCTTTTCATTTAAGACCAATTTTGTATTCTCGTTCTTTGCCTTTACTTTTCAAAACATTCATTTCAAAGCTTGTAGTAATCTTTGATTCCTCAACAACAAGCTTCGAATTTTCTGATCCTACTGACTCAGGTAGTAACTTAGAAATTAATACGGGATATACTGTGTAAAAAAAATTAATTCCACAAAAAAATTATAATAACCAATAAATATGAAACTATCATTATGCTAACTTACAACTCGATCAGCCTTGACATCATGCTTAGTCAATATCTTGCAATGATGTAGAACAACATATCTATTTATTTCAATGATAATTTATAAAAAAAATATCATCAAACTAAAAATAATAACAATCAAAGATGTAAGATGATGTTATACAATCTATTCTGAAATAGAAAGTAAATCTTCTCCCTAATACATTTTGATTGTAACAAACTTAATTACCAATTAGTTTATATAGAGAATGATAAAATTAAGAACTCATGTAACACTAGTATAATATTAAAATCAGAAAAAAAAATGAACATATCCCCTCTTTTTTATTGCTGATCTATTCTGGACAGTGCTAGCCTTTGAATTGTTCTTGACAATTCTTTGTACACCAAGACTACAGGTGCAATTAATAAAAAAAAACAAAAAAGTTCAAAAATAATTGAAAAAGAACAAATAACCGAAGAAGCAAATAGCAACGTGATATTATAAAATGAATTATAAATATATTTGAAAATAAATATGTTAATAAATACAATAATTGAAGTATAACATGTACAAAATTATCAATAATTAAAAAAACTGTAAATTTTAACCTATTCATATTCTCATGCATCCCATTATCCTCTATACTAGAAACAACATCATCCAATACATCAAAGTAGTTTAACCCTAACTTATCCTGGATAACTTTTAACAAAGATATCCCAATAATATCTTTAACATAGTGAGATTCATAAAAATCCATATAGATTGGATTATTTCGCTTATCCACAGGAGCCATAAAAAATTTCCACTTGTTACATACATTAAACGAATCCTCACCATGCTTTTGAAGTTATAGAAAGCAAATAACTTCTCCACCTCATGTGAAGGTATCTAAATTTTTTTCTGTGAGTTTTTATTTTAAGCTTGATACAATTGTCACAGAGATCAATTAGTACAATTTCATGTTTCAAAAGATTACATAGATTAAGTAACAAATTCACCCACTACACATATTTTAAATTTCAGAACATAAAAGGCCTAAGTTTCAAAATATAATACATATCCAAAAGTAACATAAAAAAAGTTTTAAACCAACTAAAGTACTACTTCTTAGTTACAGAAATTCGAATCAGCTGATCAATATTTCGAAACCATCCCAAACACACATGAATCTCTGGTTTTAAGTTTGTGCATTTTCACAAAATCTTTTCATTTAGGACCAATTTTGTATTCTCGTTCTTTGCCTTTACTTTTCAAAATATTCATTTCAAAGCTTGTAGCAATCTTTGATTCCTGAGCAACAAACTTCCAATTATCTGATCCTACTGACTCAAGTAATAACTTAGCAAACTGATACGGGATATACTGTGTAAAAAAAATTAATTCCACAAAAAAATTAAAGTAACCAATAAATATGAAACTATCATTATGCTAACTTACAACTCGATCATCCTTGACATCATGCTTAGTCAATATCTTGCAATGATGTAGAACAACATATCTATTTGTTTCAATGATAATTTATAAAAAAATGTCATCAAACTAAAAATGATAACAATTAAAGATGTAAGATGATGTTATACAAAATATTCTGAAATAGAAATTAATTCTTCTACCTAATACATTTTGATTGTAACAAACTTAACTCCCAATTAGTTTATACATAGAATGATAAAATCAAGAACTCATGTATCACTAGTATAATATTAAAATCAGAAAAAAAATAAACATACCCTCTCTTTTTTGTCGTTGATATATTCTGGACAGTGCTTGCTTTTGAATTGTTCTTGATAATTCTTTACACACCAGGACTACATGTGCAATTAATAAAAAAAACGAAAAAACTCAAAAATAATTATAAAAAAAAAACAAACAACCGAAGAAGCAAATAGCAACGTGATATTATACAATGAATTATAGACATATTTGAAAATAAATATATTAATAAATACAATAATTGAAGTATAACATGTACAAAATTAACAATAATTAAAAAACTGTAAATTCTAACCTATTCATATTCTCATGTATCCCATTATCCTTTATACTAGAAACAACATCATCCAATGCATCAAAGTAGTTTAACCCTAACTTATCCTGGATAACTTTTGACAAAAGATATCCTAATAATAACTTTAACATAGTGAGATTCATAAAAATTCATATAGATTAGATTATTTCGCTTATTCACATGAGCCAAAAAAAATATTCCACTTGTGACCTACATTAAACAAATCCTCACCATGGTTTTGAAGTTATAGCAATTAAATAACTTCTCTACCTTATGTGAAAGTATCTAGATTTTTTTTTCCTCGAGTTTTTATTTTAAGCTTGATACAATTGTCACAGAGATCAATTAGGACAATTTTATGTTTCAAAAGATTACATAGATTAAGTAACAAATCCACCCACTACACATATTTTAAATTTCAGAGCATGAAAAGCCTAAGTTTCAGAATGTAATACATATCCAAAAGTAACATAAAAAAGTTTAAACAACCTAAAGTACTATTTCTTAGTTACAGAAACTCGAATCAGCTAATCAATCTTTCGAAACCATCCCAAACACTCATGAATCTCTGGTTTAAAATTTGTGCATTTTCACAAAATCTTTTCATTTAGGACAAATTTTGTATTTTCAATCTTTGCCTTTACTTTTCAAAACATTCATTTCAAAGCTTGTAGCCATCTTTGATTTCTCAACAACAAATTTCCAATTTTCTGATCCTCCTGATTCAAGAAGTAACTTAGCAAATTGATACAGGATATACTATGTAATAAAAATTAATTCGACAAAAAAATTAAAGTAACCAATAAATATTAAACTATCATTATGCAAACTTACAACTCGATCAGCCTTGACATCATGCTTAGTCAATATCTTGCAATGATGTAGAACAACATATCTATTTGTTTCAATGATAATATATAAAAAAATGTCATCAAACAAAAATGATAATAATCAAAGATGTAAGATGATGTTATACAAAATATTCTGAAATAGAAAGTAATTCTTCTACCTAATACATTTTGATTGTAACAAACTTAACTACCAATTAGTTTATACAGAGAATGATATAATCAAGAACTCATGTATCACTAGTATAATATTAAAATCAGAAAAAAAAATGAACATACCCTCTCTTTTTTTGTCGTTGATCTATTCTGGACAGTGCTTGCTTTTGAATTGTTCTTGACAATTCTTTGTACACCAGGACTACAGGTGCAATTAATAAAAAAAAGAGAAAAAATTCAAAAATAATTAAAAAAATAAACAACCGAAGAAGCGAATAGCAACGTGATATTATATAATGAATTTTAGACATATTTGAAACTAAATATGTTAATAAATACAATAATTGAAGTATAACATGTACAAATATAACAATAATTAAAAAAACTGTAAATTCTAACCTATTCATATTCTCTTGCATCCCATTATCCTCTATACTAGAAACAACATCATCCAATGCATCAAAGTAGTTTAACCCTAACTTATTTTGGATAACTTTTAACAAAGATATCCCAATAATATCTTTAACATAGTGAGATTCATAAAAATCCATATAAATTGGATTATTTCGCTTATCCACAGGAGCCATAAAAAATATTCTACTTGTGACATATATTAAACAAATCCTCACCATGCTTTTGAAGTTATAGAAAGCGAATAACTTTTCCTCTTCATGTGAAGGTATCTAAATTTTTTTCCTCGAGTTTTTATTTTAAGCTTGATACAATTGTCACAGAGATCAATTAGGATAATTTCGTGTTTCAAAAGATTACATAGATTAAGTAACAAATTCACCCACTACACATATTTTAAATTTCAGAGCATGAAAAGCCTAAGTTTCAAAATGTACTACATATCCAAAAGTAACATAAAAAAGTTTTAAACCAACTAAAGTACTACATCTTAGTTACAGAAACTCGAATCAGCTGATCAATCTTTCGAAACCATCCCAAACACACATGAATCTCCGGTTTTAAGTTTGTGCATTTCCACAAAATCTTTTCATTTAGGACCAATTTTGTATTCTCGTTCTTTGCCTTTACATTTCAAAACATTCATTTCAAAGCTTGTAGCAATCTTTGATTCCTCAACAACAAGCTTCCAATTTTCTGATCCTCCTGACTCAGGTATTAACTTAGCAAATTAATACGGGATATACTGTGTAAAAATAATTAATTCCACAAAAAAAAATTAAAGTAACCAATAAATATTAAACTATCATTATGCTAACTTACAATCATGCTTAGTCAATATCTTGTAATGATGTAGAACAACATATCTATTTGTTTCAATGATAATTTATAAAAAAATGTCATGAAACTAAAACTGATAACAATCAAAGATGTAAGATGATGTTATACAAAATATTTTGAAATAGAAAGTAATTCTTCTACCTAATACATTTTGATCGTAACAAACATAATTACCAATTAGTTTATACAGAGAATGATAAAATCAAGAACTCATGTAACACTAGTATAATATTAAAATCAGAAAAAAAATGAACATACCCTCTCTTTTTTATTGTTGATCTATTTTGAAAAGTGCTTGCCTTTGAATTGTTCTTGACAATTCTTTGTACACCAGAACTACAGGTGCAATTAATAAAAAAAAGTAAAAAATTCAAAAATAATTGAAAAAAAAAACAAACAACCGAAGAAGCAAAGAGCAACGTGATATTATACAATGAATTTTAGACATATTTGAAAATTAATATGTTAATATATACAATAATTGAAGTATAACATGTACAAAATTAACAATAATTAAAAAAACTGTAAATTTTAATTTATTCATATTCTCATGCATCCCATTATCCTCTATACTAGAAGCAACATCATCCAATGCATCAAAGTAGTTTAACCCTAACTTATCCTGGATAACTTTTAACAAAGATATCCTAATAATATCTTTAACATAGTGAGATTCATAAAAATCCATATAGATTGGATTATTTCGCTTATCCACAGGAGCCAAGAAAAATATTCCACTTGTGACCTACGTTAAACAAATCCTCACCATGCTTTTGAAGTTATAGAAATTAAATAACTTCTCTACCTTATGTGAAGATATCTGGATTTTTTTCATCGAATTTTTATTTTAAGATTGATACAATTGTCACAGAGATCAATTAGGACAATTTCAAGTTTCAAAAGATTACATAGATTAAGTAACAAATTCACCCACTACACATATTTTAAATTTCAGAGCATGAAAAGCCTAAGTTTCAAAATGTAATACATATCCAAAAGTAACATAAAAATGTTTCAAACCAACTAAATTACTACTTAGTTACAGAAACTCGAAAGAGCTGATCAATCTTTCGAAATCATCCCAAACACACATGAATCTCTGGTTTTAAGTTTGTGCATTTTCACAAAATCTTTTTATTTAGGACCAATTTTGTATTCTCGTTCTTTGCCTATACTTTTCAAAACATTCATTTCAAAGCTTGTAGTAATCTTTGATTCCTCAACAACAAGCTTCCAATTTTCTTATCCTACTGACTCAGGTAGTAACTTAGCAAATTGATACGGGATATACTGTATAAAAAAAATTAATTCCACAAAAAAATTATAGTAACCAATAAATATGAAACTTTCATTATGCTAACTTACAACTCGATCAGCCTTGACATCATGCTTAGTTAATATCTTGCAATGATATAGAACAACATATCTATTTGTTTCAATGATAATTTATAAAAAAATGTCATCAAACTAAAAATGATAACAATCAAAGATGTAAGATGATGTTATACAAAATATTCTGAAATAGAAAGTAAATCTT
This sequence comes from Arachis ipaensis, assembly GCF_059453495.1. NCBI lineage: Eukaryota > Viridiplantae > Streptophyta > Magnoliopsida > Fabales > Fabaceae > Arachis > Arachis ipaensis. Next base: position 24,544,746 of record NC_142441.1, on the reverse strand, counting down.
CTATCTAATATATTTTGATTGTAACAAACTTAACTACCAATTAGTTTATACAAAGAATGATAAAATCAAGAACTCATGTAATACTAGTATAATATTAAAATCAGAAAAAAATGAACATACCCTCTCTTTTTTATCGTTGATCTATTTTGGACAGTGCTTGCTTTTGAATTGTTCTTTACAATTCTTTGTACACCAAGACTACAGGTGTAATTAATAAAAAAAGCAAAAAAATTTATAATAATTGAAAAAAAACAAACTACTGAAGAAGAAAATAGCAACGTGATATTATACAATGAATTATAAACATATTTGAAAATAAATATGTTAATAAATACAATAATTGAAATATAACATGTACAAAATTAACAATAATTAAAAAAAGGTTTAATTACCCTGTTGATCCCTATAGTTTCGCAAAATTTTTAATTAGGTCCCTATACTTTTTTTCCTTTTAATTGGGTCCCTATACGTTAATTTTTTTTTCAATTTAGTCCCTATTAATGTTAAACGTCAAAAAAATGTTAGTGAATTGTGAAATTACTTTTATACCCTTAGGGACCTAATTGAAAACAAAAAAAAATATAGGGACTTAATTGAAAATTCGGTGAAACTATAAATATTCAATGAAAGATATTCCTATAATCCCTATTCAATGATTCTAAGACATGAAAAATATTCTTATAATCCATTTTATTTTGTCACTATCATTCTTTTGCTTATTTATATACAAATTGTACCAAAAATACCTTCTCTTTTTTTTTTGACTTTCAAAATACCTTATCTTAAAAACCTAAAAAAAAGAATGGATAAAATGAAATAAAAATAATAGTAATAAGCATATATAAAATTCAGTTTTCATCCTTCAAGTATTCATTATGATAATGTAACATTTTACATTTGTGTGGATTCATAGAATATAATTTTTGTCTTTATCATATCATGGTACACAATAAAAAACCACAAGGTTATGTAATTTGTGTTATTGAAATTTAAAATTTGAAAATCAGTTCTCATGTTGCAGCCTCCTTGAACTTGCATAGAGATCAATAATAACATTGATAACAGACGATTTTGAGCCGAGAAGAATTCTGAGAGAGCAGAGAGAGCAGACTTCAGTTCATCAGTAAATATATGCAACCATCCTGAACCTCACTTTTCTCAGACATGTATAAAAATCACCAATTTAGTAAATCAAATAATAAACTTAAATTCATAGTCATGATTCATGAACCTAGAAACAATAATCTGACAATGCCTTATCAAAGTGAATATTGTAATCAAATCATGCATGCATCACAATGCAAACCAGATAGGAGTAAAGATTGTAAACACTAACCGTGCTTTCTCCAAATTTTCAACCACATCTTTCATTGTGTGTACTGTAATTTTCTTCACCTAGTGTAAATAACACAGCAATTTAAGTTTTCAAGCATTTAAACCAAAGAAAAGGTAAGAATAAATTACATGAATAATTTAAGGGCTATGATGATGATGTACTGTAGCCTAACTTACCCAAAATATAATAACTTATCATGATGTGTCTAGGGAAGGTTCTTTTCTCCTTACTAAAACATGTTTGAGAAGAAAAATCCATATGCTGTGGCCATTCAATAACTATGAGCACGTGGTTTTACAGACTGTTTTCAAATTTCTCATGTTCTGATTCCTAGGAATCTAAAAAATGTTTCACAAACCACACACCCACACTCCTGGAATAGCTCATAGCTTAGTAATGGGGAAATGGGGAATCACTATACTAAACAGTAGACAATCTAAAGTTCAGAAGTATTACCGCATCCTACTCTTGCACCTGCATTCCCAGTAGTTTTGCTGAGTTCATGACCACCTGTTTCATGATAAACAAATGCTCAAAAACTCAAAAATGGTGAATAGGTACAAGCCGTATCAATTTTATAGATAAATAGTAACACTCTATCGTGGACTATGTCTGAGATATGAATACAAAGACAAAGACAAAGAAACATGCAGGCATTTCTATCTCCGGTGTCTCAGAGACAGTATTCAAAGCAACCAAAATGTTAGGTTTTACACTATATGCATCTATAAAGCAAGCAATAAACATAAACCTTTAAACAAACAAATAAGGCACTTTAGCATAAGCTCATACATGGTGCAAAAAATACAAGATATCAATCAGATTGAAAGAGCTAAAGTAAATAATATGAAGAATAACGCTTATCGTCATTAAGCAAGCTAACAAAATCCTTTGTACTTCCCATAGTAACAGATTATATTCGCAGTAAATAACATCCAACCAAGCACCCAGATACAGAATGTGAAGGTGCACTTTCAACAGAACAGAATCAACCAGGATTAAATCATAATTCTCTCTTTCAACATCTCAATATTAAGGAAAAATAATCTAAGAGTAGTAACGGTTATGGAGTAAAAGAAGAGTAAATCACATTGACATGTTCAACTACTTGGCCTATCTTACCCCTTCCAAGGTCATCAGGATCAGCATGCACGACAACCGCCCTGCCGAGTATGGAATGCACTCCACTCAACGGAATCTACATCGAAAATGGAAAGGCATAAGAAAGAAGAACTAAAGCATTCTAGATCCAATTGAACTACATTTAAAGTTGAAAGAGATAAGTACAATTAAGGGTTCATTTGTTAAATTGAGATGTGAATTATACAACAAAAAAGAGGTCAAATTTAAAATCTACAAACACAGCAATAACCAAAGTTTAGTTGAGTAATTACCTGTGAATCTGTGATAGAAATCTCAGCAACCCCTGAATGAGAAAAGAACAAAATGTGTTGTTAGGAGAAAAATCAATTGATAGAAAGAATTGAGAAAATAAAAAGAATTGATAAAAAATATACCATCAGGGCCTGCAAGAATGTTACCCAAATCACCAGCATGACGGTGATGATTGGCAGGAGCTCCATGGTGTTTGTTAAGAGGATTGAAGTGAGGACCCGTGGAATTGCAGCCATTGGTAGTGTCACAAAGAGAATGGATATGGAAGCTCGGCACGACGAGGACGCTGAGAGGAGGAGGCGCGGCGAGAGGGCACCGTGCGGCAGATCCGAAGCGAGGTTAGGGCTAAGGATGTGAGTGTGGAAGTGAGAAGGGTTTTTTTGGAATTTTAAAAATATAAGAGTGTTCTGCTATCCGAAAAGAGAGAATATTCATTTTTTTAAGAGAATATTCTGTTATTTTAGACATTTTTGTCACCGTAGGGACTAAATTGAAAAAAAAATTAATGTATAGGGACCCAATTAAAAGGAAAAAAAGTATAGGGACTTAATTGAAAATTTCGCGAAACTATAGGGACCAACAGAGTAATTAAACCTTAAAAAAATTGTAAATTCTAACCTATTCATATTCTCATGCATCCCATTATCCTCTATACTAGAAGCAACATCATCCAATGCATCAAAGTAGTTTAACCCTAACTTATCCTGGATAAATTTTAACAAAGATATCCCAATAATATCTTTAACATAGTGATATTCATAAAAATCCATATAGATTGGATTATTTTGCTTATCCATAGGAGCCATAAAAAATATTCCACTTGTGACATACATTAAACAAATCCTCACCATGCTTTTGAAGTTATAGAAAGCAAATAACTTCTCTAACTCATGTGAAGGTATCTAGATTTTTTTTCCTCGAGTTTTTATTTTAAGCTTGATACAATTGTCACAGAGATCAATTAGGACAATTTCATGTTTCAAAAGATTATATAGATTAAGTAACAAATTCACCCACTACACATATTTTAAATTTCTGAGCATGAAAAGCCTAAGTTTCAAAATGTAATACAAATCCAAAAGTAACATAAAAAAGTTTCAAACCAACTAAAGTACTACTTCTTAGTTACAGAAACTCGAATCAGCTGATCAATCTTTCGAAACCATCCCAAACACACATGAATCTCTGGTTTTAAGTTTGTGCATTTTCACAAAATCTTTTCATTTAGGATCAATTTTGCATTCTCGTTCTTTGCCTTTACTTTTCAAAACATTCATTTCAAAGCTTGTAGTAATCTTTGATTCCTCAACAACAAGCTTCCAATTTTCTGATCCTCTTGACTCAAGTAGTAACTTAGCAAATTGATACGGGATATACTGTGTAAAAAAAAATTAATTCCACAAAAAAATTAAAGTAACCAATAAATATGAAACTATCATTATGCTAACTTACAACTCGGTTAGCCTTGACATCGTGCTTGGTCAATATCTTGTAATGATGTAGAACAACATATCTATTTGTTTTAATGATAATTTATAAAAAAATGTCATCAATCTAAAAAAGATAACAATGAAAGATGTAAGATGATGTTATACAAAATATTATGAAATAGAAAGTAATTCTTCTACCTAATACATTTCGATTGTAACAAACTTAACTATCCATTAGTTTATACAGAGAATGATAAAATCAAGAACTCATGTAACACTAGTATAATATTAAAATAAAAAAAATGAACATACTCACTCTTTTTTGTCGTCGATTGATGAGCGGATATTTTATACGCTTTTTGGGGATAATTTCATATAGTTTAGAGTATGTTTTAGTTAGTTTTTAATCTATTTTTATTAGTTTTTAGGAAAAATTCATATTTCTGGACTTTACTATGAGTTGTGTGTTTTTCTGTAATTTCAGGTATTTTTCTGGCTGAAATTGAAGGAGCTGAGCAAAAATCTGATTCAGGCTGAAAAAGGACTGCTGATGCTGTTGGATTCTGACCTCCCTGCACTCAAAGTGGATTTTCTGGAGCTACAAAACTCGAAATGGCATGCTTCCAATTGCATTGGAAATTAGACATCCAGGGCTTTCCAGCAATATATAATAGTCCATACTTTTCACAAGGATAGACGACGTAAACTGGCGTTCAACTCCACAAATGGCCTCTGCACGTGACTCACTTAAATCTCAGCCCCAACACACACCAAGTGGGCCCCAGAAGTGGATCTCTGCATCATCCATCATAGTCCACTCATATTTTGTAACCCTAGGCTACTAGTTTAGTATTTAAACAACTTTTAGAGACTTATTTTGTATCTCATGATATTTCAGATCTAAACTTTGTATTCTCTGACGGCATGAGTCTCTAAACCCCATTGTTGGGGGTGAGGAGCTCTGCTGTGTCTCGATGAATTAATGCAAGTATTTCTGTTTTCCATTCAAACACGCTTGTTCCTATCTAAGATGTTCATTCGCGCTTAACTGTGATGGAGATGATGAGCTGTGACACTCATCACCTTCCTCAAATCATGAACGTGTGCCTGACAACCACCTCCGTTCTATATACGATTGAATGAGTATCTCTTAGATTCCTTAATCAGAATCTCCGTGGTATAAGCTAGAACTGATGGCAGCATTCATGAGAATCCGGAAAGTCTAAACCTTGTCTGTGGTATTCCGAGTAGGATTCAAGGATTGAATGACTGTGACGAGCTTCAAACTCCTGAAGGCTGGGCGTTAGTGACAGATGCAAAAGGATAGTAAATCCTATTCCAACCGGATCGAGAACCAACCGGTGATTAGCCGTGCTGTGACAGAGCACGTGAGCGTAGTTTTCACTGGAAGGATGGAAGGTAGCCATTGACAACGGTGATCCACCAACACACAGCTTGCCATAGAAGGACGTGCGCACGTGAATCAGAAGATAGAGGAAAGCAGAGATTCAGAAGACAAAGCATCTCCAAAACTCCAACATATTCTCCATTACTGCACAACAAGTAACTTTTAATTTATGCTCTACTGGTTACTCACAATTCAATTGATAAACATAATTGACTTCCTGACTAAGATTTACAAGATAACCATAGATTGCTTCAAACCAACAATCTCTGTGGGATTCGACCCTTACTCACGTAAGGTATTACTTGGACGACCCAGTGCACTTGCTGGTTAGTGGTACGAGTTGTGAAAAGTGTGATTCACAATTCGTGCACCAAGTTTTTGGCGCCGTTGCCGGGGATTGTTCGTGTTTGAACAATTGACGGACTATTTTGTTGCTTAGATTAGGAAAAATTTTCTCTTTTTGGTTTAGAATCTTTTATTATTTATCCCTTGTTAAAACACTTTAAATTTATAGCTCAGTTAATTAGAACGTGGTGTTTATGTTCATGGTAATTGGCTATCATAATTTAAAAAAAAAAAAAACCTTTTTCAAAGAAATAATTTTTCTGTTAAATCCTGTGCCAAACTTTAAGTTTGGTGTTTTCAAAAATAATCTTTCTTAAAATTTTCGAAAATTCCATAACTCATTTGGCTAGAGCGTTAATCTGTGTTCTTGGTAATTGGGTTAGAATCTTTTATACTCTTTTCAAAACCTTCTTTTTCAAAAATATTTTTTCTATTAAATCTTGTGCCAAACTTTAAGTTTGGTGTTTTCTTGTGGATTTCCCTTTGATTTTCAAAAATTTTGGTTTGGTTTTCTAAAAATTTTAAGTTTGGTGTTCTTCCTTCATGTTCTTGTGTTCTTGTGAGTCTTCAAAGTGTTCTTGAGTTTCCTTGTGTCTTGATCTTAAAATTTTTAAGTTTGGTGTTCCTTGGTGTTTTCCCTCCAAAATTTTCAAAAACAAGGAGCATTAGATCTAAAAATTTTAAATCTTGTACTATCTTATTGTTTTTCTCTCTCCTCACTAAATTCAAAAATATCTTTTCAAAATATCTCTTCTAACTTCCTAACTTCTTATCTTTTCAAAATTTGTTTCAACTAACTAACTAACTTTTTGTTTGTTTCTTAACTTTTTCAAAACTACCTAACTAACTCTCTCTCTCTAATTTTCGAAAATATCTTCCCTCTTTTTCAAAAATTTCCTTTTTTTTAACTAATTATTTTTAATTTTTTTTTACGAAAAAAAAATTTTTTTTTTTTAATTTCAAAATTCAAATTCTTTTTAGTTATTTTATTTTATTTAAGTATTTACTTCTTATAAAATAAAATAAATAAAAAGATAAATCAGTCCAAGTTATATCCATATATCCATCATGGACATAAGTGGAAATGAACAGTCCAGGAGGACTCTGGGGTCATATTCTAACCCCTCTACTGCTTCATATGGGAGTAGCATATGCATACCCTCCATTGGAGTTAGTAGCTTTGAGTTGAATCCTCAGCTCATTATCATGGTGCAGCAAAGTTGCCAGTATTCCGGTCTTCTACAGGAAGAACCTACAGAGTTTTTGGCACAATTTTTACAAATTGCTGACACAGTACATGATAAAGAAATAGATCAGGATGTCTACAGACTATTACTGTTTCCATTTGCTGTAAAAGATCAAGCTAAGAGGTGGTTAAATAACCAACCTAAGGCCAGCATAAGAACATGGAAACAGCTGACAGAAAAATTCCTGAATCAGTATTTTCCTCCAAAAAGGATGACACAGCTAAGGCTGGACATCCAAGGCTTTAAACAAGGAGATAATGAATCTCTTTATGATGCCTGGGAGAGATACAGAGAGATGCTACGAAAATTCCCCTCTGAAATGTTTTCAGAGTGGGTTCAGTTAGACATCTTCTACTATGGGCTTGCAGAAGGAGCTCAGATGTCTTTAGATTACTCAGCTGGTGGATCTATCCATATGAGAAAGACAATTGAAGAGGCTCAAGAGCTCATTGATACAGTTGCCAGGAATCAGCATCTGTATCTAAGCAGCAACCCTTCCATGAATGAAGGGGTTAAAACAGTAACTGCTGAATTCAGTACTGTAAAACAAGCTGCTGAATTCAATCAGCAATTGGATTTTCTAACAAAGCAGCTAGCTGAATTCAAGGACAGGCTACAGGAGACAAGGATAGCTAATATACATATGGACGAACAGTTTAAGCAAACAAAGCAGCAGCTATCAAGGCAAATAGCAGAAGAATGCCAAGCAGTTCAATTAAGAAGTGGCAAAACATTAAATACCCCACCTCAAGGCATCAAAAATTCAAGAAATGAGCGACCCACCAAAGATTCACCTGAGGACAGTAAGAGCCCAGGAAAAAATAATTCTGGCACTAAAACGCCAGAAAATGGGTGGAAGGCTGGCGCTGAACGCCCAGACCATGCCCAAAACTGGCGTTCAGCGCCAGAAACAAGGCAGGATTGGCGTTCAACGCCAGAAATGGGCAAGAATCTGGCGTTGAACGCCCAAATGGGGCATAATTCAGCGTTGAACGCCCAAAATGGGCACATTTCTGGCGTTCAGGCGCCAGGAACAGACAGTGAGTTGGCGTCTAACGTCACTCCAGCTTCTGACTCTGGTACTCAATTGCCAGTGAGGGATCAGACACACACAAGTGCTGATAACAACCCCTCTAAAAAGGCTTCTTTAACCACTAAGGTTGAGGAATATAAAGCCAAGATACCTTATCCTCAAAAACTCCGGAAAGAGGAGCAGGATAAGCAATTTGCTCGCTTTGCAGATTATCTAAGGACTCTTGAAATAAAGATTCCTTTTGCAGAGGCACTTGAGCAAATACCTTCTTATGCCAAGTTCATGAAAGAGATCTTGAGTCATAAAAAGGAGTGGAGAGAAACAGAAAGATTTCTCCTCACTGAAGAATGCAGTGCAGTCATTCTGAAAAGCTTTCCTGAAAAGCTTAAAGACCCTGGGAGTTTTCTGATACCATGCATATTAGAAGGTGATTGCACCAAGACAGCTTTATGCGATCTTGGGGCAAGCATCAACCTGATACCTGCATCCACTATCAGGAAGTTTGGCTTAACTGAAGAAGTTAAACCAACCCGGATATGTCTCCAACTTGCTGATGGTTCCACTAAATACCCATCAGGCGTGATTGAGGACATGATTGTCAGAGTTGGGCCATTTGCCTTTCCCACTGACTTTGTTGTGCTGGAAATGGAGGAGCACAAGAGTGCTACTCTCATTCTAGGAAGACCCTTCCTAGCAACTGGACGATCCCTCATTGACGTCCAACAGGGGGAAATAACCCTGAGAGTCAACGATGACGAGTTCAAGTTGAACGCTGTCAAAGCCATGCAGCATCCAGACACATCAACAGACTGCATGAAAGTTGACCTTATTGACTCTTTGGTAGAAGAGATCAACATGGCTGAGAGTCTCGAATCAGAGTTGGAAGACATCTTTAAAGATGTTCAGCCTGATTTGGAGGATTCAGGGGACATGAAAGAGCCTCTGAACTTTCTTCTGAAAGAGGAAAAACCTCCTAAACCAGAGCTCAAGCCACTGCCACCATCCTTGAAATATGCATTTCTAGGAGAAGGTGACACTTTTCTAGTGATCATAAGCTCTGCTTTAAATTCACAGGAAGAGGAAGCACTTATTCAAGTGCTAAGGACACACAAGACAGCTCTTGGGTGGTCCATAGGTGACCTTAAAGGCATAAGCCCAGCTAGATGCATGCACAAAATCCTATTGGAGGATAATGCCAAACCAGTGGTTCAACCACAGAGGCGGCTAAATCCAACCATGAAGGAAGTGGTGCAGAAAGAGGTCACCAAATTACTAGAGGCTGGGATTATTTATCCCATTTCTGATAGCCCCTGGGTGAGCCCTGTTCAAGTCGTCCCAAAAAAGGGAGGCATGACAGTGATTCATAATGAAAAAAATGAACTGGTTCCTACAAGAACAGTTACAGGGTGGCGCATGTGTATTGACTACAAAAGGCTCAATACAGCCACCAGAAAGGATCATTTTCCTTTACCATTCATAGACCAGATGCTAGAGAGACTAGCAGGTCATGATTATTACTGCTTTTTGGATGGCTACTCAGGCTATAATCAGATTGCAGTAGATCCCCAAGATCAAGAGAAAACAGCATTCACATGTCCATCCGGAGTGTTTGCTTATAGAAGGATGCCCTTTGGGCTACGCAATGCACCTGCAACCTTCCAGAGATGCATGCTCTCTATTTTCTCTGATATGGTGGAAAAATTTCTGGAAGTCTTCATGGATGACTTCTCAGTATATGGAGACTCATTCAGCTCCTGTCTTGATCACCTGAAACTTGTTCTGAAAAGATGCCAAGAAACCAACCTAGTTTTAAACTGGGAAAAGTGTCACTTCATGGTGACTGAAGGAATTGTTCTTGGGCATAAAATCTCAAACAAGGGAATAGAGGTGGATCAAGCAAAAATAGAGGTAATTGAAAAATTACCACCACCTGCCAATGTTAAGGCAATCAGAAGCTTTCTGGGGCATGCAGGATTCTATAGGAGGTTTATAAAGGATTTTTCAAAAATCGCAAAACCTCTAAGCAATCTGCTAGCTGCTGACACGCCATTTATGTTTGACACAGAGTGCCTGCAGGCGTTTGAAACACTGAAAGCTAAGCTGGTCACAGCACCAGTCATTTCTGCACCAGACTGGACATTGCCATTTGAGCTAATGTGTGATGCCAGTGATCATGCCATTGGTGCAGTATTGGGACAGAGGCATGACAGGCTTCTGCATGTCATTTATTATGCCAGTCGCGTTTTAAATGATGCCCAAAAAAATTACACAACCACAGAAAAGGAATTACTTGCAGTGGTTTACGCCATTGACAAGTTCAGATCCTACTTAGTAGGATCAAAGGTGATTGTGTACACTGACCATGCTGCTCTTAAGTATCTACTCACAAAGCAGGATTCAAAACCCAGGCTCATCAGATGGGTATTACTTCTGCAAGAGTTTGATATAGAAATAAGAGACAAAAAAGGGACAGAGAACCAAGTAGCTGATCATCTGTCCCGGATAGAGCCAGTGGAAGGGACGTCCCTCCCCTTCCTTGAGATCTCTGAGACGTTCCCTGATGAGCATCTATTTGCCATTCAGGAAGCACCATGGTTTGCCGATATTGCAAACTATAAAGCTGCAAGGTTCATACCCAAGGAGTACAATAGAATACAAAAAAAGAAACTAATTACTGATGCAAAGTACTACTTGTGGGATGAGCCCTATCTCTTTAAGAGATGTGCAGACGGAATTATCCGTAGGTGTGTCCCCAGAGAGGAAGCACAGAGAATCCTATGGCATTGCCATGGATCTCAATATGGAGGCCATTTCGGAGGTGAGCGAACAGCCACCAAGGTTCTCCAATGTGGCTTCTATTGGCCCACACTCTATAAAGATTCCCGAGAGTTTGTACGTAATTGTGACAGTTGCCAAAGAGCTGGTAATCTGCCTCATGGTTACGCCATGCCTCAACAAGGAATCTTGGAAATAGAGTTGTTTGATGTATGGGGAATTGACTTCATGGGACCTTTCCCACCATCATACTCAAACACTTATATTCTGGTGGCAGTTGACTATGTATCAAAATGGGTTGAGGCTATTGCCACACCCACCAATGATACTAAAACAGTGCTGAAGTTCCTCCAGAAACATATCTTTAGCAGGTTTGGTGTCCCTAGAGTGTTAATCAGTGATGGGGGCACTCACTTCTGCAATAAACAGATTTACTCTGCCATGGTTCGGTATGGAATTCGCCACAAAGTGGCCACTCCATATCATCCACAAACCAACGGGCAAGCTGAAGTCTCTAACAGAGAATTAAAGAGAATCCTGGAACGGACAGTAAATACCCGTAGAAAGGATTGGGCAAGGAGCTTGGATGATGCTCTGTGGGCTTACAGAACAGCATTCAAGACCCCTATAGGGACCTCTCCATACCAACTCGTGTATGGTAAGGCATGCCACTTGTCCGTGGAACTGGAACATAAGGCCTACTGGGCAACCAGATTCCTAAACTTAGATGCCAAATTAGCAGGAGAAAAACGATTGCTCCAGCTAAATGAGCTAGAGGAATTCAGATTCACAGCTTTCGAAAATGCCAAGCTTTATAAAGAAAAATAAAAAAAATGGCATGACAGAAAGCTGTCATCTAGAATCTTTGAACCAGGACAGAAGGTCCTGTTGTTTAACTCTAGACTCAGGCTATTCCCCGGGAAACTGAAATCCCGGTGGAGGGGACCATACGTGATTACAAGTGTGTCACCATATGGTTACGTGGAACTTCAAGATATTGATTCTGATAAGAAGTTCATTGTCAATGGACAAAGAATCAAGCATTATCTTGAAGGCAACATTGAGCAAGAATGCTCAAGGCTGAAGCTAGATTAAAAGCTCAGCAAGGTCCAGCTAAAGACAATAAAGAAGCGCTTTCTGGGAGGCAACCCAGCCATGGGGCATTAATCCTCTAAGCATTTTGCCCTATTTTTCTTTTTTATTTGTTTATATAAAGTTTACTGACACTAAGGTAAAGGATCAATTGCATAAGTTTACAGGGTTACAGAAGGAATTTGCACACAAAACAGAGATTGGAAGCTCAATGGCAAGAAAACGCCAGTAAAGGGGCATTTTGGGCGTTCAGCGCCCAAAATGGGCATCCACTGGGCGCTGAACGCCAGTAATGGCAGCAATTGGGCGTTCAACGCCAGAAATGGCCACCCACTGGGCGTTGAACGCCAGGAATGGCAGCAACTGGGCGCTGAACGCCCAGGAGATCAGCATTTGGGCGCTGAACGCCCAAAACAGGCAGTGTTTGGGCGTTCAAACGCCAGGAGGACAGGGAGGAGCCAAATCCATTTATCCCACACGTATTTCCATTCTAATTTATAATTTTATGATTCAATACATGATTTTATTTACATAAACATGTCAAGAACCCTGATTTCTAAAAATCCTACTTTCAAAATATAAGCACACACCCTCTTTGCAAATTCAATCCAACTCTTTTCAAATCTTTTCCAAAAACAAATCTATCTTTTTCACTCTAAAAATCTTATCAATATCTTTTTCAAATCCTCATATTATCTTTTTCAAAATCCAAATTTATCTTTTTCAAAAATCTATCCTATCTTTTCAAAATCAAACTATATCTTCTATCTTATCTTTTTCAACTCAATCTTTTTATCTTATCTTTTACAATTTTTCGAAAACCCACCCCCACCCCTTTAAAATTGGGTTCGGCCTCCCCCCTCCTCCATCAACAAGTGCACCTCGATCTCCTTCTATCCCTCTCCTTTCTTTTCTTTTGCTTGAGGACAAGCAAACCTCTAAGTTTGGTGTGTTTTTCCGAGATCACTGAGATCATGGCTCCCAAAGGAAAACAACCCACTCCAAGAGGCAAGAAAGAGAGCGTTCCAAAACCACTTTGGAATCAAGGGAAGTTCTTATCTAAAGAACATTCAGACCATTATCTTAAAGTAATGGGTCTGAGATCAGTGATCCCGGAAGTTAGATTCGATCTGAAAGAAGATGAATATCCGGAGATCCAGGAGCAAATTCGAATCAGGAACTGGGAAGTCCTAGCTAATCCTGAAACGAAAGTAGGAAGGAACATGGTCCAGGAGTTCTATGCTAATATGTGGCAGACTGACAAGCAAAGACTATCTGGAATTGCCTGCTACGAATTTCGGACCATGGTCAGGGAAAAGATTGTTCATACCACCCCTGACAAGATCAGAGAGATATTAAAGCTACCTCAGCTAAAGGATGATCCAGACTCCTTCAACAGGAGGATGATGAGAGCAGACATTGGCCTGGATAAGATTCTAGAGGACATATGTATCCCTGGAGCCAGGTGGACCACCAACACAAAGGGCGTTCCAAATCAACTCAAGAGAGAGGATCTCAAACCAGTTGCCAGAGGATGGCTGGACTTCATTGGGCGTTCTCTGTTGCCCACTAGCAACCATTCTGAAGTCACAGTTAAAAGAGCAGTAATGATTCATTGCATCATGATGGGAAAGGAAGTGGAGGTTCATCAGCTGATTTCAACTGAGCTCTATAAGATTGCTAACAAAAATTCAAAAGAGGCCAGGTTGGCTTATCCAAGCGTGATTTCTCTGCTCTGCAAGGATGCTGGAGTCAAGATGGGAATAACTAAATATATCCTAATTGAAAAGTCAATCACCAAGATACAGGAAGCTATGGAGCAGATAATAAAACAACAGAAGGAACACAGTCAAATGCTGACCCATATGCTTAAAGAACAAGAGGAGCAGGGATGTGACTTAAGGGAACTGAAGCGCCAAAAGTCTTCTGTAATACCAAGCCTCCCAAGGATCAGAGGAACCCCCATACCCCCAGAATAAAGGTTGTTAATTTCCAATTTCTGCCTTAACTCTGTGACAGTGTCCTTATAAAAAGTCTACCTTAGAAGTCATATAATAGTAATTAGTATCTATTTGATTTTATCTCCAATTAAGCTATAGTTTATTTTTCTCATCATCATTAAACATGAATAAAATAGTAGATCTTTTGAATAAGAAGCAATAAAATTTCGAGTTTAATAAAAGAAATTCTAATTGGTTAAATGTGGTGGCAATACTTTCTGTCTTCTGAATGAATGCTTGAACAGTGCATATGTCTTTTGAATTTGTTGTTTAAGACTGTTAAATATGTTGGCTCTTGAAAGAATGATGAACATGAGACATGTTATTGATAATCTGAAAATCATAAAAATGATTCTTGAAGCAAGAAAAAGCAGCAAAGAACAAAGCTTGCAGAAAAAAAAAAAGCAAGCAGAAAAAGCCAAAAGCTCTTAAAACCAAAAGGCAAGGGCAAATAAAAAGGATCCCAAGGCTTTGAGCATCAGTGGATAGGAGGGCCTAAAGGACTAAAATCCTGGTCTAAGCGGCTAAACCAAGCTGTCCCTAACCATGTGCTTGTGGCGTGCAGGTGTCAAGTGAAAACTTGAGACTGAGCGGTTAAAGTCAAGGTTCAAAGCAAAAAGAAGAGTGTGCTTAAGAACTCTGGACACCTCTAATTGGGGACTTTAGCAAAGCTGAGTCACAATCTGAAAAGGTTCACCCAGTTATGTGTCTGTGGCATTTATGTATCAGGTAGTAATACTGGAAAACAAAGTGCTTAGGGCCACGGCCAAGACTCATAAAGGAGCTGTGTTCAAGAATCATCACACTAAACTAAGAGAATCAATAACACTATCTGAATTCTGAGTTCCTATAGATGCCAATCACTCTGAGCTTCAATGGATAAAGTGAGATGCCAAAACTGTTCAGAAGCAAAAAGCTACTAGTCCCGCTCATCTAATTAGGATCTGAGCTTTAATCAAAAACTCTGAGATATTATTGCTTCTCAACCTATTAGTCTTCTATTTTATTTGTCTAGTTGCTTGAGGACAAGCAACAGTTTAAGTTTGGTTTGTGATGAGCGGATATTTTATACGCTTTTTGGGGATAATTTCATATAGTTTAGAGTATGTTTTAGTTAGTTTTTAATCTATTTTTATTAGTTTTTAGGAAAAATTCATATTTCTGGACTTTACTATGAGTTGTGTGTTTTTCTGTAATTTCAGGTATTTTTCTGGCTGAAATTGAAGGAGCTGAGCAAAAATCTGATTCAGGCTGAAAAAGGACTGCTGATACCTCCCTGCACTCAAAGTGGATTTTCTGGAGCTACAGAACTCGAAATGGCATGCTTCCAATTGCATTGGAAATTAGACATCTAGGGCTTTCCAGCAATATATAATAGTCCATACTTTTCACAAGGATAGATGACGTAAACTGGCGTTCAACGCCAGTTCTCTGCCCAATTCTGGCGTCCAGCGCCAGAAAAGGATAAAAAACTGGAGTTGAACGCCCAAACTGGCATAAAAACTGGCGTTCAACTCCACAAATGGCCTCTGCACGTGACTCACTTAAATCTCAGCCCCAGCACACACCAAGTGGGCCCCAGAAGTGGATCTCTGCATCATCCATCATAGTCCACTCATATTTTGTAACCCTAGGCTACTAGTTTAGTATTTAAACAACTTTTAGAGACTTATTTTGTATCTCATGACATTTCAGATCTAAACTTTGTATTCTCTGACGGCATGAGTCTCTAAACCCCATTGTTGGGGGTGAGGAGCTCTGCTGTGTCTCGATGAATTAATGCAAGTATTTCTGTTTTCCATTCAAACACGCTTGTTCCTATCTAAGATGTTCATTCGCGCTTAACTGTGATGGAGATGATGAGCTGTGACACTCATCACCTTCCTCAAATCATGAACGTGTGCCTGACAACCACCTCCGTTCTATATACGATTGAATGAGTATCTCTTAGATTCCTTAATCAGAATCTCCGTGGTATAAGCTAGAACTGATGGCAGCATTCATGAGAATCCGGAAAGTCTAAACCTTGTCTGTGGTATTCCGAGTAGGATTCAAGGATTGAATGACTGTGACGAGCTTCAAACTCCTGAAGGCTGGGCATTAGTGACAGATGCAAAAGGATAGTAAATCCTATTCCAACCGGATCGAGAACCAACCGGTGATTAGCCGTGCTGTGACAGAGCACGTGAGCGTAGTTTTCACTGGAAGGATGGAAGGTAGCCATTGACAACGGTGATCCACCAACACACAGCTTGCCATAGAAGGACGTGCGTGCGTGAATCAGAAGATAGAGGAAAGCAGAGATTCAGAAGACAAAGCATCTCCAAAACTCCAACATATTCTCCATTACTGCACAACAAGTAACTTTTAATTTATGCTCTACTGGTTACTCACAATTCAATTGATAAACATAATTGACTTCCTGACTAAGATTTACAAGATAACCATAGATTGCTTCAAACCAACAATCTCCGTGGGATTCGACCCTTACTCACATAAGGTATTACTTGGACGACCCAGTGCACTTGCTGGTTAGTGGTACGAGTTGTGAAAAGTGTGATTCACAATTCGTGCACCATTGATCTATTTTGGACACTGCTTGCTTTTGAATTGTTCTTGACAATTCTTTGTACACCAGGACTACAGGTGCAATTAATAAAAAAAAGTAAAAAAATTCAAAAATAATTGAAAAAAAATAAACAACCGAAGAAGCAAATAGCAACGTGATATTATACAATGAATTATATACATATTTAAAAATAAATATGTTAATAAATACAATAATTGAAGTATAACATTTACAAAATTAACAATAATTAAAAAAATTGTAAATTTTAACATATTCATATTCTCATGCATCCCATTATCCTCTATATTAGAAGCAACATCATCCAATGCATCAAAGTAGTTTAACCATAACTTATCATGGATAACTTTTAACAAAGATATCCCAATAATATCTTTAACATAGTGAGATTCATAAAAATTGATATAGATTGGATTATTTCGCTTATCCACAAGAGCCATAAAAAATATTCCACTTGTGACATACATTAAACAAATCCTCACCATGCTTTTGAAGTTATAGAAAGCAAATAACTTCTCTACCTCATGTGAAGGTATCTAGATTTTTTTTCCTCGAGTTTTTATTTTAAGCTTGATACAATTGTCATAGAGATCAATTAGGACAATTTCATGTTTCAAAAGTTTACATAGATTAAGTAATAAATTCACCAACTACATATATTTTAAATTTCAGAGCATGAAAAGCCTAAGTTTCAAAATGTAATACATATCCAAAGGTAACATAAAAAAGTTTCAAACCAACTAAAGTACTACTTCTTAGTTACAGAAACTCGAATCAGCTGATCAATCTTTCGAAACCATCCCAAACAAACATGAATATCTGGTTTTAAGTTTGTGCATTTAACAAAATCTTTTCATTTAGGACCGATTTTGTATTCTCGTTCTTTGCCTTTACTTTTCAAAACCTTCATTTCAAAGCTTGTAGCAATCTTTGATTCCTCAACAACAAGCTTCCAATTTTCTGATCTTCCTGACTCAGGTAGTAACTTAGCAAATTGATACGGGATATACTGTGTAAAAATAATTAATTCCACAAAAAATTAAAGTAACTAATAAATATTAAACTATCATTATGCTAACTTATAACTCGATCAGCCTTGACATAATGCTTAGTCAATATCTTGCAATGATGTAGAACAACATATCTATTTGTTTCAATGATAACTTATAAAAAATGTCATCAAACAAAAAATGATAACAATCAAAGATGTAAGATGATGTTACACAAAATATTCTGAAATAGAAAGTAATTCTTCTACCTAATACATTTTGATTGTAACAAACTTAACTACCAATTAGTTTATACAGAAAATGAAAAAATCAAGAACTCATGTAATACTAGTATAAAATTAAAATCAGAAAAAAATGAACATACCTTCTCTTTTTTGTCGTTGATCTATTCTGGACAGTGCTTGCTTTTGCATTATTCTTGACAATTCTTTGTACACCAGTACTACAGGTGCAATTATTAAAAAAAGCGAAAAAAATTCAAAAATATATGAAAAAAAACAAACAACCGAAGAAGCAAATAGCAACGTGATATTATACAATGAATTATAGACATATTTGAAAATAAATATGTTAATAAATACAATAATTGAAGTATAACATGTACAAAATTAACAATAATTAAAAAAACTATAAATTCTAACCTATTCATATTCTCATGCATCCCATTATCCTCTATACTAGAAGCAATATCATCCAATGCATCAAAGTAGTTTAACCCTAACTTATCCTAGATAACTTTTAACAAAGATATCCCAATAATATCTTTAATATAGTGAGATTCATAAAAATTCATATAGATTGGATTATTTCGCTTATCCACAGGGGCCATAAAATATATTCCACTTGTGACATACATTAAACAAATCTTCACCATGCTTTTGAAGTTATAGAAAGCAAATAACTTCTCTAACTCATGTGAAGGTATCTAGATTTCTTTTTCGAGTTTTTATTTTAAGCTTGATACAATTGTCACAGAGATCAATTAGGACAATTTCATGTTTTAAAAGATTACATAGATTAAGTAACAAATTCACCCACTACACATATTTTAAATTTCAGAGCATGAAAAGCCTAAGTTTCAAAATGTAATACATATCCAAAAGTAACATAAAAAAGTTTCAATCCAACTAAAGTACTACTTAGTTACAGAAACTTGAATCAGCTGATCAATCTTTCGAAACCATCCCAAATACACATGAATCTCTGGTTTTAAGTTTGTGTATTTTCACAAAATCTTTTCATTTAGGATCAATTTTTTATTCTCGTTCTTTGCCTTTACTTTTCAATACATTCATTTCAAAGCTTGTAGTAATCTTTGATTCCTCAACAACAAACTTCTAATTTTCTAATCCTACTGACTCAAGTAGAAACTTAGCAAATTGAGACGGGATATACTGTGTAAAAAAAATTAATTCCACAAATAAATTAAAGTAACCAATAAATATGAAACTATCATTATGCAAACTTACAACTCGATTAGCCTTGACATCATACTTAGTCAATATCTTGCAATGATGTAGAACAACATATCTATTTGTTTCAATGATAATTTATAAAAAAATGTCATCAAACTAAAAATGATAACAATCAAAGATGTAAGATGATTTTATACAAAATATTCTGAAATAGAAAGTAATTCTTCTACCTAATACATTTTTATTGTAACAAACTTAACTACCAATTAGTTTATACAGAGAATGATAAAATCAAGAACTCATGTAACACTAGTATAATATTAAATCAGAAAAAAATGAACATACCCTCTTTTTTTTGTCATTGATCTATTCTGGACAGTGCTTGCTTTTGAATTGTTCTTGACAATTCTTTACACACCAGGACTACAGGTGCAATTAATAAAAAAAAGCAAAAAATTCAAAAATAATTAAAAAAAAGACAACCGAAGAAGCAAATAGCAACATGATATTATACAATGAATTATAGACATATTTAAAATTAAATATGTTAATAAATACAATAATTGAAGTATAACATGTACAAAATTAACAATAATTAAAAAATTAAAAACTGTAAATTCTAACCTTTTCATATTCTCATGCATCCCATTATCCTCTATACTGGAAGCAACATCATCATCAAAGTAGTTTAACCGTAACTTATCCTGGATAACTTTTAACAAAGATATCCCAATATTATCTTTAACATTATGAGATTCATAAAAATCTATATAGATTGAATTATTTCGCTTATCCACAGGAGCCATAAAAAATATTCCACTTGTGACATACATTAAACAAATCCTCACCATGCTTTTGAAGTTATAGAAAGCAAATAACTTCTCAACCTCATGTGAAGGTATCTAGATTTTTTTTTTTCTCGAGTTTTTATTTTAAGCTTGATACAATTGTCACAGAGATCAATTAGGATAATTTTATGTTTCAACTCAGCACCATATCTAGCAATTATTCTATCTGGAACTAACACATCATCCTAAAAACAAAAAAAATACTTATCACATACATTTAATTTATTACGATGGATTTTATTAATTCGGTTACATGTAATTTATCTGTTTTTTACATGGTTACTAAAAAAAAGCACAAATTATATATTAATTTAAATGTGTACCCGTCCTTTGTATGCACCAAATATAATTTTTGATTCTTTATCAATTGGACAATGTTGTCTTGTGCCAAAGAAATGGCTAAATCAACTCCATTCAGTATATTTATAACACAGAACAAAAAATCATTAATAGAATACACAAATAATATAATGTCTACCTTTTGCGATCACTTCTACATGCAACAATACTCATGGTAGGAGAGCAGTGTTTAAAAAAATTTTTTGGTTTATCTTCAAATAGACAGAAAGAAAGGAACAACAGTAATTTTTTATTAGTGTAACTTTTTATAACAAAAAATGTGATAATAATAGTAACAGCATAAATGAGTTATTTCAAAAAACAGCATTCCACCTTGTCACAAAGCATGTTTGGACTCCTCATATTCAGACTCAAAAAATCAACTTATCAACTCAATCTTTTCAAAACTCAAAACTTCACTTAATCAAATTAATGAAAGGAAAGTTACCAACAGAGAAAAGACATGCAAAAGAAGAAACAGCGAATAAAAGATTGTGTGTTGGGAGTACAATGATCAGGGAAAAACTTCACCTTGTTGTTCGATTTTCTAAATGATTTAGAAGATGCTCGAGTCCGTTGATAACAGCACGAAGTTTGTAGTCTCAATCTGTCAACAACCCAAGGAAAAGGGCTGTCTGCGAAGAAGCTGCCCGGGATGTTCCTATCAGATGAGTCGTGGGTGCTGGCATGCACTGTAGTCGACGACGCCTTCGTATGTGGTAGGAGGTTATGCAGTTTGACTGTGAAAAAGTTGGGTCTTAGGGTTTCTAGGTTGAGTGAGGTGAGACGTCAGAGAGAGATGACGAAGGGCCACTAGATTCACTTTTATTTCCTTTTTCTTTTTTGAAGGTGCGGGGGAGTTCGTGGCTTTTGTTTTCTTTTTTATATTTGCCTTTTGATTATTTTTTAAAAGATAAGAACAAAAATATAGGGGAGGTGATGCGTTCTAATATTGTTAGAGATGAAAATAAATTAGTAAAATAAAAGTTATTTAGATATTATTTTTTATATGTGCCTAATGAATAATTTTTATAATATAACAAAAAATGTAAACTTGATTAAGGAAATAATTTTTTATATTTATTCTTTAATAGATCTTCTAATTTATCAACAAACTAAAAAATAAATTAAATATATGAATTATTTTTCACTTACAAAGTTATTTTTTTTATTTTTATTTAATTAAGAAAACATTTAATATAGGGATTAATTTTTTATATTTAATTTTTAATAGATCTTCTAATAATTATAACAGATAAAAAGTGCTTTAAATATATGAATTGTTTTTCACTTACCGAATAAAATTTTATATTTTATTAAGTTAAGATTACATTGGAAGAGTTAAAATGTCTCTTTTTTTAAAGGTTATTTTATCAAATTGCAATTCAATTTTTCAACTATTTCTCAAAAATCTGCGAAAAAATCATCTACAAATCATAGAATTTATTATTTTTAAATAATAAATACAGAAGTGTATATATTAAAATTCGTTAAATATTCGAAAAAACAGACTGAAATTAATGATTACCTAAAAAAGGTTTAAACCTTTTTTCCAATAATAATAATAATAACTAAAAATTTTACCACTTTTTTTTTATCTTGTATTGAATGTTAATTATAGATATCACTATTTTCTTTATATCTTCCAAAACCGTGCAACTATTAACCATGAATGTGAAATTAATAATAATAAATATCATAATAATAACAATGTCATATATTACCCATATTAAATTGGATATATTTTATTTTTAGATTATATGATAGTATATTATATTATTTGAAATTGAATTTAAAATAGTTCATTAAAAAAGTAATTTTCTACTTTCTCATAAAGATACTATATCGACAATATTTTAATATTTCTAGCATTTTAATAGTATAATTATTATTTTCGATTGTAATATTATTATTATTATTATTATTATTATTGTTGTTGTTGTTGTTGTTGTTGTTGTTGTTGTTGTTGTTTTAGTACTACCAGTATGAAAGAACATTTATATATATATATATATATATATATATATATATATATATATATATATATATATATATAATGTTTTTCATTGTATAAGAATATATACACTATATTAATAATAAAAAATAACAAACGTAATTTTTTTATGAAGATGAAAAAATATCTCAATTAATTTGATGCACCACTAACAAAATTAAAACAAATAAGCAATACTCTTCATCACATTGTTACAAAAGGATATTCATTTTATTGTGGATCATGGTTCGCACTAACTGGGATCAAGACATATGTAATTAAATCAATAGCATACTATATTGATATATTATTACTCTTGATATAGGGAATAATTTTTTATATTTATTCTTTAATAGATCTTTTAATATTCTAACGTATAAAAAAGTGGATTAAATATATGAATTATTTTTCACTTACAAAATAAAATTTTATATTTTATTAAACTAAGACTACATTTGAAAAGTTAAATATCCCTTTTTTTTCAAAGGTTTTTTATTAAAAAATTAAAATTTATAAGAATCAAAATTAAAATTTACTATGGATCATACCAAAAATATTAAACCACTGGAGGATTGAATTTTTTCACTGTATCATTTGAGTCATATATTGTTCATGTTTTTGCGCAAGTACTACAAATTATATGTATTACTCAGTTACAAATGCTTGGAATCAACAAAAAAAATGCTGGTAATTGATAGCATCAATTAAGTTTGGTTTTTTATTGTACAAAGTTACACCCATTGAATGACATAAAAAAATGAAGATGATGAAATGAATCACTTTTCAAACAATATAATATATAGGTACCATAATAGTGTCAGATATAAAAACCATTATAATGAGTGATTTTGATCCTAGCACACAGTTTTACAAAAAAAACCAACACAATCCGTAATTCTATTTATACGAAGTATCATTCCAACCATTCTATTCACCCAAAACCTGATAAAAAGTAGCTGAGCTTTCAATCCTTTGTAGTTGCCTGCATGAAGTTAGCATACAAACAATCAAATGGGAAATATCGTAAGTACTCTAGTTGATATATATTTTTTAATTTTTTTTTTATTTATATAATTTATATTCTTTCATGTTAAATCCAGCAACCACAATGACTTTTTAAATCTATTGATAGCATGGGAAAAAACCACATTACAGAGACCAAAGTAGATGTGGCCAAGCATGCAACTGTGTTTTCTTTGATTAAAATAAGCAGTAAGATCTCAAACTAAACTTTATTTATACAAAACATTTGGAAAATCTAGATAATGCATAATATTTCAATTTATATATTTTTTTATCTCATATACTTGTATTTTGAATTTCATAATAAAATATGCTTTTAAATTTATGTTTATTTTTTTTCATGCATAATACTTATAGCATGTTATATATAAATAATTCTATTATCTAACATGTATATTATATTTTTTTAAATGATTTAAAAGAATTGTGTCGAAAAAGAATAAGAAAAGAATCCAACCCTTACAATGATGAAGCTACAAAACAATAAGGAACAAGAAGTATGTTAGCAGTGAATGAAAAAAAGATTAAGTTTGGTTGCAAAATGCTTGGGAAAATGTTGTGAAATTATGTTACTTGAAATATGAATTTTTATTAACATTTGAGTAAAAAGAAAGAGATGATATAAAATCAGTGATTATTATGTCACTTAGAATATGAATTTTTATTAACATTTGAGTAAAAAGAAAGAGCAAGATATAAAATCAGTAGCTAAAAAATGAGTTTTTATTAACATTTGAGTAGAAAGAAGGAGCAAGTTATAAAATTAAATGTTATGATAGTTGTGTTTTGTAACACCCTAACTACCAAAGCTCACGCTTCCGGTTGTGCGACTCTGATAGCTCGGACATTACGACGACTTTTATATTATTTAATACTAAAATATGAGCCTGTTTAAAACTTTAAACCGCAATACCGCTCTCAAAAATACTTTCGTTCGATAACATACATCCATAGATACCATACAACTTACAAAAACTCATAAAGGATACATCCATATATATATATATATATATCATATTACAAGCATTAACCAATACAATCCCTAACCCTCTTACATAATATGTCAAGATATAGGCGAGGGTACAATAAATAATCTAAAGCAATACAGAGCATCTCAACAAAAACTAAATAAACTCTTCGTGACTTCTGCACCCATATCCTGAAAGGGGAAAAAATGTAGGGGGGGTGAGAATATCATCCTCGAAAGGGTTCTCAGTAGAGGGTTTTTGGGAATTACTGTAATAGGATACGTGAAGATAAACCGTACGAGTGATTAATAACCGTCTTTTGCCCCTTTTCAAAAAACAAAAGTTTACAATAAAAGAGAAATCTGAAATCATTTTTTGAAAGCGGAAACTGTTCATTTAAAACAATATTCAAAAGCCTTTCAAAAGATTTATCTATGCTGAACCAAAATAGCCTTTCATATTTTTCCAAACCAGCAATACAAAACCGAAATCAACCATCAGTCCATCTCAATTCAACCACGGTCTTAGGCCCAAACAATGCAATCCAACAACCAATCACCACAATCCAACAGAGTCCCAGTTGCAAACACAGATAGGAAGTTCAAGCACAAACAAACAGTTACAACAAGTAGAACAAGTAGCAGTTAATCTCAAATAGTCACAAAGGCAAACCAAGTACAATATGCACATGCAACCAATGTCACATAGATGCATATGATGCATGCCTGTCCCTAGTGGCTGATGATATCATCTGTCGGTTATAGAGCCAACCCGACAAGTCCTGGAAGCTAACCATTGGACTGTCCCTCTGTCGCGCATCCCCAACTCGAGTTATACTCATCATAAACTTGATCATAATCATGATCCATATCCATCACCTTCACTGGTGAATATTTACGGGGGCGAGCTCATCCGGGACTTCACAGTGCCCGGCCACACTTACGACATAGGGTCAAAAGAGATTCGAGTCTCAACCTGGAGCACGTGGTGGCTAGCCACTGCTTTCTCCCAAGGAAACTCTTAACTCCGATAGTGGAAGTGCAAATCACAATTATCAATAATTCAGCATATACATGCATTCATTCTCATCCATGGATCAACATCCATCTCAACCATCCGGCTCACGGTTCAGTCCAGAACCAGCCAATATTCATAATCATACACAGCCATTCCGGCTCACGGTTCAATCCAGAACCAGCCAATATTCATAATCATACACAGCCATTCCGGCTCACAACAAAACAGCACTTCCACATTCAGCATCATCAATTCGTAAAATTGGCATTTAAGCCATAAATCACTTTTTCTCAAATCGTTTCACTTTGAAATCAAGTTTCAACTATTTTCAGCCTTGGCTTTTAGAAATCTCGTTTCTCAAATCATCTCAGGCTTATAAGCCAAATTTACTCAAAGTGAGTTCCCTTTTTAAAACAGAGCCACTCTCGGCATTCTCTTTCCAAAACTTCCAAAACCATGGCAAGTTAAGGATTTATTTTAAAGTATTTAGAATCACCCATCCAACAATGGGATTTTATAACCAAAAGTTTTCCGGCAGAGTCCCAAGTCTTTAGGGAAGAATAACATAACTCATTTCGCCAAATTCATATAAAATCATTAAAACCTTGGCTTTCCGATTTGAGTAATAAAATAAGATCTAAGCCAAAACGAGTCACGTAATCATTTACTTCTTTCAAAGCCGTTTCCTTTCTTTAGGCAAAACCAACTTCAACCCCCATGATAAATTCTAGAACGTTTCAACTGTTCAAAATTGTTTTAGTCTTGCAAGAATTCAGAATTTAAAGAGCACTTAAAACATTTCTCAAAACATTTCAAAATGAAACTTGTCAATAGACATCCAGGTTCTTTCAAAGTCATTGAAACTCCTCTAATTGAAACCCTCAAGTCAAATTCAAAGGCATTGCCCTTGTCACATTTAAAAACAGCTTTAAAACATAAGTCTCATTTAAATAACTCCCTCCTGAAAGAGATACAATGCCTTTCTTAAGAAGCAAGACTAAATCACAATTTCCTCTTTAATAATTCATTTCAAAAGCATGAATCATCCTTTTCTTGATAATTTAAATAAAATATTAGAAGTCTTTAACTCATCATTTTCCAGACAACATTTCAATAAAGACTCGGATTTTATAGAAATTTCGGCAACACCTCCCCTAAAACTTGGACTTTGCCACCCGGTTTGGGTCCCAACTAAACCGTTCCACAATCTTTTTCAACAGCCCAAAATCCAAAATCAGTTCAAGGCAAGCCAAATCCAACAATCATCTCAATTCCATATTCCAAGAAAACCGTTTCAGAAATCGAATCATTATCAGCCGAATAAACTCAGTTCTAAAGTTTCAAAGAAACGGTTCAGTAACAATCATTCATAAAAAACCAGATCATTTAAAGCAAGCCAGGCTGAATTCAAGAGTGTATTCTATTTTTCACATTCTTAAGAAAATCCATTCAACTCAAATCAATTTCCAAAGGATTAAACTCGATCTCAAAGCTTTAAAAGAATCAACTTCAAAAGCATTTCGTTTCACAAAACCAAACAACAATCCAGCCAAACAACATTCATAATCATTAGAGACAATCAAACAATACATAAGGCTGATACAATCACCAAATACATTGTCTCACATCAGTATCCATATGTAATAATTCCAACATATAAAATATAGTTTTTGGAAAGCGCCCCTACCTCAAAACGCAAATCCATAACCCAAACGTCTCACAGAGTCCTTTCCGCCTCGACCCGAAATCAACAATCAAAATCTCGGCAACCAAAACCTCGGTTCCAAGCCACTTTCGCAACAGTCTCAACAACTCTAATCGCAACATACAACAACCAAAACTCAACCGTATAGCAATTAACGCCACAAACCTCAGCGTATGATAACCGAACAGTAACTAAAGGGCTTTCAAATCGAAAACGCTTACCGAACCGAAAGAGGAACGGCTGAACCGACAAAGCGGCGGTCTCTGAACCGGCTCGGCGGCAGCCCGGCAGCCACCTCAAGCGACAACGGTGACAAATTCCAATCACGACAACTGAAACCAACAGGAAGTGACCATAGTAACATCGGAATTCAAAAAGGACAGATACCTCAATTAAAACCTTTACCGGCAAACTTTTCCGGCGACGGCAGAAGTAACCAGAAACTCCGCTCAGTCTTAGCCTTCCTCTCCGACGCGATGCCGCGGCGACCGGTGCAGCTCGTGGTTCCACGGCGACTCCCTCTCTCTCCCGTCGTGTCGTTTCTCTTTCCTCGGGTTCTCCAACAGCAGCAGCGCGAACATCGGCAACCACCGTGGCTGGGAGCAGCTCCTTCAATGGCGAGGAACAAGGACCCAACGGCGACTGCAATCGGCGGCTCTTCCCCCCTCCGCGGCTCTCTTCTCCATCGGTCTCTCTCTTTGTTTCGTGCGGTGTTGGCAGACGCTTGACGGGACCGCGGTGGCGCGAGATTGGCGGCGGCGATGCGTGGCAGGTTCGGTGGCTTGGTGGGGACACGCGGCTGGCGGCAGTGAGGATGAGCGGCGGTGACCAGCTGAGTGGCGGCTTCCTTACTCTCCTCTGCAGCGACTCAGCCTCTCTCTCTCTCTCTTTCTGCTTTCGTTCCTTTCTTTCATGGAAAGGGAAAAAGGAAAATCATGTGCTGCTACTGCTAGGTTGAGTGAGAAGGGAACCGGGTCATGGGTTAGGGTTTTTGAGAAAATTAGGGCTAGGAGCATTTTAGTAATTTCTGATAAAATTGTGGACAACATAGTAATTGAAACCCAAATTAAATCCAACACTAATTATATATAGAAAATACTATTTGCTCATCAATTTCACAAATTATTTTTTGTAAAATGCCCAAATCAAAATAATTAGAGGTAATATAATTAAACTCTTTATTTTTCAAAGTAGTAGTATTAATATTTAAAATATTAATTATTTAATCCAAATCACATAAAAATCCTTATTATTTCACAATTACCGACTTTATAATTCAAATATGGAAAATAATCCAATAATTGTAAAATTGGATAATAATCATAACTTATCTCAAATTCAATAAATCAAAACTTGCCTTAATTATCTTTAATAAAATAATTTCTGAAATTAAGGCAATAAATAACTATATGATTTGAGACTTGATCATAATAAGACTTTTCAAAAGTTCTGGGTCTTATATTCTACCCACCTTATAAAAATTTTCGCCCTCGAAAATTGATACAAAACAAAAGAAATTTCATACACTTCACCCTTGAAAATATTTAAGGAAGAAGCAAAAATATCTCAAAACATAAACATATATATGGTTTTTCAAGTACTTGGATAGTGTATGCATAACGATACAAAGGTAGGAGTGTGATTGCAAAGCAAACATTACAAGATAGGCTCAATGCACAAGGTCATATGATCTCAAAGCTTTACAAAAACTTGAGGTGCCAAAATAGGGTGCAAATCAAGATAGGCGTTCACAAAGCAAAGTGGTAATTAGTGTGGTAAAAGGCTGCAAAGCATGTTGGTATTTAAACAGCGGCATAACGTTCGCTGACAATTCTCGTTCCCACTTCAGAACTTCAATTTCCCAACTCCACCAATCATTTTACAACCTCATAGCCAATCATAAGCCTAACAACCGCAAACCCGTCCGTAAGGAACAGAACACCCACAACTCTTAACGTTGTACACCTACCGCTTCAACTTCCGTATACACATATCACGTCTTAAAGAACTAATGCATCGCGTTACTACGTCTACAAGTCGCGCGTGATATCAAAACGATTCTCGAGTCTACTCAGAAGGATACAAGATTCTAGAAAGGAGAGTCAAATGTCAAAGATAGTACTCATAGATTTGAGAGAATGTATCCAATTCCAGATAAACAAGGGTGCTCAAGCAAAGAAGTTTGCTAGAAATAAATCGATTAACAACTCCAAAAATAACCCTTAGATCAAGGAAATTCAATTGGATCAATAAGAAGAAAACCAGCGCATCAGTTTGAAACAAACTCAAGCTGAGTTGAAGAAGTATGATGTTTACAGAAAAGAATGTCTCAGACCCAAGACAAAGCTCACAGAACTCAAGAGCATAATTAAAATACTTCCGAATACATTGTTCTTAAAAGAATCGAAAACTTGTAAAAATATCACTTCGCAGTCTGAAAGAGAAGTTAAACAACAAACATCCTTCAAGAGAGTAACAAAAGGCTAAACGTGGCTTTACTTCAATACAATTTCATGTTGAAGTAGATTTTGTAGAGTTCCAAAAACAAAATGCACACAACTTTGGCTAAGAGCTAAAATATTTCCTCAAATATTTTAGAAAGATAATTAGATGCATAACTTAACCAAAAGCAGTTCATAAAAACTCAGAAGTAATCAAATGCTTGTTCAAAATTCTCAAGATTTCATATCCAAACAAGCGTGTATAACATTTATAGCAAGTACGAAAGAGAAAGTTAAACTCTACTTGGAAGAGAAAATCCGAGGTAAAAGTTTGCTTATAAATTGGTAAAGGAAACAAGTGGTGCATTACAAACGGACAGGTTTCCATTAAACAATGAAGCTATTCGAAACTTCATTTAAAATAGCGCATGCCAAATTTTAAATCAACTTTGTCAAAATCGAACAATGGTTTCAATCTCAACCAAGCAACAGAAAATAAATTCCATTTAGAATTTTTTTTTCAAAGAGAATTCAAAACTTCTATAAAAGTTCAAAATAAGACTCCAAAGTGTTCTTGAAATCACCATCTCAGAAGAACATTCAAGAAGTTTAAGATGTACTAAAAAGGAGTCAAGCCTTGCAAGAAAGGATCTTGAACCAAAATAGTTCAAACAAGATCCACTAGGCATGAGACATCAAATAAGCTTTCAATTGATCCAAAAGAATACAAAAGTTATAGAAAAAGACAACTCAATTATTAGTAATCTCTCAAGGATAAGTCTTTGACTAAAAACTCTGGTAGAGACAATGAGAGGATAAATGATGCACTAGTTTGAAACGAATCAAACTTACTCATATAAGAATGAGATTCACAAAAAGGAAAAACTAAGATCAATGGCAATATTCACAAGATGTAAAAGATCAGTTAAAAACAAGGTCAAGCATGACATTCATGGAGATGGAAGGCTTAAGGAAGACTTTAGTCCGTTCGTAAGAAGAAAGCCATGAGTCCAACATTTTCAAAAGAACAACAATGGAATAAACCATATAGCATGCTAAATCAAACTCAATCCAAAATAAGTTAAGTAAAGCTTATCAAACGAAACTCAACCGAGACAAAAGTGATAAATCCTTTCTTTTCAAAATTTTGAAAAATATTCCAAATACATAATCAATTGAAGATGTGCATTGGAACTATAATAAAATTACTAGAAAGTCAATTTACTTTTAAAGTAAGTGCAATTCCGTAAACCAGTAAAAGTACAGGTGAGGTATTAGAAATAAATAGTTGTTAAACTGTATAAGAAATCTTCAAAGTTTCACATATAGATAAGTGTATATCTAGTCAAAAGTAATTTTTTATAAAAATCTCAAAATTAGCTGTAATCACTGTCAAATAAAAGGAAAACTGAATCAACAAGTTCTCTAAGAATGAACTCGGAACCCGGAGTTAAAAGTCACAGCACATTAAGACAAGTTCAAGGCTATATCAAAGAATACTTGAATCAAGAAGAACTCAAACAGAGGAAGATAGACGCAACAAGGATTCCAAACAAGCATATGC
The DNA here is from genome assembly GCF_059453495.1 of Arachis ipaensis. NCBI lineage: Eukaryota > Viridiplantae > Streptophyta > Magnoliopsida > Fabales > Fabaceae > Arachis > Arachis ipaensis. Next base: position 24,513,775 of record NC_142441.1, on the reverse strand, counting down.
AATTAAGATCAAACAAGAATGCATATGAATGGAGGAATAGATTTGAAAAATCAAACTACTTTTCAAAAGTATTAGCAAACAAGAACTTCAAATTAGGACATGAAAGAACAGGTCGACTCGAACAGAATTCAAGACACACAACTGAATAGCCTCGAGAAATAGTTTCTAACGTTCCCAAAACCCGCGATTCACTTTTCTCAAAACTCGTATATCATCTATGATAACCCATTAGTACTCTTATATACATAATTCACTAGTATTAAGCCGGCCAAACTTAATATCAGGAATCATGCAACTCGAGACTAACGGCGTTAATCAATAGACCGTCATGTGCATAAAGCTCTAATTCTCGTCATTTGACAAGACCTAATACATGACAAACACTCAGAGTATGCAATTGAAGTATAGTCGGTCCATTCCTCAGGCTCTACAGGAAGGACTGCTCTGATACCATAATGTAACACCCTAACTACCAAAGCTTACGCTTCCGGCTGCGCGACTCTGATAGCTCGGACATTACGACGACTTTTATATTATTTAATAGTAAAATATGAGCCTGTTTAAAGCTTTAAACCGCAATACCGCTCCCAAAAATACTTTCGTTCGATAACATACATCCATAGATACCATACAACTTACAAAAACTCATAAAGGATACATCCATATATATATATATATATATATATATATATCATATTACAAGCATTAACCAATACAATCCCTAACCCTCTTATAGAATATGTCAAGATACAGGCGAGGGTACAATAAATAATCTATAGCAATACAGAGCATCTCAACAACAACTAAATAAACTCTTCGTGACTTCTGCACCCATATCCTGAAAGGGGAAAAATGTAGAGGAGGGGGTGAGAACATCATCCTCGAAAGGGTTCTCAGTAGAGGGTTTTTTGGGAATTACTGTAATAGGATACGTGAAGATAAACCATACGAGTGATTAATAACCGTCTTATGCTGGTGCGGATAACCCACTAACTTACCGGCAAGTGCACCGGGTCGTACCAAGTAATACCTTACGTGAGTAAGGGTCGATCCCACGAGGATTGATGGACTAAGCAACAATAGTGTTTGATAGGCTTAGTTAGACAAACAAAAATTGGTGTTGAGATGCAATATAAAAGACATTAAACAATATCAAAAATATTGAAGAAAGGCAAGTAAATACTTTGGAAAAAAATATGGAGAAGATAGTTAAGGTTTCAGAGTTATCTATTTTTCCGGATTAACTTTTCTTACTAACTAATTTAATTATGCAGAATTTAATTTATGGCAAACTGTATGTGACTAGACCCTAATTCCTTAGACCTTCATAGTCTCCTCTAAAATTCATTAACTGCCAATTCCTTGGTCAATTAATTCCAATTAGAGGGTGATAATCAATTTCTAGTTTATATGCCACAAAAACTCTAATTATTCAAGAGGTAAAAGGATTATATGTCACGTATCCTATTAAATTCAGATAATTAAAATTTAGGAGAAATAGTTTTCAAGCTGTTGTTCAGGTAAAGAGCTTTTCCAAGTTTTACAAGAACTCAAATAGAAAGAGGGTCATACTTCCGTTCCACCCAAATTCATAAAATAAAGAGCGAAAACAATTCTTAAATTATAAATCCATACATAAATTAAAATAGTAAAAGCAATAAAATTAATCCATAGAAATAGACAGAGCTCCTAACCTTAACAGTGGAGGTTTAGTTGCTCATGGAAAAGAAAAAATAAGGATTCAGGTAAAAATGTACAGAGTTTCAATCTGATGGCATCAGATCCCTTTTTATAACTAATCCTAATAAATTTAAAATTTAATATTTAAAATTAAACTTAAAATAATATCTTTTCCTAATTTAAGATTTGAATTTAAATTTGAATTAATTAACAAGTCTTCAACTGATGGGTGGGGACCACTTGATTTGTCCATTCTGCAGCTTCTAATCTGTGTTTTCTGGGCTGAAAACTGAGTTAAAACAGCCCAAAAATTGCCCCCAGCATTTTCTGTCAATTCTGCAGATCGCTCATGTGACGCGTCCGCGTCGTCCTTGCATTCGCGTCATTTGTGTAGATTCTAGTCCACGCGATCGCGTCAGGCACGCGATCGCATCATTGCGATTTCCTCCATTCCGCGCGGTCGCGTGAGCCATGCGTCCGCGTCGGTATTCGCTGGTCATCTCCTTGGTTTCTTCTCTTTCTCTGCAGAACTTCATCAAATCCATCCGAATGCTACCTAAAATAAATAAAATTGCACAAAACTCAAAATAGCATCCATAGTGGCTAAAATATAATTAATTCTTAATTAAACTCAACAAATTAGATGCAAATTCACTAGGAAAAGATAGACAAGATGCTCACGCATCATATGCCCCGTTTCCAAAAACAAAGGTTTACAATAAAAGAAAAATCTGAAATCCTTTTCTGAAAGCGGAAACTGTTCATTTAAAACAATATTCAAAAGCCTTTCAAAAGATTTATCTATGCTGAACCAAAATAGCCTTTCATATTTTTCCAAACCAACAACACAAAACCGAAACCAACCATCAGTCCATCTCAATTCAACCACGGCCTTAGGCCCAAACAATGCAATCCAACAACCAATCACCACAATCCAACAGAGTCCCAGTTGCAAACACAGATAGGAAGTTCAAGCACAAACAAACAGTTACAGCAAGTAGAACAAGTAGCAGTTAATCTCAAATAGTCACAAAGGCAAACCAAGTACAATATGCACATGCAACCAATGTCACATAGATGCATATGATGCATGCCTGTCCCTAGTGGCTGATGATATCATCTGTCGGTTATAGAGCCAACCCGATAAGTCCTGGTAGCTAACCATTGGACTGTCCCTCTGTCGCACATCCCCAACTCGAGTTATACTCATCATAAACTTGATCATAATCATGATCCATATCCATCACATTCACTGGTGAATATTTACGGGGGCGAGCTCATCCGGGACTTTCACAGTGCCTGGCTACACTTACGACATAGGGTCAAAAGAGCTTCGAGTCTCAACCTGGAGCACGTGGTGGCTAGCCACTGCTTTCTCCCAGGAAAACTCTTATCTCCGATAGTGGAAGTGTAAATCACAATTATCAATAATTCAGCATATACATGCATTCATTCTCATCCATGGATCAATATCCATCTCAGCCATCCGGCTCACAGTTCAGTCCAGAACCAGCCAATATTCATAATCATACACAGCCATTCCAGCTCACGGTTCAATCCAGAACTAGCCAATATTCATAATCATACACAGCCATTCCGGCTCACAACAAAACAACACTTCCATATTCAGCATCATCAATTCGTAAAATCGGCATTTAAGCCATAAATCACTTTTTCTCAAATTGTTTCACTTTGAAATCAAGTTTCAACTATTTTCAGCCTTGGCTTTTAGAAATCTCGTTTCTCAAATCATCTCAGGCTCATAAGCCAAATTTACTCAAAGTGAGTTCCCTTTTTAAAATAGAGCCACTCTCGGCATTCTCTTTCCAAAACTTCCAAAACCATGGCAAGTTAAGGATTTATTTCAAAGTATTCAGAATCACCCATCCAACAATGGGATTTTATAACCAAAGATTTTTCGGCAGAGTCCCAAGTCTTTAGGGGAGAATAACATAACTCATTTTGCCAAATTCATATAAAATCATTAAAACCTTGGCTTTTCGATTTGAGTAATAAAATAGGATCTAAGCCAAACCGAGTCACGTAATCATTTACTTCTTTCAAAGCCGTTTCCTTTACTTAGGCAAAACCAACTTCAACCCCCATGATAAATTCTAGAACGTTTCAACTGTTCAAAATTGTTTTAGTCTTGCAAGAATTCAGAATTTAAAGAGTACTTAAAACATTTCTCAAAACATTTCAAAATGAAACTTGTCAATAGACATCCAGGTTCTTTCAAAGTCATTGAAACTCCTCTAATTGAAACCCTCAAGTCAAATTCAAAGGCATTGCCCTTGTCACATTTAAAAACAGCTTTAAAACATAAGTCTCATTTAAATAACTCCCTCCTGAAAGAGATACAATGCCTTTCTTAAGAAGTAAGACTAAATCACAATTTCCTCTTTAATAATTCATTTCAAAAGCATGAATCATCCTTTTCTTGATAATTCAAATAAAATAGTAGAAGTCTTTAACTCATCATTTTCCAGACAACATTTCAATAAAGACTCGGATTTTATAGAAATTTTGGCAGCACCTCCCCTAAAACTTGGACTTTGCCACCCGGTTTGGGTCCCAACTAAACCGTTCCACAATCCTTTTCAACAGCCCAAAATCCAAAATCAGTTCAAGGAAAGCCAAATCCAACAATCATCTCAATTCCATATTCCAAGAAAACCGTTTCAGAAATCGAATCATTATCAGCCGAATAAACTCAGTTTTAAAGTTTCAAATAAACGGTTCAGTAACAATCATTCATCAAAAACCAGATCATTTAAAGCAAGCCAGGCTGAATTCAATAGTGTATTTTATTTTTCACATTCTAAAGAAAATCCATTCAACTCAAATCAATTTCCAAAGGATTAAACTCGATATCAAAGCTTTAAAAGAATCAACTTCAAAAGCATTTCGTTTCACAAAACCACACAACAATCCAGCCAAACAACATTCATAATCATTAGAGACAATCAAACAATACATAAGACTGATACAATCACCAAATGCATTGTCTCACATCAGTATCCATATGTAATAATTCCAACATATAAAATATAGTTTTCGAAAAGCGCCCTACCTCAAAATGCAAATCCATAACCCAAACGTCTCACAGAGTCCTTTCCGCCTCGACCCGAAATCAACAATCAAAATCCCGACAACCAAAACCTCGGTTCCAAGCCATTTTCGTAACAGTCTCAACAACTCTAATCGCAACATACAACAACCAAAATTCAACCGTATAGCAATTAACGCCACAAAGCTCAGCGTATGATAACAGAACAGTAACTAAAGGGCTTTCAAATTGAAAATGCTTACCGAACTGAAGGAGGAACGGCTGAATCGACAAAGCGGCGGTCTTCGAACTGGCTCGGCGGCAACCCGGCAGCCACCTCAAGCGATAGCGGCGACAAATTCCAATCACGACGACTGAAACCAACAGGAAGTGACCATAGTAACCTCAAAATTCAAAAAGGACATATACCTCAATTAAAACCCTTACCGGCAAACTTTTCCGGCGACGGTAGAAGTAACCAAAAACTCCGGCAGTGGTCCTGGTGTCCTCAGAACTCCGGTGACAGCGGCGACTGGATGCAGCTCCTCCAGCCCGCGTCTTCCTCTCTCCCAGCGGTGCTCAGTCTTAGCCTTCCTCTCCGACGCGATGCCGCGGCGACCAGCGCAGCTCGTGGTTCCACGGCGACTCCCTCTCTCTCCCATCGTGTCGTTTCTCTCTACTCGGGTTCTTCGACAGCAGCAGCACGAACATCGGTAACCACCGTGGCTGGGAGCAGCTCCTTCAACGGCGAGGAAGAAGGACCCAACGGCGACTGCAATCAGCGGCTCTTCCCCCCTCCGCGGCCCTCTTCTCCATCGGTCTCTCTCTTTGTTTCGTGCGATGTTGGCAGAAGCTCGACGGGACCACGGCGGCACGAGATTGGCGGCGGCGATGTGTGGCAGGTTCGGCGGCTTGGTGGGGACACGCGGCTGGCGGCAGTGAGGATGAGCGGCGGTGACCAGCTGAGCGGCGGCTTCCTTACTCTCCTCTGCGGTGACTCAGCCTCTCTCTCTCTCTTTCTGCTTTCGTTCTTTTCTTTCATGGAAAGGGAAAAAGGAAAATCATGTGCTGCTACTGCTAGGTTGAGTGAGAAGGGAACCGGGTCATGGGTTAGGGTTTTTGAGAAAATTAGGGCTAGGGGAATTTTAGTAATTTCTGATAAAATTGTGGACAACATAGTAATTGAAACCCAAATTAAATCCAACACTAATTATATATAGAAAATACTATTTGCTCATTAATTTCACAAATTATTTTCTGTAAAATGCCCAAATAAAAATAATTAGAGATAATATAATTAAACTCTTTATTTTTCAAAGTAGCAGTATTAATATTTAAAATATTAATTATTTAATCCAAATCACATAAAAATCCTTATTATTTCACAACTACCGATTTTATAATTCAATTATGGAAAATAATCCAATAATTGTAAAATTGGATAATTATCATAACTTATCTCAAATTAAATAAATCAAAACTTGCCTTAATTATCTTTAATAAAATAATTTCTGAAATTAAGTCAATAAATAACTATATGATTTGAGACTTGATCATAATAAGACTTTTCAAAAGTTCTGGGTCTTACATGTTTTAGACAAAAATTACAATTTAGATTATGATGCTAATGTAAAATATGAATAAAGGATTCTTTTCTGACTTAATTTTCATAGCTATGTTTTACCGAAATATGTGTTATCTTAATTCTGTAATGATAACTATAAGAAAAGTAGTGGTAGTTTGTAAAGAAGAACTCACCGAGAGTTAAACAGCTAAATATCTTTTCAAGCGCTAAAGTTAGGTCCTTATAGGAAGCATAATTGTTGAGATCCATATTGCAATCCAGTCATGCCATGCTTAATTGCCATGTCAGAAAGAACTCTATAGAAGTGACCTTCAAAAACACCAAATTCACCGTGCATTGCTAACATTTCTAATGCTAATCATGGACTAACATTTCAAGATCACTCCCACTATAGGCCTTTCCTTTCAAATCTAGCCACAAAATAAAGAATTTTCATAGTACCTATGTTGTTCCATCCAATAGTGGAACATCATATATAAGCAGAACATGAATGCATAAACATTTCAATTTCAGATGTGTACTCAAGAAAGAGAAGATTTTGATAAAACCTCATCAAAGCATTAATACTGTGGAAGAATGAGTCCATGCATATTAATGCATCAACCTTCCAATGTACTGCAAACATGTATACTCGTCATCGAGAGTATAGACTTTTAAATCAGGTTGTTCAGTAATTATCTATCCAAAGAAAATAATTCAAACTAAAATACACAAAGTTATAACATAAAGTTTCTTAAAACAATGAAACTGTTATATACCTTAGACATTAGTGGCTCATAAGTTGTTTCAAGTAAATAAGCCAAGGTTGTGCCACTGTCAATTATTATCCTTTATCTCTCCCCTTGTTGAGATGCATTTGTTGATAGACTAAAAAAACTATGGCCAACTTGAGCTTCCGTCATATTGACACTGTAATGAGGCCTAATCTTTTTTCCCCATGTCAGATATGTCAAAGTATGAATTTTTGAAAAGGAAATATCATAAACAGAAGAATAAAGACTTAGTATCCAAGCATGCAAAACCTTTCATATGGTTAAAAAACAAAATTATCCCGAATGAGCAATTTATAACAACGAAGAAAGTATATTTGAGAAGTGACATACTGGTCTAGTAATAATCAAGTCACATTCACTTTAGGCTGCACAACATGTCCAATAGCAAAAAAACAATCTCCAATTACTCCATTTAAACAATGAGCAAACATCTTTTTCACTTTGCCAGAAGAAGCAAGTCGTGAAATGAATAAAGAATTAGCTTTTTCAAATCCAGGTATTTCATCAAGTGCTTCTTCATTTGATGACTTTAGATCTCCAGACTGGCTAGCACCACATGTAAACGCTGATTAATTAGAAGATAATTAGTCAATAAATTAGTTTTTAATAAGGAGGAATAGAAATATGAAATTATATCAAATTAGGATAGAGCTCATTGAAACGAACATTTTGACACTAATTTCGAAGAAAACGGTCCAAGATTGGACCGAATGGGCTGAACCGATTGAACCGGGCCCAACCGGGCCATCGGACCAACTGGACCAACCTATTAAGTGAACCCAAGCTTTGTCTTCTCCCCATTTCAACAACAATGAAGCTTTTAGCTTCCAGGGAGAGGAGAAAATGAGAAAAGCTCCCGAAACCCTTACGGTGGTTTCCGATCCCCGTAACTTCTCTGTCTGAGCTCCGATCGCCGCATCGTTTGCAGCCACAGGTTCATCGCATCGAGCTTTACGTTTCTACCGGAACAACTTCATAGGTAACTTGTTATTTCACCTCAATCTCTTCTTTCCCCCAATTTTCGAAATTTGAGAAGGAATGCTGAATTTCTTTGATTTCTGATGTTTTAGGATCCAATTAGCTTTAGGGAAACGTTCACTCTTGCTTATTTAAAGCTTAGGTAAGGTGAAGATACGATAATTCTATTTTATTTTCATTGAATTTGAGCTTTGAGTATTAAATTGGATATATATGTGTTATGAATATGTATTAGGTTGTGAATAAATAATTGGAGCTTGAAATTGTGGATATTGAAACTTGGAGGAAGCTGATTAGTTGAATTTTGAGGGGCTGCCTTGATTTTGAATAAATAGCTTTGGTCGTTACGTGGAAATCGGCCAAGGTATGGTTTAGGTTTCTTACATTTAATATATAATGTTCAGTGAAAACTTAGGCTAGATGACCACAGGATAAGTTGGAATGCAGGTGTATATTTAATGCTTAGTAATTGGTTGATGAATAAGCTTGGTTTGGTTTGGTGATTTGTTTGTAAGATGATATTGGTTGCTAGATGGATATTTGAAAGGATATGTGATTGAATTGTTGATTATATGGCAATATTTTAATTTGGTTGAAAGGTGATTGATGAAAAAATATGGAGCTTGTTGAGGATTATTATTGGCAATTTGAGTTGATGGTAATATGTTTGAAAATGATTGGAATGGAAATTTTGAGTGAAAAATGAGGTTTTGAAGAATTTACAAAAGTTGGTTTTTGGCCGAACTTCGACGAGGTATAACTTGGCCTTCGGACCTTCAATTTGTTTCTAACTTGTTTTAAAATGAAAATTGGGTTCATGATGTTTATGCCACTTGAAGAACGGTTGAAAAATGTTGCAAATCGAATAAGTTATGTTGGTTGGAAGATTAAGTTTATAAACTGTCCCTTAACAGGATTTTGCAGCTTTGTTTCCTCTACTCTGCTACTGCATCTGCTTCTGGTTTTTTTTCAAAGAACGTACACCCACGCGTACGCGTGGCTCACGCGTACGCGTGGCTCACGCGTATGCGTGGAGTGGATTTTTAGCAATGCATAAGCGACGAGTCCATGCGTGCCTGTAAGGGGTCAAAAATCATGTCCACGCGTACGCATGACGAGGGATGCGCGCGCAAGCTGTGTTTTTACAATTCCACGCGTACGCGTGGCACCTTTTCCAGCAAACATGATTTTAAGGTTTTTAAAACCTATTTCAAATTACAAAACCTCTATTTTCATTCCATTGGTCATCAATAATAGTGTTAAACTTGATAATCAAATGAAGCTAGGAAATGGGGATAACTTGAAGGTAAAGTAAAGTTGAAAATAGATGAATTGATTATGAGATATTATGGATAAGTCATATATGATACTTGACTGGATGTTCTGATGAAATATTATGTATGAAATTTGGCTTGAATGATTTAATGATCTGAGATACAAGATTCCCTGGATAAAGTGTCGTGACTTGCCATCACATGTACCAGGTTGAAAACTCGATACTCTGTTGACCCTACGACGTTAGTGTGACCAGGCACTATATAAATTCCCAGGAATGTTACCCCCATTGAGCAATATCGATTATTTGAGAAAAAGCTATGCATAGACTCTTGGGGATGCACGTCGAGGGACAGTCTAAGTTTAATTCAGACTTGTCGGGTTGGCTGGATAACTGACAGATGAGCCTCATCAGCCATAGGACAGGCATGCATCATATGCATATTACTTGAATTACTTGCTTGTGCTTTAATTGGGTGTGCCTATATGTACTTGCCATGTTAAATGTGTATTTGTTACCTGCAGTATTTGTAACCTTCTTGTGCTTGCCTTTGTCTGTGAAAATGCATGATGGAGTTGGAGGTATAGAGGAATGGCAGTATGGGACTTAGATTTAAGGTTAAGTTAAGTTAGGTTTAAATATTCTTAGAAAATCACCTTTTATGGCTCCTGTTTAATACTTTAAGCTCTATAATCTGAGTGTCGGCGTTCTAGGATTGCCTCTGACATTCCCAGGACCTTATATATTATGTGTGTGGCACCTTTACCATACTGAGAACCTCCGATTCTCATTCCATACTATGTTGTTATTTTTCAGATGCAAGTCGAAAGGCATCTCGTTAGGCATCTGGACTCTTAAAGCGGAGTGGTTACTGGGTAGTTTTGCTGTACAGTGAGGTATATATATGTACTTAGTTTTCTCTCTGCATAACTTGTTCCTTTTGGATCCTCTTAGAGGATTATGGAGTGGCAGGACTGTGTATATGAACTTTTGGGTTTTGGATATGTATGTATATATGTGTAAATATTCTCCGGCCAGTCTTGACTTCCGGGCTGAGTTAGGAGCTTGTTATTTTGTATCTCTGGCACTCTATTCCTACTTCTGTTATCTTATGTTTAATAATTATGATTTTCTTAGCACGTAAGTTAACTCATACCTTGAGCGTTGCGCTTTTATTTCGCGATTTTTATTTCCTCTATTCTTCAAGGCTCCTAGCATATTATAATTCTTCTGCTATTATATATATACTCATTTTATTTTAGAGGTCGTAATACCACACCACCTCTGTTTTACGATTTAAGCGTAAAGCTTAATGTGGTAGGGTGTTACATTATGGTATCAGAGCAGTTCGTTCCTATAGAGCCTGAAAGACGGACTAATTTGCATTCTGATGCAGCATCAGAATGTTGTAGCATACGCCTCACGGTAGTTAAGGCCGCATGAGATGAACTACCCGACACATGATTTTGAACTTGCTGCAGTTGTATTTGCTTTAAAGATCTAGAGGCACTACCTCTATGGCGTTAAGTTTCATGTTTTCTCAGACCATAAGAGTTTGAGGTATCTTTTTTAGAAGAAAGAGTTGAATATGCGTCAGAGGAGGTGGATGGAGCTTCTAAAAGATTATGATTTTGAATTGAATTATCATCCAGGTAAAGCGAACGTTGTGGCGGACGCCTTGAATCGGAAATTTTTATATGCAGCTTGGATGATGCTACGGGAAGAAGAATTACTAAGGGCATTTCAAGGTTTGAATTTGGAAATTAGAGAAGAATTTGGAATTTTGTGTTTGAGTTAGTTGCAGATTTCAAGTGAATTTAAATCAGAACTTCTGAAGGCTCATCGAGACAGTGAAGCGTTACATAAGGTATTACCAGCAGTTGAACAACAAAAATAGTGGAGAGTGTCAGAAGGACAGGATTGTTTGTGGAGGTTCAAGAACCGGATTGTTGTGCCAGATATTGGAGACCTGCGACAGAGAATCTTGAAGGAAGCTCATAAGAGCGGGTTTTCAATCCATCCAGGGAGCACTAAAATGTATCAAGATCTGAAAGCGATGTTCTGGTGGCCAGGTATGAAGAATGATGTGGTATTGCATGTATCTAAATGTTTAACGTGTCAGAAAGTTAAGATTGAGCATCAGAGACCATCAGGGACCCTTCAGCCTTTGGAGATTCCACAATGGAAATGGGAGAGTATCACGATGGATTTTGTGACTGGTTTGTGATGAGTCCATATTTTACGATATATTTTGGTTTGATTTGAGTGGATTTCATCACATAAACCCACATTTATTCATCTAAATAGCATGCTTTTGAGATTTCTCCCTAAATTGTGCTTGAAAGTGAAGACATGCTCTTTTGTGCTTGATTTGGTCAATTTTAATTCACTTAATCCCATTTGGTGCCTTGATGTATTTGTTAAGTGATTTCAGGTTTTCAAGGTAAGTTTGGGTTGAAGAAATGAAGAAAGAGCATCAAAAAGGAGAGAAATCATGAAGAAAGTGAGATTTGGAAGCTGCTGCAAAGATGCGTACGCACCAAAGGTCGTGTGTACGCACGCATGCATGCACGTGAGGTCATTAATGCAAATCGCTGGGGACAATTTTTGGGCCTCCAAAACCCAGTCCAACTCATTTTCTAAAGCTATTTGAGGCCAAAGTGAAGAGGAATGAGGGGGGCAATTAGGTTTAGCTTTTACATGCTTTTCTCTTAGTTTCTAGAGAGAGAAGCTCCCCCCTCTCTCTCGAATTAGGTTAGGTTTAGTTAATTTCTCTTTAATTTCAGTCTTTAATTATTGTTTTAATGTAGTTTCATTTATGTTTCTTTACTTTATTGTCTTACTTCTCTTAGTTCTTCTTCTTAATTTCTCTTTTATGTCACTTTTCATGTTATGAATACTCTTTGTCAATTCTAATTTCATTTAATACAATTTATGTTTTATGTTCATTTAATGCTTTCTTTAGTTGTTGTTATGATTTTCTTGCTTTTAGTAGCTAGACTTTATTTTTTTATGCATTTTAATATTAGTTTATTTTTATGCACACCAAGTGTTTGATAAAATGCTTGGCTTAGTTTTTATTCACTCTTGGCTTGAATTTGATGACTTTGGTGATACTTGAGTCATTGATGTCCATTCTTGTTTGATATATTAGAGTAGTTAGTTGATTTGGTCTCCCTTGACTCTATGTGACCCTTTAGTGTTGACATAGGACTTAGGGATTGGAATTGACTATGCCTATTTGACTTATCTTCGATGTAAGGTTGACTAAGTAGGATTAACTCTTCATAATCATCATGTGTTTGTGGTCAATGGCTAGGATAGGTAACCTTAGCTCTCAATTGCTTGCCAAGAGGTTTTCTTGCACTTTAAGTTTCCTTTCCTTGCATTTAATTGCTTTGACTTTTATTGCTTTGATGTTTAAATTCTTGCATGTTTAGTTTTCACACTCTTGGTTGAGAAATTGGGTGTTTGGGTATAATTGAGTTGTGGATGTCCATTCCGCATTGTGTGAGAATAGTTGATTGGTTTGGTTTCCATTGATGCTAGTCTTTCACTAAGTAATTAGTGAGTTGACTGGGACTTATGGATTGAGATCAATTACACTTTTTGACTAATTCTCAAGGAGGATTGACTAGTTTGAATTGATTCCACACAATTGCCATGTTTGTGGTCCATAACTAGGATAGGAATCCTAAATTCCCCAATTCTTGCCAAGAGTTGCCATTTACATTCCTTGCATGCTCATTTACTTTCTTGCTATTTACATATCTTGCTCTCTTGCTTTTCCAATTTCCCATGCTCTTTCATAGCCAATAATTGTACATTTTATTGCAACTCCTAGGGAAGACGACCCGAGGTTTAATTACTCTCGGTTTATATTTTGTTTTGAATTTAATATTTGATAGTGAGAATTCATTGTTGGTTTGGACTATACATTGATTCTTGTTTTGATCGATTCTAAACCGGCAATAATTCTCTTCGTCAAATTTGGCACAATTGCCGGGGTGTTGCAATGGTATAAAGTTATTGGTTATTGTAAATATGTTAATATGTGAATAACTTGCTTTTTGGTTATTTTTGTCAATGGTTAGGATTGGGATCTCGGAGGACATTGAACATTCTAGCATTGGTGGGAAAGTCAAGCACAAGCCACCATAGCAAGGGCTCTCCCAATTGTCTAACTTAAAGACATTAAATAAAAGTGCTTGGTAACATTATTCTAACTCTTCTCTTTTTGTATATATTTTGACTTATTTGCTTTTTTGTTATGCTGGATTAGCTTAGGATTAGTTTAATTTTGAGTTTTGTTAGGTTAATTTTGGTTTGGATAATGAATTTATGGGTTATTGCATGTTTTGGTGTTGAGTTTTGATTGAACTAAGGCTTAGTACCTTAGAATTTTGAAGAAAACTTTTTGCAAAACAGGGTATCTGTGCGTACGCACGTACTTGTGCGTGCGCACAAAAAAGCTACTTTCTGCTTCCTGTGCGTGCGCACCGACCTGTGCGCATGCACACGCATGCTTTTGCCCTCTGTTCGCAGCGCCATAACGCTTTGTGCGCGCGTGTTCTCCTGCTTTCTGCAACCTGTGCATGTGCACCCACTCGTGCGTACGCACACATACCCTTTTTCACACTCTTTGTGTGGACGCACAGACGTGCGCGTCCGCACACCAACTTGCAACCACTCTGGTGGGAGCGTTGGCACAGCCTGTGTGTATGAACCCCTGCCCTTACGCTTTTGTGCGCACGCACGGACCTGTGTGTGCGCATGCATATGATCCTTTAAAAAAAACCACCTATGCGTGCGTATAGCAGTGTGCGCACTGATAAACCCCCTTTTTAGGGTTTATCATGTATAGATTTTAAGGGTTTTATCGATGATCTTCCACACTTATTCATATAAAATTGCATGATTTTGTGTTCCTTTCCCCATTTTGCTTCATAGATGAAAACATGCTTCTTTTGTATCAAAATTGATATATTGTAATCCTCCTCTATTACCATTCGATGCCGTGATCCGTTTGTTAAGTGGTTTCAGAATTTATAGGGCAAAAATGGCTAAGAGGAGTGAAGGAAGCATGCATGAATGGAAGGAGCATGGAAAAATTAAAGTTTGGAATTCGGGCATGGGCGCGCACGCGCACCGTACGCGTACGCACGGATGTGCACCCCCAGAGCTGGCGCAGTGGAGCTGAACGAGAAGCCGTCGCGCTTATATGGCTGGGCCATAATTCCTTGGACGCGCGCGTGCACTGTACGCCTGCGCGTAGGTCACGAAAAACCCCATGGACGTGTACGCGTACTGTGCACGTACGCACCGATGGGCGCACGTGATTTTTTAAGGAGAAAACGTGACCAGCATTTTCAGGCAGTTGCAGGCCTTGTTTTGGGGCAGACTTTTGGAGGGAAAGGCTTAAGAAGACCAAGTATTAGGAGGGTTGGAGACAATTAGACATAATTCTAGATATTTTGGGTAGTTAGTTACATTTTTCTTTTAGAGAGAGAAACTCCAACTTCTCTCTAGGATTTTACTCTCTCCATTGCAATTCTCCTTTGATTTCTTGGTGAGATCCATTGCTAATTCACTTTTACTTTGATACAAGTTGTAGATCTACTCTTCTTCTACTCTTAATTAGTGTTCTTTTGATTTATGCATTTGGATCTAGATTTGTGACTTTGTTACTTTGGATTTTGGTTAATGAATTGAGGAATTTCATTCAATTGCTTTATTGTTGAAGATTGCTTGGATTAGATAGCTTTAATTCAATTCTTTTCTCTCAATTACATCATGTCTTCTATGATTGCCTACCAATTATTTGTGATAATGACAACCCTAGTTATGGAGTAGATTTCTCTTACTTGGCTTAGGGGTTGAGTTATTGGAGACTCTTGAGTAGTGGATATCAATTGTTGATTAGGAATTGAGAATTACTAATTGACTTGGAGTGCACTAAAGCTAGACTTTCCTAGGGTGAGACTAGGACTTGTGACTCAAGTTAGTTACTCTCACTTGACTTTCCTCCATTATTAGGGGGTTAACTAAGTGAAGCAATAATTAATTCTTATCATAATTGAATGAAACTACAATGAGGGAACTTCCAATGCTCACCCTTGGCCAAGGCTTTTATCTCAATTAATTGTTGTCTACTTTTGTTAGTTTAAATTCTTGCACCAACTCTCAAAACCACAAAAGACTTCCTAATCAATGATGTGCATTCTAAGGCAAGTCCTAAGGAGAACGACCTGGGATCAATACTCTCGATCATAGATTTTAGAATTGTTTGATGCGATATTTGCGTGTCGGTTAGACTATACTCATGATTGGATTCATTGCTAAATTCTAATCCGGCATAAGAATATTCTCGTTCATCAAAATGGCGCCGTTGCTGGGGACTTGCTTATGTGTGCCATTCTATTGGTTATTATAAATATGTTAATATATGGATACTTGCATTTCTCTCTTGATTGTTTGTTTGTTTGATTGCTAGTTAGGATTAATCTTTGCTTAAATATCACTTGATGTCATGAGCTTCTTATCTCCTTCATTGTATGACACGCTCACTACCGAATCCGAGCTTAGCCCTATTTGATTCGGAAATTGAAAGGACTTTGCTTCATATTAGGTAAGCTCGGAGGCGGTTAACCTTTGAGGAAGGTGAAAATATTTTTACTAATTCACCAACCATATCACCGTCATCCAACGAAGGCACTAATTACTCTTCCGTTGATACTACTAATAGTTCTTCTTTTGATCTAGGTGTTGACAATATGGCCGCTCCAAGGAGAGTTACTCTCAAGGAAGCGGGTGCATCGAACTTTGTTCTCCAACCTCTTCATGTGCTTCACCCCAACTTGAATGCAAACTTTGAACTCAAGACCGCCCTCATCAACCTTCTACCAAAGTTCCATGGACTTCCCACACAAGATCCAATTAGACACCTCAAGGACTTTCATGGTGTATGCTCGGCCACTAGGCGGGAAGGATTCGATGAAGTGGCTATATGGTTGTTTGCCTTCCCTTTCTCCCTTGAGGGAAGAGCCAAGGAGTGGTTCTATACCTTACATAATGATGTTGTCTCTGATTGGGACTTGCTTAGAAGAGAATTCCTTGATAAATTCATGCCCGTAGAAATGATGGACAAGCTAAGGAAGGAAATCTCATGTATTGTACGAGGGGAGATGGAAACTCTATATAAGTATTGGGAGCGGTTTCGCAAACTTCTTGACTCATGTCCAAATCACATGATTGACACTCAAGTATTGCTTAGCTATGTGTGCCAAGGCATGAGAGAGCAAGACAAGAATCTATTGGATGCCTCAAGCAATGGTTCTTTGTCAAAGTATAGGACAGCGGAGGAGGCATGGCAATTCATTACCGACTTGTCCGAGTCCACTCAACATGCTAGACGGAGAGTCAACCGCCCAAAAACCGTAAATAAAGTCTCTTCTAGTAGTGAGACCGCCACCCTTACCAAGACCTTGTGTGAGATGACAAGTCTTCTAAAGCAACTCCAAGTGAATCAACCACAACCTCCACCATCTCCTCAACACCAACAATGCCAACAATTGGTCCCCCAAAAAATATGCGGTATTTGTTCATGCTACTCCCACTACACGGATGAATGTCCAAGTCTCCAAGAGGATAACACTCTAGCGGCCACCCACAACTTTTATGATCGCTCTTACTATGAACACCTTAATCAAGGATACCATTCACAAAGGAGCAATTACAACCAAGGGTACCCCCAACAAAGAGGCAATTATAACCAAGGGAGTAACAACTCTAATCAAGGTTGGAGGGATAGCTCCAACCAAGGTTGGCGGGACAATTATCAACAATGAGGTAAGGACAATGGAGGCAACCAAAGATGGAACACCAACAATCCACAAAATCGATACTCACAAAACCCTCCAAATTAACAACCAAACCAAGGAAGGAACTACCAAACCTACATACCACCTCATAGACAACCACTTCTACTCAACCAATCACAAGCACCACAAATCACCTACCCTTCCACTTCTTCAAATCAAGATGAGACACTCCGGACCATATTCCAAGGGCAAAAAGAACTCCAAAATACACTCAACTCAAGTCTTAATGGCCTCACTTCCACCCTCCAAGCTCTCATTACTCGCATGGAGCCACCTTCTACCTCCAATCCTCAAGCTCCAAACTCTAGTGCCATACCTTCTCAACCTCTACCCAACTCCAAAGGTGGCATCAATGCCGTAACCTTGAGGTCTGGAACTCAATTGAAAGAGAGGGACTCAAAGGCACCTAGCCCAATGATAGTTGCTCAAGAGGAGGATAGAGTGGAGATAGAAGAAATAGAAGAGGAGGAGGAAGCACATGAGATAGTTGAAGATGAAGACCCTCAACCAAGGAGTGAAGTCCCTAGAAAGGAGCAAGTCTTAGAGGAAGTGGCTCAACCAATTCCATTTCCCACATTGGCAAGGAAGACTAAGAAGCGTGTAGAACTTGACCCCAAAAATGGTAGAAATGTTCAAGAAAGTGGAGGTAACTATCCCTCTCTTTGATGCTATACATCAAGTGCCTAAATATGCGAAGTTTCTTAAGGACTTGTGTATGAACAAAGATAGAATCCATGAGTTAGAAACCATTCCATTGGGGAGTTCTATTTCGGCTTTGATGGGAGCCATTCTGGAAAAGTGTGTTAATCCGAGCCCTTGTTTAGTCTCTTGTATCATTGATGGAGTCCAATTCATTGATTATATGTGTGACCTTGGTGCATGCGTTAGCATTATGCCTCTTTCCGTTTATCATATATTGAAGCTCCCACTGTTGAAGCGGTCGGCGGCTAGGTTTGTCTTGGCGGACAAGAGCATAATAACCGTGACGGGTATTGCGGAAGATGTGTTGATCAACATAAAGGATTTGGTATTTCCAATTGATTTTCATATCCTTAAGATGCCACCAAGTGAATCCGAAAGGACATCATCTATCCTAATCGGGAGGCCATTTTTGAGGACCTCTAGATTCAAGTTAGATGCCCATTTGGGAACCTATTCATTTGAGATAGATGGGAGAGTCGTAAGTTTTAGCTTAGAAGAAGCAATGAGGCACCCACCGGAGAACCACTCCATATTCCGGTGTGACTTAATTGACAACATTGTGGCCGAAGTGCATTATGCAAAGCTAGATGAGAAACATATGATTGAAGAAAATAGTAAAGACCCAAGTGAGGAAGTTCAAGTGTCGAGTCAAGAGCAAAAGCTAGAATTGAAGCCACTACCGCCCCACTTAAAGTACTCATACCTTGATGAAGCCCACAAGTTTCTGGTGATTATAGCAAGGGAACTAAATCCTCAACAAAAAGAGAAATTGCTATGTGTTTTGAGGAGGAACAAAAGGGCAATAGGGTGGAGCTTGGCGGATCTAGTGGGGATAAGTCCCCAAGTATGTGAGCACCGGATCTTCTTAGAAGAAGAAGCTAGACCCGTTAGACAACCTCAAAGACGATTGAATCCTACCATTTTAGAGGTTGTCAAGAAGGAGGTAACCCGGTTACTCGAGGCGGACATCATCTACCCCATTTCGGATAGTGAATGGGTGAGTCCTTGATGTCAGGATTTTTGCCAGTAAAGAATGTCATAAAAACAGTCGCGTTGTAGATATAGTCTCTAAACCGACAAAAATCCCTTTGTACAAATGTTTTGGTTGTCACAAGTAACAAACCCCTTTGAAATTGATAACCGAGTATTTAGACCTCAGGTCGTCTTCTCAAGGAATTGCAGGGAGGTATGTTCTTATTATTGGTTATGAGTTGTAAATTGGGGTTTATTAGGAGGTAAGGCGGGAATATATTGAATGACAAGTAAAATAAAATAATAACAATAAAATCTCTTGGCAAGGTATGGAGAACTGGAATTCCTATCCTAGTTATCCTTATCAGGTGTGAAGAGAATTGGGTTTTAATCCCACTTGGTCGTCCTTTATTAAACAAAGGAAGGTTAAGTGGACTGATCAGCTTAATTCTCAAGTCCTAGTCAACTCCTGTGGAGAGACTAGTGTTAGAGCAATCCTAGCTCAAGCAAAATCTGCCAATTTCAATCACTTGCTGAGTTTGATAACTCAAGTATTACCAATCACTTGACCAAAGCCAAAAGGGAGAAAAATATCTAAATTAAATTGAAAGCAATCTTAAACAGAGCATCAATATAAATAAAGTAAAGCAATCTTAAATCCGAAAATACCTCAAATAAAATACATTCAAAGTAGTAAAATCTAACAGGGAAAAGTTCATAAGCCAATTGGAAAAATAAATAAAAATAAAGAACCTGGGATTGAGAGTCACTCCTAAAACTAAGAGAAATCCTAAATCCTAATCCTAAGAGAGAGGAGAGAACCTCTCTCTCTAAAAAACTATATTTACTCCTAAAATTGTGAATATGAGAGCCTCCCTATGAATGGATGCATTCCTCCACTTTATAGCCTCTAATCTGTGTTTTCTGGGCCGCAAACTGGGTCAGAAACAGCCCAGAATTCGCTGGTTGCGAATTCAGATTTGCTGATTTTCGTCACTTGCGACGCGGCCGCATGGATGTCAAAGAAACTATAGCATATTATATATCAAATCGAAGCCCCGGACGTTAGCTTTCCAATGCAACTGGAACCGTATCGTTTGGATCTCTGTAGCTCAAGTTATAGCCATTTGAGTGCAGAGAGGTCAGGATGGATAGCTTAGCAACTTCTTCAACTTCTTGTATTCCTTCCACTTTTGCATGCTTTCTTCCCATCCTCCAAGTCATTCCTGCCTTATAATATCTGAAAACACTTAACACACATATCAAGGCATCTAATGGTAATAAGAGAGGATTAATAATAAGCAAATATAAGATCAAAGAAGCATGTTTTCAATCAAAGCACATAATTAGGAAGGCAAATGTAAAACCATGCAAATAGTATGAATAAGTGGGTAAGGAGTAGATAGAAACCACTCAATTGAGCACAAGATAAACCATAAAATAGTGGTTTATCAGTCCCGTTCAAGTTGTGCCGAAGAAATCCGGTGGTAACCACAATCAAGAATGAAAGTGGGGAGCTCATAGCAACACGGGTGCAAAACTCTTGGCGAGTATGCATAGACTACCAAAGGTTGAACTCGGCCACTAGAAAAGATCATTTTCCACTTCCGTTTATCGATCAAATGCTCGATCGATTATCCGGTAAACCTTATTATTTCTTTCTAGATGGATATTCGGGGTACTTCCAAATACACATTGCTCTAGAGGACCAAGAAAAAACAACATTTACTTGCCCTTTTAGAACTTATGCCTACAAGCATATGCCATTCGGCTTATGCAATGCACCGGTAACTTTCCAAAGGTGCATGATGAGCATATTTGCGGATTTTTTAGAGCAATGCATGGAGGTATTCATGGATGACTTCACGGTATATGGTGATTCTTTTGATCATTGATTGGATAACCTTGAAAAGGTTTTGGAAAGATGTACTAAAGCCAACCTTGTCTTGAATTTTGAGAAGTGCCATTTCATGGCTAGGCAACGCATTGTTTTAGGACATATTGTTTCCAAAGATGGTATTTTTGTAGATCTAGCAAAGATCAATGTTATATCTAGCTTGCCTTACCCCTCTTCCGAGAGGAAAGTCCGTTCTTTCCTTGGACATGCAAGATTTTATCAAAGATTCATAAAGGACTTTAGTAAGGTAGCATTGCCTCTATCAAGATTGTTACAAAAGGACATTGAGTTTGATCTAAGCAAGGAGTGCATGGAGGCTTTTGACAAGCTCAAGGTAGCATTGACCCAAGCTCCCATCGTGCGAGGGCCAGATTGGAGTCGGCCATTCGAAATAATGTGTGATGCTTCAAATTTTTCCGTGGGAGCCGCGTTAGCACAACGTGAGGGCAAGAATCCATATGTCATAGCCTATGCATCAAAAACACTAGATGGAGCCCAATCCAACTACACCACCACCGAAAAAGAACTATTGGCTATAGTTTTCGCCTTGGACAAGTTCCGAGCATATCTACTTGGTTCAAAGGTGGTAGTGTACTCGGATCATGCGGCGCTAAAGTATTTGTTGGCTAAGAAGGAATCCAAACCGAGATTGATTAGATGGGTTTTATTGTTGCAAGAATTTGACTTGGAAATTAAGGATAGGAGTGGTATGCAAACCTAGTGACGGATCACTTAAGTCGCCTTGAACACACCAAAGGTGATACCACTCCTATTAATGATTCTTTTCCCTTTGAGGGCTTGCATGCAATCTCGGAAACCATTCTTTGGTATGCATCAATTGCCAATTACTTGGTGTCTCGCTCCTTCCCTCCTAATCTCTCCAAACATCAAAGGGATAAGCTAAAAAGCGAATCCAAATACTATGTGTGGGATGACCCATACCTTTGGAGTTGTGGGGCGGATCAAGTAATTCGGAGGTGCATTCCAAAATCGAATTCCACTCAATCTTGGAAGCTTGCCACTCCTCCGATGGAGGAGGCCATTTTGGACCCCAAATAATGGCAAGGAAAATCCTAGATTGTGGATTTTGGTGGCCAACTCTTTTCAATGACTCTTCTCATTTTTGTAAATCTTGTTCTCAATGTATTAGATTTGGTAATATCTCCAAGAAGGACGAAATCCCCCAACAAACCATGCTATTTTGTGAGATTTTTTATGTATGGGGTATCGACTTCATGGGCCCATTCCCAAATTTTACTGGTTTCCTCTACATTCTACTTGCCGTTGATTATGTGTCCAAATAGGTGGAAGCGATACCCACCCGGACGGATGATGCTAATGTGGTCCTTTTCTTTGTGAGAAATAACATCATTTGTAGATATGGGTCGCCACGAGCAATCGTGAGCTACCAAGGCTCACATTTTTGCAATAAGAGAATGGAAGGGCTAATGAAGAAATATAGCATCATGCATAAAGTAGCTACGGCCTACCACCCACAGACAAATGGCCAAGCCGAGGTTTCCAATCGGGAGATCAAACATATCTTGGAAAGAATTGTGAAGTCCAATAGAAAAGATTGGAGTGCGAAGCTCACCGATGCATTATGGGCCTACCTAACGGCATACAAAATGCCAATTGGCATGAGCCCCTTTCGGTTGGTCTATGGCAAAGCTTGCCACTTACTGGTGGAGATAGAGCACAAAACATATTGGGCCGTCAAGGAGTGCAATCCAAGTTTGGGTGGAGCTGGAGTTGAGAGGAAGCTACAACTCGCGGAGTTGGAATGTTTGAGGCTTGAAGCTTATGAGAACTCTAGACTTTACAAGGAGAAAATGAAAGCCGTGCATGATAAGAACATAAGAGGTAAAGAATTTAGAGCCGGTGATCTAGTCCTCCTTTACAATTCAAGATTGAGATTGTTGCTCAGAAAACTAAGGTCAAAGTGGGAAGGCCCATATCAAGTAGAGAAAGCGGAACCCTATGGGGTTTACCATTTGCGTCATCCCTCAAGTCCGGATATCTTCAAGGTCAATGGGCACCGTCTCAAAGTGTATTATGGTGAGCAAATGAAAAGCAACAAGGAGATTGAGGTATTCCTTTTGGAAGATGCACCTCTTGGCAAAGAGCAATGAGCTAGTGAAAGTCCAACTTAAGGACACTAAACAAAAGTGCTAGGTGGGAGACACCCCACCATGGTGAGATCTATCCTTTTTACCCTTTTATATATAGTTCTTGATTTCTTCATTGTTTTGTGATTGCTTAGCTATAGTATTGTCTCATTAGATTTGATTGTGACTGCCTTAGATAACTTGTTCATGAAGATTTGCATTGATTTTTCAATAGGAGGATTAATTGTGTGGTAGAAAAATACCCCATCTTTAGGTATTGCATTGAGTTTTGGGTGTTTTTGACCCCTTTGGCTTGCTTGGCCACTAAATTCATGATAATTAGGCATTCTTCATGTCTCTGAAAAAAAAGTGGGGAGGGGGGGGGGGGGAGAGGCGCGTGCGCGCACTATGCGCGTATGCGCCCATAGGCCATTTGTAGCTCCTGGGTCATTTTCCAGAGAGTTGTGTCAATTTTGGGCCAACACTGAGCCCCAGGCACAACGCTACTCACGCGTGTGCGCACCTGGCGCGTACGCGTCCATGGCCCCATTCGCGCAAAGCGCGCGTACGTGCACTAGCCGCGTACGCGTCGATGGTGCTATCTGCAATCCTGAGCCATTTTTCCGAGAGTTGTACCAATACTGTGCCAATATTATGCCTCTCGCCTGCCTCAACTCACGCGTACGCGCACCTGGCACACGCGTACCTCGGACAAAACGCTCATCGACGCGCAAGCGCACCATGCGCGTCCATGTCGATCGTGCAAATTCAACTTCTAGTACTTTTTCCCGAGAGTTGAGCCCAAGTTGTGCCCAGGTTATGCTGGGGGCACAACCCAGATGCACGCACAAGCGCACCTGGCGCGCGCGCGCCCACCTGCCTATCACCCACGTCACGCGTACGCGCACTAGACGAGTCCGTGCCCCTTCTGTATTCTGCCCATGCACGCGCACACGTGCATGGCACGCGTGATAAACCCCTATTTTATGATTCATCTTGTGCTCAATTAAGTGTTTTTATCAATTCTTCACCCACTTATTCATATGAATTGCATGGTTTTATAATTCCTTCATTATTTTATGATATATGTGAAAACATGTTTTCTATGCTTTAAAAATATTAAATTTAATTATCCTTTATTACCATTCGATGCCGTGATCTGTGTGTTAAGTAATTTCAGGCTTTATAGGATAGGAATGGCTTAGAGGACAGAAAGGAAACATACAAAAATGGAAGGAAAGCACAAAAATGGAGTTTTGAAGAAAAGGCAGCGACGCGCACGCGTGGACGACGCGAACGCGTGCTTGGCGCAGAAAACAAATGACGCGGACACGTGACTGATGCGGACGCGTGACAAGGAAAAACTCCAAATGACGCGTACGCGTGACCCACGCGTACGCGTGACAGACGCCACGTGTAGTAAAATGCAGAAGTCACCTCCAGTGATTTCTGGACCCTTTTTTGGCCCAAATCCAAGCCCAGAAATACAGAATATAAGCCAGAGAATGGGAGAATCAACAAGGTCGATTGATACATCATTCATAATACACAATTTTAGGTTTTAGATTTAGTTTTAAAGAGAGAGATGTTCTCTTCTCTCTCTTAGGTTTTAGAATTAGGATTTATTTTATTCTATGGTTATTACTCCATTCCAAGTTCAATGTTCCCAACTTTAATTTTATGTTCTCTTCTACCTTTAATTATTCTAATGCTTTTACTTGTTAATTACTTATGTTGCCAAATTGGCTTATGAACTTCTTCATGTTGGATTTGAATATTCTATTTAATATAATTTGATGTATTTCAGATTTAAGATTGTTTTATTCTATTTATGACGCTTTCAATTTAATTTAGATTTTTCCTCTTTTGGTTTTGGTTAAGTAATTGGTAACACTTGAGTTATCAGACTCAGCAGTAGATTGAGATTTGGGAATTGCTGATTGATTTGGATCGCTCTAAAGCTAGTCTTTCCACAGGAGTTGATTAGGACTTGAGGATCAAATTGATTGGTCTACTTGACTTTCCTTTATTTAGTAAGGGTTAACTAAGTGGGAGTAATAAAAAATTCTCATCACACCTGATAAGGATAACTAGGATAGGATTTTCAGTTCTCATACCTTGCCGAGAGTTTTCTTAATTATTAATTTATTTTTCTTGCCATTTAATTTACTTGTTCTTTAATTCAAAAACCCCCCAAAAATACACTTTTTCCATAACCAATAATAAATCACACCTCCCTGCAATTCCTTGAGAGACGACTCGAGGTTTAAATACTTCGGTTATCAATTTTATTAGGGGTTTGTTACTTGTGACAACCAAATTTTTGTACGAAAAGATTCTCTGTTGGTTTAGAAACTATACTTACAATGAGCTTTTAATTGCAAATTTCTAGACCACACAAAAGTCTGCTCGTCAAAATGGCGCCGTTGCCGGGGAAAATGGCCAGTCTCGTGACTCAAGTACATTGTAGCGCACCTCTTTTTCAATTTTTATACCCTCTTCTTACCTTCACCCTTCTTCTTCACTTCTACCCGCTCCTACCACTTTTACCACCTCTCCTCTGACCACCACCGGCGGCGACCACCACCTCCGGCGGTCCCACACCTCTCTTTATCCTCTCCTCTCATACCCCCATTACCTTCTCTCTCACTTACATACCCATTTCTCTTCTTCTTCTCAAGGTATTTCTCATTTTTCTTTCTTTTCTTGTTTAGCTCTCTCTTTCCTTTCTTCCTTGCATTAGTCGCATTCCCTTACTCTTCCTCTTAGTTAGTTTTCATTTATGTTTTGTTTGTTTGTTGGATTTTCTTTCTTTTTCATTTTCTTATGGGTGTTAAAAGTGGGGATTACTCTTGCATTGATGAGTTGGATTATCTTAATTGCTTCTCCTTGCAATGTGTGGTATGCTATGATGATTGATGATGCTTTGTGGGATGCTACATTGTCACCCTTCTCTAATTTTTATCACAAAAAAGGGATGCACACCAAGTGTTTGATGAAAGGCATACATGACTTTTTGAGTTAAAATTGACTTAGTGTCCCCCCATTTAGTGCTCTTTCTCATTCACTTGCTTGTTCATATGTGCATTGAGCTTATTACTTTTCTTGCTTCATCTCTACATGCTCATTCCTTAACTCTTACCTCTTGTAAGTGATGTTGAGAGTGTATGCTTCTCATGCTTTTTGTTTGCATGCCTATACCAATCATACATCCCATGCTAGTGATTGGCCATAATTTTCATTGTTGCCTTAGTTACATGTTGCAGCTGTCATGTGCCTAGGACACTTATTCTCTTATGCTTTATCACTTGCATGACTATCATTTCTTGGTGCTTCTTTAAGTTTAATTTTGCCACCTTTCCCTTCTTCCTAGGATGGTTATCAAGAAAGATAAGGGAAAGGCGTCCAAAAAGGCACCCCCACGGTCCACTAGCAAAGCACATCAAGCGCCTAGAGCCAAGCCCCTCCTCAATAAGACAAGAAGCCTTGCTAACATTGATGTTTTGGAAAAGGACAACCCGGCAAGAGACCCGAACAAGTTCCCCAACCGCTATTGCAAACTTGTCTACCCCTTGATCAAAGAAAGGAACTATCATGCGGAGCCTCTTCTAGCCCCTCCGGGTAATGTCATTCCGCTTGTCGTGCCCCGTATTAAGCGGCGGAAATGGGAGTTCCTATTGAGGAAGCCACGTGAAGCAAACTTGTCCTGGGTGGTAGAATTTTATACCAATTACCACTCATCATCCCTTGCATTGGTATTTGTGCGCCGAAGACAAGTTCTCGTCACAGAGGAGGCCATTCAAAGTGTGCTTAAGACCGGACCGCTAGAATAAGGAGTTGATGCATATCAAGAGATTTTGTCGGCATGATGCAAATATGAGTTTGATTGGGATGCCGTCCTCAGGGTCATTGCCATACCCGAATCATTCTGGATTCGAGGAAGGATGAGTCCCCGGCCCAAGGGCATCACCGCACGTTTTCTCACCAGGGAGGCTCAGGCACGGGCTCAAATTCTAGCCCATTATGTGATTTCAAGCACCCATGGCTCATCTATTACTGCCGAGTTAGCCTTGTTGGTTTGCTGTGTCCTCACAGAGAGACTGGTGCATATTCCCCGCCTCATTCTCCAAGCAATGGGCCGCATCCACTCTAAGGGGAACCTACCCTTCCCCGCTTTAGTGACTGACTTAATTGCCGCAGCCGGTGTTCCTCGAGAGACCAAGGATCGGAGGGCCATGATCCTGATAGACAGCAATGTTGTTCCAAATAGGAGATATCTCTACCCTCCGGCGGACACCGAGGAGCCTAACTTAGTCCTCCCCAAGAGTATTCCCACCACCTCAACCGCACCGCCAAAATCATCCATGCAACGCATAGAGGACCTCCACAAGAAGCTCGATCTTTATGAACAGTGCAACCAACACCGATACACTTTTGTCAAGAAACTTCTAAGTTGCCTAGCACCACCTATGGAAGAACCGGATATTTCCACATCCACTGGCACCGACAACGAAGATAGCGATAATGAAGAGGATGATGGACACTCGGAAACCGATCAACCACTGCATCTCACTCAAGGCACGGAGGACCGTGCCAACTTCTAAGTGTGGGGAGGTCGGTCGGCCGACCGGTCTCTATAGGTAACACCCGAATAAATTTTGAATCTCTTTTGTTAACTAGGATAGATTGCATGATTAGGTGTTTCACTTTTTGACATCCTTTGCATGATAGTTATATCTTAATAAGTCCACTTGGTTAGAGTAATGACTTCTTTCCTAGGAAGCTAGAATTTTAGGGCAACCCTACCAATTTTGAAAATCTTGAAAATTTTTTATGCTAAGCTTGTTTGAAGAATGTAATTTGGAACATGGATTTTGGGCCAAGAACACAAGCAAGTAAGTTTTGAGCCTAATAGCGTGGCTACATCTTCTAGTAACTTACTTTTCTTCTTGTGTGCATTGTTCTCTCTCTATGATTATGATCCTTAATTTGTTTGACTCTATATGTCCATTGTTATATGTAGGAATGCATGTACATGATTGAGGCCATCAATTCACTTAGCTACTTACCCAAATGACCTTACCTTGTAACAACCTTTGCAACCAATTTTGAGCATACGCTTAACCCACTTATTCTTAATTTTAGCACATCACAAGCCAAAAGCGGAAAACCAGGAATGTCCCTATTTGAATCCTTGAATAGCTCTGGCTAGAGAGTGTGTGCCATTCAAGTGTGGGAAAACGACGGGGGGGGGGGGGGGACATCGGTTGAGGTAAGAGCATGTTGTTGTTTTTGTTAAAAATATTGGGAAGTGAATACATACTCATGTGTTGATCAAATGTATAGACCTTATGCATTGATATTCTTGTATATAGTTTGAAAAAAAAAATTTAAGAAAAACAAAAGAAGAAAATAAAAGCGAAAAAAAAAAGAAAAGGAAAGAAAAGAAAAAAAAGAAAAAATATATAGAAAAAGAAAGAAAAAAAGAGAAGCAATAAAAGGGGACAAAATGCCTCAAAGTAAGACCTAAAGACAAATCAATGCATATGTATAATAATCAAAAGTAAATGCATGAGTATGTGAAAGAGTGAGGAATGGGTAGTTAGGTTAGTACATAATTGTATAGGATGTTATATAGGTTAGGAGGGGAGCTTAAGTTAATCAAAGGATTCAATTCTTAGCCCACTTAGCCAAATATATAAGCCTACCTTAACCTTAACCCCGTTACAACCTAAGGAAAGACCTCATGATATATGTATGCATGCATAGAACAATTGTTGATTGTTAGAGGAAGAACAAATTTTGGAAGAGCATGAAGTAGGGGAGAATTGAGTGATCAACCCTATACACCGAGCGAATAGAGTGCAAATACTTCCGGTGAGGGGTTTGAAGCTCAATTCCTTGTTCCCGGCTCTTGTGAGCATTCTTCATGAAAGCTATGCATACTTCACTTTGATGACTAGAATTGGTAGAGTTCATACATTACCCATCATCTTGCCCTATGTGCATATATACATGTGTTCTAGGAAGATTGAATTGCTCTTGACCAAGTAGATAGTAGCATACACCCTAGTTGCATTCATGTAGGTAGATTGCATCCCATGAGTCTCATTCCCTTGTGATCCTTTGATCTTTTGCTTTCCTTTAGCATGAGGACATACTATACTTTAAGTGTGGGGAGGTTGATAAACCCCATTTTTAGGGTTTATCATGTAAGATTTTAAGGGTTTTATCAATGATCTTCCACACTTAATCATATAAAACTGCATGATTTTGTGTTCCTTTCCCTATTTTTCTTCATAGATGAAAACATGCTTCTTTTGCATCAAAATTGATATATTGTAATCCTCCTCTATTACCATTCAATGCCGTGATCCATTTGTTAAGTGGTTTCAGAAGTTATAGGGCAAAAATGGCTAAGAGGAGTGAAGGAAGCATGCATGAATAAAAGGAGCATGGAAAAATTGAAGTTTGGAATTTGGGCATGGGCACACACGTGCACCGTACGTGTACGCGCGGATGTGCACCCCCAGAGCCGGCGCAGTGGAGCCGAACGAGAAGCCGGCGTGCTTATATGGCTGGGCCATAATTCCTTGGACGCGCGCGCGCACTGTACGCCTGCGCGTAGGTTGCGAAAAACCCCATGGACGCGTACGCGTACTATGCGCGTATGCGCTGATGGGCGCACGTGATTTTTTAAGGAGAAAACGTGACCAGCGATTTCAGGCTGTTGCAGGCCCTGTTTTGGGGCAGAATTCTGGAGGGAAAAGCTTAAGAAGACCAAGGATTAGGAGGGTTGGAGACAATTAGACATAATTCTAGATATTTTAGGTAGTTAGTTAAATTTTGCTTTTAGAGAGAGAAACTCCAACTTCTCTCTAGGATTTTACTCTCTCCATTGCAATTCTCCTTTGATTTCTTGGTGAGATTCATTGCTAATTCACTTTTACTTTGATACAAGTTGTAGATCTACTCTTCTTCTATTCTTAATTAGTGTTCTTTTGATTTATGCATTTGGATCTAGATTTGTGACTTTGTTACTTTGGATTTTGGTTAATGAATTGAGGAATTTCATTCAATTGCTTGATTTTTGAAGATTGCTTGGATTAGATAGCTTTAATTCAATTCTTTTCTCTCAATTACATCATGTCTTCTATGATTGCCTACCAATTGTTTGTGATAATGACAACCCTAGTTATGGAGTAGATTTCTCTTACTTGGCTTAGGGGTTGAGTTATTGGAGACACTTGAGTAGTGGATATCAATTGTTGATTAGGAATTGAGAATTGCTAATTGACTTGGAGTGCACTAAAGCTAGACTTCCCTAGGGTGAGACTAGGACTTGTGACTCAAGTTAGTTACTCTCACTTGAATTTCCTCCATTATTAGGGGTTAACTAAGTGAAGCAATAATTAATTCTTATCACAATTGAATGAAACTACAATGAGGGAACTTCCAATGCTCACCCTTGGCCAAGGCTTTTATCTCAATTAATTGTTGTCTACTTTTGTTAGTTTAAATTCTTGCACCAACTCTCAAAACCACAAAAGACTTCCTAATCAATGATGTGCATTCTAAGGCAAGTCTTAGGGAGAACGACCCGAGATCAATACTCTCAGTCATAGATTTTAGAATTGTTTGATGCGATATTTGTGTGTCGGTTAGACTATACTCACGATTGGATTCATTGCTAAATTCTAATCCGGCATAAGAATATTCTCGTTCATCACGCATGCACAACCTTGGGAACCCCCCTCTGCTCGTAGCACACGCACCTCTTGTGCGTGGGAACACCCCACCTTTTCCCCTTCTGTGCGCGCGCACAGGCCCTTACGTTCGTTCTGTCTGCAGCGCCCGCACCCTTCTGTGCGCGCGCATAACCCCCTTTTCCACCTCGTGTGCGTACGCACGCCCCTGTTTTCTCACCATTACATTCTTCTTCTTCTTCTCTTCTCTCCACTTCTTCTCTTCTTTTCTCTTCCCCCTTCTTTTATCTCTTGCTTTTGCCTTCTTCTCTACTTGCTCTACTTTGCTTTGTTCGCATTTCATTTCTATTTTGGTAATTATACTAGTTTTTTATTAGTTATTTGTTAATTGAATAAGTCGCAAGTGTTTGCTTGATGTTGATTGGGTTGCTTCTTGCTTGAATTTGGTTTCAAGTTTGATGAACATGTGCACTGAGTATTAAGTCATTGTTTGATTGCCTACTTGAATTTTGAGTTTGATGCATATGTTGTCGCGACCATATGTGTTAGGCTATATCCTTGTTTGGCATCTTGAATTGTGCACTTTTGAATTAAGTGATTTGAGTTGAAATTACTTGTTCATCATGATTTTCATATCAAATTCATCACATGTCCGGTACTTGTTCCTTGTTAATGCTTTGCATTTCTTTGAGTGACTTAACTTGATTTTTATCAAGTTTATCACTTTTTGTAACAAATACCTTTCCATGTGACTTTTTCATTATGTTTCATGATGAATAAGGAGTTTCCGTTCATTATTGGATTGGTTATTGTTAATTGTGCTATTTTCTATTAATTTTGTGCTTTCACTTGCACAATTTCAATATCCAATATCAAATACTCAATTGACTTTTATGTTACCTAGGGTTGCTTGTGCCTTAAGTTTTGCTTATGCTTCACTTGCAACCTAGGGTACTAAATTGAGGAATGCATGCTATTTCTTTTGAATAGGTGGTTGTTGTTTTTACCCCGCCAATGTTTGTGTTCTAAATTGTGCGCGCATTTAGCACACACACATTGTGTTCTATCATACCACACAACTTACTTTTCCTCAATTGTTATTTAATTGTTTACATAGCAACCGGAACCCCCCGGAGCCCACCAGCTGAAGGTGGAGCCTTACGTCTCTTCATCCCCCAAATCGTGTGCATGCACGAAGGACCGTGCATTAATTAAGTATGGGGGAGGATCGCTAACTTCGAGGGGGATAAAATTTCTTTTCTTAGACACTTTGCAATACTCTGTTTGTTCTTTTCCCTTAATTTTCGCAAATTTTTGTTTTTGTTTGCATTTTTGTTTGGTTTGTTTGTATATATCTCTTTAATGCTTATAGTATATGGTAGTAAATATTGGCATTTGCATGTTAGATTAAATAAGTTTGGTAAAACAATAAAAAATTTTCAAGAAATCTCTTTTTGGGCATTCCATTGATTAGATTTGAAAACTTGTTTTTGAACTTGCTTGAAGTATCTTTTTATGGAACATAGAAAAGAGCTTGAACAAATACCAAGTGAGATTTGAGCTTTGATTGTGTGGTTGCATATTTTCAATCACAATTTTTATTCTTGTGTGTATACTCCTTTTATGATTGTAATCTTTGATTTGCTTTAGTCTTTATGTCCTATATTTGTTGTTTTGAATGCATATAGTATGATTGAGCCCATTTTTTATTAAACTCACTAACTCATATGGCCAACCCTCACATCTACCATTGTAAACCACTTTTTGAGCCTTTTAATTCCCCTTTGTTCTAATTTTAAGCACATTATTTGCCCTAAGCAAAAAACCATTATGTCCATATATTGTATCTTTGTTTAGCTTGGGTTTGAGTGTGTGTGTTAATTAAGTGTGGGGAAAATTTGTGGGAAACATTGGTAGAAAGTTAGTTTGGGTGTTCATTAAGAATATTTGAGAAAATGGGTAAACACTCATGCATCTATTAAGTAAGACATATGCATCCCTTTTTGTCATATTTAAAAAAAAAGAGAGAGAAAAAAAGAAAAAAAAAGAAATGATAATAAGAATGTTAAATAAGAGATGCATATGTGGTTGAATTGGAAAAAAAGATGCATGAGTGAATGTGAAAAAGGGAAATGAATGGGAAGTTAGGTTTTTCTCTTTAGTGTACATAGGTTGATATAGGATTAGGTGGGATACTTGAGCTAATCAAAGACACAATCTATTAGCCCACTTAACCATATTAATCCTACCCTTACCTAAGCCCATTATAACCCTCAAAAGACCTCATGATATTTGCATTCATTCATCAAATATTAGTTGATTGTTAGACGACTTGCAAATCTTTGAGAAACATGATTAAAGGAGGATTGAGTGATTAAACCCTACACACTGAGCGATTAGAGTGTAAACACATCCTGTAAGGGGCTCAATCGCTCAATTCTATGTTTCCATTGCTTATCTTGTATCTTCTTGCAAGTTGTTGAACTTAATTTTGGAAATTTCAAATCAAATCTTTTGGACATTGATCATATTGCTATATTTGCTTTGTCTTGGCCCTAAGTTTCTACTTTGGATTTATTGAGATTCTTTTGTTTGTTTTTTTGCCAAACTCAATAGGAATCATAGTATAGATATAGATAGATAGCATTTAGTGTAGTTGCATGCATATAAGTAGCTGCATTGAATAAATCATTCACCCCTTCATTCATCTCCTTTGGTTGTGTTTAGCATGAAGACATGCTATTGTTTAAGTGTGGGGGAATTGATGAGTCCATATTTTATGATATATTTTGGTTTGATTTGAGTGGATTTCATCACATAAACCCACATTTATTCATCTAAATAGCATGCTTTTGAGATTTCTCCCTAAATTGTGCTTTAAAGTGAAGACATGCTCTTTTGTGCTTGATTTGGTCAATTTTAATTCAATTTAATCCCATTTGGTGCCTTGATGTATTTGTTAAGTGATTTCAGGTTTTCAAGGTAAGTTTGGGTTGAAGAAATGAAGAAAGAGCATCAAAAAGGGGAGAAATCATGAAGAAAATGAGATTTGGAAGCTGCTGCAAAGATGCGTACGCACAGAGATGCGTATGTATGCACAACGGTGACTTCGTGCAAGGATGCGTACGCACCAAATGTCGTACGTACGCACGATGGGAATTCTGCGTAACCGTGTGCGTACGCACGCATGCATGCACGTGAGATCATTAATGCAAATCGCTGGGGGCGATTTTTGGGCCTCCAAAACCCAGTCCAACTCATTTTTTGAAGCTATTTGAGGCCAAAGTGAGGAGGAATGAAGGGGGGCAATTAGGTTTAGCTTTTACATGCTTTTCTCTTAGTTTCTAGAGAGAGAAGCTCCCCCCTCTCTCTAGAATTAGGTTAGGTTTAGTTAATTTCTCTTTAATTTCAGTCTTAATTATTGTTTTAATGTAGTTTCATTTATGTTTCTTTCCTTTATTGTCTTACTTCTCTTAGTTCTTCTTCTTAATTTCTCTTTTATGTCACTTTTCATGTTATGAATACTCTTTGTCAATTCTAATTTCATTTAATGCAATTTATGTTTTATGTTCATTTAATGCTTTCTTTAGTTGTTGTTATGATTTTCTTGCTTTTGGTAGCAAGACTTTATTTTTTTATGCATTTTAATATTATTTTATTTTCATGCACACTAAGTGTTTGATAAAATGATTGGCTTAGTTTTTATTCACTCTTGGCTTGAATTTGATGACTTTGGTGATCCTTGAGTCATTGATGTCCATTCTTGTTTGATATATTAGAGTAGTTAGTTGATTTGGTCTCCCTTGACTCTATGTGACCCCTTAGTGTTGACATAGGACTTAGGGATTGGAATTTACTATGCCTATTTGACTTATCTTCGATGTAAGATTGACTAAGTAGGATTAACTCTTCATAGTCATCATGTGTTTGTGGTCAATGGCTAGAATAGGTAACCTTATCTCTCAATTGCTTGCCAAGAGGTTTTCTTGCACTTTAAGTTTCCTTTCCTTGCATTTAATTGCTTTGACTTTTATTGCTTTGATGTTTAAATTCTTGCATGTTTAGTTTTCACACTCTTGTTTGAGAAATTGGGTGTTTAGGTAGAATTGAGTTGTGGATGTCCATTCTGCATTGTGTGAAAATAGTTGATTAGTTTGGTTTCCATTGACGCTAGTCTTTCACTAAGTAATTAGTGAGTTGACTGGGACTTATGGATTGAGATTAATTACACTTTTTGACTAATTCTCAAGGAGGATTGACTAGTTTGAATTGATTCCATACAATTACCATGTTTGTGGTCCATAACTAGGATAGGAATCCTAAATTCCCCAATTCTTGCCAAGAGTTGCCATTTACATTCCTTGCATGCTCATTTACTTTCATGTTATTTACATCTCTTGCTCTCTTGCTTTCCCAATTTCCCATGCTCTCTCATAGCCAATAATTGTACATTTCATTGCAACTCCTAGGGAAGACAACCCGATGTTTAATTACTCTCAGTTTATATTTTGTTTTGAATTTAATATTTGATAGTGAGAATTCATTGTTGGTTTGGACTATGCTACCAACGAATTGATTCTTGTTTTGATCGATTCTAAACCGGCAATAATTCTCTTCATCAGTTTGCCTAGAACCCGGTCTGGTTGTGACGCTATTTGGGTGGTTGTGGATCGACTGACAAAATCAGCTCATTTTCTTCCTATCCGAATAAGTTGCACAATGGAGGAGCTTTACATCAAGGTTCTGGGGAGCTTTTCAGCGTGTATTTGGGACTCATTTAAGCTTGAATACTGGGTATCACCCTCAGACAGATGGTCAATCAGAGAGAACTATTCAGACCTTAGAGGATATGCTAAGGGCTTGTGTATTGGACCAGTCGACGAGCTGGAATCGGTATATGCCATTAATAGAGTTTGCTTATAATAATAGCTATCATGCGAGTATCGGAATGGCTCTATATGAGGCTCTGTATGGCATGAAATGTCAGTCTACACTATGTTGGCATGAAACTGGAGAAAGAAGTTTGTTAGGGCCTGAGATGATAGCTGAAACCACTGAACAGATAAAGAAGATTCGTAATCAAATGTTTATAGCCCAAAGCCGCCAAAAGAGCTATGCTGATCAGAGGCGAAAGCCTTTGGAGTTCGAAGAAGGAGAACATGTCTTTCTGAAAGTTGCACCAACCATTGGAGTGGGAAGAGCTATTAAGACTAAGAAACTGAATCCCCGTTATATTGGACCGTTTGAGATCCTGAAGAGAATTGGGCCAGTGGCTTATAGAATTGCCTTACTGCGGTATCTTTCGAACTTGCATGATGTGTTTCGTGTGTCACAGCTTCAGAAGTATACTCCTGATGCAAGTTATGTTCTAGAACCAGAACCAATCCAAGAAAGAGAAGATCTAACACTTCTAGTAATTTCGATGAGAATTGATGATACTAGTATTAAACGATTACGCGAAAAGGAAGTATCATTGGTAAAAGTAGCTTGGAGTCGAGCTGGTATCGAGGAGCATACCTGGGAGCTCGAATCAGATATGCGAAAGGACTATCCACATCTCTTTTCAGGTAACTAGATTTGAATTTTGAGGGCAAAATTCTTTGTTAGGTGGGTAGAATGTAAACCCCGATTAATTAGTAGATAATTAGTCAGTAAATTAGTTTTTAATAAGGAGGATTAGAAATATGAAAATTATATCAAATTAGGATAGATCTCATCGAAACGAGAATTTTGACACTAATTTCGAAGAAAACGGTCCAAGATTGGATCGAATGGGCCGAACCGGATGAACCGGGCCCAATCGGGCCATCGGTCCAACCGGACCAACCTATTAAGTGAACCCAAGCTTTGTCTTCTCCCCATTTCAACAACAACGAAGCTTTCAGCTTCTAGGGAGAGGAGAAACGAGAAAAGCTCCCGAAACCCTTACGGTGGTTTCCGATTCCCGTAACTTCTCTGTTCGAGCTCCGATCGCCGCACCGTTTGTGGCCACGGGTTCATCACGTCAAGCTCTATGTTTCTACTGGAACAACTTCATAGGTAACTTGTTATTTTACCTCAGTCTCTTCTTTCCCCCAATTTTCAAAATTTGAGAAGGAATGTTGAATTTCTTTTATTTCTGATGTTTTAGGATCCAATTAGCTTGAGGGAAACGTTTACTCTTGCTTATGTGAAGCTTGGGTAAGGTGAAGATACGATAATTCTATTTTATTTTTATTGAATTTTAGCCTTGAGTATTAAATTGGATATATATGTGTTATGAATGTGTATTAGGTTGTGAATAAATAATTGGAGCTTGAAATTGTGAATACTGGAACTTGGAGGAATCTGATTAGTTGAATTTTGAGGGGCTGCCTTGATTTTGAATAAATAGCTTTGGTCATTACGTGGAAATCAGCCAAGGTATGGTTTAGGTTTCTTGCATTTAATATATAATGTTCTGTGAAAACTTAGGCTAGATGACCACAGGATAAGTTGGAATGCAGGTGTATATTTAATGCTTAGTAATTGGTTGATGAATAAGCTTGGTTTGGTTTGGTGATTTGTTTGTAAAATGATATTGGTTGCTAAATGGATCTTTGAAAGGATATGTGATTGAATTGTTGATTATATGGCTATATTTTGATTTGGTTGAAAGGTGATTGATGAAAAAATATGGAGCTTGTTGAGGATTATTATTGGCAATTTAAGTTGGTGGTAATAGGTTTGAAAATGATTGGAATGGAAATTTTGAGTGAAAAATGAGGTTTTGAAGAATTTACAAAAGTTGGTTTTTGGCCGAACTTCGACG
The DNA here is from genome assembly GCF_059453495.1 of Arachis ipaensis. NCBI lineage: Eukaryota > Viridiplantae > Streptophyta > Magnoliopsida > Fabales > Fabaceae > Arachis > Arachis ipaensis. The sequence continues at coordinate 24,476,379 of NC_142441.1, read as the reverse complement.
AGGTATAACTTGGCCTTCGGACCTTCAATTTGTTTCTAACTTGTTTTAAAATGAAAATTGGGTTCATGATGTTTATGCCACTCGAAGAACGGTTGAAAATGTTGCAAATCGAATAAGTTATGTTGGTTGGAAGATTAAGTTTATAAACTGTCCCTTAATAGGATTTTGCAGCTTTGTTTCCTCAACTCTGCTACTGCATTTGCTTCTGGTTTTTTTCAAAGAACGTACGCCCATGCGTACGCATGGCTCACGCGTATGCGTCGAGTGGATTTTTAGCAATGCGTAAGTGACGAGTCCATGCGTGTGCGTAAGGGGTAAACAAGCATGTCCATGCGTACACGTGACCCACGCGTACGCGTGACATGAAGATTTCACCTACGCGTACGCATGACGAGGGACGTGCACGCGAGCTGCATTTTTACAATTCCACGCGTACACGTGAGCCACACGTACGCGTGGCACCTTTTCCAGCAAACATGATTTTAAGGTTTTTAAAACCTATTTCAAATTACAAAACCTCTATTTTCATTCCATTGGTCATAAATAATAGTGTTAAACTTGATAATCAAATGAAGCTAGGAAATGGGGATAACTTGAAGGTGAAGTAAAGTTGAAAAGAGATGAATTGATTATGAGATATTATGGATAAGTCATATATGATACTTGACTGGATGTTCTGATGAAAGATTATGTATGAAATTTGGCTTGAATGATTTAATGATTTGAGATACGAGATTCCCTGGATAAAGTACCGTGACTTGCCATCACGTGTACCAGGTTGAAAACTCGATACTCTATTGACCCTACGACGTAAGTGTGACCAGGCACCATATAAATTCCCGAGAATGTTACCCCCATTGAGCAATATCGGTTATTTGAGAAAAAGCTATGCATAGACTCTTGGGGATGCACGTTTAGGGACAGTCTAAGTTCAATTCAGACTTGTCGGGTTGGCTGGATAACCAATAGATGAGCCACATCAGCCATAGAACAGGCATGCATCATATGCATATTACTTGAATTACTTGCTTGTGCTTTAATTGGGTGTGCCTATATGTACTTGCCATATTAAATGTGTATTTGTTACTTGCAGTATTTGTAACCTTCTTGTGCTTACCTTTGTCTGTCTATTTGTCTGTGAAAATGCATGATGGAGTTGGAGGTATGGAGGAATGGCAGTATGGGACTTAGATTTAAGGTTAAGTTAAGTTAGGTTTAAATATTCTTAGAAAACCACCTTTTATGGCTCCTGTTTAATACTTTAAGCTCTATAATCTGAGTGTCAGCGTTCTAGGATTGCCTCTGGCATTCCCAGGACCTTATATATTATGTGTGTGGCACATTTACCATACTAAGAACCTCCAGTTCTCATTCCATACTATGTTGTTATTTTTCAGATGCAGGTCGAGAGGCATCTCGTTAGGCGTCTAGACTCTTGAAGCGGAGTGGTTACTGGGTAGTTTTGCTATACAGTGATGTATATATGTACTTAGTTTTCTCTCCGCATAACTTGTTCTTTTTGGATCCTCTTAGAGGTTTATGGAGAGGCAGGACTGTGTATATGAACTTTTGGGTTTTGGATATGTATGTATATATGTGTAAATATTCTCCGGCCAGTCTTTACTTCGCGGGCTAAGTTAGGAGCTTGTTATTTTGTATCTTTGGCACTCTATTCCTACTTCTGTTATCTTATGTTTAATAATTATGGTTTTCTTAGCACGTAAGTTAACTCGTACCTTGAGCATTGCTCTTTTATTTCGCGATTTTTATTTCCTTTATTCTTCAAGGCTCCTAGCATATTATAATTCTTCTGTTATTATATATATACTTGTTTTATTTTAGAGGTCGTAATACCACACCACCTCTGTTTTATGACTTAAGCGTAAAGCTTAGTGTGGTAGGGTGTTACACCACAACTGAAAAAACCAAACTCTCATGTTAAATTGGAAGGAAGGAAAAATAAAAAACAGAAGACATATTTAAGCATATCAAGTTAATTTATCATACACAAAAAATAATTAGCAAAGCATCATAACACAATTGCCTCTAAAAAATCATAAACTTATTCAATACCAACGAAAGGTTTATCTTGGAGTTTGACCTAAGTCTCGAAAGTCCAAACAAATAAACCAAAAAGCCACTATCTTTGGTAAAACTGATAAATTTCACTGATGGAAGAGTTTAAATTTAAGCAATGAAATGGTATTAATGGAAACTGTTAACACTTAATATACCAAATAATGATAAAAAAAAAAGAAGATAAATAATTATCATCTGATGATTTGAATAAGACAAAGCGACTGTTTATAAATTTAAAATCAACCATATGACCTCCACACATGCATAATAACATACATTACTTCCATGAGAAAACTCACCCAAATATAATACTTCCATATATAAAAAACCATCCACATTCTTTGTTACTAACATAATTGACAATTTTCTCATATATAACTATTTGTTCTTCATTCAACTTCAATAAATTTGAATCATGCTCCTGGATTAATAAAGCAATATCATATTGCATTTCTCGTAACAACATAGAGTTGCTGAATTGAGAAACCAATTGCATATCTGTATATGGCATACCGGCATAATTTCTTAACGACTTTCCATTATTTTGGAGCAACTTCTCAATCTCAATCAGACAGAAAGTCTGTAATTCACTATCATTCATTTGTAACCCTACAATTACAAGTCGCTTAGAAACCCAAAATAAAGATTTAGCATCTAAATTTAAAACAAAATGTGTGTCTATATACACATGTGTGCACGCACGGACACGCATGCATATGAATCTATACACACACATGAACAATTTCTATTAGACAAGTTTCACAATTTAATAAAAAAAATCATACCTAGAAATCCAAGTTCTCATCGTCTATAATAAAGGATACCATCAGATAACAACGTGCAAGTTTCCTTCCAAACAAACAATGGCCGCATAATAGAACCAGACAACAACAATGTCACAAAAAAATTCCTTAACTGCTCTCCCGATGACAACTCAGCAACTTCTTTAATAGTATAAACAAATTCATTATCATCAACCAAAAAACCCATAGCTGAACATGCATCTTGAAATGTATCATGTACAATTGAATTAACTATTCTTATACTTTGGAAACTGGTGCAACCTCTTTGAACATTCAACAATAATCGCATGTAAAATAATTCACTTGTAGATGGATGAGCAAAACTTAATCTACCAATTGAAAACCCCTTTCGTCTTGGCATCCATTCCCTAGATTCTGGATCATAAACAAATTTACTTGGGTACTCAACATATGTCAAACATTGCCCTTAAGCATATCGCCTATTAGCTGACATCCAAGCAGTAAACATCGTCATCAAATCTCTATTCCGAACAAATACTGAACTAACAATGTCATTATCATCAAACACAACATACTGTTGATTTGGCAAATGAAAAGTCAACTGCTACACAGCAGGCCATCTATGATGTATATCATATGCAAATATTCTCCACATGGACTCTGAAGGAGAAAGATAACGATAATCATAATACTGTTTAATCTCATCCACAACCTACGAGTTTTGACAACCACTCGTTGATTGATCCATTGTAGCAGTCAAACGATCAGGGCCCTTGTTGACATACTTAAAAAGATATTTGATAACATTTGACTTGTTACAAAACTCTAAGTTTATGTGAGCCTGATATTTCATTAACAATAACGGATTATAAGGCACAACAAATATGTTATGAATATTTGTACCGCTCAAGTTGACAGTAATACTCATGTCACGACATTTATATACTGGATAACCATCATCATTAAATGTAGTCTCATTCACAAACTGCTTAGGGTAAAACTTTGAACATTTACCATCTTTCGTACAGGGAGAAGTCGGCTGTATTCTACCACATGGACCATGAATCATATATTTTGTGACCATCCTATACAAATTAGGAAATTTTGCAGGATTAGGTAATTCTGCACAAATTAATTCATCAACAAGTTTAACATTCTGCAACGTGTTTCTTCAATGAAGCCAAAGCAAAAAATGTACATGGGGTAAATCTCTTTTTTGAAACTCAATTGTATACATAACTACATAAAATAACAATTAATAAATCATTAAATATAAAAATAAACTATATAATAAAAACAAGTTATTATAAGTTAGTCCTGAAAAAAATATAAAATCAAAGAAATACGAAAAATATACCAGCATTGAGAGGACCAAAAAAAGTGCCATCTTTAAGATCAGTAAGAAAACACTTCAGCTTAGCATGAAAAATTCGACAAGAAATATCGGTCCATCAGCAATTGGAATCCCTTCACGACGGGTATATTTTTGAAATTCAGGCCAATTTGGATTACACGTAATAGTGAGGAACAAATTAGGATAACCATAATGCTTGCAAATTGCCATAGCATCCTGGCAATTATTAAACATATAACGTTTACCACCTGTAAAAGAAGATGGTATTATAACCCTTGTCCCAATTGAGGATGCTTCAACATCACCACGTTGCATAGCTTCTTCTATACCATGCAAAACTCCACTCTAATTTTACTTTGTTTCTTCCTAATTTCAAAGAGTCTCTGTGAATGATGCTTCCATCATCTTCTCTCATTTGTAATAAAAAACTCACAAACTCACGCAAAGACATCCTCGTCCTTCTTCCACGTACGTAAGTATTTTGAACCCCTCGATACGGGATGTTTAATTGATACCCATCCTCACCATAAGAAAAAAGTAAAGGATACTGTAATGGCAAGTATAAAGCATGAGTTTCATAAATCCGTTGTAATTTACCACTGGTGGACTGAACAATAACATCACGACCACGATCGGATGATTCGAAATCTCCAACTATCAAAGCAACAATCTCATCACACGAAGGATAATTGTAAATTCTTGGATCATGTACTCACTGAGAAAACTATCTCAAACAAAATTCTTGTGAAGGATGATACTCATAAAATTGTCGAGCTCTCCGAAACAATTGGGCTATAATATTGTGTTCATCAATCATTCGCATTAGACCAACTATCAATTCGTTATCTATTTCAATTGTTTGCCTACAGAAAGACATAATACGACAATTCATTTAAAATCTCTCTAGTCCATAGTATAAAACAAAAAACTAAAAATCATAGACATATAATGGAAAATAATCATAATAATAATCAACCATAGAAATTGAAAAGAACATACCCAAAAATCCCCTGGCGATTGACTACTTCATGTTGTGTCATAAATATATAACTGTGCAAATTTTGGATTTTCACCAATAGTTGGTAGCAAACTCCCAATTCTATGATAAACTTGCCCATTTATGATAAATTGAGGTGGTTCACTACCATCGTTAATTGAGTCATGCACTTTACATCCAAAAGAAGTGAATGCACACATACTATTGTACAATCTGATATTTTTTTGAAAATGCAAACACTTATTATCACGACCATCTATAAGGTTACATAATAATTCTAGAGGCCTTTGAAAATATGGCAATTGAACTTTTCCTTTCGAGCAACAAAGTGTAAATACTGGTTGATTTACTGTTGAATATTTTTCAACACGCTCTAACAACCAAAAGTTTGCCCCACAAAATGAACAAGTGTAATCAGCATCGCCAATATCAAGACACCATGTATAGATTTCAAACAGAAAGAAAAATCACTGCAATCACCTTACATCACAAACACGTTGAAAAGGGATGACAAGTATCTATCAATATTTTGCTTACAGAAACGCAATGAACCAAAAATGATGTAAAAAATTCATTCATAGAGCATCATATTTAAAACCAAAATTTTTATTCTCTATTATCATTTGTATTGGAATTTCCTTTGCATTTATAAATTTACATTTATATATAGATAAATACATTTACTATGTATCACATCTCCATATTTGTAATCGAAAAAATCAAACAGATAATAATAAATATGCGAGGAAAATTAGTGTGAATAAATTAAATAAATCAATACATACAAATTAAATCAAACGATAAAAAGAAATATTATCATATAATGAAACAAACAGTTAAAAATAACAAATACCTTGGAGCTCACTTTGCAAAAAAAGAGGATGATCAATCAGAGAACCAAATGGATTAAATGAATTTACAGAAGGATCATATATATCTGATTCATCTATTTTTTGTAAAAAAAAAAAATCATTATGGAATAAACATAATTAATCTTTGATATTTTAAATACATGTTACACAAATATCATTTACAATACGAAATAAAAAAGAATCCCCCAGAAAATAAAAATAAAATTAAACATAGAATATGAAATAGTAAAAAATTAAAGGAAACTAATATTCAAGATACATTAAGTTAAACATTGTAACACCCTAACTACCAAAGCTCACGCTTCCGACTGCGCGACCCTGATAGCTCGGACATTACGACAACACTTATACTATTTAATACTAAAATATGAGCCTGTTTAAAACTTTAAACCGTAATACCGCTCCCAAACATACTTTCGTCCGATATCATACATCCATAAATACCATACAACTTACAAAACTCATAAAGAGTACATCCATATATATACATACATATATATAAGTAATATTACAACCATAATCCAATACAATTCCTATCCCTCTTACAGATTATATCAAGATAAAGGCAAGGGTACAATAAACCATAGCTAAAACAATACAGAGCATCACAACAATTAAATAAGCTCTTCGTAACTTCTGCGCCCATATCCTGAAAGGGGAAAAATGTAGGGGGGGTGAGAACATCATCCTCGAAAGGGTTCTCAGTAGAGGGTTTTTGGGAATTACTGTAATAGGATACGTGAAGATAACCGCACCAGTGATTCATAACCGTCTTATGCCTCTTTTCAAAAACAACGGTTTACAATAGAAGTAAAGTCGGAAATCTTTTCTGAAAGAGGAACCATTCAATTCTCAAAAACTCAAAAGCCTTTCAAAACGGTTTATCTATACTGAAACAAAATAGGCTTTCATATTTTATTCCAAATCAGAAATATAAAACCGAAATCAACCATCGGTTCATCTCATTCCAACCACGGCCCTAGGCCCAAACAATCCAACAATCAACCAATCACCACAGTCCAACAGAATCCCAGTAGCAAACACAAATAGGAAGTTCAAGCACAAACAAACAGTTATTACAAGTAGAACAGTTAGCAATTAATCACATAGGCAAACCAAGTATAATATGCACACCCAACCAATGTCACACAAATGCATATGATGCATGCCTGTCCCTAGTGGCTGATGATATCATCTGTCGGTTATAGAGCCAACCCGACAAGTCCTGGTAGCTAACCATTGGACTGTCCCTCTGTCGTGCATCCCCAACTCGAGTTATACTCATCATAAACTTGATCATAATCATGATCCATATCCATCACCCTCACTGGTGAATATTTACGGGGGCGAGCTCATCCGGGCCTTTCACAGTGCCCGGCCACACTTACGACATAGGGTCAACAGAGTATCAAGTCTCGACCTGGAGCACATGGTGGCTAGCCACTGCTACTACCCAGGGAAACTCGTATCTCAGATAGTGGAAGTGCAACATTCACATTTATCAATGATTCAGCATAAACATGCATTCAATCTCATCCATGGATCAACATCCATCTCAGCCATCCGGCTCACGGTTCAGTCCAGAACCAGCCAATTTATCAATAAATACAGCCCTTCGGCTTAAGTTCATAATTCATAATCAGTCATACGGCTCACAACTCATTCGGCAATCAGCCATAGTTCAATAGCATACACGGCCATTCCGGCTCACAACAAAACAACACTTCCACCATTCAACATCATCAAATTCATAAAACCGGCATTTAAGCCATAAATCACTTTTCTCAAGCCATTTCACTTTGAAATCAAATTTCAACTCTTTTTAGCCTTGGCTTTAAAGATCTCATTTCTCAAATCATCTCAGGCTCATAAGCCAAATTTACTCAAAGTGAGTTCCCTTTTTAAAACAAAGCCACTCTCGGCATTCCCTTTCCAAAACTTCCAAAACCATGGAAAGTTAAAGATTCTTCTTGGGAACATTCAAAATCACCCATCCAACAATGGGATTTTATAACAAAAGTTTCTTGCCAGAGTCCCAAGTCTTTAGGGAAGGTCAACTTATATAAATTCCTTAAAATTCATTGAAACTTTTAAAATCATAGATTCCCGGTTCAAGTAAACAAAACTGAATTTATTATGAAACCGATCATACAAAATCACAAGTTCCAACCCGGTCCAAAAATCAACTCATTTGAAACGGAACCGGTTCATTTGAATCAAACCACTTTCAGGTTTCTTTTTGGAACCCATTTTTCTAGCTCTTCCAAAATGCCTCAAACTTGATTACTCAATCAAAAGTCTAAATTCCTTTAAAATCACTAAAAGCTCCTTTTTATATTGAAATCAATATTAGAGCATCATTCTTTCCTTCAGTGATTCAAACTGTACAAATAGTTCGTTTCTAAATAAGCCGAACTCAACGCATAAAGTTCATTAAATAAATTAAGCTTGAAAACATAAATATTCTCTTAATAAATCAATTCATACAATTTCTCAAATCCAACCCTTTTTAAATAACTTTACAAACAAGAGTAGGATTTTGTAGAAATTTTGGCAGCACCTCCCCTAAAACTTGGACTTTTGCCACCCGGTTCGGGTCCCAACTAAACCGATTCTCATTCCTTTTTAACAGCCCAAAACCAGAAATCAATTCAAAAGCAAACTAAATCCAACAGTCGCCTCAGTGGCATATCTCAAGGAAACTATTTCAGAAATCAACTCAATATCAATCAATTTAACTCATTTCCAAAGCTTTAAAGAATCGGTTCAGCAACAAATCATTTATCAAAACCAAATCAGTGAAAGCAAACCAGGCTGAATTCCAAAGAGTATTCTATCTTTCACATCGTCAAAACAATTGACTCAATTCAAACCAATCCTCAACGGATTAAACTCAAATTTCAAATATTTAAAGAATCAGCTTCAAAACATTACATTTCACAAAGCCGCACAACAACTCAGCCAAACCAACATCCATAAACATTCGAGTCAATCAAATAATACATAAGGCCGACACAATCACCAAATACACATTTTCTCACATCAGTATCCATATGTAATAATTCCAACATATAGAAATATAGTTTTTGGAAAGCGCCCCTACCTTAGAACGCAATTCCATAACCCAAACGCGTCACAAGAACCTCCTCTCTTAAACCGGGATCACCAACAACCGCAACCTCGGCTCCAAGCTACTCCCGCGGTAACCATAGCAACACTAATCGCAGCATATAACAATCAGGAATGACCCCACGTTACCAAAACTCATATTCATTAATCAAACACAACTGAATACTAACGCGAGGCTTTTCGAAACATAAATTACTTACTGAGCTAGCGAAACGAAGCAGCCGCGAACTTCGAGCACGACATGCAAGCATCGATATACAACCCTGTGACAAATAACGCTACAACGCCTCAGCCAAAATTATTAGAACAGCGACAAAAGGCTCCTCGAACCAAAACGCTTACCAAGACTGAGGGAGAATGGCTGAACCGAATAGCGACGGTCTCCGAACCGGTTTGGCGGCAGCCCGGCAGCCACCTCAAGCGGCAGCAGGGACCTGAACAACATGTAGCGACAATGAAGTTCCCAGAAGCTCAACAGAAAGGAGAATCAACTTAAAACCCTTACCATCATAATTTTCCGGCGACGGCAGTGGCATTTTCCGGCTGCCAGGCACGGCGGCGCGACTGATTTCTCCCCCGGGAATGGCTGTGACAGAACCAGCGTCTCCTTCTTCCGTTCACAATCCCAGCGGCAGCCACAGTGGTGGTTCTGGGCAGCTCTAGCGGCAGTGGGCTCCGGCAACTTGCATAATCCCGAGGCAGAAGCAGACAGCAACTCCGGTGGTCTTCTCTTGTGACGACACCAGCCACCACGGGGACGGCGGCGGTGAAACCCCAACAGCAGAGGCAGCAAGGCCGACTCAACTAAAGCAAAGCGCGACACACCTCTCCCCTGATCTCTCGCTCCCTCCTCTAACCACGGTTCACGGCGGCGATAGCAGCGGCGCGAACATCGGCAACCACCGTGGCTGGGAGCAGCTTCTTCAACGGCGAGGAACAAGGACCCAACGGCGACTGCAATCGGCGGCTCTTCCCCCCTCCGCGGCCCTCTTCTCCATCGGTCTCTCTCTTTGTTTCGTGCGGTGTTGGCAGAAGCTCGACGGGACCGTGGCGGCGGCGATGCGTGGCAGGTTCGGCGGCTTGGTGGGGACACGCAGCTGGCGGCAGTGAGGATGAGCGGCGGTGACCAGCTGAGCGGCGGCTTCCTTACTCTCCTCTGCAGCAACTCAACCTCTCTCTCTCTTTCTGCTTTCGTTCCTTTCTTTCATGGAAAGGGAAAAAGGAAGATCATGTGCTGCTGCTGCTTGGTTGAACGAGAAGGGAACCGGGTCATGGTAACGGGTTACTGGGTTAGGGTTTCCTTATTTTGAAAATTAGGGTTAGGAGTAAATTGGTAATTTCACATAAAATTGAGAATAATATAATGATTGAAACCCCAAATTAAATCCAACACTAATTGTATGTAGAGAATACTATTTGCTCATCAATTTCACAAATTATTTTCCGTAAAATGCCCAAATCAAAATAATTAGAAATAATATAATTAATTTCTTTCTTTTTCAAAATAGCAGTAGTAATATTTAAAATATTACTTATCTAATCCAAATCTTATAAAATCCTTATTATTTCATAACTATCAGCCTTATACTTTAAATATAGAAAATAATCCAATAATTATAAAATTGGATAATAATCATAACTTATCTCGAATCCAATAAATCAAAACTTGCCTTAATTATCTTTAATAAAATAATCTCTGAATTTAAGGCTATAAATAATTGTAGGATTTGAGACTTGATCATAATAAGACTTTTCAAAGATTCTGGGTCTTACAAACATTACTACAATCACCACGACTACCACTGTTATTATTATTATTATTATTATTATTATGAAACTAAATTTTATAAAACGTACATAAATACATGAAATATAAGAGTATGTTATAAATAATTAAAATAGAACTTAAACATATGATAATACCTGAAACTAATAAATTTTGTGTTAGACCGCTAGCATCTCGATCAACACCTACATCATCTGATATTTAAAAAAATCAAAAGAACATTCAAATAAAGAAAGAAACAAGATAGTATTAAGAAAAATTATAAAAATCAAGAAAAGTAAAAAAAGAAAGCCCATATATAAAAAAACTATAATAACAACAAATATGATAGGTGAAAAGGAAATAAAATATACAATATTTAACCATTAGGAAAAAAGAAAAATAACCTATAGTATTTGTGGATGTAGTGCTAGGTAATGAGGCAACAACATTTCCTAAAAAATATCACAAACAACAATGAGCACCGCACAATATATACCATATGTAACATTTGGTTGAGAAATACATGAAAAAATTTACCTAGACCATGTGAATGTTGAGATCTTTGACTTGGTTTTCTTTTTAAACATTCTTTTCTATATAACTTTGCAGAAGCACATAAGTGAGACATTTAAACTTGATTTCTCTCACAAAAACAATAGAAGATAAATACACCATTATGGAACAAAGAATCTTCAACATGACACTTGAGTCATTTATTTTGTGAAAGGATACCAACAAATCACTTCAACAAACCAAACTATACATATATATATAAACACACACACGTATATAGATATCTATGAATTAAAGCTACAATAGGAATGAGAGAAAAAATCTAAAACCTAAATGTTTAATATGCATGTGAGGCTAGTCTAACAAAAATATGTAGAAAACATGACTCACCAACCATAGTATCTAAGCTATATCTAATAACACAATATACCTAGTACATAGATAGCTAAAAGAACAACATATAACTCATAATTTCTTGTTTGACACTCGTAGTAATCTTGCATGTTTATCCTTTAATATTGACAAAATTGTTATTATTATTATTATCTTCTAGCTGCGACATTATAAAAAGAAAAATATCTTGCTAGGATACTCGAATAACTACAAAACAACCGTTAACGAAATAAAAAGTACACAATACATGAATAAATAGAAAAGCTGCTGGATTTCATTTAGTCTTGTACTTTCACAGGAACGTACATACATATATATAAATAAACATCATAGGTGCAAATTCAAAATAACCTAGAATCCATAACCTGGCCATATCACATCATTTATATAGGACATTGTGTACAATCCCTAGCAAAGTAGAAACAAACAAAGGGGAACTATCAAACCATGTTAGTCTTTAGACACAGTTCAAAAAATGGATGGGACAGAGAGACATCATCTTCATATCCGTTTGAGACATTGGATTCATTGCATATAACTTAACTATTTCTTATATTAGTAGACTATTTCATAGTAACACCAGAAGCTCCATTAAAACATCTCAAAGATCACGATTCTTGAGAACTTTGGAAGTTGGGCCAAGCTCCTCATCAGCAACATCATCAAAAGCTTTCTTCAGATTTTTCTTAACCTTTCCACCCCTAGGAAGATTGTAAACAATCTCTTTTTTTTATCACATGAACAGGGGATCCATCAAGAACAGCAGAAAGTACATCCTACCATGCAAAAGAATGGAATAATTGAATAAATGTAAATAGCAGACAACATGCAACCATATAGATAGACAAATCATCTTAATTTTCCAGCCCAATAAAATTTATTATCCTCCGTAATTCATGGAACACAATAGATAATTTAACCAACCAATACACTCATAATTTAAATCACTCCTAATAAACAAATTACCGTAGTTTTCATGGGAGGAGAATTAAAGAGGACCTCAATTTCGAGGCTGCACTCCCTATCAATATGTACACTATCATCAACAGTTTTCCCTTTCTATTTCATAATATCAACTTCACTACTTATATCATCCAATCCAGGAACTTCAGCACCATTTTCATCAAGAAAATCAATCAAAGGCTTGCAGTTTGTCTTCATATTGGAACAATTCCCATCAGAAGTGATACCCTCATCCAGCACCTCACACGGATCCTTCTTGTCAACAATATATTCATGGTCACTTGAAGGGATCTTTTCCAAATAACCATCCTAAACACGATTTATTAAAAAAGTAAAAGAAAATCAAACAAAAAAAAACCAATAAAGAAGAAGGAAGGATAAACTAAAACAACATTATGAGACAAGTACATATCAAATACACGAGTTTGAAGATGCAACCTTCACTGGAGTACGCTCAGCATCCGCATCATAGTTAGGCAACTCAAACATGGCAATAATAGTAGCATCATCGCAAACTATTCTTACACGGAAAGTTCTGAAATATTTGTCTGCACCAACACTCTTGGTATCTATCTTAAGAACAGGATTAAAGAACAGGATAAATAAATTAGGATAACATTTTGAACAGGCGAGTAGCATGCATAACATTTTGGAGACCAACTTGTCCTACAAAACACCCAGCTGAATAAATAAATAAGGAAAAACAGAAAACTAAATATAAAACAGAGAAATTTCAGAAGAAATTGGGAAGCCTGGACATTATGATATTCACTACCCCTAAAAATTTAACTTTGGCAAGTTGGATCACAACACGTTGCTCCATATAACCAGAACCTAAGAAACGATGCACTTCATCCACGTACTCCCCAAATAGTGCATAGCGTATTGTCAACCTGAAGAAAATATTTTTTAAAAACTTAGATCCATTAACAAATTCAATATAAAGCACCACTAAAAACTAACAGGACAGTGCTTAACATAAATAATAGGTGACCAATACAAAACACAATCAACATCGAAATAAGATGCATAAAACAAACTCTTTTGAAGATAACTCAAGAACGATCATCTTCATTACTTTGCCATCTTTCACATACTCTTTCTCTTCACCGGCAAAAGTTAGCAAACCAATAATATCTATCCAAAAAACAAACATCAATAAAATTACAGTTCAAAAGTGCACGCTTCCATAAAAATTAACTAAAAAAAGGCAACAAACTGAAACAAAAAAAGAAAATGAAGGGGATAAAGAAGATACAAAGTCACCTACCAACTAAGTAAACACAATCTTCAGTCATTTTCAAGAGCTCGTCAAATGGACAAAATTTGAAACATGTCTTGGGAATAGCATCATTGGGGACAGGAATAACAGTTGTACGGTTAAGGAAAACTAACTTAAACTCATGTTCTGCTGCCCTATAATTGCCTTGGTTTGGAAAAATACTAAAATATGACATTTGATATGTTTGACCCTCAATAATATTCTCTTTAAACCTATTTATGAGCTGCTTCTTAACAGTTGCCTGGATTTTGTTAGACTGCGTAAGAAAATAACAAGAAATAAAAAAAACAGTTACAACAACTACAATTCAAGAGGAAAGAAAGCCATAAATAAAATCAACCCAAAACCAACAATGAACAGCCACTCACATCTTCATCAACAAGAACAATTTCTATTGAATTTGCAACATTATGATTTCCAAATGAAGGAACAATCCAAGTTCTTAGTACCCTAACTTTAAGTCTCCATGCCTCCTTTAGAAGGTAGATCTTAGAGATAGAATCAAATAGAGGAAGCATTGGCTCAACCACCAAACACAATAGAGAAAAATAAAAAAATAAATAGAAACCAAAAACAAAGGATTTCAGAGAAGGAAGGAGGTGCGTTGGACCATACAACCAAGGAGTCATTTTTATAGACAAGCTAAGAAATCACCAAAATATTTGAATTTGAATACCTCAAAGAAAGAGTGGAAAAATATATATCACATAGCATACATCATCTAATATCTATTACATACATATCTATACATTCATACATATGTAGCTACCACAATCAAGAACACCTATGTTATCCTCCCTGGGCACTAATTGAATAAGAAATGATAGATTCCAACAAATCTCATACCATTATAAAGTAATAGAATAGAATACCCTAAAACCCACTAACATCTAATTTACTTGAGCATGTGTGCATATACATATGAGGCACAACCAAAAACACCTATAATGTAGTCATTGGGAACAAACTAAATAGAAAAAGACATCTATTAGTAAATTTCACATGACTATTATACTATTATAGAATAATAAGAGAATTGGTTAAAAGGGACTAATAAATCTAATATTTCATACTATCATAGAGATATAAAATATCTTATAACCCACCAATATCTAAGTGAACCTACTAAATCAATGTAAACCATTAACAACTAAATTCCAGAACTCCAAATGCAGGAAAAGAAAAATAAAAAAAAATCAACAAAAGATAAATATAATTATCAACCAACAAATCAATTAGAATAATCAATCACAAACAAAATGGAAATAAAAATAGCAGCAATATCAAAACAAAATTAATATTTTCAAAAAATCAATTAAGCATTCAACCTAAATATATAACACTCAATAGAAAATGGTTAAAATACCAATATTAACTTATAAGTCAAATCCAACAAAATTTCTTGGATAATGTATTTCTAGTATAGATAGTAATGGTATATCTATATTTATATATTATATATTAATATTAATATATTAAGTAAATTATAGTTCATTGCCTAAGTGATTTGATAGATGCAATCTATAGCTAGAATCTAAAACAGCCTAAAGAAGGGAAAGTCACAAACTGTTCTAACTTCCTACACTAAAAAAGTTGAGTTGACACATATAGCATCTAGTAATAATAAATATATAAAAAGTAAAATATACTTGGAAATACCAACTACTCCTCTCAATCACATCAATCATTACATCAATCATCACAACAAGGAACAAAGACCTATAAAAAGTAGTCAACATATCATCCATGATGTAGGGTGAGGAAAAAAATAAAATAAATAAGTTACCCCACTTTTAACTAATATTTTATCTAACAAAAAATATTTTTTTAAATTAAATAACAAGAGAGATGTATTTTAAAATTTCAAAGAGAATAAATTTAAAAATTTTAATATCTCTACTAAATAAAGGACAAAGTTCTCATTTTGATATTATTGACACATTTTTCATCTATTTTCATCTCAGGAATGAATGAAGAGAAAAGAGTTACATGGACTCCAACTTATTTTTTCCTTTTTTTTTAATTTTCTCTCCTAAACCAAACAACAAAAAATTTATTTTCCACCCATTTTTTCTTGTTACATTTTCTTTTGACTCATATTCCTCCAAAGCAAACAATGTGTAAAAACAATGAGTAGAATAAATTAAAAAAAGAATATAAAAATTAAATTAAATTCATATTCACAGAGAAAATGTATTGAGTCACCATTTAATACTACTTCAATGAGAAAACAGATGATTCAACAAATCTAATGCTATTATAGAGTCATAAGTTACCCTACAACCCACCCACACCAAACTGAATCCTTTTACCTCATAATAGACTTCTGACACATAGACTATTAACTTCTACCAAATCCATAACAAAAGTACATAAGTCAATATAGGTATATAAATTATTGCATAGGAAACATCACACTAAACTGACCCTGAGAAATAGATTCTACACTTATTTAAAATGTAATTTTACATATATATGAGTTAGAAAACAAAAAAAATGAGATCTTATTGGGAATACCAAATATCTTTCTCAATCACATCA
This sequence comes from Arachis ipaensis, assembly GCF_059453495.1. Classification (NCBI taxonomy): domain Eukaryota; kingdom Viridiplantae; phylum Streptophyta; class Magnoliopsida; order Fabales; family Fabaceae; genus Arachis; species Arachis ipaensis. The sequence goes on along the minus strand of NC_142441.1, from coordinate 24,459,724 downwards.
ATCATGATAACTAAGATGAGAGACCTATAAAAAATAAACAAACACATCACTCACCATGAATAATTTAAAAAAAAAAAAAAGACAAAATAAAATAAGTAAATTGCTATACTTTGGGAAAACCATTTTGTTGAAAAATTGGAACACATTATAAACAAATTAAATCTCATAAAGTAGTAAACCATAATCACATGAGCATATTAAAAAGAAGACAATAAAAAAATATACAAAATACGCAAAGAGACAAGAAAAATTTTCTGATATTGCAGTGTCTGAATAAATTTTTCAATCATGTATTAGACTAAAGAGTAATATTAGACCCACTAACCACAAGAGACAAAAAATCACACTATTAATAATACGAAGCAACAACTCAAACCATTAGAAAAAAAATTAAAATCAACATACAATTAATCATACTGACTATGAAAGAAAAATAACATGCACCTTCGAAATTGTATAACACTAATACTAAAAGAAAGCTCAGTTCTTCACATAATCACTTAAATGAAGAGCATATATAAAATTATCACAATTACACCGTAGCAAATTTAAAGTAAAATTCAACCAAGATGACGCAAAGACAATTTTTTTCAACCACCGAAAATAGTCCAGACAAAAAAAAACCAGCTACTCACAAGAAAAGCAAGACAAAAACCACAATTGGAAAAAATCCGAAAATCGAAAAAGGCATGAACTTCATACTAATAGTAACACTAAAAAACACGAATAAGAAAATCAATTGAAATTAAAATACAAACAAAATGTGAAAACTCCAACAATCATCAAGACACAATGTGTTAGAATAGTGAGCAAGAATAACACAAAATTCTTTCATTGTATCAAAGTTTGAACAATTTTCTTTAAAATAGGTATAAAGAAAAATTATTTAACTTAACTTGGTGCTAGAAGAAATTTTTCTCCAAAGTCAGCAGCTAACCCAGAGTGGAGAAAAAATTCTTCAGATTACCTGGTTCAACCAGCTAATCGGTGTCCAGCTCCAGCCAATAGTTAGCCACCAATAAAGATTTTGAGTACCCATTGGAGATGAAGTTGCTTAGTAAACTACTTAATCAATACACAATTTCTGTAACCAACAACTCTAAATATCAGTAATCTACCTAAAAATACATAATTTTTATCTAAAATTACAATAAAGTTATGCCAAAACAACATAATCACATGCAACTTCCAATGGTTTGCTAATACTATTATCAGTATTAGTATCACCCAGCCGAATAAAATATATACAGGTATCTCAATTAAAAAATAAATACTATAAAACACACAAAGAACACTCACAAATACATAGAAAATCATGGAAAAGAAGGTTTCAATTTATCTTTTCACAAATAAAAGATTTGCAATTTTTTTCCTAATACATCACAGTTACAAAAAAGTAAATTAATATTTATTTGAAACAAAATCAAAGAACACATGAAAAACACATTACCTTCACCATTGGAGACAGCACTACCACCGCGACGATTTGGACCAAAGCAGATGACAGAGACATGAGAGAAAGTAGGACAGCCAAAAGGGGGATTCTCTGAGAAGATGAGCAAGGTTGTAGGTGGTACATTGGATCTCTTCGTCCACGATACAGCTCAATCACAACCAAAAACAAAAACACCAAAATATATACATTAGCATAACAACACTATATATGATGAACAGTGGCAAGCTAATAACATTGACCTTCATCTGCTTTTTCTTATCCTATCACTATTCAAAGTCTCAATCCACCAATCCCCTAAATAACACACATAAAAAGAAACAGATACCCAAATAAAAATCAAGACAAAAATTTTGACTGTAAAAAAATCTAAAGATCGAAAAAGACATAAACTTGATGCTTACAGTAACACCAAAAACTACAGATAATAAACCCTTTCAAATTAAGATACATACAAAACGTGGAAGATCAAACAACCACCAAGGAAAAAAGATAAAATATAAAGTTAAAAATAAAAGAATTTAATATTAATCTAAACAGAACAAAAAACCAATAAACCAACCAAATTTACAACCAACACAAAAACTTTCACAGACAATGAAAAATATGGCACATCTATTCAATTCTTCTCATAAATAAGACTCTATCGTTATTTGATTAAAAAAATAAGTGTTATACATATTGACTCATAAAAATAAACAATATCTTAGTTATATCATTTTTAACAGAGGACATCGTGGAATTAGACACAATTCAAAATATCAAGGTTTGAACAATTTTTCTTAGAATAGATAAAAAGAAAAATTATTTAACTTAACTTGGTGCTAGAAGAAATATTTCTCTGAAGCCAGCAGCTAACCCAAAGAGGATCAAAAATTCTTTAGATCACCTAGTTCAACCAGCTAATCGGTGTCTAGCCAATAGTTAGCCACCAATAGAGATTTTGAGGACCCATTGGAGATGAAGTTGCTTAGTAAGTGTAAACCCTGCTAAAATTGATAAATAATTAGTTAATAAATTGAATTTTAATTAGGAAAGCTAAAAATACAAAACTAATATCAAAATAGGATAGAGCTCGTCAAAACGAGAATTTTTATACCAATTTTAAAAATTTAGCCCAAAATCGGACCGGAAGGGGCTGAACCGATTGAACCGGGGCCCAAACCGGGCCCGTGGGTCCAACCGGACCCATAACATAAAAGAAGCATCAGCTTCTTCTCCCTCACTTCACACCAACGAAACAAAACAGATTTGGGGAAGAAGGAGAATCCCCGAACCCTCATCACAACTTTGATCCACCATAACACTTCTGTCCGGGCTCCGATCGCCGCATCGTTCGTGACCACGGGCCCAGCGCGTTGAGCTCTACCTTTCTATCGGATCAATTTCACTGGTAAGCCTCATTTTTTTTTAAGAATCTCTACTCCCCTTTCTTTGGTGAAATTGAAATCCTATAGTGAAATTTTGCCCCCATTTTTGTGTTTTAGGTTCAAGTTAGCTTCGGGGGCTTAATGGGCTCGAGCTATTAAGCATATGGGCACGGTAAGGACACCCTAACCCTAGTTCAATCTTGTATTTATAGTGGAAAAACTGAATTTGGAACATGTATATGAATTAGTTGTAGATTAAGTGGATATATATGCATTGGCATTGAATTGGGAGTATTTGGAGGCTTATTGGTGATCAAGGCTTAGTGTGTGGCTGGTTCATTTGCACTAAGAGGGGCTGTGTTTTGCTTGTGAGGCTGCCTTGGGTTGCAATAAAGTGATCGGCCAAGGTATGGTTAGGTTTGGCGTGTTTAACATTTAAGGTGTTGTGAAAACGTAGGTTAGAAAGCCATAGGTTAAGTTGAAAAGGTTAAATGTATTAAATTATTGGCTTGTGATGATGTTGGATAAATATATGATTGAGTTTAAATTAGAATTTATGAGTTAGAATTTATGAGCTTGAGTTGTTGATGTTGTGGTATGTATGCTCTTGGATTTATTTATGATGGGTTGTGTTGATGTTGGTATATATTAATGGATTATGGTTGGTGTTTGTTAATAAAGAGTTGTTATATGAGTTGATGGATTAATATATGCAGGGTTGATAAATGTATTAATGGAATAATATATGTGAAGGGTTGCTCATATATATATATATATATATGTGTGTGTGTGTGTGTTAATGCAAATTTGTAGTTATGGCTCATTGGATCGGTTAAAGGTAGCTTGAAGTGGTTGTTGATGACTTGGGATTGGATATGTTAGCAATATGCAGGTTTTATAGGTAAGGATTTATGAATGTGGTGAAAATGAGGTTTGGAAGTGTTTTGGTAAAAAGTGGTTTTTGGTGAACTTCGAGAGTCCATAACTTACTCCTCAAATTTTGAATTGCATTGTGATTTGTTGCAAATGAAAGATGGTTTTATGAGCTTTTGATTGATATCAATTTTGTGAAAAACAGAATTTTGTAGAGAAAGTTATGGACGTTGGAAGTTTGGCTTATAAATCTGTGTTACAGGGTATTTAAAACATGTCTGAAGCAGCTTTCTGGAATTTTGGAAAAACGCCCATCCACGCGTACGCGTGGCGTGGTATTTTGATGACGTATGCGCAAGAAGCATGCGTATGCATGTGTGCATTTTCACACGTACGCATGACTCACGCGTACGCGTGACTTGCTGTACGCTCCACGCGTGCGTGTGGCCTACGCGTACGCGTGGCTGCTGCCTGCTGCAAAAAAAAATCGGTTTTGACTGTTTTAAACCAATTTTTCACTTCTAAACCTCTATTTTCTCCCCTTTAAGGCTTAAAGGATAGTACTAGGTCCGGTAGATAAATGAAGCTAGGAAAATAAGATAACTTGAGGGTGAAGTAAGAGGTAAATGATGGTTTTTATGAAGAAAATATGAATGTTAAAGAAGTTTAACGCTAAGGCATGATAATTGATTATGTATTGATAATGAAATTGAAATGGCTTATGAATAATGATATCTGAGATACGAGTTTTTCTGGGTAAAACCCGTGGCTCGCCACCACATGTTCCAGGTTGAACCTCGACAATCTGTTGACCCTACGTCGTAAGGGTGACCGGGCACGTATAAATTACCGGGTATGGATAGCTCCCATTGAGCGATTACTTGATGTTGAATGTGAAATCTATGCATATGCTCTTGGGGATGTGCGACGGGGAACAGTCTAAGGTTTTCGGACTTGTCGGGTTGGCTGGATAACCGACAAATGAGCCTCATCAGCCATAGGACAAGCATGCATCATATGCATTTGGTTGTTTTGATTGTTATTCATTTCCTGGGTTTGCCTACTTGATATATATACCACGTGCTACCTGTTATACTTGCTACTTGCACTATTTGCTCATTACTTGTGCGTGAACTTGTTTGGTTGTTTGTCTCTGCTGCATTGTGAATGATGGAGGGATGGAGGAAAGGGTGAAACGGTTCGGTGTTATATTAGGTCTGAAATTGAGTAAGTTAGGCAGATTTAGATTACCTATCCCTGTTTATGGCTTCTGTTTAGTAATTAAGCTGGATAACTGAATAACGGAGTTCTAGGATTGCCTATGGCATTCTCAGAACCTTATTTATTATACGCATGGCACTTTTACCATGCTGAGAACCTCCAATTATCATTCCATACTGTGTTGTTGTTTTTCAGATGCAGGTCGAGAGGCTCCTCGCTATGCGTCTGGATCCTTGAAGTGAATTAGTTCCTGGGTGTATTATGGGTTTCTGTTTATATATATATGTATATATGTGTTCAGCTGGCTCTCCAAGTAACTTGTGTATGCTGCTCCTCATAGAGGTTGAGGGAGAGATCGGAGTTTATTTTGGTATTTTGATGTATTTTGGGATATATATATATATATGTATCCTCTGGCCAGCCTTAGCTTTGCAGACTGAGTCAGGAGCTAGTTATGCTGTGTTCTTGGCTTTCTTTTTCTCTTGGTTTGTCTTTATCAATACCTTTTAGGTTCCTTAGCACGCAAGTAATCTTTTCTCTTGAGCGTTGTGCTTTTCATTTTACGATTCTTGTCTACCCGTTTGTTCAAGGCTCCTAGTATATTGTATTTTCCACTATTACCTATATATATTTTACTGTATAGAGGTCCGTAACACCACACTACCTGTGTTCTACGACTTAAGTGTAAAACTCTGTGTAGTAGCATGTTACATTATGGTATCAAAGCAGTTCGTTCCTATAGAGCCTGAGGACAGACTGATTGTGCTTCTATGCATTCTCTGTGTATGTGTTTATGTGCTATTAGGATATTGGTGCACGAATTATAAATCACACTTTTCACAACTCGTACCACTAAGCAGCAAGTGCACTGGGTCGTCCAAGTAATACCTTACGTGAGTAAGGGTCGATCCCACGGAGATTGTTGGCTTGAAGCAAGCTATGGTTATTTTGTAATTCTTAGTCAGGAAATTAATAATAAAAATGATTGGGTTTATGAAGAGTAAATAACATAAATTAAATAATACTTGTTTTGCAATAATGGAGAACAGATTGAGGTTTTAGAGATGCTCTGTTGATGAGCGGATAATTTATACGCTTTTTGGCATTGTTTTTAGATAGTTTTTAGTATGCTTTAGTTAGTTTTTAGTATATTTTTATTAGTTTTTAAGAAAAATTGACATTTCTGGACTTTACTATGAGTTTGTATGTTTTTCTCTAATTTCAGGTATTTTATGGCTGAAATTGAGGGACCTGAGCAAAAATCTGATTCAGAGGCTGACAAAGGACTGCAGATGCTGTTGGATTCTGACCTCCCTACACTCGAAGTAAATTTTCTGGAGCTACAAGAGTCCAAATGGTGCACTCTTAACTGCGTTGGAAAGTAGACATCCAGGGCTTTCCAGAAATATATAATTGTCTATACTTTGCTCAATGATAAATGACATAAACTGGCATTTAACGCCAGTTCCATGTTCCATTCTGGCGTTAAACGCCAGAAACAGGTTACAAGTTGGAGTTAAACGCCCAAAACAGGTTACAATCTGGCGTTTAACTCCAGAAACAGCCTAGGCACATGTAAAGCTCAAGTCTCAGCTCCAGCACACACCAAGTGGGCCCCGAAAGTGGATTTCTGCACTATCTATTGTAGTTTACTCATTTTCTGTAAACCTAGGTTACTAGTTTAGTATTTAAACAAATTTTAGAGATTTATTTTGTATCTCATGACATTTTACATGTTTCATACAGTATTTCTGACGGCATGAGTCTCTAAACCCCATGGTTGGGGGTGAGGAGCTCTGCTGTGTCTCGATGAATTAATGCAATTACTTCTGTTTTCTATTCAATCACGCTTGTTACTGTTCTAAGATACTCGCTTGTACTTAACCGTGATGATCTGTGACACTCATCATTATTCTCAACCTATGAACGCGTGCCTGAAAACCACTTCCATTCTACCTTAGATTGAATGTGTATCTCTTAGCCTCTTGGTTCATGATCAGAGTCTTCGTGGTAAAGGCTAGGATTATTGGCGGCCATTCCTAAGATCCGAAAAGTCTAAACCTTGTTAGTGGTATTCCGAGTAGGATCTGGGATGGGATGACTGTGACGAGCTTCAAACTCACGAGTGCTGGGCGTAGTGACAGACGCAAAAGGATCAGTGGATCCTATTCCAACATGAGTGAGAATCGACAGATGATTAGCCGTGCGGTGACAGCGCATTTAGACCATTTTCACTGAGAGGACGGATGGTAGCCATTGACAACGGTGATCCACCAACATACAGCTTGCCATGGAAGGAGACCTGCGTACGTGAAGAAGAAGACAGTAGGAAAGCAGAGATTCAAAAGACAGAGCATCTCCAAAACCTCAATCTGTTCTCCATTACTGCATAACAAGTACTATTTAATTTATGCTATTTACTCTTCATAAACCCAATCATTTTTATTACTAATTTCTTGACTAAGAATTACAAAATAACCATAGCTTACTTCAAGCCAACAATCTCCGTGGGATCGACCCTTACTCACATAAGATATTACTTGGACGACCCAGTGCACTTGCTGTTTAGTGGTACGAGTTGTGAAAAGTGTGATTTACAATTCATGCACCAAGTTTTTGGCGCCGTTGCCGGGGATTGTTCGAGTTTGGACAACTGACGGTTCATTTTGTTGCTTAGATTAGGAAAAATTTATCTTTTTAGTTTAGAGTCGCTAAAATTGCGTCTTATATTATTGTTTTTGGTTGAAATTTTTTTTAAATCCTTATTTTCTCTTTTTAAATTTTTCGAAAATTTTTATAAACTAATAATTGAGTTTCTCTGTTTGAGTTTAGTTTCATATTTTAAGTTCGGTGTCAATTGCATGTTTTTTATTTTCTTTTAAATTTTCGAATTTGTGTTCATTGTTCTTTCTTGATCTTCAAGTTGTTCTTGCTATTTTTCTTGTTTGATCTTTAGTTTTTCCTGTTCTGTGTATTTTCTTGTTTTTCTTGTGCGTTTTCAAATTATCAGTATTCAAAAAAAAATTTATATACATTAAATACTTTTTTTAAAACACGTTAAATTTATAGCTCAGTTGGCTAGAGCGTTGTGCTTATGTTCTTGGTAATTGGGTATCTTCCTTTTAAAACTTTTTCAAAAATATTTTTTCTTTGATTAAATCTCGTGTCAAACTATTAAGTTTGGTGTTCTCTTGTTATTTTTTTATTTTATTTTCGAAAACTTATTTTTAGTTTTTTAAAAGTTTTAAGTTTGGTGTTTTTTTTATGTTCTTGAGTCTTTGAATTTTATTCTTGTTGTTCTTGTGAGTCTTCAAAGTGTTCTTGAGTCTTCTTTGTATTGTGATCTTAAAATTTTTAAGTTTGGTGTTCCTTGGTGTTTTCCCTCCAAAATTTTCGAAAAACAAGGAGCATTAGATCTAAAAAATTTTAAGTCTTGTGTCATTTTATTGTTTTTCTCTTTCCTCATTAAATTCAAAAATATCTTTTCTCTTTATTTTAAATTGAATTTTCGAAAATTACTTTTAAAAATTCAGATTTTTATTTTAAAAAATTTTATTTTATCTTATCTTAGTTTTAAAATTTCAAAATTCAAATATTTTTCAAAAAAAATCATATCTTTTTCAAAATTTTATCCTATCTTATTTCAAATTTCAACTTCCAAAATTCAAAAATCAACATTCAAAATTCAAAATCTTTTTCAAAAATTATATCTAAAGTTTTTCAAATCTTCTAAATTAAGTAATTATTTTCATTTTCAAATTTATTTTTCTCTTGGTTTTCAAAATTTACATTTTAATTTATAATTATTTTATTTTATTTTATCTTATTATTTTTATTTATCTTAATAATTCGGTTTGTTCTACTTAAATAAAATAAAAACAAAAATATATTTTCTTTGTAATTCATATCAATTCCATTTTATCCATCATGGACCTAAATGGAAATGAACAGTTCAGAAGGACTCTGGGGTCATATGCTAACCCCATTACTGTTGCATATGGGAGTAGCATCTGTATACCTCCCATCAAAGCAAGCAGTTTTGAGCTAAATCCTCAGCTCATTGTCATGTTGCAGCGAAATTGCCAGTATTCCGGTCTTCCACAGAAAGAACCTACTGAGTTTCTGGCGCAGTTCTTGTAAATTGCTGACACAGTACGTGACAAGGAAGTAGATCAGGATGTCTACAGATTATTACTGTTTTCATTTGCTGTAAAAGATCAAGCTAAGAGGTGGTTAAATAACCAACCTACAGCAAGCATAAGAACATGGAAACAGTTATCAGACAAATTCCTGAATCAATATTTCCCTCCAAAAAGGATGACACAGCTAAGGCTGGACATCCAAGACTTTAAAAAAAAGGATGATGAATCCATTTTTAACGCCTGGGAGAGGTACAGAGGGATGCTAAGGAAATGCCCCTCTGAAATATTTTCAGAGTGGGTGCAGTTAGACATCTTCTACTACGGGCTTATAGAAAAAGCTCAAGTATCTCTAGACTACTCAGCTGGTGGATCTATACACATGAGAAAAACTATTGAAGAGGCTCAAGAGCTTATTGATATTGTTGCTAGAAATCAGCATCTGTACATAAGTAGTGGGTCCTCCATAAAAGAAGAAGCCAAAGCAGTATCTACTGAACTTGGTCCTCCAGAACAAGTTGCTGAACTCAATCAACAATTGTGTTTTCTAACAAAACAGCTAGCAGAATTCAAGGAGATGCTACAAGACACTAAAAATGCTAATAAAAGTATGGAAGCACAATTGATTCATACAAAACAGCAGTTATCAAAGCAAATAACAGAAGAGTGCCAAGCAGTTCAATTAAGAAGTGGAAAAACATTAAATACCTCACTTCAGAGCAGTAGAAAGCTAAGGAAAGAACAACTGACAGAGGATGAGCAAAATATTATCCAAAATCCCTCTGAGAACAGTAAGAGCCCAGAGAGGAATAACTCTGGCGTTCAAACACCAGAAAAGGATGCAAAGCAAGCGTTAAACGCCCAACCCACGCGCAGTTCTGGCGTTCAAACGCCAGAAACAGGCAAGGAGCTGGCGTCAAACGCCTAATGGAAGCTCAGTTCTGGCGTTTAAACGCCAGAAACAGGTAAGAAGTTGGCGTCCAACGCCAATCCAGCTTCTAACCCTGGCATTCAAACACCAGTGAGGGATCAGACACACACAAGTGCTGATAGCAACCCTTCTAAAAAGGCTTCTCCAACCACCTTTGTAGGAAATAAACCTATAGCAACTAAGGTTGAGGAATACAAAGCCAAGATGCCTTATCCTCAAAAACTCCGCCAAGAAGAACAGAATAAGCAATTTGCTCGCTTCGCAGACTATCTTAGGACTCTTGAAATAAAGATTCTGTTTGCAGAGGCACTTCAGCAAATACCCTCATATGCCAAGTTCATGAAAGAGATCTTGAGTCATAAGAAGGATTGGAGAGAAACTGAAAGAGTTCTCCTCACTGAAGAATGCAAAGTAGTCATTCTGAAAAGCTTCCCAGAAAAGCTTAAAGATCCTGGGAGCTTTATGATACCATGCATATTAGAGGGTAATTGCACCAAGACAGCTTTATGTGATCTTAGGGCAAGCATCAACCTAATACCTACATCCACTATCAGAAAGCTTGGTTTAACTGAAGAAGTCAAACCAACCCGGATATGTCTCCAACTTGCTGATGGCTCCATTAAATACCTATCAGGCGTGATTGAAGACATGATTGTCAGGGTTGGGCCATTCGCCTTTCCCACTGACTTTGTAGTGCTGGAAATGGAGGAGCACAAGAGTGCTACTCTCATTCTAGGAAGACCTTTCCTAGCAACTGGACGAACTCTCATTGATGTCCAAAAGGGGAAAGTAACCCTGAGAGTCAATGAGGATGAGTTTAAGTTAAATGCTGTCAAAGCCATGCAGCATCCAGACACACCAAAAAACTGCATGAAAGTTGATCTTATTGACTCTTTGGTAGAGGAGATCAACATGGCTGAGAGTCTCGAATCAGAGCTGGAAGATATCTTTAAAGATGTTCAGCCTGATTTGGAGGATTCAAAGGAAATAAAAGAGCCTCTGAAACTTCCTCAGGAAGAGGAAAAACCTCCTAAACCCGAGCTCAAACCACTACCACCATCCCTGAAATATGCATTTCTGGGAGAAGGTAACACTTTTCCGGTGATCATAAGCTCTGCTTTAAATCCACTTGAAGAGGAAGCACTACTTCAAGTGCTAAGGACACACAAGACAGCTCTTGGGTGGTCGATAAGTGATCTTAAGGGCATCAGCCCAACAAGATGCATGCACAAAATCCTATTGGAGGACAATGCTAAGCCAGTGGTTCAACCACAGAGGCAGCTAAATCCAGCCATGAAGGAAGTGGTACAGAAAGAGGTCACCAAGTTACTGGAGGCTGGGATTATTTATCCTATTTCTGATAGCCCCTGGGTGAGCCCTGTCCAAGTTGTTCCCAAGAAGGGAGGCATGACAGTGGTTCATAATGAAAAAATGAACTGGTTCCTACAAGAACACTTACAGGGTGGCATATGTATATTGACTACAGAAGGATCAATACAGCCACCAGGAAGGATCACTTTCCTTTACCATTCATAGACCAGATGCTAGAGAGACTAGCAGGTCATGAATATTACTGCTTTTTGGATGACTATTCAGGCTACAACCAAATTGCAGTAGATCCTCAGGACCAAGAGAAAATAGCATTCACATGTCCTTCAGGAGTGTTTGCCTAAAGAAGGATGCCTTTTGGTCTGTGCAATACACCTGCGACCTTTCAGAGGTGCATGCTCTCTATCTTCTCTGATATGGTAGAGAAATTCTTGGAAGTCTTCATGGATGACTTTTCAGTATTTGGATACTCATTCAGCTTCTGCCTTGACCATTTAGCACTTGTTCTAAAAAGATGCCAAGAGACCAACCTGGTTTTAAACTGGGAAAAATGTCACTTTATGGTGACTAAAGGAATTGTCCTTGGGCATAAAATTTCAAACAAGGGAATAGAAGTGGATCAAGCTAAAGTGGAAGTGATTGAAAAACTACCACCACCTGCCAATGTTAAGGCAATTAGAAGCTTTCTGGGGCATGCAGGATTCTATATGAGGTTTATAAAGGATTTTTCAAAAATTGCAAAACCTCTGAGCAACCTGCTAGCTGCTGACACGCCATTTGTGTTTGACACAGAGTGTCTGCAAGCGTTTGAAACTCTGAAAGCTAAGCTAGTCACAACACCAGTTATTTCTGCACCAGACTGGACATTACCATTCGAACTAATGTGTGATGCCAGTGACCATGCCATTGGTGCAGTATTAGGGCAGAGGCATGACAAGCTTCTGCATGTCATTTATTATGTTAGCCGTGTTTTAAATTATGCCCAGAAAAATTACACAACCACAGAAAAAGAATTGCTTGCAATGGTTTATGCCATTGACAAGTTTAGATCATACTTAGTAGGATCAAAAGTGATTGTGTACACTGACCATACTGCTCTTAAATATCTACTTACAAAGTAGGATTCAAAACCCAGGCTCATAAGATGGGTGTTGCTTCTGCAAGAGTTTGATATAGAAATAAGAGACAGAAAAGGGACAGAAAACCAAGTGGCTGATCATCTGTCTCGGATAGAACCAGTAGAAGGGGCGTCCTTTCCCTCTATTGAGATCTCTGAAACCTTTCCGGATGAGCATTTGTTTGCCATTCAGAAAACACCATGGTTTACAGATATTGCAAACTATAAAGCTGCAAGATTCATACCCAAGGAGTACAGCAGGCAACAAAAGAAAAAATTAATTACTTATGCAAAGTACTACTTGTGGGATGAACCCTATCTCTTTAAGAGATGTGCAGACAAAATAATCCGTAGGTGTGTGCCTAGAGAAGAAGAACAGAAGATCTTATGGCATTGCCATGGGTCACAATATGGAGGCCATTTCGGAGGTGAGCGAACAGCCACTAAGGTCCTCCAATGTGGCTTCTACTGGCCTACCCTCTATAGAGATTCCCGAGAGAGTGTACGTAACTGTGACAGTTGCCAGAGAGCTGGTAATCTGCCTCATGGTTACGCCATGCCTCAACAAGGAATCTTGGAGATTGAGTTGTTTGATGTATGGGGTATTGACTTCATGGGGCCTTTTCCACCATCATACTCAAACACTTATATTCTGGTGGCAATCGACTATGTATCCAAATGGGTAGAGGCCATTGCAACACCCACCAATGATACTAAGACAGTGCTGAAGTTCCTCCAGAAACATATCTTCAGCAGGTTTGCTGTCCCTAGAACACTAATCAGTGATGGGGGCACTCACTTCTGCAACAAACAGCTTTACTCTGCTATGGTCCGGTATGGAATTAGCCACAAGGTGGAAACTCCATATCATCCACAGACAAATGGGCAAGCTGAAGTCTCTAATAGAGAACTAAAAAGAATACTGGAATGGACTGTAAATACCCGTAGAAAGGATTGGGCGAGAAGCTTTGATGATGCTCTGTGGGCTTACAGAACAGCATTCAAGACTCCTATAGGGACCTCTCCATACTAGCTTGTGTATGGTAAGGCCTGTCATCTGCCCGTGGAACTGGAGCATAAGGCCTACTGGGCAACCAAATTCCTAAACTTTGATGCCAAATTAGCTGGAGAAAAAAGATTGCTCCAGCTGAATGAGCTAGAGGAATTCAGACTCACTGCTTTTGAAAATGCCAAGCTTTACAAAGAGAAAGCAAAAAGGTGGCATGACAGAAAGCTGTCATCTAGAGTCTTTGAACCAGGACAGAAGGTTCTGCTGTTTAACTCTAGGCTCAAGCTATTCCCCGGGAAACTGAAATCCCGGTGGAGGAGACCATATGTGATTACAAGTGTGTCACCATATGGCTATGTGGAGCTTCAAGACATTGATTCTAATAAGAAGTTCATTGTTAATGGACAGAGAATCAAGCATTATCTTGAAGGCAATGTTGAGCAAGAGTGCTCAAGACTGAGGCTAGATTGAAAGCTCAGCAAGGTCCAGCTAAAGACAATAAAGAAGCGCTTGCTGGGAGGCAACCCAGCCATTAGCAAAACCTATTTTTATTTAAATAATAATTATACAAGTTTAATATAAATAATCTTCAAGGTAAAGAATCAATTGCATAAGTTCACAAGGAGAGGAGCTCACTGGCAAGAAAACGCCAGTAAGAGGTATATTAACGCCCAAAAGAAGCATTTATTGGGCGTTTAACGCCAGTAATGATACCTTTCTGGGCGTTAAACGCCAGAATGGGTGCCATTCTGGGCGTTTAACGCCACACTTACAGCATCCTGGGCGTTCAAAAAAAACGCCCAGTGACAAAGGATTCTGGCGTTTAACGCCATCCAGAAGCAACAGCTGGGCATTAAACGCCCAAAAGAAGCTACAGAGGGGCGTTAAACGCCCAAAACATGTAGCAGTTGGGCGTTTAATGCCAGGATTGTGGAGGGGAGGAAGTTTTTGTTCCCAACTTGATTTTTTTCAAATTTTCATATTTCCATCCATACTTTCTTGCATAAACATGTTCCCATACTTTCATTTTTCAAACTCTTTTCCAAAAATATTAAACAAATCTTAATCCTAAAATTAAATCTTTCTCAATTCTTCTTCAACCTCTTCTCAAATCTTTTTCAAAACAAATCTATCTTTTTCAAATTTTTTTTATAACTCATCAATATCTTTTTCAAATATCTTTCATATCTTTTCAATTTTAAATTACATCTTTTCCTATCATACTTATATTTTCCAAATCACATTTTCTATCATATCTTTTTCAAAAATTTTTGAAAACCCACCCCCTTCCCTTTAAATCCTCGTTCGGCCTCCCTCCTCTCCTTCACCATTCGAACTTGGCTCTCCCTATATCCCTCTCCTTTCCTTTCTTTTGCTTGAGGACAAGCAAACCTCTAAGTTTGGTGTGTTTATCTGTGATCACTAAGCCAATACCCACCAAGATCATGGCTCCTAAGGGAAAACAAACCACCTTAAGAGGCAAGAAAGAGAATATTCCAAAACCACTTTGGAATCAAGGGAAGTTCTTAACCAAAGAACATTTAGACCATTACTACAAAATAATGGGTCTAAGGTCAGTGATCCTGGAAGTTAAATTCGATCTGAAAGAAGACGAATATCTGGAGATCCAAGAGCGAATTTGAAACAGGAGCTGGGAAATCCTAGCTAATCCTGAGACAAAGGTGGGAAGAAACATGGTTCAGGAATTCTACTCTAATCTGTGGCAGACAGACAGGCAGAGAATAGCTGGAACTGCATTCTATGACTATCGAACTCTGGTCAGAGGGAAGATTGTTCACCTCCACCTTGACAAAATAAGAGAGATCTTCAAGCTGCCTCAACTGCAAGATGACCCGAACTCCTTTAATAGGAGAATGATGAGACCAAATAAGAGCTTGGACAAAATTCTAGAGGACATATGCCTCCCTGGAGCCAAATGGACAACCAACACAAAGGGTGTCCCAAACCAACTCAAGAGAGGAGATCTCAAACCAGTCGCCAGAGGCTGGCTGGACTTCATTGGATGTTCTATACTGCCCACTAGCAACCGCTCTAAAGTCACCATCAAAAGAGCAGTGATGATTCATTGCATTATGTTGGAAAAAGAAGTGAAAGTTCATCAGCTGAATTCTTGTGAGCTTTACACAATTACAAACAAGAACTCCAAATATGCCAAATTGGCTTATCCAAGCTTAATCTCTCTGCTATGTAAAGATGCTGGGATAAAAATGGGAGTAGATGAGTATATCTCAGTTGAGCAACCAATCACCAAAAAGTCAATGGAAGGACAAGTGCAAGAAGACCCCATCAAGAGGAGAGCATAGGAGTTCCTCCCGGAAATTTCTCAATTTGAATACTGGGGGCGCCTAGAAGCATCTTTCACCAAGTTGCAAGAAGCTATGGATCAACTAAAGGAAGAACAGGAAAATCAAAACAGCATGCTCTGCAAACTGCTTAGGGAATAAGAAGAGCAAGGGCGTGAACTGAAGGAACTGAAGCGCCAGAAGCTATCTCTTGAAGGGCCAAGCACCCCACAGACTAAAGAGGCATCTACCTCCCAAAATAAAGGTTGTTGAGTCCTAACTCTGTGATAACCTTTTATCCATTTTAAGAGTACATGAGTATTAGAATTAGAGTCATTTGTCTTTATGTCTTTAATTTCCTTTCTTTTATTACTAAGTGTCTGATTTTATGCCTAATTTATATTATTTCCAATAAATAGTAAATAAAGATTAGAGTCTATGCCTTAAAGTTATGAATGCCCTATGAATACATCACTTTTCTTAAATGAAAAATGCTTTTAATCATAAAAGAACAAGAAGTACATAAATTTCGAATTCATTCTTGAAATCAGTTTAATTATTTTGATGTGGTGACAATACTTTCTGTTTTCTGAATGAATGCTTGAACAGTGCATATGTCTTTTGATATTGTTGTTCATGAATGTTAAAATTGTTGGCTCTTGAAGAATAATGAAAAGGAGAAATGTTATTTGATGATCTGAAAAATCATAAAAATGATTCTTGAAGCAAGAAAAAGCAGTGAATACAAAAGCTTGCGGAAAAAAAAGAGAGAAAGAAAAAGAAAAAGCAAGCAGAAAAAGCCAATAGCCCTTAAAACCAAAAGGCAAGGGTAATAAAAAGGATCCAAGGCTTTGAGCATTAATGGATAGGAGGGCCCAAAAGGAATAAAATCCTGGCCTAAGCGGCTAAACCAAGCTGTCCCTAAGCATGTGCTTGTGGCGTGAAGGTGTCAAGTGAAAAGCTTGAGACTGAGCGGTTAAAGTCGAGGTCCAAAGCAAAAACAAAGTGTGCTTAAGAACCCTGGACACCTCTAATTGGGGACTCTAGCAAAGCTGAGTCACAATCTGAAAAGGTTCACCCAATTATGTGTCTGTGGCATTTATGTATCCGGTGGTAATACTGGAAAACAAAGTGCTTAGGGCCACGGCCAAGACTCATAAAGTAGCTGTGTTCAAAAATCAACATACTGAACTAGGAGACTCAATAACACTATCTGAATTCTGAGTTCCTATAGATGCCAATCATTCTGAACTTCAAGGGATAAAGTGAGATGCCAAAACTATTCAGAGGCAAAAAGCTACTGGTCCCGCTCATCTGATTGGAGCTAAGTTTCATTGATATTTTGGGATTTATAGTATATTCTCTTCTTTTTATCCTAATTTGATTTTCAGTTGCTTGGGGAAAAGCAACAATTTAAGTTTGGTGTTGTGATGAGCGGATAATTTATAAGCTTTTTGGCATTGTTTTTAGATAGTTTTTAGAATAATTTAGTTAGTTTTTAGTATATTTTTATTAGTTTTTAAGAAAAATTCACATTTCTAGACTTTACTATGAGTTTGTGTATTTTTTTGTGATTTCAGGTATTTTCTGACTGAAATTGAGGGACCTGAGCAAAAATCTGATTCAGAGGCTAACAAAGGACTGCAGATGCTGTTGGATTCTGACCTCCCTACACTCGAAGTGAATTTTCTAGAGCTACAAGAGTCCAAATGACGCGCTCTCAACTGCGTTGGAAAGTAGACATCCAGGGCTTTCCAGAAATATATAATAGTCCATGCTTTGCTCAAAGATAAACGACATAAACTGGCGTTTAACTCCAGTTCCATGTTCCATTCTGGCGTTAAACGCCAGAAACAGGTTACAAGTTGGAGTTAAATGCCCAAAATAGGTTACAATCTGGCATTTAACTCTAGAAACAGCCTAAGCATGTGTAAAGCTCAAGTCTCAGCTCCAGCACACACCAAGTGGGACCCGGAAGTGGATTTCTGCACTATCTATCGTAGTTTACTCATTTTCTGTAAACCTAGGTTACTAGTTTAGTATTTAAATAACTTTTAGAGATTTATTTTGTATCTCATGACATTTTACATGTTTCATATTGTATTTCTGATGGCATGAGTCTCTAAACCCCATGGTTGGGGGTGAGGAGCTCTGCTGTGTCTCGATGAATTAATGCAATTACTTCTGTTTTCTATTCAATCACGCTTGTTTCTGTTCTAAGATACTCGCTTGTACTTAACCGTGATGAATGTGATGATCCGTGACACTCATCATCATTCTCAACCTATGAACGCGTGCCTGACAACCACTTCCGTTCTACCTTAGATTGAGTGTGTATCTCTTAGCCTCTTGGTTCATGATCAGAGTCTTCGTGGTAAAGGCTAGGATTATTGGCGGCCATTCCTGAGATCTGGAAAGTCTAAACCTTGTCTGTGGTATTTCGAGTAGGATCTGGGATGGGATGACTGTGACGAGCTTCAAACTCACGAGTGCTGGGCGTAGTGACAGACGCAAAAGGATCAATGGATCCTATTCCAACATGAGTGAGAATCGACAGATGATTAGCTATGTGGTGACAGCGCATTTGGACCATTTTCACTGAGAGGAAGGATGGTAGCCATTGACAACGGTGATCCACCAACATACAGCTTGCCATGGAAGGAGACCTGCGTGCGTGAAGAAGAAGACAGTAGGAAAGCAGAGATTCAAAAGACAGAGCATCTCCAAAACCTCAATCCAACAGCATCTGCAGTCCTTTTTCAGCCTCTGAATCAGATTAAAGCTCAGATCCCTCAATTTCAGCCAAAAAATTTCTGAAATCACAGAAAAATACACAAACTCATAGTAAAGTCTAGAAATGTAATTTTTGCATAAAAACTAATAAAACTATACTAAAAAGTAGCTAAATCCTACTAAAACTATCATGAAAATACCATCAAAAAGCGTATAAAATATCCGCTCATCACAACACCAAACTTAAACTGTTGCTTGTCCTTAAGCAACTAGATAAATAAAACAGAATAGAAAGAAGGTCAAGAGGCAATAACATCTCAAAGTTTTACATGAAGATCAAATTCTCATTAGATGAGCAGGACTAGTAGCTTTTTGCTTCTAAACAGTTTTGGCATCTCCATTCATCCTTTGAAGTTCAGAATTATTGGCATCTATAGGAATTCAGAATTTAGATAGTGTTATTGATTCTTCTAGTTTAGTATGTTGATTCTTGAACACCGCTACTTTATGAGTCTTGGTCGTGGCCCTAAGCACTTTGTTTTCCAGTATTACCACCGGATACATAAATGCCACAGACACATAACTAGGTGAACCTTTTCAGATTATGACTCAGCTTTGCTAGAGTCCCCAATTAGAGGTGTCCAAAGTTCTTAAGCACACTCTTTTTGCTTTGGATCCCGACTTTAACCGCTCAGTCTCAAGCTTTTCACTTGACACCTTCACGCCACAAGCACATGGTTAGGAATAGCTTAGTTTAGCCGCTTAGGCCGGGATTTTATTTCTTTGGGCCCTCCTATCCACTGATGCTCAAAGCCTTGGATCCTTTTTATTTTACCCTTGCCTTTTGGTTTAAAAGGCTATTGGCTTTTTTTTGCTGCTTTTTCTTGCTTCAAGAATCAATTTCATGATTTTTCAGATTATCAATAACATTTCTCTTTTTCATCATTCTTCAAGAACCAACAGTTTTAACATTCATAAACATCAAATTCAAAAGACATATGCATTGTTCAGTCATTCATTTCAGAGAACAAAAAGTATTGCCACCACATATAAATAATGTGAATTTTTCTTATTAAAAACTCAAAAATAAAATTTCCTCCTTATTCTAAAAATCTGCTATTTTATTCATGTTTAATGATGATAAGAAAGATAAATTATAACTTATTTTGGGATAGAAAAATGAAATAAAATAAAAATAAAAAATAATAAAGATAAAGGTACTAATTACTTCTACTCATATAACTTCTAAGGCAGATTTCTAATAGTAAAAGTTATCACAGATTTAAGGCTAAGATTAGGACTCAACAACCTTTATTTTGGGAGATGGATGCTCCTTTAGTCTGTAGGGTGCTTGGCCCTTCAAGAGACAGCTTCTGGCGCTTTAGCTCCTATAGCTCACGCCCTTGCTCCTCTTGTTCCCTCAGCAATTTGCAGAGTATGTTATTTTGAACTTGCTGTTCTTCTTTTAGTTGATCCATAGCTTCTTGCAGCTTGGTGACAGAGGCCTCTAGGCGGGTCCAGTAGTCAATCTGAGGGATTTCTGGGAGGAACTCCTGTGCCCTCCTTTTGATGGAGTTGTCTTGCACCTATTGTCCTTCCATTGATTTTTTTGTGATTGGGTGCTCTACTGAGATATACTCATCCACTCCCATCTTTACCCCAGCATCCTTGCATAGCAGAGATATTAAGCTTGGGTAAGCCAATTTAGCTTCTTTGGAGTTCTTGTTTGCAATTGTGTAGAGCTCACTCGAAATCAGATCTTCAACCTCCTCTTCGTTTCCCTGCATAATAAAATGGATCATGACTGCTCTTTTAAGGGTAACCTCAGAGCGGTTACTGGTGGGCAATATAGAACGCTCAATGAAGTCCAGCCAGCCCCTAGCGACTGGTTTGAGATCCCCTCTCTTAAGTTGATTTGGGACACCCTTTGTGTTGGTTGTCCACTTGGTTCCAAGGATGCATATATCCTTCAGAATTTGGTCCAAGCGCTTATCTGATCTCACTATTCTCTTACTGAAGGAATCCGTATCATCTTGTAGTTGCTGCAGCTTGAAGATCTCTCTTATTTTGTCAATGTGGAAGTAAATAGCTTTCCCTCTGACCATGGTTCGAAAGGTGTAAAAGGCGATTCCGGCCTTTCTTTGCCTATCTGTTTGCCACATATTTGCGTAGAACTCCTGAACCATATTTCTTCCCACCTTTGTCTCAGGATTAGCTAGGATTTCCTAGTCTCTGTTTCGAATTTGCTCTTGGATCTCTGGATATTCGTCTTCTTTCAGATCGAATTTAACTTCTGGGATCACTGATCTTAGACCCATTATTCTGTAATAATGGTTTGCATGTTCTTTTGTTAAGAACTTCTTCTGATTCCAAAGTGATTTTGGAATATTCTCTTTCTTGCCTCTTGAGGTGGTTTGTTTCCCTTTAGGAGCCATGATCTTAGTGAGTCTTAGCTCGGTGATCACGCAAAGCACACCAAACTTAGAGGTTTGCTTGTCCTCAAGCAAAAGAAAGAAAAGGAGAGGAATAGAAGGAGAGGCAAGTTCGAATTGTGGAGGAGAGGGGGAGGCCGAGTTTGGATTTATAAAGGAGGGGGTGGGTTTGAAAATTTTGAAAAAGATATGATAGAAGATATGATTTGTAAAAAGATAATTATGATATGCAAAAGATAAAATTTTAAATTTGAAAAGATAATAGGGGGATTTGAAAAAGATAGATTTAATTTTGAAAAGATAATATGATAGTTTAAAAAAGATTTGAAAAGAATTTAAAAAGATAGATGAGTTTTTGAAAAAGATTTGAAAAGGAATTAAGAGATATATGGATTTTGAAAAGATTTTTTTGAGTTTGAAATTGAAAGATGAGAGTTTGTAACATGTTTATGCAAGAAATTGTGGATGAAATCATGAAAATTTAAAAAAATAGATTTGAAAAACAAAACTTCTTTCCCTCCATAATCCTAGCGTTAAACGCCCAACTGCTGCATGTTTTGGGCATTTAACGCCCCTCTGTTGCATGTTTTGGGCATTTAACGCCCCTTTGTAGCCTCTTTTGGGCGTTTAACGCCCAGCTGTTGCTTCTGGCTGGCGTTAAAGGCCAGCACGCTCAGTATATGCTTCTTTTGGGCGTTTAATGCCCAAATGTACCTTTTACTGGCATTTTCTTGCCAGTGAGCTCCTTTTCCTTGTTTTGTACTCTGTGAACTTATGTAATTGATTCTTTACCTTGAAAATTATTTATATTAAACTCGTATAATTATTATTTAAATAATAAATAAACTTTGCTAATGGCTGGGTTGCCTCCCAGCAAGCGCTTCTTTATTGTCTTTAGCTGGACCTTGCTGAGCTTTTAATCTAGCCTCAGCTTTTAGCATTCTTGCTCAACATTGCCTTCAAGATAATGCTTGATTCTCTGTCCATTAACAATGAACTTTTTATTAGAATCAATGTCTTGAAGCTCCACATAGCCATATGGTGACACACTTGTAATCACATATGGTCCCCTCCACCGGGATTTCAGTTTTCCAGGGAATAATCTGAGTCTAGAGTTGAATAGCAGAACCTTTTGTCCTGGTTCAAAGACTCTAAATGATAGCTTTCTGTCATGCCACATTTTTGCTTTCTCTTTGTAAAGCTTGGCATTTTCGAAAGCAGTGAGTCTGAATTCCTCTAGCTCATTCAGCTAGAGCAATCTTTTTTCTCCAGCTAATTTGGCATCAAAGTTTAGGAATCTGGTTGCCCAGTAGGCCTTATGCTCCAGTTCTACGGGCAGATGACAGGCCTTACCATACACAAGCTGGTATAGAGAGGTCCCTATAGGAGTCTTGAATGCTGTTCTATATGCCCATAGAGCGTCATCCAAGCTCCTTGCCCAATCCTTTCTACGGGTACTTACAGTCCGTTCCAGGATTCTTTTTAGTTCTCTATTAGAGACTTCAGCTTGCCCATTTGTCTGTGGATGATATGGAGTTGCCACCTTGTGGCTAATTCCATAGCGGACCATAGCAGAGTAAAGCTGTTTGTTGCAGAAGTGAGTGCCCCCATCACTGATTAGTGCTCTAGGGACACCAAACCTGCTGAAGATATGTTTCTGGAGGAACTTCAGCACTGTCTTAGTATCATTGGTGGGTGTTGCAATGGCCTCTACCCATTTGGATACATAGTCGACTGCCACCAGAATATAAGTGTTTGAGTATGATGGTGGGAAAGTCCCCATGAAGTCAATACCCCATACGTCAAACAACTCAATCTCTAAGATCCCTTGCTGAGGCATGGCGTAACTATGAGGTAGATTACCAGCTCTCTGGCAGCTGTCACAGTTACGCACAAACTCTCGGGAGTCTTTATAGAGAGTGGGCCAGTAGAAGCCACATTGGAGGACTTTTGTGGCTGTTCGCTCACCTCCGAAATGTCCTCCATACTGTGATCCATGACAATGCCAAAGGATCTTCTGTGCTTCTTCTCTAGGCACACACCTACGGATTATTCCATCTGCATATCTCTTAAGGAGATATGGTTCATCCCACAAGTAGTACTTTGCATCAGTAATTAAATTTTTTTTGTTGCCTGCTGTACTCCTTGGTTATGAATCTTGCAGCCTTATAGTTTGCAATGTCTACAAACCATGGTGTTTCATGAATGGCAAACAATTGCTCATCCGGAAAGGTTTCAGAGATCTCAATAGAGGGAAAGGACGCCCCTTCTACTGGTTTTATCCGGGACAGATGATCAGCCACTTGGTTCTCTGATAAACCCATATTTCATGAGTTCTTTTGTGTTTAATTTGAGTGATTTACACAATCCTTTACCTACTTATTCACATTAATTTCATGGTTTTACTTTTCCTTCCTTATTATGTGATGTAAATGAAAAACATGTTTCCTAAGCTTTAAAATTAATTAATTTAATTACCTTTATTTCCATTCGATGCCGTGATTAGTGTGTTGAGTAGTTTCAGATTTTCTAAGGCAGAATGACTTAAAAGATGGAAAAGGAAACATACTAAAATGAAAGGAGAAAGCAAAACGGAGCTTTAAGGAAACTGGTATCCACGCGATCGCATGGATGACGCGATCGCGTGCCAGAAGCAAAGATGCAGCGACGCGGCCGCATGACTGACACGACCGCGTGCCATAAGCAGAACGCATACGACGCGGACGCGTGACTGATGCGACCGCGTGGCAAGGAAAAGCTCCGAATGACGCGACCGCGTGACCCACGCGGACGCGTGACAGAGGTCACGTATCAGAATTTACAGAATACGCCCCCAGCAAATTCTGAAGCCCTTTTTGGCCCAGATCCAAGTACAGACAGCATAGACTAGAGGTTATAAAGTGTGGGAATGCACCCATTCAAAAGAGGAGCTCGCATATTTTATTTTTCAATGATTTAGATTTAGTTGAGAGGGAGATCTTCTCTCTCTCTCTCTCTCTCTTAGGATTTAGGATTTCTTCTTGTTTTAAGAGTGACTCTCAATCCAGGTTTTACGTTTCTTTGTTTTAGCTTCCTTTTACTTTTATTTATTCCAGCACTTGAATTAATCATTGAATCTATGAATTCTTTCATGTTGCAGACTGTTATTTGAATTAATGATATTTGAGGTATTTTCAGTTTATGATTGTTCTCTTTGATTTAAGTTACCATTGTTTCCCATCTAAGGACATTTTTATTATTCCAGCAATTTTACTTTTTCTCCTTTTGGTCCTGGTTAAGAATTCAGTAACTCAACAGTTATTAAACTCAACATAACTGATGATCGTTATCTTGCTAATTGAGCTGAACTTAAGTAATCCCAATCTTTTCTTAGGAAATAAATAGGATTCAAAGGTCAATTTAATTAATCCCTTGACTTTCCTTTGCCCTAGTAAAGGTTGACCAAGTGGAGTTTAGATTCAACTTTCATTATAGCTGGGAGAGATAACTATGTTGGACCTCCAACTTCTCTTACCTTGCCAAAAGTCTGCTTTACAGTATTTATTTATTTTAATTGCCATTTACTTTACTTGTCATTTAAATTACTTGCTTCTCATCTTCTAAACCCCGATTACAACCTTTATAGCCAATAATAAGAACATACTTCCTCGCAGTTCCTTCAGAAGATGACCCGAGGTTTGAATACTCGGTTAACAATTTTTAAAGGGGTTTGTTACTTGTGACACCCAAAACGTTTGTACGAAGGGATTTTTGTCGGTTTAGAGACTATATCTACAACGCAACTGTTTCTATGAATCTCTTTACTGGTAAAATTCCTAACGTCAAAATGGCGCCGTTGCCGGGGAACTGCTAACGTGTGCCTTATTATTGGTTATTGTAAATATTTTTCTTTTGCTTGTTTATTTATTTTTGTTTTTCCTTTTTATCTTTATTTGCTACTATGAACTCTCACCCCTCTTGCTTTGAGTTTGGTTCTAATATTGTTAAAGGAAATAGAAGTTACAACAGGAATGTGCATCAAGGTCAGACCAATCAAGGATGGATGGAACCAAGAGGATCTAATCAACCCTTTTGGCAGCAACACCCTCCGAGATATCCTGGACAGAGACCATTCTACAGTGCATACCCAGCTGAAAGACATGGTGGACAACCTTGTAACTACCAACAAGCCCCACCCCGTGCATATAAACCATCCTTTCAATATAACCTCGAACCACCACACTCACAAGCTTCTCTTCACCATTCGCCACCATATGATCCTTCCTTACCCCAATACCAATCCAATCACCACCACTTTCCTTTGTATCATGTCCAAGTCCAGCAACCCGAGAAGCAGAGGCTCGCCTAAGAGAAACAGTAAATAAATTTCAAACAACCATTCAACAACTGGAGCAAGCGATAATTCAATGGGTTTCTAGGCGCTCAACTACACAAGGATCACCCACAATTCCATGTGGACAGTCCAATGAAGAGCAGAGCATGAAGGAAATACCAGAAACTCCAGTGGACAAGACAGAGAATGAATTTGTACTAGAACAATTAGAAAAAGTTGTCATCGCTCAAGAAGAAGAGTTGGTTGAAGACCTAGGAGATGCTGAACTTCCATGGGAATCCAAAATTGAGGAAAACTCCGTCCAGGATGCTACAGTTGATGCTAAGGAGGATACCGTACAATCTCCAAGGCAAGACGTTTATGAGGAATCAGACGGAATAATCCAAGAAGCAATTTCCCTTGATGATGATAGTCACAAGTCTAGCTCTCTTGGTGATGAACTTGCATCCACAAGTGAATTCTCTGAGATCGAAGAATCTTCCCCAAGTGAATATGAAGATGATGCAGAGGTAGATTTCTCTCAACCTCCAATCTATGACTCAAGTGATGAGGAAGACACCAAAGACTTTGACCAGGACACAGATACAATTGAAGATCTTTGCAAAGAAGTGGAGGAATTCACAGAAGAGCACAAAGAAATGGAACTTGCAGAACCACCAAAAACACCTATCCCAAGGCCATTACCACCTAATACAAGCTTCAAGTGGGTACAATCCTTAACTTATAACTTTACTTATTCACTTGAATATGGTTTGCTTGAAACAGATGGCCAGCTTAGAGCTCTCTGCGGCTTTAAGAGTAAGAGGGAAATGGCTCGTACTCAGAGCTGGTGCACAAGGTTCACTAAGGTTCCACGCTTCACCTCGAAGTACACGGATTGGTATCATGCTCAATTGCATGGATCACGGAGAACGTTTGGTCACCACGGTGAGATTCTACTTTTTAAACCGCCCGGATGGAGACATGTAGATCAAGACGGAGGCGGATTTAAAAGCAAGGCTTGGAATCCTGGAGTTTATTCTGACATTTGTCATCCCGAGAGCCTAACAATATATTTGAAGCTGTTCGGAAGCTTTGCATGCCTAGTTTGGGACCCCGGAGGCTATTGGCATTCCAAACACTGGTGGAGATTTTTGGATGAATTTAAACATAAGCCGCCATAACAGGATACTCCTCCAATGTCCAACTTAAGGAATTTAACTAAAAGTGCTAGGTGGGAGACAACCCACCATGGTATGGTCGCTTCTTTTTCAATTTATTTCTTGTTAATTGCTTTCATTTTTCCTTTTTTCAATTTCAATTTATTAAACCTGGAATCATGCATCGCATTCATGTTAATCGTTGCATTCTGCATTTTTCATGCATATAAAAAAAAAAGGGGGGGTGCACGACGCGACCGCATGCCCCATGTGATCGCGTCATATTGCGAGAAACACCACCCACGCGACCACATGACCCACGCAGCCGCGTGATATATATATCGGCGTAAGGATCCAACGAACAGAAAGTTAGGCTGGAATCGTGCGGCCCTTGTGCGTTTCGCACAAATTGGCCCACGCGATCGCATGCCCCATGCGATCACGTCGCATGGATTGCACATCACCCCAAAAGAAGACAGAGAGTTGTGCTAAAACGGCGCTGGAGTCGTGCGTTTCGCATGAATTCCAGCGACGCGATCGCGCGACCCACGCGATCGCGTCACCCCTATTCCCCCCTTCTCATGCGATCGCGCGCCCTACGCAATCGCGTCACTCCCATTTTCACCCCAACCATGCGACCGCGTGCTCCACGCGGCCGCGTGGATTCGAAAATATAACCCCCCCAGCCACGCGAACCCTATCAGTTGCGTAGCCCCCCACCCCCAACCCTCTTCTCCCTCTCTGCTTCTTCTTCCTCCAGCCACCACCCAGCACCACCCAGCCCCCACCGCACCACCACCCAGACGCCGCCGCCGTCCAGACACCGCCGCCGTACCACCCCCTCCCCCTCTTTCTTCTTCTTTCTTCTTCTCTTCTCCCCTCTCCGCCACTGCCCTCCGAACCACCACCCACCACCGCCGGCCTTCCAGCCGCGCCCCCCCCTCCGCCACCCACCCGCAACCCCCCTCTCTCATTATCCTTCAAACCCTATCCCCATTCCCCCTCTTCCACCGCGCCGCCGTGCCCCGCCACCGCGCTGGACATCACCGCCGCCCCCACCCAGCCGTTTCTACCCCGTTCTGCTTCTTTCGCCTTCCAGGTTCCGCCACACGCACTCCCTTTTATCCGTTCATCGCTTTTCTGTATTTTTTCTGTTTTTGTTCATACTTAGGATAGATAGATATGCATGCTGTAGTGGATTTTTAGGTTGTTAGGTAGCTTAGGCTGTGGTTAGTGGATCTAGGTCTGTTTACTTGCACTGTTCTTGTTTCTGTTTTATCATAACTGCAATGCTGCTGTTCCTGTGACCTCGTTCATATGCTGTGATTTCTTGCATTTGCTACTTGTTACTCTGAATCTTCATGTTTCTATTAATTATAGATAACTGCAGCGAATCTTTAATTCATATGAACTGCTATGATTGCTGTTTATTTTCCGAGACGATCCAATTTTAGCCGGAATGCTGCCCAAAATTTTTGTAAATTGTTTTCATTCATGTTTTGGTTTGGCATTTCTGAACTCTGTTTTACTCTGCTTTACCCAAACCGTTTCATGAATGCTATGGCAGACTTTCTTATCCTCTTTGGTTTCCTGGTTCATAAACTGCATTTGTGATTCACTGATTCCAATTTTTGCTTTCTTTATTTCTATTCAAATCAGCATCACCCTGTTTTCCTTGTTCGATTATGAGTACTTCTATTCTTACCTGTGAATCCTTGTTATATGGAATTTTTCTCTATGCCACTTACTTTAACCCGCACTTTACTAACTCACTATTTTAATTTACTAATTTCTTTTTCAAATTCTAACCATACTAACCCTTTTGATCTCTTTTCTGATTATTTTCACTTTCCTCTAACTTTCTAACCATGGCATATTAATTATTTTTCCATTTAACATACATTCAATCACATTTCATATACTCATTTTCCTTATTTTATTTCTCCTTTGCCGCTTTGAGTTTCCTATGTTTAATTGCCTAGTTGCTTTCCTATTTTTATCCATATCCTGGTTTTCTGTTTTTCAGGATGTCCGCCTCACAAAGGAAAGGAAAAGGCAAGGATACTGGCAAGCGCAAGCGAGGAGATCCCTCCCAGTCCATCATTGCTCTAATGCACGATTCTTCATGTCGGGAGAAGAACTTCACACAGCAGGAAAAAGCTGACCAGCTGCTCCCTGCAAATGATCCAATAAAATTTGCAAACCGGTACTGTGAACTGAAGTACCCGGCTTTTGCAAACTCCAGAAATCTATACCTGGAGCGAACTCTGAAGATTCCAGAAGCACTCCAGCAGTACACCACTGAACAAATCAAGCAAAGAGGCTGGTTCTTTCTAGAAAGAGCACTAACAAAGATAAAAGCATCTTGGGTACGGGAATTCTACTGCAACTACTATCTCACTACCTTAGATGCAGTGAACCTGAGAGGAAAACAAATTCTGGTCACTGAGGAGGCCTTAGAGGACATTCTCCAGCTCCCAGCCAAGTCCGATCAGCCTGATGGTTATTCGAAGGCTGAGGAGGACATGCGCCAGATGCAGTTTGATTGGGATGCTGTGAAGGCACGGATAGCTCTCGACCCGACAGTTCCTTGGGAGATGGGTCAGGACACTACCATGCCTAGAGGGATCAAGAGAGCGTACTTAAATGATGAGGCTCGGTTATGGCACCAGATCTTGAGCAATTATGTGATGCCGAGTACTCACGAGATGGAGATCTCGGCTGCTATGATCACCCTCCTTTGGTATGTGCTGGAGGGTAAGGACCTTTATCTGCCACGTTTCATTCGGCACTATATGGCCAGGGTCCACGTCCGAGGCACCCTCCCTTTTCCATATCTAGTTACATAGCTTGGCCGTCGAGCTGACGTGCTATGGGAGGCTGCCGATGAGAGACCACCTGCGGCGGATTGCAGGAAGATCATTCCGCACAGCCGGAACTTCATAGCTTTGGGCCACAGACCACCACCCTTCACTACGACTGATGAGACAGCCCCACCGTCTGCTGGATCCTCTTCCTCCACTGCTGCACCACCTACCCCTGCTACCACCACTGCACCTCCACCTGCCACAGAGCCCGTCTATCATCTGGTGCACCGCTTGTTTCGACGACTTGACCAGATGGAGCGTCGCAACAAGCGGCGCTATGAGCACCTAAAGCTGATGATACGATCCGGTGACATCCCTTCCGAGCCCGACACACCATCCGAGGCATCTGAGGAGGAGGCGGATGCGCCCGAGGCAGAGACCTATCCCCAGAAAGAGGCAGCGCCGGCCGCACCACAGACAGCGGTCCCACATCAGATTGAGGCTGCGGATCTTGAGATCCCGATCTAGTCAGCCCCGCCTCTACAGCAGCCAGACTCCCAGCCCACCACCACTGAGACTCCAGCTACCATCCCTACCAGTGATGACACCCCTTCACACCCAGCTTGATTGAGCATCGGGGATGATGCTTCCTTTTAAGTGTGGGGAGGTCGCCATCTCTGGCGTTTATTTTGGTGAACCACTACATACTTTTTCTTTTATTTTGAATATTTTTCTGTATTTTTCTCTTTTTCTTTTACTGTTATTTTCTGAGTACTTATACATTGCTTTTATGTATTTTTACTCTATTTTCTGCATTTTGCATCTTTAGTTCATATTTTAGCCAGTTAGTTTATTTTAGTTATTTAGTTTAGTTTGCAATTCTAATTTATTAGTGGATTAATTATTATAGTTTA
Organism: Arachis ipaensis; assembly: GCF_059453495.1. NCBI lineage: Eukaryota > Viridiplantae > Streptophyta > Magnoliopsida > Fabales > Fabaceae > Arachis > Arachis ipaensis. Next base: position 24,429,621 of record NC_142441.1, on the reverse strand, counting down.
CCCTTTTTAGCATAAGATAGTATAGTTTAAAATTGAAAAATATAAAAAGGAAGTAAGCTAGGAAATTGAACATATCAGATTTAAATCCATAAACCTTGTATATATAGCATTACATGACGTAGTTAAGCTGACAACATTTCATCAAGGAGGAACATTAAAACTTTAAAAGCTACCCTAAATAATTTTTTTTATGAGAATAATGGGAATTTTTAACTAAACCTGCATAACATATATGAATGATATATGATGCTTGAGTTAGAGAACACACAGCCTGTGAGTCTTGAGCTTAATTATATGGTTGCATTCAAACCATAATTTCATTTCTGTGTGTTTCACTTATTTTTATTCTGATGTTCTTTACTTTGCTTTAATCTATATGTCCAATTATAGAATATAGAATGTAGATACATACCAAGAGAATGATTGAGGCCATCATTTGAATTTAGCTCACTTACTCCAAATTAGCCTACCTTTTACATCACCCTTGTTAGCCCCCTTGAGCCTTTTAAAACCATTTTATTCTATTTAGCCACACTACTAGCCTTAAGCAGAAAAACAAAATAAAATCCCAAGTTGAATCCTTGGTTAGCTTAAGATAGAAAATTATAAATAGAGTAAAATGTGGGAAACCTTTTGGGAACATGGATGATAGAAACAAAAGGGTAGAGAAGTTAAAAAGAAATAAAATAAAATTTGGGAAGCATGCTCATGAAAAATCAAAGTGATTCAATGGCCATGTGCATATATATATATATATATATATATATATATATATATATTTCAGCATTTAATAAAAGGGGATACAAAAGAAATTTCCCAATGCAAAAATAAAAACAATGCACATGGGATAAAAATAAAAAAGTGAAACATGAGCATGTAACAATAAGTGGGATAATATGGGAAAATAGGTAAAGAAATTTTGTTCTGCTAAATATGTATGTTAGGTGAGATCTTAGTCTAATTAAGGATTCACTTATTAGCTCACTTTGACCCTATACATAAATCCTTACCTTTACCTTGGCCCCATTACAACCTTAATTAAAGACCTCATGACTTTTTGGTATGACTATATTCTATAATTGTTGATTGGTTAGATGAAGAACAAAGCTATAGAAAGCAAGAATAAAAAGAAGAATAGAGTGAATAAACCCAATAAACACTGAGTGACTAGAGAGTAAACACAAAATCCAATGAGGGTTCAATAACTCATCAACATATATCTGTGCTTAAATTTACTAATTGTTTTGCAAGTTTGTACAATGTTTTCTTTCCCATCTCATTTGCTAAAATGCTTTATTATTTAAGGGTTGGCTATACATATACATGACTCCTTGAGAATGTGAATTAACTTGACTACATGTAAGCTTTATATATGAGTGAATAAGTTAGAGTTGCATGATGCATCATTCATTTAGGTAGTTGCATTTAAATTAGGTTGCATTGCATGACATTCCATCACTTTAACCTTAATTATTTACCTTGGATTTAGCATGAGGACATGCTAGTGTTTAAGTGTGGGGAGGTTGATAAACCCATATTTCATGAGTTCTTTTGTGCTTAATTTGAGTGATTTACACAATCCTTCACCTACTTATTCACATTAATTGCATGGTTTTACTTTCCCTTCCTTATTATGTGATGTAAATGAAAAACATGTATCCTAAGCTTTAAAATTAATTAATTTAATTACCTTTATTTCCATTCGATGCCGTGATTAGTGTGTTGAGTAGTTTCAGATTTTCTAAGGCAGAATGACTTAAAGGATGGAAAAGGAAACATACTAAAATGAAAGGAGAAAGCAAAACGGAGCTTTAAGGAAACTGGTATCCATGCGATCGCATGGATGACGCGATCGCGTGCCAGAAGCGAAGATGCAGCGACGCGGCCGCAAGACTAACGCGACCGCGCGCCATAAGCAGAACGCATACGACGCGGACGCGTGACTGACGCGACCGCATGGCAAGGAAAAGCTCCAAATGACGCGACGCGGACGCGTGACAGAGGCCACGTATCAGAATTTACAGAATACGCCCCCAGCGAATTCTGAAGCCCTTTTTAGCCCAGATCCAAGTACAGACAGCATATACCAGAGGTTATAAAGTGTGGGAATGCACCCATTCAAAAGAGGAGCTCGCATATTTTATTTTTCAATGATTTAGATTTAGTTGAGAGGGAGATCTTCTCTCTCTCTCTCTCTCTTAGGATTTAGGATTTCTTCTTGTTTTAAGAGTGACTCTCAATCCAGGTTTTACATTTCTTTGTTTTAGCTTCCTTTTACTTTTATTTATTCCAGCACTTGAATTAATCATTGAATCTATGAATTCTTCCATGTTACAGACTGTTATTTGAATTAATGATATTTGAGGTATTTTCAGTTTATGATTGTTCTCTTTGATTTAAGTTCCCATTGCTTCCCATCTAAGGACATTTTTATTATTCCAGCAATTTTACTTTTTCTCCTTTTGGTCCTGGTTAAGAATTCAGTAACTCAAAAGTTATTAAACTCAACATAACTGATGATCGTTATCTTGCTAATTGAGCTAAACTTAAGTAATCCTAATCTTTTCTTAGGAAATAAATAGGATTCAAAGGTCAATTTAATTAATCCCTTGACTTTCCTTTGCCCTAGTAAAGGTTGACCAAGTGGAGTTTAGATTCAACTTTCATTATAGCTGGGAGAGATAACTACGTTGGACCTCCAACTTCTCTTACCTTGCCAAAAGTCTGCTTTACAGTATTTATTTATTTTAATTGCCATTTACTTTACTTGTCATTTAAATTACTTGCTTCTCATCTTCTAAACCCCGATTACAACCTTTATAGCCAATAATAAGAACATACTTCCTCGCAGTTCCTTGAGAAGACGACCCGAGGTTTGAATACTCGGTTAACAATTTTTAAAGGGGTTTGTTACTTGTGACACCCAAAACGTTTGTACGAAGGGATTTTTGTCGGTTTAGAGACTATATCTACAACGCAACTCTTTCTATGAATCTCTTTACTGGTAAAAATCCTAACGTCATTCTCTGTCCCTTTTCTGTCTCTTATTTCTATATCAAACTCTTGCAGAAGTAACACCCATCTTATGAGCCTGGGTTTTGAATCCTGCTTTGTGAGTAGATATTTAAGAGTAGCATGGTCAGTGTACACAATCACTTTTGATCCTACTAAGTATGATCTAAACTTGTCAATGGCATAAACCACTGCAAGCAATTCTTTTTCTGTGGTTGTGTAATTTTTCTGAGCATCATTTAAAATGCGGCTAGCATAATAAATGACATGCAGAAGCTTGTTATGCCTCTGTCCCAATACTGCACCAATGGCATGGTCACTGGCATCACACATTAGTTCGAATGGTAATGTCCAGTCTGGTGCAGAAATAACTGGTGCCGTGACCAGCTTAGCTTTCAGGGTTTCAAACACCTGCAGACACTCTGTGTCAAACACAAATGGTGTGTTAGCAGCTAGCAGATTGCTTAGAGGTTTTGCAATTTTTGAAAAATCCTTTATAAACCTCATATAGAATCCTGCATGCCCCAGAAAGCTTCTGATAGCCTTAACATTGGTGGGTGGTGGTAATTTTTCAATTACTTCCACTTTAGCTTGATCCACCTCTATTCCCTTGTTTGAAATTTTATGCCCAAGGACAATTCCTTCAGTCACCATAAAGTGACATTTTTCCAGTTTAAAACTAGGTTGGTCTCTTGGCATCTTTTCAGAACAAGTGTTAGATGGTTAAGGCAGGAGCTGAATGAGTCTCCAAATACTGAAAAGTTATCCATGAAGACTTCTAGAAATTTCTCTACCATGTTAGAGAAGATAGAGAGCATGCACCTCTGAAAGGTTGCAGGTGCATTGCACATACCAAAAGGCATCCTTCTGTAAGCAAACACTCTAGAAGGGCATGTAAATGCTGTTTTCTCTTGGTCCTGAGGATCTACTGCAATTTGGTTATAACCTGAATAGCCATCCAAAAAATAGTAGTATTCATGACCTGCTAGTCTTTCTAGCATCTGGTCTATGAATGGTAAAGGAAAGTGATCCTTCCTGGTGGCTGTATTGAGCCTTCTGTAATCAATACACATACGCCACCCTGTAACTGTTCTTGTAGGAACCAGTTCATTTTTTTCATTATGAACCACTGTCATGCCTCTCTTCTTGGGGACAACTTGGACAGGGCTCACCCAGGGGCTATCAGAAATGGGATAAATAATTCCAGCCTCCAGTAACTTGGTGACCTCTTTCTGCACTACCTCCTTCATGGCTGGATTTAGCCGCCTCTGTGGTTGAACCACTGGCTTAGCATCATCCTCCAATAGGATTTTGTGCATGCATCTTGCTGGGCTGATGCCCTTAAGATCACTTATGGACCACCCAAGGGCTGCCTTGTGTGTCCTTAGCACTTGAAGTAGTGCTTTCTCTTCCTGTGGATTTAAAGCAGAGCTTATGATCACCGGAAAAGTGTCACCTTCTCCCAGAAATGCGTATTTCAGGGATGATGGTAGTAGTTTGAGCTCGGGTTTAGGAGGTTTCTCCTCTTCCTGAGGAAATTTCAGAGGCTCTTTTATTTCCTCTTATTCCTCCAGATCAGGCTGGACATCTTTAAAGATATCTTCTAGCTCTGATTCGAGACTCTGAGCCATGTTGATCTCCTCTACCAGGTAGTCAATAATATCAACACGTATGCAGTCTTTTGATGTGTCTGGATGCTTCATTGCCTCAACGGCATTTAGCTTGAACTTGTCCTCATTGACTCTTAAGGTCACCTCCCCTTTTTGGACATCAATGAGGGTTCGTCCAGTTGCTAGGAAGGGTCTTCCTAGAATGAGAGTTGCACTTTTGTGCTCCTCCATTTCCAGCACTACAAAGTCAATGGGAAAGGCAAATGGCCCAACCTTGACAATCATGTCCTTAATTATGCCCGATGGATATTTTATGGTGCCATCAGCAAGTTGAAGACATATCCAGGTTGGTTTGACTTCTTCAGCCAAGCCGAGCTTTCTGATAGTAGATGCAGGGATTAGATTGATACATGTCCCAAGGTCGCATAGGGCTGTCTTGGTACAAGTACCCTCTAATGTGCATGGTATCATGAAGCTTCCGGGATCCTTAAGCTTCTCTGGTAAGCTTGTTAGGATGACTGCACTGCACTCTTCAGTGAAAAAACTTTTTCTGTTTCTCTCCAATCCTTCTTATGACTTAAGATCTCTTGCATGAACTTATCATAAGAGGGTATTTGCTCAAGTGCCTCTGCAAATGGAATCTTTATTTCAAGAGTCCCGAGATAGTCTACAAAGCGAGCAAATTGTTTATCTTGTTCCACTTGGCGGAGTTTCTGAGGATAAGGTATTTTGGCTTTATAATCTTCAACCTTAGTTGCTGCAGGTTTATTTCCTACAGAGGCAGGTTGAGAGGCCTTCGTGAGGGAGTTAGTATCAGCACTTGCAGGTGTCTGATCCCTCACTGGCGTTTGGATGCCGGAGCTGGACATGGATTGGGCGTTTAACGCCAAGTTCCTACCCTTTTCTGGCGTTTGAACGCCAGAACTGGACGTGGATTTGGAATTTAACGCCAGTTTTTCACCTGTTTCTGGCGTTTGATCGCCAGACCTATTCCTCTCCAGGCTCTTACTATCCTCAGAGGGATTTTGGGTAGCAGGTTGCTCATTCTCTGTCAGCTGTTCTTTTCTTGGCTTTCTGCTGCTTTGAGTTGGAGTATTTAACGTTTTTCCACTTCTTAATTGAACTGCTTGGCACTCCTCTGTTATCTATTTTGATAACTGCTATTTTGTCTGATTCAATTGTAATTCCATGTCCTTGTTAGCAATTCTGGTCTCTTGTAGCATCTCCTTAAATTCTGCTAACTGCCTTGTTATAGAAAATAGTTGCTGATTAAGTTCAGCAACTTGTTTCTGAGGACTAAAGTCAGTTGACACTTCCTTAGTTTCTTCTTTCATGGAGGACTCATTACTTATGTACAGATGCTGATTTCTAGCAACTATATCAATAAGCTTCTGAGCCTCTTCAACAGTTTTTCTCATGTGTATAGATCCACCAGCTGAGTGGTCTAGAGATATCTAAGCTTTTCCTGTAAGCCCATAGTAGAAGATGTCTAATTGCACCCACTCTGAAAATATTTCAGAGGGGCATTTCCTTAGCATCCCTCTGTGCCTCTCCCAGGCATTATAAACGGATTCATCATCCTCTTGTTTAAAGCCTTGGATGTCCAGTCTTAGCTGTGTCATCCTTTTTGGAGGGAAATATTGATTCAGGAATTTGTCTGATAATTGTTTCCATGTTCTTATGCTTGTTGTAGGTTGGTTATTTAACCACCTCTTAGCTTGATCTTTTACAGCAAACAGAAACAGTAACAGCCTGTATACATCCTGATCTACCTCTTTGTCATGCACTATGTCAGCAATTTGCAAGAACTGCGCCAGAAACTCAGTAGGTTCTTCCTATGGAAGACCGGAATACTGGCAATTTTGCTGCACCATGACAATGAGCTGAGGGTTTAGCTCAAAACTGCTTGCTTTGATGGGAGGTATACAGATGCTACTCCCATATGCAACAGTAATGGGGTTAGCATATGACCCCAGAGTCCTTTTGGACTGTTCATTTCCACTTTGGCCCATGGTGGAGAAAAGGAAATTGATATGAATTGTAAATAAAATATATTTTTATCTTTATTTTATAAAAAAAATGAATGAATAAAATAAAATAAAATAAAATAAAGTAATTAAAAATTAAAATATAGATTTCGAAAAGTAACAGAAAAAGGAAAAATAAATTTGAAAACGAAAATAATTACTTAATTAAGAAGATTTGAAAAATTTTGGATATGATTTTTGAAAAAGATTTTGAATTTTGAAATTTCAAAACTAAGATAAGATAGAATAGAAAGTTTTAAAATAAAAAATCTGAATTTTTAAAGGAAAATTCGAAAATTAATAAAAATAAAGAGAAAAGATATTTTTGAATTTAATGAAGAAAGAGAAAAATAGTAAAAATGACACCAAACTTAAATTTTTAGATCAAAACAAAGGAAACAAACAAAAAAACTTTGAATATCATAATGAACGCTAAGAACAATTTTTGAAAAAATTTTTAAGAAAATAGAAATACAAAGGACACCAAACTTAAAAGTTGAAACTAAACTCTAACAGAAAAACTCAATTATTAGTTTATAAAAAAAATTTTCGGAAAATTTGAAAAAGAAAAATAAGGATTTAAAAATTTTTGACCAAAAAACAATAATAGAAGACTCTAAACCAAAAGAAAATTTTTTCCTAATCTAAGCAACAAAATAAACCGTCAGTTGTCCAAACTCGAACAATCCCCGCAACGGCGCCAAAAACTTGGTGCACGAATTGTAAATAACACTTTTCACAACTCGTACCACTAACCAGCAAGTGCACTGGGTCGTCCAAGTAATACCTTACGTGAGTAAGGGTCGATCCCACGGAGATTGTTGGCTTGAAGTAAGCTATGGTTATTTTGTAATTCTTAGTCAGGAAATTAATAATAAAAATGATTGGGTTTATGAAGAGTAAATAACATAAATTAAATAATACTTGTTTTGCAGTAATGGAGAACAGATTAAGGTTTTGGAGATGCTCTGTCTTCCGAATCTCTGCTTTCCTACTGTCTTCTTCTTCATGCACGCAAATCTCCTTCCATTGCAAGCTGTATGTTGGTGGATCACCGTTGTCAATGGCTACCATCCATCCTCTCAGTGAAAATGGTCCAAATGTGCTGTCACTGCACGGCTAATCATCTGTCGGTTCTCACTCATGTTGGAATAGAATTCGTTGATTCTTTTGCGTCTGTCACTACGCCCAACACTCGCGAGTTTGAAGCTCGTCACAATCATTCCTTCTCAGATCCTACTCGGAATACCACAGACAAGGTTTAGAATTTCCGGATCTCAGGAATGGCCGCCAATAATTCTAGCCTATACCACGAAGACTCTGATCATGAACCAGGAGGCTAAGAGATACACACTCAAGCTAGTGCAGATAGAACTAGGGGTGGCAAACGGGCCTAAACCCGCCGGGCCGGCCTGCGTAACCCGCCAAAAAAGGCGAGCTGGGCTGGAAAATTAGGACCACCAAATAGCAAAAGCCTTCCTAACCCGCACCGCTTAAATCGCGGGCTTTGGCGGGACGGGGCGGGCTTCCCCGCCGGGCTTAGTATTTTTTTATCAAGGGGTATTTTTACAATTTTTTTGCCAAAACCCAACTTTCCCCAACCCAACTTACAAGAGAATGAAGATAAAAATTGAGTGTTTTGGATTATGTTTATTTTATTTTTGAGACTATTTATAATTATGTTTTGGATTATGTTTATTTTGCTTTGGGAACAATATTTATAATTATGTTTTGGAAGAAAACTTGGTTTATAATTATGTTTATTAGATATTTATAATTACAAAGACTTTAATATTTGTGAATATAAAAATTATAACTTGTTTATACTATTAGAAATTATAATAGTTAAAAGTAAAAAATAGAAGAGATTTTTTTATGCTTTTATATATATTATTTAATAGTTAAAAGTAAAAAAAAAAAAGATATTTGGCGGGCTTAGCCCGCCGTTAGGCGGGGCGGGCTGGGATTTTGGGACCGCCTCACTAGGCGGGGCGGGGCGGGCTTCTGGTGGGGCGGAGCGGGCTTCCCCGCTTGCCACTCCTAGATAGAACGGAGGTGGTTATCAGGCACGCATTCATATGTGAGAATGATGATGAGTGTCACGGATCATCACATTCATCAGGGTGAAATGCAAGTGAATATCTTAAAATAGAAACAAGCGTGATTGAATGAAAAACAGTAATGATTGCATTAATTCATCAAAATACAGCAGAGCTCCTCACCCCCAATCATGGGGTTTAGAGACTCATGCTGTCAGAAATACAATATGAAGTATAAAAAAAATGTCATGAGGTCCATAGTTAGTCTCTAAAAGTAGTATTTGTACTAAACTAGCAGCTAGGGTTTACAGAAAATGAGTAAACTAAGATGGATAGTGTAGAAATCTACTTCTGGGGCCCACTTAGTGTGTGTTTGGGCTGAGCATTGAGCTTCACACATGTAGAGGCTTCTTTTGGAGTTAAATGCCAAGTTGCAGCTTGTTTGTGGCGTTTAACTCTAGTTTGTAACTTGTTTCTGGCGTTTAACTTCAGAATAGGGTAGGAAGTTGGCGTTCAACGCCAGTTTGCGTCGTCAAAACTCGAACAAAGTATGGATTATTATCTATTGCTGGAAAGCCCTGGATGTCTACTTTCCAACTCAATTGAGAGCGAGCCAATTGGGTTTCTGTAGCTCGAGAAAATCCATTTCGCGTGAAGCAGGGTCAGAATCCAACAGCATCTGCAGTCCTTTTTCAGCCTCTGAATCAGATTAAAGCTCAGATCCCTCAATTTCAGCCAGAAAATTCCTGAAATCACAGAAAAACACACAAACTCATAGTAAAGTCCAAAAATGTGATTTTTGCATAAAAACTAATAAAACTATACTAAAAAGTAGCTAAATCCTACTAAAACTATAATGAAAATACCCTCAAAAAGCGTATAAAATATCCGCTCATCAGATATCTAACTGATATATGTGGCATAAACGTTCATGAGCATGTATTTAGGACTTAAAGCACTAGACTTGCGATATTGAGACTGATCAACTTGATATCACTTGTTTGGTGTGTATAGGGACCAGATGTCTACTCGCGGACGCGAACGCAGGCGAGGTAGAGGCAGAATAGGCAATGCTATGCCTGAAGCGTCAGGAAATACTCCTAACCCTATAGACTTCATGGCTGCATTAGGCAATATGGCAGTAGCTATGCAAGCGACAGCTGAAGCCCTGGGAAATTAAATTAATAATGGGAACAATGGCAATAATGGTGATAATGGTCCAATGTCGCTCTCTTCCTTCTTGAAGGTTCACCCTCCAACTTTCAGAGGGACCTCAAATCCTACCGATGCTGATAACTAGATACAGGCCATTGAGTGAGCATTACAGGCTCAACAGGTTCCTGATGAACAGTGGGTTGAGTTTGGAACCTACCAGTTGCATGGTGAAGCTCAGCACTGGTGGCAGGGCATGAGGCGCATTCTGTAGCCTGATGGGGTTGTGATCTCTTGGGAGTTGTTCTGGGAGGAATTTTTTAAGAAATATTTCCCCACCTCAGTTAGAAATGCCAAAGAGCTCGAACTGCTTCAACTTAAACAGGTCCAGATGACTATTACTGAGTACACCAGTAAGTTTGAAGAATTGTGCCGCTTCTCACGCATCTGTCAGGAAGCTCCTGAGGACTTTGCTGAGTGGAAGTGTATAAAGTATGAAGGAGGCCTTAGGAGTGACATTCAAAGCTTTGTGGCACCTATGGAGATTCGGGTGTTCTCTAAGCTGGTGAATAAGAGAAGGGTGGCTGAGGATTGTGTCAGAAAGGCTGCAGCAAAAAAAGGGGGTATGAGGATGCCATTCCAAAGGACCACAGGGAGAAATTTTGCACCCAGGGGCAAACAGTTTAAGCGTGGCGGCTTTGTCCCTCAAAACAATCAAAGGCAAGGCAACTCCAGGAGGCCTAATACCAGTGCTAATCAGGGAAGGAGACAGGGGAAGCAGCCACAATCGGATATGAGTTGCCACAGATGTGGGAAGTATCATTCAGGGCCATGCAGGTTTGGGACCGGAGTCTATTACTCCTGTGGGCAGCCGAGACACTTGCCTAATAGTTGCCCAGAGAAGAAGAGGTATGAGACAGGCAGAGTGCAGCAACCAGGAAGAGTATACACTACTTCTTCAGTAGGCGCTGAGGGGTCAGAGACATTGATCAGAGGTAACTGTGAGATGGCGGGTAAAACTTTGACTGCTTTGTTTGATTCTGGAGCTTCACACTCTTTTATTGCATTTGAGAAGGCTGATGAGTTAGGATTGAAAATAGTAGTACTGGGGTATGATTTAAAGGTGTATAATGCCACCCACGAGGCTATGGTGACTAGGTTAGGGTGCCCCCAAGTTCTTTTTCGAATACAACAGCGTGATTTCGTGCATAACTTAATTTGTTTGCCGATGACTGGTCTTGATCTCAATCTGGGATTGGACTGGTTATCCAATAACCATGTTCTGCTGGATTGCTCTGCGAAAACAGTGTATTTTATGCCTGAAGGCACAGAAGGGCCGGTTGTGGTGAATAACTACTACCTGAATTCCATGACGATGAACTGTTCTGGGGCCGAATGTCAAGGAATATTGTTGTTAGCTGCGGGTGTTTCGGGCGATGATCAGAACTTGGAACAAATCCCGGTTGTGTGTGAGTTTCCAGAGGTGTTCCCTGATGATATTGATGAATTTCTACCAAAATGAGAGGTTGAGTTTGCTATTGATTTGGTACCTGGGGCCGGACCAATCTCGAGTGCTCCTTATAGGATGTCGCCTCTAGAAATTGCCGAATTGAAGTCTCAACTGGAAGATCTATTAGGTAAGAATTTTATCCGACCAAGTGTATCTCTGTGGGGTACGCCAGTATTACTGGTGAAGAAGAAAGATGGAAGTATGCACTTATGTGTTGACTATAGGCAGCTGAATAAGGTTACTGTGAAGAATAAATACCCGTTTCCAAGGATTGGTGACCTAATGGATCAGTTACAGGGAGCCGGTGTGTTCTCTAAGATTGATCTACGATCCGGATACCAGATAAGGGTCAGAGATGAGGATATTCCTAAAACTGCCTTCAGAACGCGCTATGGCCACTATGAATATACCGTGATGTCCTTCAGACTAACTAATGCTCCAGCGATATTCATAGATTACATGAACAGAATTTTCCATCCATATCTGGATAAGTTTGTTGTTGTGTTTATTGATGATATTCTTATCTATTCTAAGACAGAGGATGAGCATGCAGAACACTTGCGAACAGTGCTACAAATTCTGAAGGATAGGAAGTTGTATGCCAAGCTATCCAAGTGTGAGTTTTGGAATTCTGGGGTGAAATTTCTTGGTCATGTAGTGGGTAAGCAAGGAATAGCAGTGGATCCTGCTAAGGTTGAGGTGGTGATGAATTGGGAGCGGCCAACTTCAGTGACAGAAATCAAGAGTTTCTTAGGCTTGGCAGGTTATTATCGGAGGTTCATTAAAGGGTTTTCGCAGCTCGCTTTGCCTTTGACCAAGCTGACCAGGAAGGATGTTCCTTTTGTATGGACTCCTGAGTGCGAGGAGAGTTTCCTTGCCTTAAAGCAGAGATTGACTACCGCCCTTGTATTAGTGTTGCCCGAGCCGAGAGAACCATTCAAGGTATACTGTGATGTGTCCTTGAAGGGTTTAGGATGCGTGTTAATGCATCATCACAAGGTTGTAGCTTATGCCTCACGTCAGTTAAGGCCACATGAAAGAAACTATCCAAATCACGATTTGGAGCTTGCAGCCATTGTCTTTGCTTTGAAAATTTGGATGCATTATCTCTATGGTGTGAAATTTCAAGTCTTCTCGGACCATAAGAGTCTGAAGTACCTGTTTGAGCAAAAAGAATTGAATATGCGTCAGAGGAGGTGGATGAAACTCCTGAAGGATTATGACTTCGAGCTAAACTACCATCCGGAAAAGGCGAATGTGGTAGCAGATGCCTTGAGTAGGAAATCCCTATGTGCTGCTTGGATGATGTTAAGAGAGGAAGAATTGTTGAGAGCCTTCCAATGATTGAAACTGGGAATCAGAGAAGAGTTTGGAACTTTGTGCCTAAGTCAATTACAGATTTCAAGCGACTTTAAGGCTAAACTAGTAAAGGCTCATCAGAATGACCAAGAACTGTATAAGATTTTGTCGGCGATTGAGAAAGGCAAGCAATGGAGAGTGTCAGAAGATAAAGATGGGTTGTGGAGGTTCAAGGGCCGGATAATTGTGCCAGATGTCGGGGATTTACGACAGAGCATATTGGAGGAAGCTCACAAAAGCGGGTTCTCCATTCATCCTGGAAGCACCAAGGTGTACCAAGATCTAAAGACAATGTTCTGGTGGCTAGGAATGAAAAATGATGTGGCGTTACATGTTTCCAAATGCCTAACTTGTCAGAAAGTTAAGATTGAACACCAAAGACCAGCAGGAACCCTTCAACCTTTGGAGATTCCACAGTGAAAATGGGAGAGTATTGCTATGGATTTTGTATTGGGCTTACCAAGGACTCAGATAGGTTGTGATGCTATTTGGGTGGTTATAGACCGACTGACCAAGTCAGCTCATTTTCTGCCTATTCAAATAAGTTGTACTATGGAGGAGTTGGCACGCTTATACATAAAGGAGATTGTGAGGTTACATGGCATACCTTTCACCGTTGTATCGGATAGAGATCCTCGCTTCACATCACGATTATGGGGTGCTTTTCAGCGAGCTTTTGGTACTCAATTGAGCCTAAGTACTGCCTATCATCCTCAAACGGATGGCCAATCAGAAAGAACAATCCAAACCTTGGAAGATATGTTAAGAGCTTGTGTTTTGGACCAACCGGCGAGCTGGGATCGATATATGCCTCTGGTGGAATTTGCTTATAACAATAGCTATCATGTGAGTATTGGAATGGCTCCATATGAGACTTTGTATGGAAGAAAATGCCAGTCTCTGTTATGTTGGTATGAAGCAGGAGAAAAGAGCTTGATAGGACCTGCTATGATAAGTGAAACCACTGAGTAAATAAAGAAAATCCAGAGTCGAATGCTTGAAGCTCAAAGCCGTCAGAAGAGCTATGCTGACTGAAGATGGAAGCCTTTAGAATTTGAGGAAGGAGAACACGTCTTCCTGAAGGTTACTCCGACCACTGGAATAGGGAGGTCCATCAAAACCAAGAAGTTAAATCCCCGTTACATTGGGCCGTTTGAAATCCTGAAGAGAATTGGACCAGTGGCGTATAGGATCGCATTACCACCACATCTTTCGAACTTGCATGACGTGTTCCACGTATCGCAGCTTTGTAAATACACTTTTGATCCTAGTCATGTCCTAGAACCGGAATCAGTCCAAGTGAGAGAAGATCTGACGCTTCTAGTAACTCCGGTTAGGATTGATGATAACAGCATCAAGCGTCTACGCAGAAAGGAGGTTTCTTTGGTCAAAGTAGCTTGGAGTCGGGCTGGTATTGAAGAACATACCTGGGAGCTTGAGTCAGAGATGTGGAAGGACTACCCACACCTCTTTTCAGGTAACTCACTCTGAATTTTGAGGACAAAATTCCTAATTAGGTGGGTAGGATGTAAACCCGGCTAAAATCGATAAATAATTAGTTAATAAATTTAATTTTAATTAGGAAAGCTAAAAATACAAAACTAATATCAAAATAGGGTAGAGCTCGTCAAAACGATAATTTTGATACCAATTTCGAAAATTTGGCCCAAATCAGACCGGAAGGGGCCGAACCGGAGCCCAAACCGGGCCCGTGGGTCTAACCGGACCCATAACATAAAAGAAGCATCAGCTTCTTCTCCCTCACTTCACACCAACAAAACAAAACAGATTTGGGGAAGAAGGAGAATCCCCAAACCCTAATCACAACTTTGATCCACCATAACTCTTCCGTCCGGGCTCCGATCGCCGCACCATTCGTGGCCACGCGCCCAGCGCGTCGAGATCTACCTTTCTAGTGGATCAATTTTACTAGTAAGCCTCATTTTTTATTCAGAATCTCTACTCCTCTTTCTTTGGTGAAATTGAAATCCTATAGTGAAATCTTGCCCCATTTTTGTGTTTTAGGTTCAAGTTAGCATCCGGGGCTTAATAGGCTCGAGCTATTAAGTATATGGGCACGGTAAGGACACCCTAACTCTAGCTCAATCTTGCATTTATAATAGAAAAACTGAATTTGGAACATGTATATGAATTAGGTGTAGATTAAGTGGATATATATGCATTGGCATTGAATTGGGAGTATTTGAAGGCTTATTGGTGATCAAAGCTTGGTGTGTGGCTGGTTCATTTGCACTAAGAGGGGCTGCGTTTTGCTTGGGAGGCTGCCTTGGGTTGCAATAAAGTGATCGGCCAAGGTATGGTTTAGGTTTCGTGCGTTTAACATTTAAGGTGTTGTGAAAACGTAGGTTAGAAAGCCATAGGTTAAGTTGAAAAGGTTAAATGTATTAAATGGTTGGCTTGTGATGATGTTGGATAAATATATGATTGAGTTTAAATTAGAATTTATGAGTTAGAATTTATGAGCTTGTTGATGTTATGGTATGTATGCTCTTGGATTTATTTATGATGGGTTGTATTGATGTTGGTATATATTAATGGATTATGGTTGGTGTTTGTTAATAAAGAGTTGTTATATGAGTTGATGGATTAATATATGTAGGGTTGATAAATCTGCCAATGGAATAATGTATGTGAAAGGTTGATAAATGTATTAATGGAATAATATATGTGAAGGGTTGCTCATATATATATATATATATATATATATAAGGCAAATTTGTGGTTATGGCTCATTGGATTGGTTAAAGGTAACTTGAAGTGGTTGTTGATGAGTTGGGATTGGATATGTTAGCAATATGCAGGTTTTATAGGTAAGGATTTATGAATGTGGTGAAAATGAGGTTTGGAAGTGTTTTGGTCATGGTTCTGAAAACCGGACTGGCCGGTTCAACCGGAAAAACTGGGAACCGGTCACCTAGCCGGTCCGGGTAACGTAAAAAACCGACTGGCAAAAAACCGGTTAAAAAACCGATCGAACCAACGGTTAACCGGTGAACCGGAAGAACCGTTCGGTTTTTTAGCGATTTTTGGTTTGAAAACTAATATGCTAAACGACGTCGTTTTGGCTTAAAAAAAAAAAAAAAAAAAAAAAAAAAAGGAGAAAACGCGTAAATGGAAGGAAGCCCTAATAGCAATCAGTTTCCACTTTCCACTCTCCAGAGCTCGAAATCACCAGCACCCAGCCAAGCTCGAAATCACCCAAGCTCGAAATCACCAGCACCCAGCCACCCACAGCCATCAGTGAAGCCCACCGCCATCGCCATCGCCACCGTATCCCGCAGCCAGCCATCCACAGCAGCGACGACGTTGACCACCGCAACCACCACCGCGTCCTGCTTCTCGCTGAGCCCGCCTCCTCTGTCGTCCTCGCCGAGCGTCGCCTTCTGAGGTTTTGTGTTTGATTTTGTTTGCGATTTTGCCTTCATTAGTGAATTTGTTTTTGATTGCTTCATGATTTTTGTTTGCTGCTTCTGATTTTTGTTTGCTGCTTCATGAATTTGATTTTCTTTGATTTTTTTTATTTATTTGCTGAAGTTATTTGTTCATCAGTGAATTGGGTCTTGATTGCTTCATGATTTTTGTTTGCTGCTTCTGATTTTTGTTTGCTGCTTCATGAGTTTGATTTTCTTTGAATGTTTTTTATTTATTTGCTGAGGTTATTTGTTCATCAGTGAATTGGGTTATTTGATGCTATAAATATCATATAAATGCTAATTCTGTATGATTCACAATTATATTATAATTATTGCTAATTTTAGGATTAATGAGTTGTGCACTTGTGCTCTCGAATTTATTGAAATAGGTTGAACATACAAAATGAATGAGGGGTTCTGTAATGAGTTGCAGGTATTGGTGGCTCTTCAAGCGGCGCTGACCGTTATTGGTAACTTCACAATGTGCATTGCTGCTTACAGGATATACAAATCGTCCAGCGAAGGCTCCAAGAATTTTTGAATGAAAAAGTATGTGTATATATACTTTGAATGGATGTCCTACTCTTCTCTTGTGTTGATTCTGATTGCTAAACTATATCTTCCATGAACATGCTGATCATTTACCAAAATATGTTGTTAGACAACTATAGAATAGTCCCATAGGCAAAGGCATAGGGTTCACATGATTACTTGAACTCTTTTCATTACATTGAAAAATAAAGCTTTTCAAAGCTACAAGTTTGTTCAGTTTAAGAATCAAAACACAGTACCTTATTACTTGTGAAAGTATTTTAGTAAAGATTTTGCCAAGGTATTAGTTAAGAATTGTAAATAGAAAATACTCAATAATAATCATTACATTTGAAAATTTCAACATATATTTTACATCTCTAAGATCAGCTTTGTGTGTGTTTAGATAAACTACAACTTACTAGGGTAGTGGCTGGGGTAAGCTTTTGTAGAACTCATTCGAAATAAACTTTATTGGAGAAATGTAAAGCATGTGTTATATATTGAAGCAAATGGCATTTGCATGCAGCCTTCCACGAGATCAAGTAAGCAGAGAAGTCCCCTCCAAAATGGTTTGAAGATGTGGTCCATTTCTTTCATAATTCACATGTCATTTTTCTTTTCAAGTAAAGAAAAGCCATCCCATCTTGTCTACCCTCTAAAAAAATCCATGCCACCCCATAAAGATAATGAAAGCATTCATAATGGCTCATCAGTCACAAGTCAAAGTGTCAAACTTTGATCATCCACATGGACCTAAACTTTGATGTTTGAAGTTGTTTGTGAACCTCTAATATTAAGTAATGAATAAATTATTATGTGAAATTTTAAATTTTGTTAAGTTAGAAATTATTGAATTTATATATTTAAAATTATTTTTAAGTTTTTTAATAATTTTATTTAATATTTAATTAAACCGGTTGAACCCCGATTGAACCCCGGTCGAACCAGTGAACCATTGAACCAGTGACCTCACCGGTTTATTGACCAGTCCGGTTCTCGCAACCTTGGTTTTGGTAAAAAGTGGTTTTTGGTGAACTTCGAGAGTCCATAATTTGCTCTTCAAATTTTGAATTGAGTTGTGATTTGCTGCAAATGAAAGATGATTTTATGAGCTTTTGATTGATATCAATTTTCTGAAAAATGAAATTTTGTAGAGAAAGTTATGGACGTTGGAAGTTTGGTATATAAATTTGTGTTACAGGGTATTTAAAACAGGTCTGAAGCAGCTTTCTAGAATTTTGGAAAAACGCCCATCCACACGTACGCATGGCCTATGCGTACGCATACGCATGACTCACGCGTGCCCGTTGCCTACGCGTACCCGTGGCTGCTGCCTACTGCAAAAAAAAAAAAAAAAAAAAAAAACTGGATTTGACTGTTTTAAACCAATTTTCCACTTCTAAACCTCCATTTTCTCCCCTTTAAGACTTAAAGGATGGTACTAGGTCCAGTAGATAAATGAAGCTAGGAAAATAAGATAACTTGAGGGTGAAGTAAGAGGTAAATGATGGCTTTTATGAAGAAAATAAGAATGTTAAAGAAGTTTAACGCTAAGGCTTGATAATTGATGATGTATTGATAATGAAATTGAAATGGCTTATGAATAATGATATATGAGATATGAGTTTCCCTGGGTAAAACCCGTGGCTCACCACCACGTGTTCCAGGTTGAACCTCGACACTCTGTTGACCCTACGTCATAAGGGTGACTGGGCACGTATAAATTCCCGGGTATGGATAGCCCCCATTGAGTGATTACTTGATGTTGAATGTGAAATCTATGCATAGGCTCTTGGGGATGCGCGACGGGGGACAGTCTAAGATTTTCGGACTTGTCGGGTTAGCTGGATAACCGACAGATGAGCCTCATCAGCCATAGGACAGGCATGCATCATATGCATTTGTTTATTTTGATTGTTATGCATTTCTTGGGTTTGCCTACTTGATATATATACCACCTGCTACCTGTTATACTTGCTACTTGCACTATCTGCTCATTACTTGTGCGTGAACTTGTTTGGTTGTTTGTCTCTGCTGCATTGTGGATGATGGAGGGATGGAGGAAAAGGTGAAACGGTTAGGTGTTATATTAGGTCTGAAATTGAGTAAGTTAGGCAGATTTAGATTACCTACCCCTGTTTATGGCTTCTGTTTAGTAATTAAGCTGGATAATTGAATAACGGAGTTCTAGGATTGCCTATGGCATTCTCAAGACCTTATTTATTATACGCATGGCACTTTTACCATGATGAGAATCTCTGGTTCTCATTCCATACTGTTTTGTTATTTTTCAGATGCAGGTCGAGAGGCTCCTCGCTAGGCGTCTAGATCCTTGAAGCGAAGTAGTTCCTGGGTGTATTATGGGTTTCTGTTTATATATATGTATATATGTGTTTAGCTTGCTCTCCAAGTAACTTGTGTATGCTACTCCTCATAGAGGTTGAGGGAGAGATAAGAGTTTATTTTGGTATTTTGATGTATTTTGGGATACTTATGTACGTATATATATATATATATATATATATATATATATATATATATATATATATATATATATATATATATATATATATATATATATATCCTCCGGCCAGCCTTAGCTTCGCAGGCTGAGTCAGGAGCTAGTTATGCTGTGTTCTTGGCTTTCCTTTTCTCTTGGTTTGTCTTTATCAATACCTTTTAGGTTCTTTAGCATGCAAGTAATCTTTTCTCTTGAGCGTTACGCTTTTCATTTTGCGATTCTTGTCTACCCGTTTGTTCAAGGCTCCTAGTATATTGTCTTTTCCACTATTACCTATATATATTTTACTGTATAGAGGTTTGTAACACCACACTACCTCTGTTCTACGACTTAAGCATAAAACTCTGTATAGTAAGGTATTACAGTAAGCTACTTAACCAATACACAATGTCTGTAACCAACAACTGTAAATATCAATAATCTACCTAAAAATACACAATTTTTATCTAAAATTACAATAAACTTACGCCAAAACAACATAATCACGGGCAACTTCCAATGGTTTACTAATACTATTATCAGTATTAGTATCACCCAGCCGAATAAAATATATACAGGTATCTCAATTAAAAAATAAATACTATAAAACACACAAAAAAATACTCACAAATACATAGAGAATCATGGAAAATAAGGTTTCAATTTATCTTTTCACAAACAAAAGATTTGCAATTTTTTTCCTAATACATCACAGTTACAAAAAAGTAAATTAATATTTATTTGAAACAAAATCAATGAACACATGAAAAACACATCACCTTCACCATTAGAGACAGCACTACCACCACGACGATTTAGACCAAAGCAAATGACAGAGACATGAGAGAAAGTAGGACGGCCAAAAGGGAGATTCTCTGAGAAGATGAGCAAGGTTGTAGGTGGTGCAGTAGATCTCTTCGTCCACGAGACAGCTCAATCACAACCAAAAACAAAAGCACCAAAATATATACATTAGCATAACAACACTATACATGATGAACAGTGGCAAGCTAATAACATTGACCTTCATCTGCTTTTTCTTATCTTATCATTATTCAAAGTCTCAATCCACCAATCAACATAATAAGGGATACAAAATATTTTACTGATATAAAATAATAAATAATAAAAAATATACTAACAAAAATTCAGAGGAAGTAAATTTTGAAAAGTATTCAAAATCATAATTGAGAGGCAATCTCATTTATCACATAGGAACAAAATCTATAAAGGAAACTTTCATGCTTCAGGCAAGAATAAAACAGATGATACATCAAGTTACCTTCATAAAATACAATTGTCCCTCTGAGTCGCATATATGAGAACACATGTTAAATAGCCTTGGAGATGATTTTACACTATCTGTATCATAATGAGAGAACTTTCCAGCTAGGTAGAGTCTAGCTCGGAGAAGTCTTGTATCAGAAAATTTTCGTACATTCTCCATCAAAGCAAAGACATATACAGTGGCCAATTTTTTCCATCTACAAACTGTTGGGTAGCAGGTATATTGATCAACAGAATTCAAATATTTCATGTTAGGTCTAATTGGATGAACAGGAAGCATATCAACAACAATGTTTTCTGGTTTCTTGAAAAATCAATGCAAAGTAAATATCTGACTACGATTAAAGGAACATACATTTGTTTCCCTTCAATTAACAGGCAACCAAAATCTATTTAAAAATCACTTCCAATAACTCTATCAGCCTATACTCTATATATCCACAATATGATCAATAATTAGTAGCGAACTTTATGCAAAATTCTATAATAATGAAGATTGGGAGAAAAGCAATGCTTCCACTTGGAAACACTGCAGCAACAAGACTCATATATCAATGCAACATCCAAGCAAAAAACAGTATAGTAGAAACAGTGTACTATAGTACCTTCTCTTTGAAGAGCAATAAAAGATCATTCTGTGATACCGATTCTCCCTCGTTCTGGCTAGTGTGGAATTTTTTTCAATTTCTGAGATTTTCATAATACAAAAAAATCAGGGGTATAAAACATAGTGATATAAAATAGTGATTATAAAAAATAGTGATTCAAAATAAAATCCCTCTTTCAAATAAACTTTTAGTTCAATAAGCTCAACACTATCACACTGATCATAGCCAATATCAAATCAAACTACACTAAGAAGAAATGATAATCACACCAAGGAAAAAATAACACAACAAAAACCCCTTCACAAACTTAAAAATCAGACGAACTATAAAACAAATCACAATCACAGAAAGCCACAAACATTGGGAAAAAAGGGAAACGATTTTCATTTCGTATTTTATGAACAAAAAAGGAAAAAAACAGAGTGATTGAGGCATTATATCAAATCTAACACAATATCATACCTTCGAGGCAAATTTCGATCCACTCTGAAGACTGATCAAATCAGAAACCCTCGCTGGACCGGTCGTACAGCTCCATTGCGCGGACACACGAAAACTGGAGCTGATGGAATAGAAAATGAAAAGGTTCTTCCGATGAAATCTGTTGCTAGATCTCATCACGACAATCGATCGTTCCTCCTCAGCTAGAAAATCAAAAGGTTCTTCTGATGAAATCCGTTGTAGGATCTCATCACGAAAATCGATCGTTCCTCCTCAGCGCCTCTCTACAACTCCACAGATTTCCATCATAATCCCTGGAGAGCATTTCATGATTCACATTACAGGAGATGCGTTAAAATTCCAAAAAAAAAAAAGGGGGAATCAAAATGAGGGTTTCCTAAAGGAAGAGAAAGAAAGGAATAGGGTAAAAACGAAAGAAAGAGAAGAAGAAAGAAAGCAAGCGAACGATGGCAAAGGTGGCAAAAGTGATACGAAAGAAGAGAAATTAAAGAGAGAAAGAATCTCAATTTGAGGAAGTTGGAGGAGATGAATAGGGTTTTAACGAGAGAGAGACAAAAAGAGAACAAAGAGACAACATAAACGAAGAAAGAAAAGACAAGGAAGATGAACTAAGAAGTGGGACCCTTAAAATGACATTTTTGAAAAAAAAAAAAAGAAAATTCAAAAAAACTACAAAATACCACTTTGGATAAGAATTCTCTTCTATACCATTGTTATATAGATATTAAAATCAGTCACCAAAATTAATTATTAATATAAAATATTAAAATATAAATATATATTAAAAATAAATTAAATTATATATGTATTTATATTAAGATATATTAGTGATTGATTTTAGTAACTAATTTTAATATACAAATAATATTTTTTTATTAGATTTTTAAGTTTGTTCACGTGTACAAAAGTTTTCAAAATAAAAATAGTTACTAAATCAAATGAAATGAAATTGGTCTTATTAGTGCTGCTACTGAAGACAAATCAGGTTTATATAAGTAAGAGTAAAAGGATGTGGTCGGTGTATATGTCTATTACTTTTTGGAGGTGCATACGTAATTGTAACTTGAAAGTTGAAACAACTTGGATGAAAGGAAAAAAAGTAATAATAATATAGCTTTTTTTGTCTAAAAAAATTCCTTTTAAATATTAAATAAATAAAACATTTTGATTTTCTTTAAACATGTTGGAGTTTTAAAAACAAAATAAATTTATTTAGTAATTAAGAGAATGTTTAAGAAGATCCATTAGAAGGATGAGTAATTTCTAAGGATTTAATTTTTATACAAATTTAATTAAGGTAGATATATTACTAAAGTGATGACATGTGCAACGAAGAATAAAAGCGTATTAAATTTGTATTGACAATAAAAATAGCATATATATATATATATATATATATCCAGAAATTTGGTAGAAAAAGGATTGAAAATTAAAATATTATATAATTAAATATAATATTATATATTCATTAATATATAATCATAATTAATATTTTTTTATTAAAAAATATTAATAAGTATTTGTTATATAAAAAATTTATTTTAGTTTTTATAATTTTTTTTATTTTAGATTCAATAAAATATAAAAATTATTTATTTTTTATTAGCATACTTTGTTGAGTATTTTTGTGATAATAAATTATATTTTTATTTTTCATATCATAAAAAAATATACTATTAAATAATATAAATAAGTTGTTCTAATAATTTTGTTATATGCATTTAAAATATATTCATGAATAAAATATCTAAAATATAATTGTTTTAATGAATTTATTTAATATGTATGTTATTAATATAAGGGGTAAGTACGATTTTGGTCCCTAAAGTTTAGTGCCAGAATCGAATTCGTCCCTCTTCTAATTTTGGGTTTAAAATCGTCCTTAACGTTTTTTTCGTATTAAAATCGTCCTTTTTAATAAAATTTTTTGTTTTATTCCTAAACTACCCCTATTCCTATTTTAATAATAAAAATTATAAAATTAAAAAAAAAAAGAAAACGCATAAAAACGCGTTGAGGGGGTGGGAGAAGAAAAGGGTATACGAAGGGGGAGGGGAGGGGGACGGCGCCGGGGAGCCTCCGTCGTTGCCGCCGCCTCCTCCAGAACTTTGATGATGATGACGATGAAGGGGGAAAGGACGCGGGGGTGGGGGAAGGGGAGAGGGGGAGGGGGAAGGGGAAGGGGAAAGGGGGGAAGGTGACCGCCGCCGCCTCGCGAGCCTCGCCCGCCTCGCGAGCCTCGCCCGCCTCGCCGCCTTCGCGCCTCGCGCGCGTCGCCGCCTCTGCCTCCTCCTCCTCTCATCTTCGCCGCGTTCGTGAACCGCCGCCGTGCCCTCGCGCCTCGCCCTCCTCGCCGCATCTGCTCCTCCTAGCCCTTGCCGCCGTGACCTCCTCCTCTTCTGCTCCTCCTCCTCTGTTGAATCTTTGATTTGTTGAATCATTGTTGGTTTTGAGTTGTTGATTTTCATTGATCTCTGTTTGTTATTTGTTGTTGTGTTGGTAGTGGTGGTGGTGGTGGTTGTGTTGGGGGAAGGGGAGGACGCGGTGTGGTGGTGGTGGGGGAGAAAGGGGAGGCGGGGTAGGGTTGGAGGTGGGGGGAAGGGGTGACTGGGAGTGGGGGGAAGGGGTGACTGGTGGGGGTGGAGGTGTGGGGAAAGGGGACGCGGGGTGGTGGTGGGGGTGGGGGGAAGGGGACGCAGGATGATGGTGGGGGTGGGGGAAGGGGAGACGGGGTGGGGGTGGGGGTGGAGGGAGAGGGGAAAGGGGAGGGCATTTTTGTCAAAAAAAAAATAAAAAGGACGATTTTAATACGAAAAAAACGTTAAGGACGATTTTAAACCCAAAATTAGAAGAGGGACGAATTCGATTCTGGTTTAGGGACCAAAATCGTACTTACCCCTTAATATAATATCATGAGAAAAATAAATAAATTTTAAAATAATTTACTTTCATTATGTACTATAATATATAAATATTTTTTTAGTTATTATAAATATTAAAGTATTTTATATGATAATAGGTGAAAAATTAAGAGAAGAAATATTTAAAAAAATAAAAAAATTTAAATGTTTAAAGAATTGAAAATTTATTTAATCAAAAAGTGATTGGTAATAATATTTTTTTTCAATTTAAGAATTATTACTTATTTTTTAGTTTTATAATTTAATTATTTATCTAAAATAATTATTTACTTTATTTTTCAAATAAAATTATATAATATATAATAACTCTATATCTTTATAATTGTTAACTTTGTTCAAAAAAGTTGGAGGGGACAAATATCCGTCCCTATATATATATGAATTAAGAATAACGGTTAAGAGCTTTTCTTCATTTTTTTAATATTCAAATGAGTAAAAGTTTAACTATATACGTTATTTTAAAAATATTTTAAAAAATTTAAATTTTTTTAATTTAAAAAATAATTAAGAAGATATATTAGGATTTCCAAGATTTTTCATAAATTAAATAGTCAAGCAAGTATTAAGATCTCCTACACTAACTAATCATCAATGACTAAATGATTATATCAAAAATTAATAAAGGAAGAAGTGTTAAAATGCTCTGCATCACTACAAGGAAAATATTGAGTATCGTCAGATTTATTATTATAGAATAATGACAGATTTACTATTGGATTTACTAGTGATAACCATGTCGAATTCATTTACCGGCAGATTCTATTTTTCGACGATAAATCTGCCAATAACTTTTGGAGGAAAAATAAATTAAATTGGCACGTCCTTTATCATCGGATTTAATCTGACGATAACTCAATTTAGTAAAACGATACATTTTGGTGACCCGCAATAATTTACCATCGGAAGGTGGTGTAAATTCAAATCACAAACCCCTTCTCCCTCATTTGAACCTTCATTACCACCACCATCATCCCTCTCTCTCTTGCGTTCCAGCCGCCGCTGCCGAGACCACTGTTATCGCCATCCCCTCTCTGTCACCATCAACCGCCGCCGCCGACGCCTCCTTCTTCTCCTTCTTCCACTCCTTCTCAGTGCCGCCGCGGTCCTTTCTTCCTTTTCCTTTCGCCCTTCTTAGCCCAGAGCCTGCAGCTCCCTGCTCCGACGGCTCACGATCACTACCTCTAGCGCCAACAACAACCCGGTGCCGTCGCCTTCTTCTATCCTTCTTTGTTGCTTTCTGCACGCTACATTCAAAGTTCTTTTTTTGGAATTTTTTTTCAAATCCTGTTAGTTTTAGTTCATTAGATTGGTTTAATTAGTTTAGTTAGTTTAATTTTCTATTTTAGTAGATTTTGGTGGTTAGGATAGTTTAGTTTAGATTTATAGGTTCTGAATTATTGTTGAAAGTGTCTGGAACTATTCTGAGTTTGCTGATTCAATTAATGGAGAAATTGTTGCTGAGTTTATTTAGTTAATTGTTTGATTGTGTTCATTCATTGTGTTAAATATTATTTTGTTATTTTTCTCTTTTAAATTAACTAGACTGCTGTCTAATGAATTACGATCAACACTGCTGACTTTTTTTGTGTCATTGATGTTGAATTTTGTGAATTGATGTTGTACAGATTACTTGTTAATGCTAAGTTATGTTGTTTATGACTTTTGATACCAAATATTTGTAAATATGTCTCAAAATACTTTTTATTGAAAAGTTTGGTCAATTTCTTAAAATTATTGCTTCTTCTCCTCTTGTTTTGACTATTTGCATTGATGGAATTTGATTTGTTTTTTCATTGACTGATGTTTTTGAATTTTAAATGTTTGAGATTTCTTAACTAATATTGCAAGTTTGATATACTTTACTGTATGGAATTTGATTTGTTTAATTTTAGTTTAATTTAGTTTAGGTTTGATTAGAATTTCAATTTTAATTTTCAATCAGTTTCAAAGATAGTTTAGTTTAGTTTTCTAATCTTAGTGGATTTAGGTTGATTAAGTTAGGTTAGATTCAATACACATTAGGTTTTGAATTGTTGAAATGTTTGGAATTGTCTAATTGTGTTAATTGCTGCGTTAATGACTGTTTTGCTGAAAAATCATTGTTGAGATTGTTTGATAATTTGATATTTACAAACATATCAACAGGTAGAGGTATTATGAATTAGGCTGCTGGTCATGGTCGTAGCCGTGGTCGAGGTAGAGGAAGGGTTTCTTCCGGTAGCCCTAGGACTTCTGGCTCCTCTCCCTCTACTCTGACCACCCCGGTGACGCCACAGGTTGCAAGTTTAGCGGATCATCCGTTCTTCATGGTCCCTAATTTCAACTATGTGCCTTTGCCTACGGTGACGACGTCGCTTACTACTGCTTAGCAGCCTGCATCCACATCGACGCCGCCTCCAGCGACAGATGCCATGGCCTCGGAGTCCAGCCACGGCAGTGAGCCAGTAGCAAATGCCCCACCATCATCTCCCATTGTACGGTTGAATATTTGGCCAGATGACGGCACGAGATAAGTATCAAGTTGAGTCTCATATATTTTCTGTTTATGGTTATCGCTGAAATTGTCTAAAAATTTATTCTAGTTTAGCGGATTTAGGTTTGAATGCTGGTTAGTGTTTTTAAGTTTCAATGATTATGGTTAATTTTGTTACTGAAAGATCCTGATAATTGATTTCTGTCTAGTGGATTTAGGTTGATTTGGTTGCCTATTTAGTGTTTCATGTTTAAATGATTATGGTTGTTGCTGGAAGTTCCTAAAAATAGATTCTTTTTTTAGTGGATTTAAGTTGATTTGGTTGGCTGGCAAGGCTTTAAGTTTCAATGATTATGATTAACTTTACTGATAAAAGTTCCTGCTAATTGATTCCTGTCTAGTGAATTTAGGTTGATTCTTGTTTGTGGGTTGTTAGGTTTGTGCCGAACAATAACGCGTGTACTCAGGAGATGACCAATGTCATCAAGTTGATGTACGACCATCCTTGGCCCAGCTACACGAAGATTCCGCTGAGACCAGGGAGCGATGGTTTCAGAAATGGGCGGTAATTATTTTTTTTTTTTTATGTACAAACCTTTTTAGCTAGAATATCTTCTATCTTGTTTAAATAATTTTAAAGTTTCTTTGTTGCAGCTGCACTTTAGGTGAGATGCTGAGTACAACCTTACCATCAGGAAGATATTCGACAATAGAATGAGTTGGCGGCTCCAGCAGATGCTGGATGATGTTCGTCAGGGGCGGGACCACTGGAGGCAGTGGCTTCGACCGGACATAAAGAAGGCTTTGTTTGTTCATTGGGAGATCGATGAGGGATTCCGACATCGGCGTCCCACCAATAGAACTAACAGAGCCTCGGTCAGGTCATCCAGGTATACTGGCAGCTCAATGACCTTCATGAAGATGGTCATGCTGATCTGTAAAGTGACTTTAATTTTGTTAATAACGTAGTTATATTCTTTTGCATATCAATACTCGGCATCCTAATCATATTGTTTCAATGCAACATGTGCAACCAAAGTCGCTGGATCGCGAAGCGACGTTAGCGGAGACATTCAAGTACACCCACACGCTGAAGAAGAAAAAAGAGACATTTGCTTATCAGTGGTCTCAACCATTATGTGAGTAAACATACATTTAATTATCTTCTGCTATAAAATTATTAGAGATTAACTGTATATCTGTCGGCGTACTAATCACAATAACTTGTGTTAATTACACATGAGTCCTATACACATATATTAGAGGCCACGACTCAACAATTTCAGCAAGGTGGGGAGGACGCCGCCGCTTGGAGCTGCAGTCATCGATCCCGATGCGGTTTGGCGTGAGACCGCCTCAGTGCCGTACAAGAACCGCGTATATAGGATGGGGTCGTTCTTCGCTAGTAGCCTCCGCACATTCATATTGAGGCCGTCATCAGGCTCCACCACTAGTCGAGCCGTCGAGCCCGAGGAATGAGGTTGCAGGTGCAGGAGCTCCAACGCAACCTTCAACAACCGGCTCAGGAGCTTAATGATTATTGGGAGAAGTATTAGAAGATCCTCAACCTCGTGACATCTACGGATGAGCTCAGGTTGGAGTGGAGGGAGTCGCTGGAGCGGATGTAGCGTATGAAGGCTCAGATATAGGTGTACCAGGCCTAGATGCACGCCGCTGGCATCGACGTTGCTGGTGGCAGCACGGCATACGAACATTACCGCCTTCTGCGCTGCCGACTCAGGACCACGGGACCGACGACGACGACGACTACCTAGATCTGTAGTTATTAGTTTTTCGTTTTATTGTTTCATTGTATTTATTGATACACTTGACTTTTAATTTATTTGAACATTGTATTATTTATTTTAAATAAAAATTTTTCATTATTTATGAATGAACCACTAATTGTGTGAAAAAATTTAAATTTAAAGTTAAAATTGACTATTTATTTCAAATTTAAAAAAAATTGACATTATAGTCAGAATCACCATAGGAATAATCCGACGGTAATAGTCCGTGAAATAACATTTTTGGTACCAACAATACCGTCGGAAGAATCCACCAGTAATTAATTGCTTTTCCGAGCAGATAATCTATTGCAACATCCGAAAAAATTCTGACGGTAAATATTTACCAATGAGATTTATACCGTTTGTTTGTTTTTTACGGTAATTAAATTATCGTCAGATTTTATTCGTTTTTTTTTTTTTATGGTAAATCCAACGGTACTCAACATTTTTCTTGTTAGGCATACATGCAACAATAAATAAGAAAACAAATTACCATCAATCACAAACTATCTATATTCATTAATTTTAATTTACATAGCTCAAATTTGGTAAATGTAAACTAGCCTTTCATTATCCAGTCCAAAAATAAAAAATAAAACTAGCCCTTCATTATAGATAAAGCTAACTTCCACATCTACAAAGTTATCCACCAAGCCAACAAATGCTTTGCTATAACTTAAAATAAATAAATAAATGAATAAAAAAAAGAACAACACCAAATATACAACACATGTTATTTCTATCTACTTATATTATATAAAGGGTAGCATGAATATTTGACAACAAAATAGAGAGAAATAATGGTTTAATTATTCTGTTAGTCTCTATAGTTTCACCAAATTTTTAATTAGGTCCTTATACCTTTTTTCCTTTCAATTGAGTTTCTACACTGTTTTAATTTTGTAATTATGTCCTTCCTAGTGTAAAAAATATTAGAGTTAACTGAATATTTCTTCACAAAGTGAAGGTATTTATAATTAAAAACTTAATTATATCTTGGAATACATGTATTTTGGTAAAAATATTATGTTAATTTTAACATTTTTAACATAAAAATGACGTAATTACAAAATTAAAAGCAGTGTAGAGATCCAATTGAAAGGTAAAAATGTATAGGAACCTAACTAAAAATTTAGTAAAACTATAGGGACCAATAGAGTAATTAAACCTAAAATAATCCAATATGGGGAGTGGTGTGACTAACAAAGCTTTTCAAGAATTGTCCAAACCAACTTGACAACAATTTCTCCATGCCTCTCCTCAAAAGCCACCAATGCAAGTAATCAATTTAGCCAAGAATGATATATAATACTAACACATGGGCATGGTAAGTAGATCATCATATTCATTCATTCTTGTTATGGGATTCCTCTGATTGGTTGGTTGCAGATGCATCTACAGCCTCAGACAACTCTGATCCCTCAGGATCAACATCTATGAAGATGAAGTGGAAAGAGTTAGTGTTATAAACAAGAAGCAAAATTATATGTTGTATAATGGACAATATAAACTACATGTTTGGATATAAAGCAATGCAAAGAAAGAAGTATAGCATACCGAAGAGTGACTTGATGGATGGCTTCTTTGATCTGGAACTTTTCTTCTTCAATTCAGCTATAAGAAAGCCAAAAGCAAAATTAACTGAGAGGAACAATATTTATTACTTCACGGGTTCATTTTTAGTTGTTATGATTATTTTTGTGTTACATCCTTTGAATTTTTACAATTGGATACAAAGTTGTATGCATACATGACAATGATAGGTAATATTATCTAATGATATATGAAAGGAGAAAAAAGTGATAGATCAAATTTTGAACATAAGAGGAGAAAAAAGAAATGTACCCATTCCAGGAACTTGATAGTCATTGACGATTTCAAAGTTCTTGTATGTATATCCCACAAAATTCATGTCCTTAGATGAAAGCATCTGTGACATAATATTATTAATTATTGCACATTTATAAGCAATATCAGTATATCACAATTGTGAAGAGAACTTAGTAAAGATAATTCTCATTAATAAATAAACATATAAGGTTACCTTTCTCCATGGACCAGATCTTGATGCTGATTTCAGAACATGGTTATCTGACTGTTGATGCCAAATAGTAAAATGAGGAAATATATCAAAGATGAAATGACCTTGGATATGTAGCTACATAAAATATACATGAAACTAAAAGACTCAAATACCTCTTCAAACTTTTCAAAATTTTGAGTATCTAACTCATCATTGACTTCAGGAATAAATGCAGCTTCCATTTGATACAACTTGTCCCAAACAACACCATTAAAAAATGGATGAGCCTATAGAAGGAAAACATGAAAACGGTGACCTCTATATTCAAATTTCTATATAATAAATCTCAGAATATAGAAAAGGACACACCATACAACACCTTTATTTCATCTGCGCCATTTGATCCTAGCCTCTGAGGGACGTTACACAAAAGCTTACTAATAAGATCTTTAGCCTCTGGAGATAGTCTTGCTTCTTCTGGAAATTTCAAGTGAGATTTCCAGTTTACTATCTGCATAAAATAGTAAACTATGGTTAAACCTATGAACTCCTATGTTTACAATCAACTAATGGATCCATGTTTAAAAAAATTAGAGCAAATCGAAATAATATTCGAAAATATACAATCAGTAAAAATTTTGATAATAAATATTACCTTCCTACATGTTGACATTGGATCATCAGAATAAAAAGGTGGATATCCCACCAACATTTCATACATAATGGCTCCAAGTGACCACCTGGGAATTTGATAACAATCATCATATCAGGATAAAATGTGCAACTTAGAAGTATTTAACTTACAAGTATTTTCTATAAATGAACGAAAATCATTACGCTTGCAAAGTATTTTAATGAAAAGGCAGCACGTTATTTTGGAGTTTGTGAAATTAATAGCCTTCAGATTACTAGGTAGCAATCTTACTATTGTTCTAAGGCTCACTTTCTTAATACTTAAATTAAAGACACAAGGGAAAAAAAGAAGTAACAAAGTATTCACCTAGGACTGATGAAGCAAAAGAAAACTAAAACCAATTTTAATGGAAATTCACATTATTAAACTCACCAATCACATTCCATCCCATAACCCTTTTTCAATAAGACTTCTGGAGCAATATAATCAGGTGTACCAACAGTAGAATAGGCCTGTATAGGGATAAAGGCACAAAAAGTATTTCATGTTTTCGTCAGATGGAAAAGAAAATACCATAGTTAGAATTATAATTTGCACCAGAAAAGTACTTCTAAACTAAAAAGTTCACTAGAAACTGATTGCTAGATTTAAGTGGAAAAAGATGATAAAAAGAATTTTAATACTTCAACCACCCATAATCTTTATCCAACTACTACCAAATATTCATGGCTCCTTCTCTTGCATTATAAAGGCAAAATGTATAACAGTGCTCAATTGTACACACTGTCATACTAAACGACAAAGAAACACACAATACTAATGAACTTACAAGAGTCCTTCTGTTTTGCTGCCAGTGTTCCAACTGTTCTTGTTGTGTGCGTTTTGGAGTTGTGCCATCATTTTGTGCAGATCCCTGAAGATTTTGACCTACAGAAAGATCTGCTTCTTCAAGTGTACTACAGTCTAATGGTTTACAAAGTCCAAAATCTGACAGCCTCACATGTCCGAATCTATCGAGCAATAAATTATCAGGCTTAATGTCCCTGCAACATAAAGTTTTGAAAATTTATATTGATCAAGTTTGTTTTGGTTTCAAACAACTACTAAAAAACTATGGTTACAAATGTAAGCAAATCCCCTTTTTGCGTACATCAAACAACTTTTATTCATGGATTATACTCAAAACTATATGGAATGCAATCATTAAATGACTTATCTCTACCAATGAATTTCATAATTAATCTATTTTTTTATACTACTTTTCATTCAACTCTAAGCCTACATAGAATAGTTTTATTTAGCATAACAGAGTATACTATGCTAATATCAAGTAAATGGACAGTTCTGTAGATACCTATGTATGTAATTGTGTTTATGTATAGACTCAATAGCCAGAACGGTTTCTCCTATATAAAAACGGGTTTCATCTTCAGTCAAGATGTCCTTTCTCATAAGTAGAGTCATCATATCCCCACCAGGTAGGTACTCCATAATAAGATACAGATGATCCTCATCTTGAAAAGAACAATAAAGTTTGACTATGCAATTGCTGTCAACCTCGGCAAGGAGATTTCTCTCAGCTCTAACATGTTCTACCTACAAAGATTGAGATACATTATGGAAAAATAATGACAACTTCGAATGCATAAAAGCTATTCTTTTGTAGAAGAAAATATCTGAAAACCTGGCCTCTACGAAGCATCTCTGCTTTCTTTAATTTTTTCATTGCATATACATGACCTGTTGTCTTTTCTCTACATACTCTAACCTGCAACATTTTCAAACTTCAGAAGAAATCATAATTGTTGGAGGGCAGGGGCATGTATATAATATGAATAGGAAGAAGATGGGATAGTTGAGCATGTCAATTACTTATAATAAGCTCATAGATACCTCTCCAAATGCACCTTTGCCAATCATGGTCAATAACTCGAAATCATCAACTCCCATCTTATGCCTCTGAAGGCGCATATATTCAGTTTCTTTTTTCTCTAGAAATTTAAGTAGGTTGTTTTGATCCTCCTCAGACACATCAGCATCAGCTAACTTCTTTTCCAAGATGGTTCGACTGTCACCAATGAAGTATTAGAAAATTTTAAAAAAGTTTCCAATGCAACTAGGATAATGAAAATCAACATCATGTACATATAATAATAATTTCTACATTCTTTAGCCAAGCAAGGAGGGAAATAGTAATTATCACCAAGGTGATATTGGATTGTACCTCAAAGGAAAATTACAATATAAACTCCTAACAGTAACTCAAAAATCCATTGATACTTGATTCTAATTATATCACTACCTTTGCCTAATAAATGCCAAAACTTTAGTAAGTTAACAACAAAAGTCACAGCAACCATTTAGGAGTATTCAAGCTTAAGAGCTAATTAGTACCTAGAAGCTAGAACTCACTAAATTCTAACTACTTTGGTTCCTACTAGAGTCATTGAGGTACTAGTTTTAAAATTCTTAGGAATTAAAATCTTCCAACTTTCCACAATCCTTATAGAACAAAGAGTCTCACATCCAAACACACATGATATTAATTAAAACATGGATAAGATTGAAAAAAAAAGCATATATATATAAATATATACCGCTCCTTCCTTTCCTGAAGGCTCTTCATTTGCTCTTTGTAATGATTCTCAATATACTGTTTAGCTGCTGCAACCTTCTGCTTTGTGACATTTGAAAGAGCTGCTTCATCCATGGGAGCACCATTATTATCCTCTTCTCCATCACCTTCTTTCCTTCTGCTAGCGCTCTTCCCTTTCTCTCGTGGCTGAAATTTGTGAAGCCAACTTCTTGCAGAATCC
Source organism: Arachis ipaensis (assembly GCF_059453495.1). Classification (NCBI taxonomy): domain Eukaryota; kingdom Viridiplantae; phylum Streptophyta; class Magnoliopsida; order Fabales; family Fabaceae; genus Arachis; species Arachis ipaensis. Next base: position 24,395,430 of record NC_142441.1, on the reverse strand, counting down.
ATTGCTTCTTTCTATTTGTTTTCCACAACCTCCAACAGCGCCTCAATTGCAATCAACAAGAATTCATCGTTTTCAACCAAAATTGCAATCAATCTACAAAATACGAGCACAGATCATGCAAATGATTTTCTGTATTGAACATTGTATCAATCATCAATTCATATATAAACAATGAGGGATATTTACATGTTCTACGTCAAAATCGTGGTTTCAGAGCATATGAGAAGCCAAAAACCGCAAAAGAGAATTGGATTGAAAGAAAAAGATGATTTATATGAATATGAATGAGGGAAGAAATAATGCGTTTGATTTTTGTAGGAATAAGCAGAGAATTCGGAATGCCATGTAATTAATAGTTGGGAGTGAAGGGAAGAACGAAGGAGATACAACTCCAAATTTATATATGTTTTCCAACCCCTTATTTTTCTCTCTCTTTTTTTTATTAATTAATTAATTAATTAAATTGAAAATTAAAGGGGACATTTTATAATTTTAGTATAGCATATGACTCTGAGAAATTCTTATAATTTATCATATACATTCTTGATTTCTTATATGTTCTGCCTTGTGTTCTCTAATATGAGTTTTCCCTCCATTATGTGGTTTCTTTTGACTTTGTCAATTTTGTCGTATTAAATTCACTAGGAAAAAGAGATATCATGTCTAAATATCTCATATATTATAACATGAATTTAATTAACGATTTCACTGCACATTTAAATATTTTTATCAATTAAATATTTTTATTAATTAAATTTAATCAAGTTGATCAAATTTAATAAAAAACCTCACACAATAAATTTATGAATCACGCATTTTCTTTTTTTTTTTATGTATTTTTCATCATCGTGACATTATCATTCTTTTGTTAAGAAGATAAAATAAAAAAAATTATGAGAATATAAAACAAGGAGGAGAAGATGAACAAAAAAAGAAAAAGAAAATGATGACGGTAAAAAAAAGAGAAAGATGAATTTTGAATTATGCAAAATTTATTAAAAAATAACACTGAAAATTTTTTACCATTATGCAAGAAGTTTCTTAATTTTGACACCAAAATTTCTTAACCGTGACATAAGTTCTTATTAAAAGGATGAAACAAAAAATATGAGAATGCAAAAAAAAATGATAATGATAATTATGACGAAGAAAAAAAAAGAGGAAGGAGAATTTTGAATTTGGCAGAATTTATTAGAAAAAATAACACCAAATTTTTTTTACTGTGATATAAAAAATTTTAATTTTGATATCGAAATTTTTTAACTGTATCATTTGTAGTTAAAGGGTAAAGTATATTTTTTGTCTTTGAAGTTTGACAAAAATTTTAAAAATACCCCTAAGTTTTATTGTGTTTCAATTTTATCTTATAAGTTTTCGATTTGCATCAAATATACCCCTGACGGCTAATTTTTCAAAAAAAATAAAACCAATTCAACAACAATTTCATAAGAACAACCTTCAACACAAGCAAATCAAGCATAATTTTTATGCATTATTGTTAGATTGGTCTTAAATTTTTTGAAAATTTAGCCATCGAGGGTATATTTGATGCAAAATGAAAACTTAGGGATATTTTTAAAATTTTTCCAAACTTCAAGGACAAAAAGTATACTTTACCCGTAACTAAATAATGTACTTTTCTTATCATTGAACTAGTTGAGTGCTATTGAATCCATATATAAGAGGTTTAACCGTTTCATCCATCTTTTTGTTCTAAAATATATTTAAATGTATTTGGTTGGTTGAGTGAGTTAAATTTTGGACTTGTGATTCTTTAAAGATTTCTTGTGTCATTTACCAAAAATTCATGTGTTATTTCTAATTAAATAATGGATTTTGTTATCATTGAATTGATTGTGTGGTACTAGACATATATAAGAAATTTAGTCATTTGTAATAATTTGATGTGTCTTTTGAATTTAAAATACATTTAAATGTATTTTGTTAGTTGAGTGAGTCGATTTTGAACCTATAGTCTTTTAAATATTTTTGTGCCATCCACAAAATTTTCAGTATCATTCACAAAAAATTTGTGTGTCATTTGTCAAAAATTCCTGAGTCATTTACAATTGAATGATGTGTTTATTATCGTTAAACTAATTGTGTGATATTTAATTAAAAAGAAGATGATGATAATAATGGTGATGATAATGAGGGAGAAAGAGAAAAAAAAAAAGAAAAAAATCAAATTAAAAAGAAAGAAAGATGAGGAAGAGGTAGTGGACTAGTGGTGGTGATGGTAGTGATGACGATGATATTGAAAGAAAAAGATGAGAAAAAAGCAGAAGAAAAAAAACAGTTTGAGTGTAAGTAAGTAATCATTATATCATTATCATTATATTATTCTATAACAGGTTGTGTTATGGCACTAAGAATACTGACGTAGTGCATTCTAATACCAATATACATACCTCTATTATTCTAGAAAAATATCTCCTTTATAATTATATAAAAATCAGCATTTAATGAATATTATACTAATTATCAATCATCTAATTGTACTAATTATCAATAACTATAATATAAATGTGAATCATACAGAATTAGCATTTATATGATATTTATATTGGCGTCAAACATGCTGACATGGTACATTCTTAAAGGTGGCAAAGCAGGCCGGTCCGCCCCAACCCGCCCCGCCCCGCCTAGGGCCCGCCCCATAAACGAGGCGGACCGGCCCACCCCACCAACTAAAATGGGTTCAAAATGCTAATCCACCCCGCTTTATGGCGGATTGATGGGTCGGCGGGTTAGGCCGCTTGACTCTTTTTTTTTTTTGAAAAATAAAATTCATTAAAATTAATAAAAAAATAATAATTAAAAAATTAAATACAAATAAAAAATAGTCAAATTATAATATAATTTTTTTACTATATTTTTTTTAATTTTTAACTTCAATAAAATTGTTCAAAATAATATTTGTAAATAGAATCATTTTTATTTTAAAAAATAAGTCACATAACTTGAACAAATATACGAAATTGTAAAATAAAATAAATAAAATTAATAACTAAAAGAAGAATAAAAATAAAAAAAAGTGCTTCAAAATTCTATAATTATTAATTTTATAATAGTAATCACTCTTTTATTTAATAAAAAAAATAAAAAAATAAAAACCTTCGACCCGGCGGACTAGCCCGCCCGCCCCGCTAAAATCCGTCAATTTGACGGTGCGAGTTTGACAAATTTTTTTAATTTGACGGGTTCCAAATTCTAGCCCGATCCGCCTTTTTAACGGATCGGCCCGACGGGTTCAACCCATTTTACCACTCCTGTGATGTCTATATATATTATCTTTGCATTTTTTTTCAAGCTTCTGAATTATAATACAAATCTATATTCAATTTATATAATGAGTATTATTAACAACTTTGTTATCATTATTGATCCATTAGATATTACTCTATTGTTAATATTACTTTTTCTTAATCTATACCTGCTTAAGTTATATTTTTACTTTATTAATTGAATATTAAAAATATTTACTATTAAAATCAAGTTAAGATAAAGAGATATATATAAATAACAGGAGTTTTTTTTAAAGAAAATTCCATTTAAACACCTTATTAAAAAGAAGAAAGAAAAAATGGTAGCCTATTGGCAGTTGATCGTAATAATAAAAACTGGAGCTAGAAGAAAGAAAATGTGTTTCTACCACTCTCTCTCATAAAAATTCAAAGTTCGAAATTCAAATAGAACAAATTACAACACAAAAGTCAATCCTTCATTAGAAAAAGTAATTCAAATCGAGAAACTCTTTCTCATCGTTAATATCCTTACTCTTATACTATTATTCTAAATTTTGTTTAAACAACTAAAGATATTTTAAACTCCATCCTAGAATTAAACCCTAAAATGGTCTCTCAGATTGGCGTCGTGCACTAAAATCGTTCCTAAGATTCTAATTACACCAATTACGTCCCTGAAATTGAAAAAAGCGCACCATATTAGTCCTGACTTATTTTCCATTAAGGACGTAATGACATGGCATGATGACATAGACTGTAAGTGACACGTGTAATGGTATGATGACGTGGTGACCAGTGACACGTGGTATGCTGACGTGGATAGTTGTGCCACGTGTCACAATGTTATTTGGCCACGTGTCATCCATTATGTCATCGTTGTATATGCACCAAATTAGTCCCTTACTTTGCATTAAGTGACTCATTTTAATCCCTGAAATTGAATGTCCTACACCAAACTAGTCCCTTCATCAGTTTTTTCTCATTTTTCTATAAATTTAAAATTCTCAATATTTTTTAATACATTAATTTCAATTCTATTTTTTCACATGTTCTTCAAATAAAAGTATTTTTATAAAATATTTTTTCTCTTGCGAATACCCTAACCACCGATTTAGAGTTGACGTGAAGGCTTTTCAAGCACTTTCACTACCATCTCCAGGGACGGACCCACGCATAAGGAAGAGGGGGCATTTGCGCCCACAAAGATTTTTCAAAAAACTAATATATATATATATATATTATGTTTATTTTAAAATAAAATATAAATAATTTTTTGTATTTTATATTAAAAAATATTTTATTAAATTTGATTTAATATAGAAAATAAATAAATAAATTCAAAAAATAGTGATAATTAATTTTATTATATTAGTTAATTAATTGATAATTAAAATTTAATTTTTTAATTAAATATAACTTAAATTATTAGTAATTTTTAAAAATTATTTAAGATAAAAAAATATATTATTTATATGTTAATATACTGTAATTATTTTAGTTAAAAAATTTATTTATACCATATAATAAGTAAATTTGACAATTAAATATGAGATAATAAAAAGTAAAATAATTATTTAAACAAATATATAAAAAAAATAATATTTAGTTATGTTAAAAATTAAAAAAAAAAAGTGGTTATAAATTATTTTTTCGTTATTTTGAATATTATATTGTATGTATGAAATTATATTTTTATTATTTTACATATTATAATAAGTGATTGTATATATATTTTTAGTTCTTATCAATATGTATAGATAGTTCTCATTTAAAATTTTAAATATATCTAAACCAATTTGGATTGGTCAAATGATAGCTTAGTCGTCCACTTAAGTAAGTATTAGGAGTTCGAATTCCATCTCGTATGTGTAGCACGCAACTCATTGCCGGTCAATTGCAGACTGTAAGGTTCCACATTGGTTGGGGAGGGGAACGAAACATGCCTTATAAGGGTGTGGATACCTCTCCCTAGCATGACGCGTTTTGACGAGTGAGTGTGGAGTTTCGGCTATCATTCTTATCGTCAAATGCAAAATCGTGAGGCCTTGTGTGCCAAAACGGACAATATCGTGCTAGCGGGTGGTCTGGGCTGTTACAGATGGTATTAGAGCTGGAGCCCGGATCGATGTGCCAGTGAGGGCGCTGGGCTCCCTTAGGGAGTGGATTGTAAGGTCCCACATTGGTTGGAAAATTCACGATAAATTAGTCCTTAACTTGTTGGGTATCGTGGAAGGGAGCCACTTAGATAAAGATGTCAAAAAAGTTTTTTTTTAAAGATATTTTTTAAAAATTAAAATTTAACACATATAATCAATTAAAATGTGTTATTTTTATTAAAATTAGACCGAACAAATCAGTTTAGCCAAAAAATTAATAAATTAAATTTTGAACCAGTATAAATTAATATTTTTTATTAAAAATGACTACAATATCTCTATTATAAAAAAAACTAAAATACCCATATATATATATATATATATATATATATATATATTAATTTTAAAAACTCTAAATCCTAATTATATAACGACAGAGAAGAAAAGGACTAGAATTTAGGATTCTCGAAATTAATATATATAATAAGAGTATTTTAATCATTTTCTATAGTAAGGGTATTGTAGTCATTTTTTATATAAAAATAATATTAATTTAGATTAATTCAAAATTTAATTCACCATTTTTCGGTCAAATTAATTTATCTGGCCTAACTTTAACAAAAATAACACGATTTAATTTATGTGTTAAATTTTAATTATTAAAAAACTTCTTTAAAAAAAAGACGTTTTAGACGTCTTTATCGGAGTGGCTCCCATCGTGGAAAGCAAAAAAAAATCTATACCTAAATTTTATTATATTTTTACCCCCACTACTAAATTTTTTTGGGTCCGTCACTGACCATCTCCGACCTCTTTCAGTACTTTTATAAAATATTTTTTCTTGTGGATACCCCTAATAACTGTCGTCTTGGAGTTGACGTGAAGGCATTTCAAGCTTCTCTCATTACCATCTCCGACCTCTTTCGTCTAGACTGCAGAGGTCAAAGATGGTAGTGAGGGTGCTTGAAGTGCCTTCAATCTAGCTCATTTACACATAACGAAAACGTGTATTTCATAAGAAAAATAAATTTTATTTTAATTATTAATTTATTGTTAAAAATACATATTTTTTATGAAAAAAATATGTCTAATCAATCATATAATTATTTTTTTATAATAACATACTTATATATTACAAAATTTACCAATGTTACATTATTAAAAAAAATTATATAATTAAAACTAAAAAGTAAAATCTTAAAAATTTTTATGAAAGCACTTATATTTAAACGATATATGCAAAAATAGAATTGAAATTAGTGTATCCAAGATATTAAAATTTTAAATTTAAAAAAATGAGAAAAAATTGGTGAAGGGACCAGTTTAGTGCACGACATTCAATTTCAGGGACTAAAATGAGTCACTTAATGCAAAGTGAGGGACTAATTTAGTGCATATACAATGATAACATAATGGATGACACATGGATGAATACTGTTGCGACACGTGGCCAAATCATGAAGTGACATGTGTCACTTACAGTCCACGTCATCATGCCATGTCATCACGTTGTTAATGGAAAATAGGTCAGGGACTAATATGGTTCATTTTTTTCAATCTCAGGAACGTAATTGGTGCAATTGGAATCTCAGGGACGATTTTAGTGCATGACGCCAATCTCAGGGATCATTTTGGGGTTTAACTCCTCCATCCTATAATCTTTTAAAGATAAGTGTAGCAATGAAAATCGTTTATATGTGAGTCAACCTATTGAATAAGCTTGGTGGTAAGTCCTTCTTAAAGGCAATAAATTCATTGGTGAACTAAGATGGTCCATAGCATAAGTCTTTGAAAAGATATAATGACTCGAATTTTAAAAATTTTAGTGAATTAAACATAGGAAAGAATAGTTCAATAATAGTAAGAAGTAATGATAATGAAACCTCCTATTCATCATCCGAACTACAAGTAGTAAAGTTAGAAGAAAAATTTTATAATTGATCTGTACCCCTTATAAATAAAAACAAAGTCTATAAAAGACAAGCATTTTAGAAAAAAATAAAATAAAATACATATGTTAGAATATAGCTATTCAAGAACTAGTAATAACCATATTATAAACATTATAAAAGAAGATAAACTAAAATAACACAAAGAAAAATATTATAATTTTATTCATATAAGACTTATCCAAGTAGCCGTCAAGCCTAGCTTTAGGCTAGAAATCAATATCCCTATTTTAATGGTTTTACGAGATACAAGATTAAAAAAATTTAGAGATTCGCTAATTACTATACTAGAAAGTAATTGTCATTAGGGGTGTGCATGGCCCGACCCGACCCGAAGACCCGGTCCGGCCTCGAACACTTTAGGGGCTATTTTGGTGTGATTTCATCGGGTCTAGTGTCGGGTAAGGGTCTCAAAAATAGACCCGGTCATTATTTCGGGTCGGGTCCGAGCCATGGCTCGGGTCACCAGAAGTCGGCCTGGTGGTCCGGTCATCATACACAATTAATATTTTGTGTTATTAGTGATGGATGATTGCTATTCTTATATGGAATTTAAGTATTGTAAACCTTAATATTTTGTGTTATTAGTTATTATAAGACTATAAGTTAATGTTTTATGTTTAAAATGCATAAGATTTTAGACTAATGTATAATATTGTTATTTATATTGATTTAAATATTTGGTGTTATTAGACAATATTAGTATTTATTATGGTTATGCTTTAATTTTAGAGAAGAGTTGGTTCTTGTTATATTTTTCTAAGTGAATTTTACCATGTCAAATAATGGTTGGACTCTTAGAAATTTGGATATTTTCACATGCTAGCTTATAAGAAACTATCAAGGTAATGTAGTGTTAACGGCCCGGTTTTCACCCGGTTTTTACCCAGTATAATCGTGGCCCGAAAGTGTATAAATTTCATCGGGTATAGGGCCGGGTTCAGGTCTAATAAATAGGTCCGATATATATTTCGGGTCGGGTCTGGGTCACATCAAACCCGGTTTCACCCGACCCATGCACACCCCCTAATTGTCATGATGGTCCAATATTTTTTAATTATTGTCTAAACTTTTTAATGAGTCTTAAAAATGAATATACCTCTAAATCTCTTAAATTATAAGCTTTCTGTCATGTTTTTTGAGCTATCGGCACGCTTTTAAAAGAGTCACATCTACGCTTTTTAGATAACTTTTTTAGAATTTGGATAGTTTTATCGTATAGAATCAATCTTTTACGAGTATAATTTTAATTTTTATATTTTATAGATAAGAATGTCAGCATTTTAATTTTTGATGAATAATCAAAAAAATATTTACTCCTCAGATTTTTTTTTCTTCCATATTAAAAGTTAGAGTAAAGTATCGTTTTTGTCCTTAACATTTGGGGTAAGTCCCAAAATTGTCCCTAACATTTCAATCGTCCTATTTAAGTCCCTAACGTTTCAAAATGGACTCAATGTTGTCCTGCCGTAAGGGATCCGTTAACAGAATTGACGGAGGGACAAAATTGAGACGATTTTGAAACGTTAGGGACTTAAATAGGACAAAAATCTTGGAGACAAAAATGATACATAGAAATAAATTTTAATTTTATCCTTCAACAATATCAATTTTTTACTATACATAGTATTCAATTATTTTTTAATCACATCTAAGTAAATTACACTTAATCATATTACTTTTATTTTAAATAAATTAATTTTTTTTATAATTTTACTCTTAAAGATTTTTAGTTATCATGAAATGTTTGTAGAATGACTAATATATAAACTTGTAGAAAAAAATAATATATATACAATAAAATATAAATTATACATTTTATCTCTAATGTATTAAATTTCTTTAAAATTATAAAAAAATAAATTTATTTAAAATGAAAGTTATGTGATTAAGTATAATTTATTTAGATGTAATTGAAAAATAATTGAATACTATTTACACTAAAAAATTAATATTATTAAAAGATAAAATTAAATTAAAATTTATTTTTATGTATCGTTTTTGTCCCTAACGTTTTTGTCCTATTTAAGTCCCTAATGTTTCAAAATCGTCTCAATTTTGTCTCACCGTCAATTCTGTTAACGAATCCCTAACGGTAGGACAACATTGAGTCAACAATTTCGAAACGTTAGGGACTTAAATAGGACGATTAAAATATTAAGAACAACTTTAAAACTTACCAAAACGTTGGAATAAAAACATACTTTACCCTAAAAGTTAAAAACACATTTTATTGAACTTATTATGTGTAATGTCTCAAAATAAATTCAGCCATGATGGGCCTATGATGTATTGGCAGTGGGCCACAGGTGAGAAGGAAAAAAGCCCACATGGCCAATGATACACCTAGTCCTCCACTCCTCCTTGCTTAAACCCTTCGATCCTCACTCTTGGTGGCGTCTTCTTCTTCTTCTTCTTCTTCTTCTTTCCTGTTCGTGTTGCTTCTAGACGTTTCTGCAATATCTGTATTATTCAAACGATATTTGTTGCCTCAATTTGGCAGGGATCTAAGCCATCTGCCACGATGTATCTTCAGTTTTACATAAACGACAATGGTGACAAGGTCTACACCACTAAGGTAACTGAAATAATGTTTTCAACTGCTTATTCAATTTTAAGTAATGCTTCTACATTATTTATTTATCATCTCTCGATGCAGAAAGAAACACCGCTTGGCTTAGCTACACAATCTGCTCACCCTGGTATTTTCCTCAATTCTCTATCACCCTCTTAAATTACGTTTATGCATGTTTTAATTTCTAAATCGTGGCGTGGATAGTTTTCCTATATATGTTGACACACTTACATTGCGTTCTTAGTTATTCTGGTTTTAGGGTTCATGTTATGGTAAATATCAATTAGTTAGAAATTACGATTTTGAATAAGTTATATTTTATGATTTCATGATTTATTATTTTAGTTTAGACCTTCGAATTTATGTAAAATCTCCAATTAACTACTTACTAATTAGACCGAGAATCCTTTTGAATAAGTGATATTACACACGATGCTTGTTGATTTGCGTATCTCTGTAGAGTGCCCTATTTACAAGGGAGATTAAGGCGAGTGTATGCTTTGTACAAATGAAGAGGTTTAGTTAGGGGAATGAATCCTTTTAATTTTTTCTTTCAATTGATATTGTCTAGTGTGATATTTTGTTGTACAAAAATGTTATGTATACACAAAATCAGCTACCAGTGTTGTTTAATTTATTTTAAATGTGTATTTTATATTTTAATATGTATTTTGTACTAGTAGTTGATTTTGGTAAACACTTAGCATGGTTGTTCATTGTATATTCATTAAATTATGCCAAAAGAAACATACAGAGAAGATATTGTACTATAAGAAAATCACACTTTACAATACCACTGCAGAGTTTGAGAGGATATATTTCCTTTATTTTATTTATTCCCTTGCTGAATCTACCACTGTACCTGGATCATTCTGTATGCTTGGTTCTTGATTTGCTCTGCCGTTTTGTATTTTAACAAACTAACTTTCATCCTTGGAAAAAGTTAATGGAGGAACAAAAGTAACACCATTAGAACTTAGTATATACATCTGGTTGTGTGGAAGTTTAATTATGAGTCACTATTTGTATTTTGATGATCTTTATTTGGTTTTTTACTTGAATTGCAGCTCGGTTTTCACCGGATGACAAATATTCAAGGCAGAGGGTGCTTCTGAAGAAGCGTTTTGGACTATTACCAACCCAGCAACCACCTCCAAAGTATTGAGAGTGATTTGTCTAACATGCACTTGCTGTATTATTGTATTTTAATTTAATTTTCTCTTTATTAGTGGTGTTTTCTTATATATGCTGGTGTCATAGTGAAATGTTAAAGTGAAATGATGAATTTTGAAATACAATATGCTGTTCAATTTTTTGTTATGCAGTTATATTCTCTCTTTTTTAAGCAGATAATTGTCATTGATTGAAACTAATTAAATTATTGACATGAGAAAAGGTAGGACTTTAAAACCAAAGGTAGAATTTTCCAATAAAACACAATAAATTATATCATCCTAAAACAGAAAGGAAAGACGTACTAGAAAACAACCCGAGCAAAAAAAAAGGTTAGTGGTATTTGTTTCAAGAATTTTTTTAGTTATGAAGAATTGTCTGTTCGTGCTTGTTTGTGGTTTTAAAGTTTAATTTCTATGAATAATTTATTCACATGAAAAAGATATTGTTAAAATTTGAATTTTTTATTTCTATTTTAAAAAGTGGGTATTTGATATTCTCGTGTGAAAGAAATATAGAATATCATATAAAATTACTATATCTTTCAATTATTCTATTTTTTTTCTAAGAAATTTTTATTTTATTGATATTAGGAATATTTTTGAAAATTTGAAATTATATAATAAAACAAATATATATATATATAATTTATTCTTATGAATATTAAAAACAATTTCTAATAAGTTATAGTAGTAAGCAAACAAATTTTCTTATTACAATGATAGAAATTAATTTTTAGAATATATTTTTTAATTTTAAAAATGAAACATTTATCTTTTTGTTTTTCATGGTATCTCGTCAAGAATTAATGTGGTGCAAATTTAAATTTTATTTAAAAATTTGTCGTTAATCGGTGAATTATTACGTACACAAGACGAAATTCGTCTTTAAGAAAATAAGTCCAACTCTAGTAAATATTTGCCAACCCGAGTGCTTGGAACTTTGCCTTCACAACCACATTATTTACCAAACTAAGCTTGTTCAGGTGAGCTTAACTCGTGTTTAAAAATGTTGATTTACGCCTAGGCCGTGCTAAAATTTGGTATGTTTGAAAATTAATAAAAGATAGAATATATTTTTTCTCTAATATTTTTTAAAAAATTAAAATTTTTTTAATATTTAATTTGTTGTAATATTATTTTTTGACATTTTAAATATGATTCAATTATACTCTATATATTAACATATGGTTGCTATGTGTTAATTATACGGGGGTAAGTATGGTTTTGGTCCCTAAAGTTTAGCTCTATAATCGAATTCGTCCCTCTTGTAATTTTGGATTTAAAATCGTCCTTAACGTTTTTTTCGTATTAAAATCGTTCTTTTTATTTTTTTTGGACAAAAATGCTCTCACCACTACCAACACAATTACCTCCTCTACCACCACCACCACCACCAACACCAACACCACCGCCACAACCTCCACCAACAGCACTACCAACACCACCACCAACTCCGCCGCCATCCCCCTCCCCCCTTTCCTCTTCCCCCTCCCCATCCTCGCCTCCCCTTCCCCCACCCCCACCCGACGTCCCCTCCCCTCCCTGCCTCCCCTTCCCCCACCCCTACCCCCATCCCGCGCGTCTTCCCTTCCCCTGACACCCACCCCCACCCCGCGTCCCCTCCCCCTCCCCGTCTCCCCTTCCCCCACCCCCACCCCGCGCGTCTTCCCTTCACCTTCCCCTTCCCCCCGTCTTCCCTTCCCCCTCCACCTCCACCTCCACCTCCACCTCCACCTCCACACAGAGAAGCAGAAACAGAAAATCAATAAATTTAAGCATAAATTTAACACAAGCAGAAACAGAAAATAACAAATCAACAAAGAAGTAGATGGTGGTTCCTCAGAAATTCAAAGCACAGCAGAAGGCAGAGACAGCGGCGGACGGTGGTTCCTCATGTGGTGCGGTAGTGCGGTGCGGTGCTGGAGGGCGGCAAGGCAGCGGCGGGACAGCGGGACGGCGAGACTGCGGCTTCCCTTCCCCCTTCATTGTCGTCATCATCAGAGTTCTGGAGGAGGCGGTGGCAACGACGAGGTCACGGCGACGACGACGGAGGCTCCCCGGCGACGTCTCCCTCCCCCTCCCCCTCTTCCCTTCCCCTCCCCTCCCCTCCCCCTTCGTATACCCTTTTCTTCCCCCACCCCTCCCCCAACGCGTTTTTACGCGTTTTTTTTTTTTTTTTAATTTTATAATTTTTATTATTAAAATAGGAATAGGGGTAGTTTAGGAATAAAACAAAAAAATTTATTAAAAATGACGATTTTAATACGAAAAAAAACGTTAAGAACGATTTTATATCGAAAATTAGATGAGGGACGGTTTCGATTTTCAGCCTCAACGTTAGGGACCAAAACAATACTTACCTCTAATTATATGTTAGTGTAGAATTCCCACATCATATATTATCTCACTTACAGCCTATTTGGAATGTATCTGAGTTGAAATCATAGATGAATTGAATTCTATTCCTTGCTTTGGAATAAAAAAAAATATGAAGTTGAATTCCGGTGAGAATTTCAATTCTCATTTTACTCCCATTTACAAATTAGACCTACTTTGGTCTGATTTCAAAATCAATTCTCACCTAAACCTCACTTAAACTGTGCAATATCAAAAATATCCTTGTCTAAATTATAATATTCTATAATCCCTTCATTTTTTTAAACCCTATTTTGCTTATTTGTTGGAGGATTGAAGCTGCACACCGTGAAGCCCTGTTCGTGTTCGTCAGGGTTGTTCGCTACTTTCATCATTCTCTGACAAGGTGCAAGCTCTTTGTTGCAGTGCCGTGAAGCCTTCCTCTTCGAGCAACGCAAACTCTTCACTCTGTCAATTGCTAGGAGCTGGAATTAGAGGTAGGGGAATGCTGATTACTTTGGCAAAAATTTGTTACCCATACCCTAGATTTGTGTATTTGTTTAATGTGCACAATCTGTTTAATGAAATGTCTAATTTGATTTCTAGTTCCATAAATTGTCATGATTTTTTGGCTTGTTATTGCTAATGGTCATAATCTTCAATCTTTGTTTTTATTTTGAGCACGCGATTCCAATCTATTTGATGACTGATCACTTCTTCATGCTCATACCCACAACAACTTATGATTTTATTTTTAGCCCGCGGTTCCCATGTATAATTGGTTTTGTTGCTACTGTTTAGTGATTGTTATAGTGTGGTGTATTGTTTTATGTAAATCATAGGCTATTTCATTATAAATTATTTTGTTGCTCCTATGTTAAATTGGACAGGACTCGATTAAAGAACCATTCTCGATGAAAGATATTTTGACACATGAATTACAAATTTGGATGGAATGGCTATTTTGTTTTGAGCCTTTTACTGTTAATTAATTTTCAAGGCTTTTGTATCGGTTTGTGATTGTGATGTCATCCCTTTTATGCGATGGTTCTTTTGGGTATAAGAGGAAACTAAGTTTCTTTCTTTAAACATGTATCCTTTTCCTATCCAATGCAATGTCATTCTGTTTCTTTATTATCATCAATATACCATTTCTTTATTACTTTGATATTATGTAGGTATCTAATATGATAGAATCTGAAATAAATGCAATTTTAGCCATAGTTATTTTTGCGGGCTATTTGGCTTGTATGCGATATATGATTCGGCAAATGTCTTGTATTGAAAGATCAATCACCCAATCTCAACGTCATAGTAGAGAACAAATACGTCAAGAATTGATTGCTCAATTAGAAACACATTATAACTCACGTTCTATAATATGCATGAGTTATGATGCTTTTACTAGATTAGTTGCAATACTTCGTCAACGAGGGCTTCTTAGAGATAACCAATATAGTATTGTTGAAGAGCAAGTGGCAAAGTTTTTCCATATTTTAAGTGGTCATTCAAGTACTCGGGCAGAAGGTTTTTCTTTCGTCGGTCTACTAAGACTATTAGTCGACATTTTCACCAAGTCCTTAGAGCTATAATAACCTTAGAGGATCAATTTTTAGTTCAAATGAACGGCTCAACTGTTCCACCCGAAATATTCAATAGTGGAGGAAGATTTTATCCTTACTTCAAGGTATATTTTTTGTATAAATGTAAACTTTTTAATAAATTTTTGTACTAACACATGGTCGTAACTATTAATTTATGTTGAAACTTTAGAATTGTATTGGTGCTTTGGATGAAACACATATCCGAGTTAAGGTTCCTAAAGAAGATGTGTCAAGGTATAGAGGAAGAAAAGGTTTTCCTACCATGAATGTAATGGCAGCTTGCACATTTGATTTGAAATTTACTTATGTCTTATCTGGGTGGGAGGGCTCCGCTTCAGATTCAAGAATTTTAGAAAATACAATTCATAATAAAGATAATCTAAATGTTCCTCAAGGTATTTTGTCATTTTTCCAAATATAAATTTGTTGTTATTGTATGTTTTTAAAAAGCTTATAATATTTACATATGTATTTTACAATTTGTTTTAGGTAAATTTTACCTAGCTGATGCTGGTTATATGTTGAGGTCGGAGTTTATCACTCCATATCGAAGTACTCGATATCATTTAAAAGAATATTCTCGACATCCTCCTGAAAATCCAAAAGAGTTGTTTAACTTAAGACATTTTTCATTGCGCAATGCAATTGAAAGAGCTTTTGGTGTCTTGAAGAATAGATTTCCAATCCTGTCAGAGATGTCTAGATATAATGTAGACACAGTCAGTGAAATCATCATAGCTTGTTGTATTTTGCATAATTTCTTAATGGATTTTGATCCTGATGAAGAAATTATTGCACAAGTTGATAGAGATCTAATGAATAATGTACCTGAAGATAGAGCAAGTCGTGAAAACATTGCTAGAGGGGAAGATGGACGAATAGGAGAGATTTTGAGGGATACTATAGCCGCAAAAATGTGGAATGATTATATTCGTAGACAACATTAATTTCTTATTATTTTGTGTACGTGTGAACATTTGTTTATTCTGGTTGCTTTGAATTGAACATGAGTTTATGTATTAGTTAGATTTACATATATCATATACTCTTGTTATTTGTGAAATAAGTTAAATACTTCAATTTTATGTAATGTATTTATTTAATAAATTGTTGTTTATTATTTTAATTTAGATTTATTGTAATAATTGTATTTCTACTTTTTTACTTGTGATATAACAATAGGTGGTGATATGGATTCCGAAAAAGTTAGTGATGTTGAAAGAAAAAATGAGTGTGATACCTACTTTAAATGGACCATGAAAATGGATGGCTTAATACTTGAAGTTCTTAAGGAGCAAAAGAATAAGGGTCAAAAGGAAGATATGCTTTTTCGGCTGAATCTTATAGAAAGGTGGTGGAGGAAATTAATGAGAAATTTTCTATGAGCATTAATAAGAGTAAAGTTCTAAATTGTTTGAAGACTCTCAAGGAACAAATAGTTTTAGCAAAAGAAATTAATCAAAAGAGCGGGGTAGGATGGAATGATACAACCAAAACATTTGAAACTACACTTGATGTGTGAAAATCTTTATGCTCGGTATGTATATTTTCTTTTTATATATATATTTGTCTATTTTAATATTAGTATTATTTATTTTATTTGATATTTTGATATGAATTATTTTATTGATTTTTATATAGGCAAATCCTAAGTTTAAAGCTATTAGAGGAAACATCTTTATCACTTGAAAATTCTTAAAGAGATTTATGATAAAGATATAGCAAATGGAATGCGGGTTGAGACTGTTGGGCCAACCGTGGGGAGCTCTCGACAACCGGGGAGAATTCGGGGAGGAATCGAGTGAGAAAACATAAGATGAGATGACACCACATCCAACTCAAAACCTTAAGGTGTCAAGTTAATGGGTCTCTCATCTTATAAACTCCTCACTCTTCCATGCTTTCTTTGATGTGGGACTAACTTTAACACTCCTCACACTTGCAATACTAACAATCTCCCCCTCAAGTGTGAGCCTCCACATCAAGCACTAACTCCCCCTCTTTCTAACTCCTCCACCACCACGAGTATTCGTCCATCACACCGCCGCAAAACACCGCGGGACACGCCGCCCGGACCACCTTTGCCGGGAAGACTTTCGATGCTTCACCTTGAATACTCCTTAAACCAGACCGATTAAACCATCGGCTCTGATACCACTTGTTGGGCCAACCGTGGGGAGCTCTCGACAACCGGGGAGAATTCGGGGAGGAATCGAGTGAGAAAACATAAGATGAGATGACACCACATCCAACTCAAAACCTTAAGGTGTCAAGTTAATGGGTCTCTCATCTTATAAACTCCTCACTCTTCCATGCTTTCTTTGATGTGGGACTAACTTTAACACTCCTCACACTTGCAATACTAACAGAGACTGGTAAACAAAAAGTGAGAAGATGGAAAAAGGAAGATACACACGTTAATATTGATGACATTGATGAAATGCAAGCAAACAATGAGGTGCATTTGGAGAATTTTAATCCCTTTGATTATGAAAGTATGCCCGCAAGTCCAACCTCACAAGCTCCACCATTATCTATTCCATCGGTGTCTAATACCTCATCTGCTAAAGGTAAAAAAAGAAAAGTGGCAATAATAGACGAGTATTCCCAAGATATGAAAGACATTACTATGGCAATGAAAGATATTGCAAATGCTATCATAAGTTCGCATCCTGAAGTTTGGAAGATATCTGATATGAGGGAAGCTTTAACTAAATTAGGTTTGCAGGGCCGCCCATTTTGTGAAACTCTTGAATGGCTTGTTACTCATCCTACTCTTCTTGGAGTATTTTTTGGCTTACCGAAAGAGCTTCGTCTTGAATGGTTGAGGGAAAAAATGGATTTTGAGTTTTAGAAATTTGTGGCAATGTTTTTAGATTTAAACTAATGTTCCTTTTTTATGTTATACTCAGTATGATGAAATCTCTACTATTTAGACTTTTATGTTATGTTTAGCGTGATGAAAACTCAAAACTTCTATGAGGGTCATGTGAGGTTGATTTATTGATATGGATTATGAGTATTTTGTTTTAAATTAAACTTTGTTATGTTTATGGCTTATGGGGTTATCTCATTTTTTATTTTATTATTTTTTAACAAAAATATGATCATATCAAATGAGTGTCATAATCACACACAAATAAGATTATAGAAAAAAATGAAAAAGTTATGAGATGTTGATTTTTTTTTTTAAAAATAATTTAAATTTCTCATTTTTAAAAAAATTCCACCTATCATGATTTCATGGGTGAGATGGATCTAATTGGTGAGGTTATGTTAGACCAATTTTACTTAAAAATGATTTATATAATTATATTATCTAATTTAATTGATAAATAAAATTATACTTAATATTTATTGAGGGGTAAAAATGTCTTAGAGAAATAATGTAATTCATCAACAAGTCATTCCAAACAATGAAATTCAATTTTATCTCATTAAATGAGTTAGTTGTTCCAAACTATAGAATTGAATTCTAATTCCATCATTTAAAGGTGTCCAAACAAGCTGTTAAGGGTATAACTAAAACATATTAAAATGTAAGGGATAAAATTAAAATCAAACATTAATAATAAAATTGAAATAACATTTAAACATTGAGGATAAAAATAACATTTTATACTTAGTAAATACTTTTCTAAAAAATATCAATAAAATAATTTTATAGATAAAATCAAAATGAGTAATTTATTAAATAATTTTATCAAACTTCTTAGATTATTTTATTGAATTAACCTAATTTTTTTATAACTAATCAGAATAAAATTACCAACAATAAAATGTATTCGCTTTTTAATTTTATTATGGAGAAAGTAATGGTATAGAACAGCGATATGAAAAAGCAGCGTGGTATTAAAGAACTAATAATCGGATGGTGCGAGTGCTCCCAGACAAATCAGACGGTCTAACTTCAAAAAAATATATAATAATCAATTTGAACCAACCGATTTGATTTTTGTTTTATTAAAAAAAAAAATTTTATTCCGATTTGATTTGCTTCTTCCAAATTTCAAAATTTTTCCCTTGCAAATCGGATCATCGGACCATCCAATTTACCCATGATATTTTCTTTTAAACATAACTCGCATGGTCTAACTTGTCTATAACACAAGTCAGAAAAGACTACCCCCACAAATTGGTCTAGCACAACTATGTCCCATAAAGCAGCACATCACATACATGCCTCCAATAATAAAAAAAAATGAGCCAAATGTATTTTCTAAAAAAAACAAGATTTTCTTTTATAATGAGAAAGAAATCTATAGCTGATGTATTTTTTATAAGATTCTAATTACATAATCAAAGGGCACAAGATTAGCACTATATATTTGACAAACCAAACATTATCCAACTTCTTGTTATTACACTCTGAAGTTTTGGTCTTCTTACCTTCTTATTAGAACAATCAATCTCCTACATCCTACAATATAGCATGCAAATATGCAATACTTGTATGAATATATAGTACTACTCGGGAGAGAATAGGCAATATAACATAATTCAAGGGACATTTCAGTCAAATCGAATTTCACGCCATTGACCCAAGTCTTTCTAGTAAAATCCAAGGCTCCAAGCTCAGCTGCACTGCGCTCTCACTCTCTTCCGACTCAAAGAAAGTCATCGCTGCGAAGAGTAACTAAGCCACGCTCTCATGTTGCTGCTTCCGCGTAAGATCCCTAACCTCATCGTTCTTGATCTCCGTTCCTAACATCCAACTCACCAAATTGCAAACCATAACCGTTAATCCTTTTTATTCGCTTAATTGTTTAGATTTCTTGTTGCATTGATTGGTTTGTTGCTGCAGGAATGTCTTCAAAGCTAGCACGATCATTGCTGCTTCTGCTTTTCGCATTTTCGATCTGCGATGCGGTCGCGCTTCCCGGCCCTATCTCCGATCGTCACCGTTCTGCTGCTTTGGAGCTCTTCGCCCCTCAGCACGGTTCATTTGCAAGGTCAATTAGACCCCCGTTTCTCCTTTTCTTTTTGTAGCTTAGGAAGCCACTCTGTTTGGATTGCTTATATGCTTGGCCTTGGATTAATTCTAATTTCCATCCATATGTTTCGGAGTTGTTTAATTTAATGTAATTTTATTTTTTAATTTGTTATATTTATTCCTCTTGTAATTGTTTCTGAAAAATTGAAATCCAACATTTTGGTCTGGGAACATGCTTGACACATCATAAGACAAATACTAGGCATTAGCTCATATGCGTTTGTTGAAATTATAGATGACTGTGTATAAGGCGACTGATTAGTATCTTATGATTTGATAATATCAGTTTAGAAGAATCCTATGAGGCCCTTAGAATCTTTGAGATTCTTGCGGTTAGGGAGAAGCCTGATGTGAGGGCAACAACTTGTCCAAAAGTGTTGGAAAATCTTGTCTCATCCACCCCACTGAAGGATTTGTTCTATGCCTTAAAAGTTAATGGCATATTAAAATGCAAGGTTAATGGTGACATTTTCAAGGTATTATTATTGTCTTGATTTGGTTCTGGTTATCATTGCTTTTGCAATGAAATTTCCGTTCACATGTTTTCTAGCATGTCTGAAAATTTGATGGTAGAATTTGTTTATTTTATAAAGGATATTGCTTCGAGACTTAAAGCTACTGTCAAGGATGCAAAGACTTTAATTGACCTGTATTACTCAATAGGAAGTTTGCTTCTTATAAAGGTAACTATCTGGACTCAACCTAACTATGTTTGGTGAGCTATGTTACGTGAGTTTCTATTACATTTCTCTTGGGATACTGGTGTATTGCTGGAAATTTTTTCTTCTCTGTACTTGTGAATTGGGCTTTATTTTCTGTACATCCTGTCTATATGCTGTAGCTGATGTATGCAGAAATTATTCTGAACCTTCAAATGTTATCCAAATATGCCCAAAGTTTCTTCTGTTATTTCTAAATACTGGATGCATGTCTCATTTGCAATGTGATATTGTGTTTCACTATTGTTCTCTCCTGCTAGTCACCCCTTTTTTGCATACAGGACCAGGCTTCTGATGTTGATGTGCTTCTTGCCGATGCTGATGGGACCTTCCACTCAATCAAGGTATGTTTTTATAACCTTTGGTAGAATATGCTTGTAGCAAGATTTTGCATCTTTATGGTGGTCTCTTTGGATGTTTTGATCCGAGAATTAATATATTTGTTTTACCATGAGTTGTATCAATTGTTGCTGCTGCAATGTCACATGTACAATGGTTTCATATCCTGCATTACTTGCAGGCGCTAAGCCAAAGTGATGGAAAATGGCGCTATACTGATAAACCAGAATCTAGTACTTATGCTGCAGGTAATGCCTTATGCTCTTATGTTGGAATATGTTTTATTTTATTGTTTCTTTATATGCATAGTAGTTTCAGCTTTGTAACTAGAATTTTAATTCCATAAAACATTGCTGTTTACCTATTGTTAGTCAGTGATAATGTAAGCTATTCGTGTTATACACAGGATTGGCTCTAGAAGCACTGGCTGGAGTGATCACATTAGCGTCTTCTGAGATTGATCAGTCTAGGGTAAAGTTTTTGATCTGAAATTGGTTGCTTGACTTGCTTCACAAACTTTAAAGCTTGTTAAATTGAAAGTATTTCCTACATTGAGTAGAAATTCATGTAGATGTAATTATTTCCGTTATTACAATGTTCTGTAAGATTTCTCCCTAGAAATTTTGTCATTTTAATTACAACCTAATGATAAAGCACCAGCAAGGAACTGTTAAATAAAAATGAATTCAAGTGGTAGGGCAAAGTGAAAACTCCAACTGAAGTACTCCATTTTGGAAATTGCAATGTACTTTAATCTAATACTAAACTCGCCAGTGTTATAATGTTATGAGAATTTATCTGTTTTGCTTTTGCTTTTATTATGTATCTTGCAAACATATATTGCCTCGGCATCCTTGAACCTGTATCAATATCTTATATTAGCTCCATATTGTCAGGTCAATTTAGTGAAAAATGATATACTGAAGCTTTTTGACAGCATTGAAAAATATGGTATGTATAAGTTTGCTTTTACCTTAATCTTGTTTAGATTTTGGAGGCAATTAATGCTCTTTTATAATTTTAGAATTCCCTACCCTGGATGTAGCAGCAATTGTGCCCTTTAGTAGAGTTTATTCTTTTGTAAATGCTAGATTTATATTATCTTCCATATCAGTGATTTTCGTTTTGGTTTCATTACATTTTGTTTCATTTTTGGTTCTCTGCTGCCCCCCCCCCCCTCCTCCCCCCAATTCAGCGTAAATGTTGACTACATTGCGATTTATTATCCTCATTCTTTAATTTTTATGTCCTATACACGGTAAGATTTTTATGCTTTTAATTCTTAACAATATTGACTGTAAACCTGTATTTGATACTTTACATATTTTCTTAATGGTTTCATTTAGGTTACCCTTTTCTTTTTACCTGTTGCATGTGACGGGAACTTGTTATTAATGATCACTGTTGATCAACTTAATGTCCTACTTCTATGAAGAGTTACACAGAGACAGATTATTTACCTCTCCAGAATACTTGATTCTCGAGTCCCGTTTGTTGTGGCAGTCAAGTTGTATATCTCTCATAGGGTAGAGAATGGATAAAATTGTTTCACGTTTGTCTTGGTGCACTGCAGAACTGTGGAATACCATTTGACCTCAAATGATATAATTGGCTTGAAAACTCTTGTGCCACTTGCACACTGTTATGTTATGCCCATCCTCCCTAATAATTCTTCTGTCCAAAGACTTTGTATGTTAAATGGCTCTACTTTCTATTACATTCTTCGTCACAATAGTTTTTGATGAATGCATTAACACTTCAGATGATGGAACTTTTTATTTTGATGAGAAACTGGTTGGTGGACATGAGCATCAAGGTTCTATTTCCACAACTTCTTCAGTTGTTCGTGGGGTTTTCGCATTTGCTGCTGTAACTTCTGGAAAAATAAATGTATGTGGATTGTAAAGGACTACTCTCTAATTTTTAGTCTGTTAGAATTTTCTACTAACGTTTTGGCTTTGCACTTCCAGCTTCCAGGTGATAAAATATTGGGCTTAGCAAAATTTTTTCTGGGCATTGGAATCCCAGGAGATGCGAAGGACTTATTCAATCAAATAGAATCATTAGCTCTTCTAGAGAGCAACAGGCAAGTTGTTTTCCAAGAACAACATATTGTTGTAAAGTGCAGCTTTACAGAGACATCTCTCCTTTTTTCTTCTGTTTTGGTTCTTTGCTGATACACTGACCTCGTCAATATTCTTTAAAAAATGTATATTTCTTAGCTTTCTTCTTGTGGTGCAGGATTTCCATTCCGTTGATATTGTCACTTCCTGCAAGTGTTTATTCATTATCAAATAAAGATCAACTCAAGGTATAAAGTTGAAAAGTCCCTTTTCGGGAAGTATCGTATCCAGTAGCTATTTGAAATTGGCATGAACAACTTTTGTTTCTGGCTTTCATTGGGTTTCTTTTCTAATGCTTAGACATGATACATGATAGGGCACAATGGCATCGTTTGATTCATATAGTTGACCCCATCTAGTGGGATGATAAGGTTTTGTTGTTGTTGTTGTTGTTGTTATTGTTGTTGTATAAAGGAGAAAATAGCCTGTAACCCTTTGGTGTATATGCATTTTGGGCCATGAACATCCTGTAAGCCATCTTCTGCCACGATTCTGTTGTTGATGTGTCAAATCCATACGTAGGCTACTACTACTAATTTTCAGTGGTTTCATCTCCGATGAGTTCCTTAAATTATTTAGGCTATGCTTTCCTGTGTCATTTCCTGTTTTTCTGATATGGAGCTTGAGGACCTCCCCCTTCTGCCGTTTTCTCCTATTTGTTGCTTGTTGGTTTATATGCATGCTGTACAACATTTTCAACTTATGACTCAGTTGGTTATGTTAAATTATTTATCAACTTCATGATTGTATGGTGTTTCTACTTCTCATTTACTGTTGGAGAAAATGACAACTTTCTATTGTACTTTGAACTTAATCAGGTTAGGGTGAATACAGTGCTTGGTTCAGCTGCACCTCCTTTAACAGTTAAGCTTGTCCGGGCTTTCAGCACTGTTGCTAAAGATTCGGCTGTTATTCAGAACAAGGTAAGTGATGAGTCAATGATTTGTTTTCTCTGCGTTTGACTTCGCATCGTCTGAAACTTTGGATTTTGCTAAATTTGCATGATACAGGACCTCAAATATGACCAGAATAGCGGACATCATGTATTGGACGTTTTACCAGATAAAGTGGATGTGGGTATTTATGTGTTTGTTTTTGAGGTAATGCTGTTTGTTTGTTTACAGTTTAGTTTTCCTTTCAGTTGGGATCAATGTGTATTTCTATTCTGCCTCACAATTAAATTACTTTGAGCCTATCTTGTAGATGGTGCTTCATGATGCTGACGGAGAAAAAGTCTATGCTACCGGAGGCCAAATTCATGTGCCAATATATGTCACTGGCATTGTTAAAGTTAGCAATGCAGAAATTGCAGTTCTGGACAATGATCTTGGAAGTATTGAAACCCAGAAAACGTAGGTTTCTATTTTGGATTTTTAAAAAGATTTATGCTGTTACATTTAGGATGTATGAGTATGCTGATAGTTGGTTGGTATGTCTAATTTTAATATGCTTGTCATGTTGTATTGTGTTTAATATAAACTTCCTTTTCTTTTTGTGATGTTAAGTCTAAACTTAATACATCTGAATTTAATCTGAGTTTTGAAATTTGATTTATAATTCTTTTGCATAAACTTTTTGTTGCTTCATTTTATACTCCCACTTTGCTATCCAGGCTAGATTTGGCTGGAAATGACATTGTTTCGCTCTCAGCTAACCACCTGCAAAAATTCCGTTTTTCTTTCCAATTGACAACCCCTCGTGG
Organism: Arachis ipaensis; assembly: GCF_059453495.1. NCBI lineage: Eukaryota > Viridiplantae > Streptophyta > Magnoliopsida > Fabales > Fabaceae > Arachis > Arachis ipaensis. The sequence goes on along the minus strand of NC_142441.1, from coordinate 24,370,552 downwards.
TCATGCATTTAAGCCTCATCAGGTTTGAGTTGTTGACTTAGACAGTTAGACCCTATTTAGTTTTACTTAAATGCTTTGTTCATTGAGGATTAATTGTTTTTCAGGCATTTCTCAAGTTGAAACATGAGACAAAGTATGAGCACATCTTTGTTGTTGGAAATGCTGGCAAGAAATTCGAGATTGTTCTTGTTAAGTATCTCTTATTACATATTACATATTTCATTACCTAGCTTCAAATGTCTCTTCTTCAGTACTCATTGAATTTGTTATAATTCATATTAGATAGATATTAACAGATGCTGAATTTTGATTATTTGTTCTTGTGCGGTTGTGCCTATCACTTAAAATCATAAAAACCCAATTGCATCATTGAGCAGAAAAGTTATGTGCTGGTTTTTATATAATGCACCTCCAATTTCTTCCAGTCGAGCTGGCTCATTTATCTATTAGAGTAAAGTATCGTTTTTGTCCCCAACGTTTGAGGTAAGTCCTAAAGTTGTCCCTATCGTTTCAATCGTCCTATTTAAGTCTCTAATGTTTCAAAATTAACTCAATGTTGTCCTGCCGTTAGGGATCCGTTAATAGAATTGATGGCGGGACGAAATTGAGACGATTTTGAAACGTTAGGGACTTAAATAGGAAGAAAACGTTGGGGACGAAAACCATACATAGAAATAAATTTTAGTTTTATCCTTCAATAATATCATTTTTTTACTGTACATAATATTCAATTATTTTTTAATCACATCTAAGTAAATTAAACTTAATCACATTACTTTCATTCTAAATAAATATTTTTTTATAATTTTACACTTAAAGTTATAAGTTAATATAAAAATATAAAAAAATTTATTTAGAATGAAAGTAATGTGATTAAGTGTAATTTACTTAGATGTGATTAAAAAATAATTGAATATTATGTACAGTAAAAAATTGATATTATTGAAGGATAAAATTAAAATTTATTTCTATATATTGTTTTTATCCCCAACGTTTCCGTTCTATTTAAATCCTTAACGTTTCAAAATCGTCTCAATTTTGTCCCGCCGTCAATTCTGTTAACGGATCCCTAATGGCAGGACAATATTGAGCCAATTTTGAAACGTTAGGAACTTAAATAGGACGATTGAAACGTTAGGGACAACTTTGAGACTTACTCCAAACATTGAGGACAAAAACAATACTTTACTCTATCTATTAAGTACAAACTATGTGTAATTATAATATAAATTGAATGTCCTGACTGCTCTTGATGTGGGATATTTAATTGTTACACTTATGTTTTGGTGAAGGCTGCAGGAGTAATTTCATTCTGGTTTAACAGTACATCATGTTTAATGTTCTACTGATGTTTGTAATTTTGGCTTTTTAGGATTTTCTTGGCTTGGTGGAGAAATTTTACTATCTCTCTGGCAGATATGACATTGAGCTGACTGTTGGTGATGCTGTCATGGTATCTTGAAGTGTTTGCTCAGCTTAATTTCCCCTTTCCCAATTATATTGGCAATCTGAGAAAAAAATGTGTATTGTTTCAGGAGAACTCTTTCTTACGGCCACTTGGCCATCTTGAATTAGATCTTCCAGAAGCACCTACTAGCAAGGCACCCCGTCTTCCTCCACTAGCTGTTGATCCATACACGAGATATGGGCCCAAAGCTGAGATAACCCACTTATTCAGGACTCCTGAAAAACGACCACCAACACAACTCTCTCTTATTTTCTTGAGTTTGACCCTTCTGCCCTTAATTGGCTTTTTGGTTGGGGTAAGTCTTATGTTTATCTTGAGTAGAGAGTGGTACACATGTATCTTTATCCCTTTCAATATTAATATGGTGATGATAATTGAAAAAAATATGGGAGGTGGAAAAGGAAAACACAATAAAATTAGCTAGAAACTAGAAATGTTAGTTGTTTCTTCTGTTACTTTAATGCTAATATCTCAGTTACCAATAATTTGAATTATATAAAGGGCATTTTTTTTAGGATAAAAACTTAAAAAAGAAATATATGGGATAAAAACTGAAGCCTGAAAGGCCTTCTTGTTTTCTTTATCAGTAGAAGGTTATCTTTTTACGCTCCTATAAAAAGAAAAGAACACAAAAATTCCCCTTATGGTCACGAAAAACTAAAAACTCTTTGTATTTGATTACTTTTAACCTTTGGAGCATACTCCCACAGTGAAAAGATATATCTTCCGATTGGGAAATTGAGATGGTTTATAACAAGCATGAAGGGAAGTCTCTTCTCTGCTTAGAATAAAAGGTTATTGCAACTGTTAAGAGCACTATTGGCCAAAGTCATATCATTGATGGATAATAAATGAAAAGATTCAGCGTGATATTGGCCTATTGGGCTTCTGCAGAGATTAATCTATCTACTTGTATAGTTAGCATTTATCACACTCATTCTGGTATCATTTACAGCTATTGCGCTTGGGGGTAAACTTGAGGAACTTTCCTTCTTCAGCAGCACCTGCTACATATGCCATCCTGTTCCATCTTGGCATTGCCGCGGTTCTGGTTCTTTATGTACTTTTCTGGTTGAAGGTATGTCCGCTCCGCAATGCTATTGAACAAGTTTCTGTCAGCTTATTGCAAGCAAAACAATGTTAAATTTCAATGTTCACCGACTATTACATTCCAACATTTTCTATACGAGACCACGAATTGACATTTGATGTTCATTATGCAGCTGGACTTGTTCACCACACTTAAAACAACAGCACTTCTTGGAGTTTTTCTGTTGTTTGTGGGACACAGAATCCTTTCGCATCTTGCTACCACATCAGCCAAGCTGAAATCTGCATAAGGAACATTGTGTATTTATAAAGAGAATGAGAAATATGAGTTTTCACTTGTAAAGATTGTACTAATCATTTTTGTAGGAACTATGTTGCATAATCTTACGTGAATTTTAGAGAGCTCAATTATATCAAAATAGAAAAGCATATTAAAAACATTCTACGGCTCGTAATCTTAGGCATAGTTCTACATAGGTTTTATAATTACAAGTTCTATGAAAAATGTAGTGATTTGCCGCGGTATCTTGAATTTTATGTCCATTTACCCCAATGACAGTGTACTTCAAAAAAAGGAAGAGACGGGGGGGGGGGGGGGGGGGGAGAAATATTAATCAGGGGTTGCCGTCATATAACTTAGCTAAGATAATTCTTTCTATAGATGTACCGAAACCTATCTCAATCTTGTTACATATGTTTTGGTCATTTGTGGCAACAGATTCAAAGACCGAAAATCTTTTTCCCTGAAAAAGACTGCAAATGAACCCAAATTTGTCTTTGCTCCAGTGATTATAATCTCGTGGTGTCTCGTTGTCTTCGTCGCTTACCCAGCCAGAGCTTGCTGCACAGAGGAGTTGCCTGTCGTCTTCTTCGCTGGCCTCGTCAGAGCCTATTGTACAAAGAAGTTTGTCGTGGTCGTCGTCGTTGGTTTTGTCGGAGTTCACCGTATAGAGGAGCTCACCGTGCCGTGCAGAGGACGTTATCCGCAGCAACAAGGTAGCTTAATTCATGGCTATAGACTATGGAGTCTATTCAAACTTCAAAGTAATGGCGGCCAAGGATGACACATGACTAGCACTACATTCAATTTAGGGAGTGGGGCCAAGGATGACACATGACTAGCACTACATTCAATATAGGGAGTGGGTCGGGTGGTTCTTGGAGTCGGGTTTGGGTTGTAGGGCATAGCCCAAGTCCAAAAACAAAAAAACTCGTATTTATATGAAATTGATAGTTAAAAACTGTTAAATAGTTTAATATATTTGACTAAATTGTTATCTAATGAATTTTAACTATTATATTATCGAACATCCTACACAAAGTTCATGTAAACTCGAACACTGAAAGCTAAAAGAATAGGAATTCTCTTGGTTAGACTATAATAATAATATCACACATTAGATTAGACTAGCTATACTTTGTCCAAACCCAACTCGAAAGTGCACCTCTTACATTTTTAATTCAATTCCGTAACATGATATTTTAAGTAGATCTAAAATTTCGGATAAGAGTGGCTCATATTTTTATTCATCCCCAGATTGGTCAATAGCAATGATTTCAACTTCTAGATCATATAAGAATGTTTGATGCTCTATTATTACCTATTTTAAGAATGAAGGTCCAACTATGTTTGATCCACACGTTGCATTCAGGAATAAAACTTTAGGCAAATTATTCCTTTTATGACTATATTATATTTTGATACGAGTAAACTACCATTTCTATCCACGAAAGTTTTAAACGCTGATAAATCTACTCACAAAAAAAAGAAAATTATCATTTGTACCCATAAAACATGAGTTCCATATAACAAAATTATCAAAATACTAAAAAATCAATTTAAAACCCCAAATTATCCTTCTCCTCACTCTAATCTCAACCCCTTTCTTCCAAATTTCATCCCTTTATTCTTTTCAGAAATTTTACCACCTCCTTCACCAACACTACCATCATCTCCACCCCCACCAACCGTCAACCTCACCTTTCTTTTTCTCTACAGCCATAAACAACAACGATAGTGATGATCCTTTGCTTCTTGCAACCTTTGCTTCCTGCAACTGTTCATCTGCTATACGTCTTGTATTCTTCTCCTCTTCTATCACAAACACGCCGCCACTTATTCCTCTTCTCAACCACCTCTATTTCGATGACCACCACTCTTTCACTATCTCTTACCTCACCACTAAGTGTGGTTTCTTCCATGAAAATGCTCTCAGAGCACACAAGCGCATTCTCTTTCACACCTTATCAAGCCAGATTTCATCATCTCTTCTTTAAAGTCCACGGTTTCTCACTCTCCCAAATCACTACCATCATGTGCAAGATTCCTGTGTTACTCACATGCGACCCTACCAAAGCGATCTTGCCAAAGTTTCAATTTTTAGCATCCAAATGTGCTTCTCCTTCTGACATTATATTGAAAGTGATGGAGAAAGAGTGGTGATGGTAATGGCGGTAATAGAGTGTTGATAGGATTTGGAATTGGAGAAGTGATGATGAGAAGTAAAATTAAAAGTTAGAATGAAGTTGTTGTAATTTATGGCTGTGACAGCGAAGAAGGAGAAAGATGAGGCTGACGGTTGGTGACGGTGGCGATGATGATGGTGTTGGTGAAAGAAGTGGTAAAATTGATTAAAAGAATAAAGAGATGATTGAAATTTGCGAGGGGGTATTGAGATTAGAGTTAGAAAAAGAAAATTTAGGATTTTTAGGTTATTTTTTAATGTTTGGATAATTTTGTCATATAGAATCCATCTTTTATGGGTATAAATGGTAATTTCTTTTTTTTTTGTGACTAGATTTATCAGCGTTTAAAATTTTCGTGGGTAAAAATGTTAGTTTACTCTTTTGATACATATACTTTACGAATGTATTTGTTCCTTTAGTAAACCCAACATCTTCTTAGAAACGAAGTCTACGTGCCACGTGGGGAGGTAGGAAACTTGGTAGAAACATTATATAGCTTTTTCTAATTAAGGATAAAAAATACATTTAAGCCAAGGGGAGAAATTTATTACACATTTAAGCCAAATGAGAATCTGATTCATCAATCAACCAAAGCACACTATAATGTAATTCGAAGTAATAAAATTCAAATTACATTCCTTCATAATTCGAATCAATATAGTTTGAATTATGCCCAACCATTACGTACAAGTAATTCGAATAGAGTCAATTCGAATTAGTAGCATCACGTGACTAGGAAGGAGTTCGAATCAAATTGCTTCGAATTACTCACTTTTGGTAACATATGGTAATTTGAAGTTGGTTGATTCGAATTACAAGAGAGTCGCCTATATAAGGAGTTCGAACCAAGGTCATTCGAATCAGTTTTCCATTCTCATACCCCACCAAATCCCAGATAAAACGACCCAGAATCGGTCCGACAAAGACTCGAGCAGCATATTCAGGTGATGGGGACGATCCGGGAAGGCTGTATCATTTGGATGGAGTTGCTCATATCGCCGGGGTGATCAACGACGAGGTTAGTGGTTTTTGATAGTAGTTTATGATAGTGGTTTATGTTAGTGGTTTATGAAAGCGGTATTGCAAGTGGTTTATTTTAGTAGTTTTGCATGCGGTTTTATTGGCGGTTTATGTTAGTGGTTTGGGTTAGTGGTATTGCATGCGGTTTATTCTAGTGGTTTTGTTTGCGGTTTTGTCGATGGTTTATTTTAGCGGTTTATGTTAGCGGTTTAGGTTGGTGGTATTGGAGGTGGTTAATTGAGTGGTTTTGCATGTGGTTTTCGTAAGTAGATTTGCATGTGGTTTATGTTAGTGGTTTTTTGGATGCGGTTTTAGTATGCGGTTTTGCTAGTGGTTTACTACATTTTGCTTTTACATGTGGTCTTTAGAGGCGGTCTATGTTTGCGATTTTCGTATGCAATTTTGGTAGTGGTTTACTATATCTGCTTTTGCATGTGGTATTTGTTAGTTGTTTATGTCGTGAATTGTATTTGTTAGTGGTATTATAATTCGTTCTAATTATGCGGTCCATGTAATACGCAGCCCTGGCGTTGCATATCGAGCATGTGGCGGCAGCAGGGGATGCGACTCGATGAGAGGTACGTTCCGTACTTGCAGATGGCCGGATTATACCATCTTGCGAGACTGAACGACAGATGGTTCCGATTAGACAAGCCCCTTGTGAGTGAATTCGTGGAAAGGTGGCGTCCGGAGACGCACACGTTCCACATGCCGTTCGGAGAGTGCACGATCACACTTCAGGACGTGGCGTACCAGTTGGGGTTGCCAGTGGACGAACATTACGTTAGTGGTTGCTTGACAGACTTCCACATATACATACAGGGTGGCCGGCCAGCTTGGCAGTGGTTCCAGAAGTTGCTCGGTGTGTTACCTCCCGCGAACCAAATTCAAAAGTTCGCAGTGAACTGCACCTGGTTCCAGGAGACTTTTGGAGAGTGCCCCGAGGGGGCCGATGAGGAGACAGTGAGACGCTTTGCCCGTGCCTATATCATGATATTGTTGGGCACCCAGCTGTTTGCCGACAAATCCGGCAATTGTATTCACATCAGATGGCTACCGTTCGTGGCTAGGCTTGAGGAGATGGGTGGCTACAGCTGGGGGTCGGCGGCACTAGCATGGTTGTACCGGTGCATGTGCCGAGTGGCCAATAGACATGTCGTGAAGTTAGCTGGTCGTTACAGTTACTTCAGTCCTTGATCTTTTGGCGGTTTCCTGGATTTAGGCCTGCTGGGTATGATGCGTTTAGCTGGCCCCTGGCCTCGAGGTACCACTATCACGGTCTACTATGCATCTTTATTTTATTTATTTCTAATTTTGCCTGTAATGTTATACTATTTCAGCACATTCATGAATGCGCTGCCATGTTGACATCCTATGCAGGTGGTCAGGTTACAATCCTTCCGTTAGCGAGAAGGGACCTCGGGTGCAGATGACTCGACTGAGGATCGACATGTTACAGGCTAGGGATGTGAGTATGCTAACCTCCTATGTATAGTTAATTATAGCTAACTATAGCTTCGACCTAGTCCAAACGATTCGGTCTAACGAATTTGAGATGCTTTTTTCAGTTTATATGGATGCCCTATAGCACACCCGACGTCCTTCAGGTTGTCCATCCGGAGGTGTTGGAGCCTCGTCATACGTCGTTATGGCGGAGTGTGACGTCACTGATATATTTTGCGGTGGTTGAGTGGCATCAGGTTGATAGGGTGTTACCGCAGTTCGGCGGCGTACAGGCCTGCCCACATCCCACCCTGAACATCGACTTCTTGATGTCGAAGGACGGGAGAGGAGGTGATCGTTGGTTCCCGTCCCACTTGCAGCACTGGCATCTTCACTGGGAGACACGTGCGGATCAACGTTCTACGGTTCGACGTTGTTGCCGACCCGGGACCCTCACATGACTTCTTGGACTGGTGGCGTCAGCACGGAAAGAGGTTCTTGTCACCTTAGATGTACTTGGGGGATCCGAGAGCCATTCCTATTCCGGTTGAGGCGACGCAGAGGGGTGCCGGCCGAGTACCTGATATGGACCGAGTGGACGACGTTCCTGATAGGCGTCGAGTTAAGAGGAGAGCTTGAGTCGGGACACGATGGAGCCAGCGTGAGTGGAAGTGGCTGGACCAGGCTATGGAGGAGGGTGACGAGGCAGGTAGGGGCGGTGGTCGACGACGAGGGCGTGGAGGCAGACGAAGAGTGCCTGCTGCGAGGCAGGATCACGATGATCGTGGTGAGGATGCCGCTGGAGGAGGGGCTGCAGTGGGGGTGTTGGTCCCGATCATGGCAGGCATAGTGGAGAGTGGTATGGGTCCGGTATGGGAGATCCTTCTGCCCATAATGACGCTGGACTTGGAGAGGGGCCGCTCGGAGATTACTTCGTTGGTGTTTCCAGTGACGACCAGACACTTCAGGAGAGTACGCCATGGGTCAGTCCGGGATCCATGTTTTCAGACTTTCTTGCCGGTGATGGTCTTGATGCGGATTTTGGTGGATCACACTTCCTAGATGAGATCAGTACCATCATGCAGGAGGATGAGGCTGCCCGTCGACGGGGTCAGACGACGGGGACACAGGCACCGTTAGCTGTCGATCTGAATGAGCCTCCCTCCGTGGCTCCTGTTGACTATTTCGCCTTGGGTGGTACCCCACCATCCGCACATACTGTGGGGTCACATTCAGTTGCCAGGCCATCTTCATCTCGACCTTTACATGTCCAGCCTAGGACACCTGCACAGCCACCCCTGGAGGACGAGGAGGATGAGATCGAGGATGAGGAGCCGCTTATCCGGAGAGGTCAGAGGATACGGGTTCCACGTCGGTGCTTCACGGGGTCGTAGCTATTTTGATGATTTGTGTATCGTGTTGCATGTTATTTCATGATCAGTGTTGTGTGTAACCTATTTTCGTTTATGTATTTCGTTATCAGTGTTGTTTCGTAGCCACCTTTAGTTTATCTGTTGATGTATGTGTGCGGTTTCTTATTGCGTTATCGTCTATCAGTCAGTATGAAAACATGTGTACTTAGCTTATTTAACCTATTTCCATAACTTAGTTAGCATGTTTCATTTAATTTGAAAGTTTATGTTATTGCCTTAACTATAGGCTGACCAAGTGATATTTCATGTCGGAAATGGATCACATTCATTAATTACTAAGACATGTAAAATACATTACTTTTACTGTAACAATTTTTCATCACTAAACATCGACAACTTAGCAAACCTATAACATCCGTGTCTAAAAAAAGTTAAATGATCAAACTAATACAACTAATAACACAACACCACACCTACTCATTTCTCCCTGCATGGCTGGGTCCTCCGACCTGTGGGCAACTCCGACGAGTGTGTCCGGGTTGCCGACAGAGGCCACATCTCTTTGGCCGGTTCGGATCTGCCTCGTCCATATTGGTCCGTATCCGAGTGGACCTGGGACGACCCTCCCTCGCACGCCTCTTGTTCGGGTCCGGTATCACTGTAGGCCCGTCATATGGTGGCCAGAAACCCTCCAGAATGGGAGGTGCGAATCTCATCCGATACACACTAAAAATCGAACTAAGACGATACACCTGGTGGACGTATGGCTGCCAAGTAACCCGTGAGTAGGCACAGCATGCCAATGCGTGCGGACACGGGAAATGAAGTGCCTGGAAGTATCCACAGTCACATGTTTGAGATCCAAGTGAGACCCTGTAGCTACCTAGTGAGAACGAACCAGTCGGAGTCGTCTCTGCCACGGTGTACTCTGAGTTATCCCTGTCATACACAGTCACGGTGAAGCACCTCGCCGTCTTCAAATTGGCCTCGATACATCTAACCAGGTGTTGACTGAATTGTTGTCCGGTACCCAGCTGGGCCTCGGCCTCTCTCCCCTTACGGACAAATAGTTCAGCCAACCTTCCGTATGTGGCCTTCACTAGCGAGCACACAGGGAGGTTCCTGACACCCTTTAGGACTGAGTTCACACACTCAAAGATATTCGTTGTCATGTGCTCGAATCTGCGTCCCTCATCACAATACTGTGTCCACAATGAATACTCAATCCGGTTCACCCAGTCACACATCGCCGGATTTTCAGAGCGCAGAATATCAAACCAGTAATCGAACTCGACCTCGGTCTTAGCATGCGCAGCGTTCACAAGAAGCCTCCTTGCGTCTTTGCCCTTGAAGGTGAGGGCGAAATTTGCTGCTACGTGTCGAATGCAGAATGCCCGGTACGCAGCTAGAGGTAGCCATCCTCCGTTGGGAGCTTCAAGCGTGGCCTTGATGCCGTTATGCCTGTTCGAAATAACCAGCAGACCCGACTGCGGTGTCACGTGCTGACGCAGGTGGGAGAGAAAGAAGGACCACGAGTCAGCATTCTCACCCTCGACTAGTGCGAATGCAACATGGAGTATGTTGGAGTTCCCGTCCCATGCAATCGCGACAAGCAACGTTCCCCCATACTTGCCATATAGATGGGTGCCGTCAATACTCACCAACGGCTTGCAATGATGGAATGCCTCGATACACGGTGGGAACGTCCAGAACAGTCTGTGAAAATAAGCCTGATTCTCGTCCAGCTGTCCCCCAACTCGAACAGGGCTAGTCCTAAGGACTGCAACAGTACCAGGCATGGTCAACTGGACTCTTAACACCTACCTAGGGAGCTCGTTGTACGACTCATTCCAGTTACCATAGATGACGGCAACAGCCTTCTGCTTCGCCAACCAGACCCTCCTGTACGTCGGCCTGAACCCAAAGTGTGCGGCCGTGGCATTTAGGAGCACCTTGATGCTGACGGATGCATCAGCCCTAACCATTGGTATAGTGAATGCCACTATCACATGATAATCCAAACTCCTGTGGTCGCTGGAGATGGAGGTTGCGAGACACGTATGTGGTCCATTGTACCGTTTGACCTCCCAAATACCCTTTCGCTGCCGAAGACTCAGCCGAATCAACCATGTGCACCCATTCCCAAACTCAGAACACTTGCCCACATACCGGCGATAGTCAGACTCAACTACCTTGTACTGTACCCCTCGGCAGATGCTGTAAGTCTTCACACTTAACAGGGCCTCATCTTTATCCTGAAATTGCTGACCAACCTGGAACTCTGTCAGACCAGCAGACCCTTCCGCATCTCTAGCGCCAAATCCAGCAGGCTGCCCAGGAACCCCCTCCTGCCTCATGGCATCCAGGTCCAAAGATGAAAAATATGGAGGGTACTGCTGTGTGCCAGAGCTAGAACCAACTCCCGCCCCTACAGGCTCACTCGCTCCAATATCATCGCCACTATCATCAGAAATCATATTCGGCTCGACATCATCATCCTCTGGATCATCAAACAATCCATCTCCAACCCCAGCCGGTGCAGCACACTGTAGAGAGGTCGGCAGAAATTCCCCTGTTCCACCCTCGTCACCAACACTGCCGTTGAGATCAACAGCGAACGAAAGGGAGGCGACAGGCTGGATGGGTGGCTCGTACGCAGGGACGGACGAAGAAGCAACGGCAGGTCTCGAGCTAGAACCGGCCACCGTGGCTAAAGTGTTGGTATTCTGGTTCGAACCCCCCGAGCTGGATACCACATCAACCAACTTTGCCAACAGCTCTGGTGTCCTCACTTCGGGAAACTGCCGGCGACAATGAAACATAACCTGCAAGTCCTCATCACTCCCGATCGTGAAACAATCATACTTCACGGTATATTGGAGCACCGTGATTGGAATGCGATAGAAAAACTTCTTAACCCTTTTCACACCTTCCAGACCAAGTTTCAGCAGTACAGAGCTAACAAGGTCATCATAGCTCGTCTTAGGCCTCATGATAATACAAAGATGATCCTTATCAGTGAACTTCACACCGGAACAAATTTTTCTCTTAATCGATCCTCTGTGGTGAACCAACACTACAAAATTGTCCTCACTAGCCATCTGACCCCTCTAATGAGAGCAACTCACGTTCACATCATATATATACAGGTCTGGTTCACAGTAATTCGAATCATCCCCATTCGCACTATATATATGTAATTCGAATCAACCAATTTCGAATTACCATATGTTACCAAAATTGAGTAATTCGAAGCAATTTTATTCGAACTCCTTCCTAGTCACGTGATGCTACTAATTCAAATTGGCTCTATTCAAATTATGCTTTGTAATTTGATCCATATTGATTCGAATTACTTGTACGTAATGGTTGGGCATAATTCGAAGTATATTGATTCGAATTATGAAGGAATGTAATTCAAATTTTGTTGCTTCGAATTACATTATAGTGAACTTTGGTTGATTGATGAATCAGATTTTTATTTAGCTGAAATGTGTAATAAATTTCTCCCCTTGACTTAAATGTGTTTTTTACCCTCTAATTAATTGCTTCATATATAAGAATGATGATAATATGAACCATTTTAAGACAAGAGAATGTGGATAATGAGGCAATGAAGTTGAGCTTTTAAAGGACTTAGGGCTTTGTGGTTAGAAATTATACCATTCATGAAGAAAATATTTTCACAAATGTTAATCAGTACATTTTTGTGTGATATACCTAAATTATTATCCTTGTATTTATAATTAATAATAAATAAATTAAATTAGATTAAATTATGTGATAATTGGATGACTAAATAAATGAATTATTAATTTAGTTAATTAGTTATAATTGATTGAATTTAAAAAAATAAATAAAATAAATTAAAAAATATTTTCAAGAATATGTCATGTCAATTCATTAACTGCAGAAAATAAATATAAGATTGAGATAATAATAACATGATTTTGACGTTATATAAATGAGCATTTTATATTTTGTTTGTCTTATTCTTTCGGTCTTTATAATTTTGTGAGAAGATGAAAGAATTCTTTAATAAAATTCTGCTATTTTTTTGGCTATATTTTTTTAACATGTCTTTGACAATCGGTCAAATGCAAGAAAAATTTCAAATGATAGTGGTCAGACATACAAGACATGCTATTCAGGTTTAAAATAACCATGACTCTTGCTTCAATCTTTAACCTTTTATCTCTTATTTTCTTCTTTCTAATTTATCATCTAACAGATTCTAATTTCATATTTAGAAAGATATGAAGAATTTGTAAATAAAACTTTACTTCTTGCAACAGAATAGACTCCCATAGAGTTGAGGTACGAATGCTTCTCATCTTATATGTTTTCCATTCTAGACACATTCTATTTAGTCGGTTACTTGCTAATACAAACTGTGACTTCAATATTTTTCATCTCATTTGGGTCATATATAAAAGCAATAACAACCTACTTCATTAAGCTCCGAATATTATGATTACAACTATTCTTGCATACAAACATAAATGTAAGTTCTATCATTTAGGTCTTTATGTACTATTTGAATGGTGATTTGCTGTCACATTATATATTTGTACACATTCTTCCATTTCTATTTCATAAAAAAAAAATAGTGAAAGTTTGAATTTATTTAAGGAAAAAAAAAAGAGTATAGTTAAATATGTTGAAAATTCTAGGATTTCTTAACCCCAAGATTATCCATGTTAAACTTTTAAAAAAGATATCTAAAAGCGTGGAAGCGTACCTGAATTCATGAGTATAATTGAGAGAGTTTTGGTTTTTGATATTCATCAACCAAAGCCTTCTGTATTCTTGATAGGGCTGAATCATAACTCCTCTAATGGAAAAAGAGCTATACAAAGGCGGCTTTGATGCATCGGGGAACCAAAATCCTGAAGTCACTATTTATATTTGAGTGTGACACTCATTAAATCCTAAAACCCAAATAAAATAGTATCTCTAATTTTATTCTCATTTAATTCCAAATCAAAAGTAATAATAACTTATTTAATTTAATATTTATGATAATAAATGAGATCACTGTTATATAAGTTATTTAATGTGAAATAATTTAATTTACGATTATAATTAATATCAATAATGCTCCACATCCATATAAAAAAACCTAACCAAGTCATCCAAGTACTTTTTTGTTAACGCGCCTCCCTCCTCTTCCCTCCCCCTAAGTTACGTGAAATACACGCGCGCCCCCCTCTCCCTCCTATTAACGTAAACCTCTTCTTCAACGTAATTTCAATGTTAACGATTTGCATTGTAATTTTTGGATCTGCGATCTCTGCTGCTCGTCATTCTTCTTCTTTTTTCTTCTCTTCTGCTCGTTGTTCTTCTCTGCTGCTCGTCTTTCTTCTTCCTATTCTTCTTCGTTTTCTTCTTCGATTTGTGGATTTATCTTCTTCGTTTTTAGATTTCAATATTCTATCAAAATAATGAATGATTCAACTTCAAATCAGTTGAATGAGAGTGATTTGGATCATTCTTCTAAAACGAATCAATCGGACAAGTTTGGATTATTTTTTGAATCGAATTGAATGGAATGCAATTGCTAAATTGAATTGAATTGAATCGAATATACGCAAGTATTCTAAATTGAATTGAATTGAATTGATAATCTCTAAATTGTAGACACAGGTGTTTTGAATTTGATTTTATATAATGAATAATATTCCGTTCATTTAGTACTATACAGTTGATTCAACTTAATAACGTCTTCGGTTCATTATGCAGATGCAGAAAGCTGTTTTGAATTTGATTTTATATAATGGATAATGTTCTGTTCATTTAGTACTATACAGTTGATTCACCTTAATAACGTGTTTGGTTTATTATGTAGAAAGCTATTTTGAAACTGAATACTGATAGAAACATTTTTTAATAGTGATATATGCACTTTTTCGGTCCATCTAGTGTATTAATTTCAGTTCATTTGGGTTTTTAGGGCTATTAATGTATGATAAATACCCTGATTCCATTCACTGTAAATTTGGAACAAAACAGCAGCCAGACAGTTCCAACAGATATATACATTAACATCTCAGATCGACAGGACAAGGACTAATCCATCTTAAATCAGATATATACATTAACATTAGATTTCCAATAACATTTACATTAATATTCACATATATACATTCAAAGAAGCAGTGTTTGCTTTTTTAACCAAGTTAAACAAAATAGTGTTAGTTACAACCAGTCAAACAAAGTATATCATATTTACTATCTAAATCCTCATATGTGAATTTACAATAAGGGCTGGAGAGGGTAGCAGATGGCTTCGGGAGTCTTATTGCTTCAGATGTCCGAATAAAGTGAATCAAGTGAATCAAAATGAGCAACTTTACTGAACCGAACAACATTTATGTGCTGAATAAAATGTGATAAATATTTAATCATCAAGAAAAATATTTCTGCATGCCCAAGTACTCAACTGAACACACTAACAATCAAATGAATCAAAATGAGCAACTTCACTGAACCGAACAACATTCATGTGCTAAATAAAATGTGATAAACATTCGATCATCAAGAAAAATATTTCTGCATGCACAAGGACTCAAATGAACACACTAACAATAAAGTGAATAAAAATGAGCAACTCCACCGAACCGAACAACATTCATGTGCTAAATAAAACATGATAAACATTCAATCATCAAGAAAAATATTTCTGCATGCACAAGGACTCAAATGAAAACACTAACAATCAAGTGAATCAAAATGAGCAACTCCACTGAACCGAACAACATTCATGTGCTGAATAAAACATGATAAATATTTAATCATCAAGAAAAATATTTCTGCATGCACAAGGACTCAACTGAACACACTAACAATTAAGTGAATCAAAATGACCAACACCAATGAACTGATCAATATATCACAAAAAGAAAATAACAACACATTTTCTATTTGTATGCCGTAATTACGCAATAAAAATGGATTCAGAATAAGCCGATCTACTAAACGAAACAACTCAATCCACTAAGCCTTAAATCAAACTAGGAGAAACGCGAGTTTTGAGAGAAATTAAATGAACATAATAACGACAGTTTTCTCATACCTTGCGGAGTCTCTGTTCTTGTTTTTGTTTGTTTTTTCTTCTTCCTTTCGAAAGCTTGACGCGATTCTGAAGTAGGAGCAGTTTCTGCAGAGAACACGATGGAGGTTTGAGATATTTTGAGAGATATTTGAACTTCTCCGGTGGCAGTTTCGACTTTCGAGGTTGAAGAAGGAACGTTGTTTCATAATGAAGACACGAATGAATGTTAAACGTTTCAGGAGATTTGGGCGCGTGAATACATACTCATTTAATGGGATTGGATTTTTTTTTGTGTTGGGCTAGCTTGGATAAACTTGGATGGAAAATTATATGGATGTGTAACCCAACTTAATTAATATATATTGCCTATAAATAACAATAATTTCCTAACAAAATAATCACGCAATTTGAATTATAATTAATTAATTGATAGAAATTATGTTAAATGGTATAATATTTAAATATTTAATTAAATTTAACGAATTAAAAAATAAATAAAAAACACTCTAAAAAAATATACTACAACAATTTCATCATTCAATACAAAAATTTAATTTTTATATAATAGAATAAATAGAATTGATCTCCATATTATCTAATTAATATGCTAAGTATAAAGTATTACTGTATTAGACTATTAAGTTGCGTTTGTTTATAGAGACAGAACATTGAGACAAAAATACAGAAACACAAAATTGTGTTTGACAGAAGAGATATGAACAGAGATAATGTATCGAGAGACACTGAATTAATATATTTTGTGTCTATCCTGATAAGAAAGATACAGAGACACTAACAAGAGACACAACTTATTTTTTATTTTTTTTATTCTTATTAATTTTTTATAATTATATTTTTTATTATTATATTTTTCATCTCAAATTTATTGTCAAACAAAATATAAAAACACAAAATTTTATATATCTATACTTTATATCTTGTTCTCAATCAACGCAGCCTTAGTGCTTGTTTGGGCGCCATTATTTTGTTAAAAAAAAAGATATTTTTTCAATGAAAAAAAGATCTTTTTTTATTTTTTAACGTATTTGGCAAATTTTTAGTAGTAAAAGTAAAAGCACTAGTAAAATAAAAAAAATCTTTTATGAGAAGTTGTAATTTATATCTTTTTTTAAAAGATTTTTTCCTTAAAAAAAGATATTTTTTATGTAATAAATAAACAAAAAAATACTTTTATATTGTTATACCTAAACATAATTAATTGATAAAAAGACCCTTTTAATTTTATATGAAATATTCAAACATAAAATTATTTTTACTTCTCTATAAGATCTTTAAAAAAAAAATAACTCAAAACAAAATCTCTTCGCTCACCTAGGGGTGCACATGGGCCGGGTGAAGCCGGGTTTGATGTGACCCAGACCCGGCCCGAAATATACACCGGATCTATTTATTAGACCCGAACCCGGCCCTAGACCCGATGAAACCAATACACTTTCGGGCCACAATTATACCGGATAAAAACCGGGTGAAAACCGGGTGAAAACCGGGCCGTTAACATTACATTACGTTGATACCTTCTTGTAAGCTAGCATAGTAGCGTGTAAAAATATCCAAATTTCTAAGACTCCAACCATTATTTAACATGGTAAAATTCACTTAGAAAAATATAACAAGAACCAACCATTCTTCAAAATTAAAGCATAACCACAATCAATACTAAAGTATAACCACAATCAATACTAATATTGTCTAATAATACCAAATATTTAAATCAATACAAATAACACAATATTATGCATTAGTCTAAAGTCTTATGCATTCTAAACATAAAACATTAACTTATAGTTTTATAATGACTAATAACACAAAATATTAAGATTTACAATACTTAAATTTCACATAAGAATAGTCATGATCCATCACTAATAACACAAAATATTAATTGTGTATGGTAACCGGGTCACCGGGCCGACTTCGGGTGACCCGAGCTATGGCCCGGACCCGACCCGAAATAATGACCGGGTCTATTTTTGAGACCCTTACCCGGCCCTAAACCCGATGAAATCACACCAAATTAGCCCCAAAAGTGTTCGGGACCGGGCCGGGCCTTCGGGTCGGGCCGGGTCTGTGCACCCCTACGCTCACCCAAACAAGTCCTTAGTCCTCCAACCTCTAGGCTGCCTTACGCTTTCAGTCTTGTCCACTGCCTGCCAGACTGCCTCTCATCCCCTTTGCCGTCTCCTCACTACCTCCGGGGGCTTCGCTGGCTTCACCACCTCCTCCATCTGCGACTCCTCATTCAGCCTCGCCTCCTTCGTGGCCAGAACTTTAGCCTCCTCTTCGTCGGCTCCACGCCTCCACGACGTCGTTCAGACTCCAGATCCCCAGCCTCCATCGGTGCCGTCTCCGTCGAAGTCGCATCTGCCAGTCTCCGCCGTCTCCTCTGTCTCGGTGAGCTTCTGTTATTTTAAATATTTATTGTTGGATAAAATTCAAAAATATAAATCTGTAAATCTGATGATATGTATATGTATATATTCATTTATATGAAATATGTATGAACTCTGGAGTGTGTTTGGAAATTTTTGAACATTTATTGTTGCATATACCTTGCGGCTAAAATATGTGTGTTTTGGAAACTTTAGACTTTAGATTTTTTGATAGATTAATTGTTGTTTGGAGTTGATTTTTTTAACATCTTCTATAACATTTTTTTTTGGTGACACTTTAGATGCTTTAAGATGATTTCAAATGGCAAATAGGTCAAGTGAAGAGACACAAACGAATAGCGTTGCCCATAATGATAAATGAGAATGAGATTCAGATTATTTTTGTGTGACTTGTTTTATTTTAATTTATGTTTGGATGATATTCATGTTTTTATGAGTTTTAAGTGTAGCATGCTATTGAGACACTAGTGTAAACTAAATTCATGGAATAATTAGAAGCTGAAAACTCGTTAACTTCACGTGAAGTTAATAGTTGAGAGCCGTTAAAAGATTTGACTGATTTGACTAAATTTTCATTTAACGGCTCTCATTTATCAACTTCATGTGAAGTTGACAGCACTTGAGTTTCCACTTAATTGGAATCATAGAAGTATAGCTATGAGGAGGTAAAACATTTAACCACTTTTTATGATGGGATACGCTAACTAAATCCATAAGCAGTTTATCCGAGTCTGAGAAATTCCAAATTGTTTCTGTACCAAGCATTACATATCAGTGACATATACAATAATTCTGGACAAACAATGGTTCAATGCAAAACCAAGTGAACCGAAGATGTGCAAGAAAATAATGGGAGGTTAATTAACAGAGTTGAGAATCATTTTCTGCATGCTTTGCTTTGAAGCAGTGACATTTTCTCTCTCTTGATGAAGCAAGTGCACACTGCACATGTCAGGAAAATGGTGTTTAACTTTTCTCTTTATTTCATGATTGTTGGGTTGAAAATTGTCTACATGTCTTCCTCAATGCCACCCTGAACACCAAACTAGGTTTCCAACTTTCAATTGTTTCATTACTGCACAGTTCCAGTTTCTATTAATCAATTTCAAATAAATTTTAAATTGTCATTCGTTTATTTATTTCTGTGAATTATGTGATGTAAATTTGAAGATGACATGCAAGTTTGATATTTTAGGATTGATTTTATTTTAGTTATGGCAACTGCAACATACCCGCCGCCCCCACCATATTATAGGCTCTACAAAGATTACTTGGAGGACCCTAAGTCTGCTCCAGAGCCTCCTCCTCCCATAGAAGGGACCTACATTTGTTTTGGGGGCACCTACACTGTAAGTGCTTTTGGCCACTTTTCCCTGTGATTTGATAGCTTAATATGGCCTTGTTGGAATAAGCTATGTAATGATTGGAGCGTAAAATAGGCATAAGTGGCTTTGACTAGGTACTTAATAGGGAGGTGATTATACTAGAATATTTAAATTTTAACTATCCGTTAAGGTTAAGTTATTCTATCTGTAAAATGCTTTATGAGAAGAACCCTCAAATAAGTTGCTAGGTTTCATCTTTTGTGAAGGCGCGTTATATTTCTTCTTGTTTTGTTTATGAAAAGAAGTCCCAAAGAGCTTTTGTAGGCTTTGAAAGCTGTTACAGTGACCTTATCGGGTCTGAGTTAGAGATATATTATATATCTAGCCACTTTGTTACTGAATTTTTGTTTTTCTGTTTGGCAGTCTTTTCTTATTACATGGGTATACTGAATTTCATTTTATTTTATTTTTGAAATATTTTCTTAGGGTAATGTCAATGTGTTGTGTGTGGGGGGGAGGTAGTGACCCGTAGGTAACTGGGTATCCACAAATATCCACCGTTAGTCAGGTATCTATAAAAATATCTTTGAAATTTAAATAAATAAATTTTAATACCATAATCTATACATAAAGTAAACTAACAAATAATATAATATTATGTTTTATAGATAATAAATATAAATAGAAATCAACATTATTATATATACATATATATGCTATATACTATTTATAATATATATAATGAGGGTTGGGAGGAGTTTGGTGCACAAAATTTTTATGCTTTGATCTCCTTGGCATATGAACAACTTATCCTACATTTATTAACCTTATACTTTTTTTTTTCTCCCCTCGAAGACTAGTGATGTTTTGCCAAGCTTGGAAGAACAAGGGGTGCGCCAACTCTATCCAAAGGGGGCTAATGTTGGTAGGCTACTTTTTACTCTGCTATGTTCATTTTGCTCTGTTTTAGCTTAGGGGCTGATCTTTCGACTGTTATTAGGCTGATTACATTGACTGTGTTGCATGGGAAAGTACTTGATTGGTCACAAAAGGAACTACGTGGCACATACCAGAAATGATAATAAATTTTTTATTGAACCAGACAATGTTGGTTAACTTTACTAAGAAGCCAACTTATAGGGGTAGTAGGGCAATGCAAAATACTATTTAGGCACTGGGAAACTATAACATACTCCCCTCAATCAAGACTAGACGTTTGTTAAAGTTTTTAACTAGTCATCTGCAGACAACCCAATAATTAAGCAGGCCCAACTCCACTGCAAAATTTAGCTCATTGGAGGAGAGTTTCCAAAACACTTGTTAAGGCGATCTACAGACCAATGTGAGAGTGAAACTTCAACAATGATGTAATTTTGTGATTGCTTCATGAATCATGAAGGCTTGTATTGTTTTGGACTTGTGCATTATTGCTTTTGCTGATTCATGCTTAGTAATTTAGATGTTAAGCTTGTTGATCAATTTCTTTGGGAGCCCGATGTTGGATATATGATTGTTGTTCTCTTACTAAATAGAAATCAGATTTACATCAATTGCATGGAAATTTACTGTAAGAAAGAGTAATTAATCACTGAGCCACTAACATTAGAGACAAGATCAATTACAATTTTGCAGTTTATACATGCACCTGGTTAAACAAGGGTAATGAGTCCTCTAGTTAGCGGTATGCATGTGACCAGGTCTACTGCTTTGATCTTATTTATTAAGTTGATTGAATTTTCATCATACATAACATAATCATCATGCAAAATTTTAAAGCTACTACATGCATCCACATTGTACAGTGAGTAATTTTAAGACGAGAAACGGTTCATGCTGCATTTTCTCTTCCATTATAAGTTGCCCCAGCATAATCGATGATAAGATTCTCTAAATCATCTTGTATTCCATATCATATTAAAAGATTATGATCTTGTATAGATTTCAAGAAGGAGCTGAGATCACTGAATGGAGAATTGCAGCTACACATTTTGGAGCTTGCAGATATTCTTATTGAGAGACCATCGCAGTATGCAAGGAGAGTTGAAGAGATTTCAACTGTATTCAAAAACTTACATCACCTTTTAAATTCCTTGCGACCTCATCAGGTATATAATCTTCTAAGTATAAATATATGCGTGTAACTGTCATGCTGCTGTTCCTTTTCTTTGTCATTAATTATGTTTGTTTACTCTGTAGGCAAGAGCAACATTAATTCATATTTTGGAACTTCAGATTGAGCGTCGTAAAGAAGCAGTGGAGGACATAAAGAAGTATGTATTACATTTTCTTGATAGTCTTTTTAAATCGAATTGAAACCCTGGAACATATTCCTTTGTTCACCATGTTGAAATGACATTCTTCTTTCATGTGAGCTCTCGTTCTTATGCAACATCACATGCCCTTGCATTTAGGCTTTTAACAATTTAGTTGATTTTACCTCGTGTGAGCTATCGTGTTCTCAATAATTTTGACCAGTTTACCCAAGTTAGTTCATTCATTGCTTGTACTTAATCCTTGCATTAGATGCTTCCTTCTAGTTGGTATCCATTGGTCGACAATCACATCCTCTTTTACCTCTCCTTTAGAATATCTTTGTAAACTATAAATTCAATAATGATACTTAAAACCCCCCCTTTTTTGTGTCAAAATTTAGACACCATCATCCCAGCCATTAATCATATATTGTGGGGCCATAAATTTAATCTCCATACAAGATTGATGGTTGAGATGTTGTCTAAACTTTGACACCAAAAAATAGGGTCAAGTATCATTGCTCCTAGAAATTTCTGGAATCGAATAATATTTCTCAATAAAGTCTAATTACCTGCTTCATATTTCATTCATGGAAAGCAGCTTTTTATTAAAGTATTTTTGGATTCCTTTGATGACATAAGTAGCCACCTTGCTAATAGCCCATAATTTGTGATAGATCCCTCTACAGTTTGTGATCAGTTACTGCTGCATGGATAATAATTTAGCTAATAGAAACAATGAGAGATATTAACTGTCATTGCTGTGATGATTTCTGCTAAGGCCCCCTTTATTGTTTTCACATTCAGAATTCTTGACACGGTTTCCTATCGTATGAGACTGCTACTATTAAATTGTAGAAGACAATTCTAGACGTAACCTTGCGTTAAAAAAATGAAATTGCAGTGCCTTTGAAACTTGATCTAAAGTTTAACTGTGAATATTCTAAGCTAGTTGCATTAAATTGATTGGGGAAACACAATTCACCAATTCACCTAATGTTTATTGTCTGAATTCTAAAGTAGTCCTTGGTACTTTAGTGTAACATTTAGGTTCTATAATGTAATACCCTTTTCTTAAAAATGTTTTTTTAAGATGGATTATGTAGTATAATTGCTAACACATGCCTCTGCTTGCTGTAAATGTTTGTCGTTGGTATTATTTTCTTTCTAACCATATGTTTCTTTTCAGGAGAAGAGAAGAGGCACGAAGATTACTTAACGAGTCCCTAGCAACACTTGATGATCAATAGGACATTTTTCTGCACTAAACCAAGTTAGTAAAGCTGATCCTATCTGAGAAATTAGTGTATTTATAACCTTTTAGATTTTCTACTTTATACATGTGGTCTAGAATTTAACGCAATGCTTGTGATGTTAAATCTATTTCTGGAGTTGCCTCGAAAATTTTCGGTTACGTTTGTTTAGTGTTTTTATTTTTTATTTTTATTTTCACTATTTTTTGTTTTTAATATTTTGCAAAAATAAAAAATAAGAAATGGGTGAAATAAAAACATGATTTTATTGTTTTTACTGCTATTTTTTTCTTCACACCCGTACTAATTCTACACGCTTCATTTTTCTTAATTGTATATTGAAACTTGTTGCTTTCCAATTAATGGTATATTGACACTTTGACAGTAGTCTAGTATGTTTAAGGTGATTAATAATTCAAAATGCTTTCCAACTTCGAAGTCAGGGCTAGACAATTTTGAAAATTTCTTAAATGGGCACTTTTTTATTATGGAATGTAGTTAATTTATACTATGTTTATTTACAGTAATAATGATGCATATTAGTTTATATTTTTAAGATCAGTAAACCATCAATCGGGAGTCTTAGAATAATTTAATCATAAAATTCATTGCCAGAATTATTACTAACCTCACTGCTTAGTGATCAAAATTACACTTGTTTTTGTGTATCCAACAATAATCACACTAACCAATCGACAACATCCAGCTACGTGAGAAACACGATTTTTTTTTATCGTTATTCAGTGAGCCTAACTTGAACCTAACTTTATCCTAATAACTAACTTATAGAGAGAAGACTGTCTAAGCACTTAAAAAGACTTTTTTTCCTCTTTCTTTTAAAAAAACATAAAAGGGCTCAATACAACAAGATGAAACATAAAAAAAAAAAATGAAATACAAAAGCAACTCATATAAAGGGAGAAAAAGAATTTCAATTGTTTAGTCATTTTTTTGCATATAAGAATCATTACTACTTCATTCCTTGAAGTTTTTTATTGATACAACAACGATCTTCGCAACGTTTGATGTCTTGTTATGAAAAATTCATTCATTCCCTTCTAACCAAATACTGCAAATGAACAGAAAACAAACCCCAACCACTTCTTGCATTTTTTCTCTTCATTGCCACAGCTATCCATATTTCAAAATAACATAACGATTATTTAGCTACTTAGTGTGAAGCTTCACCTATACTGATACAAATATTGAAAAATGAATACAAACAATAGGGAATCAAGAAATATCTAATACAACATGTATTGGCTCCCTGCCAGTACTTTCAATTATTTCTAAGTATAAAGTGCTTTCTAGTTTCTATTGCTGATATCAAGGCAACAATTTTTTCAGAAGTTGAAGATCGCTTCCTTGCCCCTTTGAAATCGAAGGATGACGAGAAGGTCCGCCCTATCTAACTGAATTGGAAGTTAATACATAACTGAATGTCATTGAACAACTTGTACAAGTCAGCAACAAAAGCTAGAGATCATGTTTTTGTAACAAGGAAGATTTACATGTATAATTTGTAAGGTTTGTTTACAAGAGGATACATATAATCCATGTTTATTCTCTTTACAAGAAATTGAAAATATATAAATTAGCAACATTCTTTAAGAGTCCATTCAAAACCTTTTGGATGGTAGAAGAAGTTGGTAACAAAGAATCAGCCCCTCACAGCACCACCATGCCTTGGATCTCTAAAATGATTCAGAAGAGACAGGGCCTAAACAGAACCAAATCTCAGTCACCACATTTTGTAACAAAACAAAGAAGATAAAGAGAAAACTTCTCTTTAGCCCTTGCGGTGCCTGATGGTGATAAAGCTACTAATGGTGGAACAGCTCCTTCTTGGAGTACCATGTTTAAATGTAGAAGAGCTGCTGCTGCATTCTCCTTTCCTCTAGTAGAACCCAACTCAACAACCTCAACCAGAAGAGGAATGCCACCTTGCTGCCCAATCGCAGTTCTTCCACCAGTATTGTGGCCAGATTTGCTAGAACAGCCACAGCCTTATCGACCATTCCAGCTGCAGGGTCCATCAATTCGATCCTTGTTTTCGTGAAATAAAGCAGTGGAAGCATCTTTCTTACCCCTTGGAGTTCCATTACTTAATAACTCAACCAGAGGTTTAATAGCCCCAGCCCTCCCTATCCTGATCTGGTTATCCTCAACCACCTGTCTCTGTTGTTGTCATTGATTGATAAGTTAAGAAGTGCTGTAACAGAGTTTTCTTGGATTGTTGCAATCACCCTGTATGCCTTGATGAAAATTTTCACTAGAGTGTTCACTGGAATCAGAATCAGTTCTTACATGGTTTTGAGATTGAAGCTTCCCTTCTAGATGGTGAAGTTGATGATTGGGAAACTAAATCCACACTTTCTTCGTCTGAGCTAGCAGATGATATTCTTACAGGATCCACATGCTGTGCATTATCCACGCCACGCCACTAAAGGAATCTTCTGGAGTTGAAATAGGATGCAATGGTGATGTTTCCACTTGGTGGTTTGCACTGAAAGAAGTTCTAACAGTTGATTCCTCGATTGAACCAGACTCAATAGATCCATGAAGGAGAGATAGTTGATTTATGTTTGTGGACTTTACTGGATCAACTAGTGTCACATTGTTTGTTTCGCACCAATTAACAATTAATGCTTTTACAGTGTAGTTAGGTATTAGATTGGAATGAACCAGAGTCTGACTGAGTCTTTGGACAAACCATGAGCCCAAGATCAATCCAGTCCTTGATGAAAGCTCGCTGCCTCGCTCATAGGTTTGCCAGGATGACACAATGACTGGATCTGTCATCAATTCCAAAGAGAGAGGACAGCAAAAATCAGCAGGTACCGAATCCGGGATAGAGCTCTGAGCTTGCTTGAGAATGATGATTCGCTCATGCATTCGATCAATATACTCGGCTTCTGCAATGTTTTCAGTTTGTTCAGCATTCTCCTTCAACCTTTCAAGGGCCACAGCTTCAATCAAAACATCTTGATTAGACCTTAAGTCGAGGATCTCGGCAATATTTGCTAGAATCTCAGAACTTGGTCCTTCGTCTTCCAGTTGTTCATTTATAGCTTCCTTAATGATTGATGTCATGTCATACCCCAAATCATCAGGTAGACATTGCTGTGAAGCCCTCAGCTTCTGCAAAATATTGAACCCTATAGACTGAACTCTAGCTATCAACGGTTCAGCTTGCATCACCTAGTAATCAAGAAAGAGGAAATAATGATAATCAACACATACTTAACAGGAAAACTATACAAGAAAGCAGTTGGTACTCATCAATCACTGCAAATATAAGCTCAGCTTATTTTATGAGTTCTAAAATTTAATTTTGGAGGGATAGGAAAGGCTTAGAGAGTAAAATAGATTACTTCAAGCCCTTGCTTTTTCCTCCATTACCTTTCAAAATCAAAACCCAAGATCACACCTTAAAATAAATATCTCTTCTCTATCTGTGAATTAAGGGATTTAATGAGGACTTACAAAGTAAAATTTACTGGATAGTGGATGCCAATTCTCGGAAAGCTCCCTCAACTCATCAACAGACTGACCAAGTTCCTCAAATAACTTTCTAAGCTCTTCATCAGCAGATATATCAGAATGAACACTGGTGTCGATAATTGGCTTCAACAACTTAAGTGTCTGCTATGCACTTTGGCAATACATTGATACAGGTTTTGAGTTCATATTTTCAGAAAATGATGGATGCAAAAATGAGGATATGCCATTGGAGAGCACATTTAACAAAGATATGTCCATAATACCTGTATTAAGAAACAAAAAATAAAACACTTGCATCAGTTTTGAAATATGTGTAACAAAAAATTAACATTTTCTGGAGGGAAATTTATCATTTTGTTTCTACTCCAAGAAAATACATAAAACCATCTGAACAACATATTTTTCTTCAACATGTGCTATTGCTACTTTCTCTCTGATAACTTATCCTCCTCCAATCTCATCTAAAATCCTCCTTGATTATCCAGACTTGAAACCAGCTACGTAATCATTGGCAACCAAGAATAACATAATTAAGCTGAACTCAACTCAACACAACTCAGCAAAGAGTAAAAACAGATTCAACTATGTTTATCATATCAAACTAGAACTTAACAGCTAATTGAGAAAGGAAAATTGTCAAGCTTTCATTTTTCATTGAGAATCAAGAAACAGAAAACACTACAATACACCAAGCAAGATCATCAAAGGGACACACAACCAATCAAACAACACCAATACATACAACTGAATAAAGTAGCAAAATTAGAACTTTCAAATGATTTAAACAACATTGGGAAGTATAACAGAAATAACATGCGGATTACCGGAGATATTGGATGAAACAAAGAAAGAAGCGTTGAAAAGAAAGAAGCCATGATTCTCTAGTGCATGGGAATATCCATTAGACTGCATAAAGCAATTTGGGAATTTTCTTATGTTGAATGATTTTTCATTTTCTGAATTTTGAAAACAACATTTTGAAGTTACAATCTACTATACATATCAAACAAAGTATAAAACTATGCAATTTTAATGAGTAAGACATTATTTTTCAATTTGGGTAAGAGATTATCGATACAAAGAAAAGCAAAATAAAAAAATATGAGATTGAAAATTTTAAATTTTTCTAACACAACACATGATATAAGTGACCTTTCGAAACACTAGCTAAATTCTGCTTTGGCTTTGAGTCAAGTACCTGTTCCAATTTGTAATATAATGTACTCAACAAAATAAATTATTTATTTTTTATAATAGCAAAATAAAATTAAAATAGAACATATATAGGTCTTTAGTGATACTTCTTTTTGTTCATCATAGACAAACAAGTAAATTTAGATACTTCTATTCAATTCAAACAAATAATAAAATACAGAATTTATCTAATTTCAGTACATAAAAAAGAAGTTAGTAATTTTAGCAAAAATTGCATGGTGAATGACAAAAGTGAATTTATGGAGAACTTAAAGACGGAGAGGAACTCATTGAAAGAGCTCCAATAATGACAAAAGCATCTGGGCACAAGAACATGAAATAGATAGAAACAAAAAAGATTTACTGAAAAAAAAAAAAGAAAGAAAAAGCACAATTGTAATGGAAATGATGAAAGAAGAGAAAATATCATGTAAAAAAAAAAAGACAAAAAGAAAAGAATAATATGATAATTTTATCATTTTAAATCTTATTTGTTAATATTTTTTAATATAATCCTTCTTACTAATTTTGATATAATTAGTCTTTTATAATCTTTGACACTAATTTTTTTTAGCCAATTCTATAGTGTCTTTTATTTGGTGTCTAATTTTTGTCTAAATTACTTTTTATAATAACTTTAAAATTTTTAAAATTTTTTAATTTTTATATTTTTAAATTTAAAATTAATTATTTAACCTATTTTTATAATTAGCAATATCTTTTACACACAGTAGCAGACACCTTTTTTTTCATTAATTTATTATCAATTTTACGGAACCAATCAACAAATTGACTCATATGTCATATCTAAAGTTTTAAGGACCAAATAATATATATAATTTTATGTAGTAAAACTGTAAAAGGGATTCATTTACATATAATATGCAATTTAGAGGTGGAAAGCGCAATTCTCTTATGTGAATTATCCCATTAATATTGTTTACAAAAAGATCCCAAATGGAGGGAAGATAGAGATAGGGGAAGCAAGGAAAGGCAGAGAGAAGCAGCAATGTCTTACATGTCTGCTTCGACAAGAACCATCCTCTTCTTATCTCGCTCAACCACCAAACTCTCCTTTTTCCCTTTCAAACCCTCTTTCTCTTCTTCTTCTTCTTACCCTTCCCTCACTCTCCATTTCACCAGAACCAAATGCACTCTCCAACACCAACCTCAAACTCTGCTTCGCCGCAATGTCATCGAAGTCCTCGAAGAGCGCAGCCTCCTCGACTCCACCACCAACGACTCCGCCCTGAGATCCTCCGCAGCACCATCGCCGTCATCCTCCTCCGGCGCCGCTAATTCCCCGCCTTTGAAGGTCTACTGCGGCTTCGACCCCACTGCAGAGAGCCTCCACCTCGGCAACCTCCTCGGAATCATCGTCCTCTCCTGGTTCCGCCGCTGCGGCCACCAACCCGTTGCCCTCATCGGCGGCGCCACCGCCCGCGTCGGCGACCCCTCCGGCAAGTCACTGGAGCGGCCGGAGCTCGACGTTGCCACACTAGAGAGGAACACGGCAGGTATATCCCAAACTATCAAACAAATTCTAGGTCGCTCTCTGAATTCGAACTTGGAAGGTTCTAAGGTTGTGATTTTGAATAACTATGACTGGTGGAAAGAGATTAGTTTGTTAGAATTTTTGAAAAATGTTGGTAAGTATGCTAGGGTTGGGTCTATGATAGCTAAGGAGAGTGTTAGGAAGAGATTGGAATCTGAACAAGGAATGAGTTATACTGAACTCACCTACCAGTTGTTGCAGGGATATGATTTCTTGTACTTGTTTCAGAATGAGGGTGTGAATGTTCAGATTGGGGGGAGTGATCAGTGGGGGAATATAACTGCTGGGACTGAGTTGATTCGGAAGATCTTGCAGGTCGAGGGCGCTTATGGACTTACATTCCCTCTTTTGTTGAAGAGTGATGGTACTAAGTTTGGAAAATCGGAGGATGGCGCGATTTGGCTTTCACCTGCGATGTTGTCACCTTACAAATTTTATCAGTATTTTTTCACGGTTCCAGATGCAGATGTTATTAGGTTTTTGAAGATTCTCACGTTTTTGGATATTGAGGAGATAGCTGCATTGGAAGGGGAGATGAAGAAACCGGGTTATGTACCTAATACTGCTCAGCGCAGACTTGCTGAGGAAGTTACAAGGTTTGTTCACGGAGATGAGGGTTTGACTGAGGCACTTAAGGCTACAGAAGCATTGCGGCCTGGATCTGAGACAAAGTTGGACTGGAAAACTATCGAGGGAATAGCTGAGGGTGTACCATCTTGTTCTTTGGCTTATGACAGTGTTTTGAACTTGTCATTGGTAGATCTTTCGGTCTCTTCTGGTTTGTTTGAGAGCAAATCTGCCGCGCGCCGCTTGTTGAAGCAAGGGGGTCTTTACTTGAACAATAACAGAGTGGATAGTGAAAATAAGAGGATCGAGGAAGCAGATATAGTGGATGGGAAAGTTCTCCTTTTATCTGCTGGCAAAAAGAATAAGGTGCTCGTCAGAATAGCATGAAAGGGAATTCTTTGATAGCTGAATATTCTTTGATGACTATTTATAATTGCAGTTTTGTTGTCTTCTTATGATACCTTTGATTTTTGCTGCTAAAGAATAAGTATCTTTATCGGTTTTGGCATGTGATGGATGTTCTAATATGGTTTTCTAGCATGCTGTTTTAATTTTTTTTTTCTATTAGTGGTAAAATGTAAAAGCAATGCAGATGTGCATTCATTTTTTGAGTATCTAACATTGCAATTGTAAACTTTTGAGTATAGTGCCTCTTGATCTTAGAATACAACAACAGCTGCCGCGGTTAAGCATTTCAGCCTTTTCTTGGCTAGAGAATATTGAAGTAAATACATTGAGTAGTTATTTTTTAGTATTTTCCTATAGTATTCAGCATAAGTTAATCAACTCAGAAGATATTTGCAGTTTTGAACGTTACTCCTCTGCTGGCATATTTCAAGTCTTGCCACATAACTGGCAGTGTTTATCGTAGTTAAATAGTGGTTGAACAAATTGGGGTTTTGTTCGCCTTCCATTTGCTCGACCTATTGATGTGAATTTATATGCCTATGGAGAATCATTATACTGATGACTGATCCTTTTAGAGAGAGAAAAAGAAAATGTTCTCACATAGCCCTGCCTAAAACCAACAACTTCTGGTTTCTAGGCTTGTTACCAATATAGAACCTGTTGTGGTTTGTTTGGGGATCTGAGACGTCATTGAAGAAAAAACCGGACGAGGATACTCTAATGGTATTGTCTCTGTTAAGGTATGCTTTCTTTACCTATCCTTGAATAGCATTACTAGTTCTATTAGTATCATCCATCCTCATGTTGAATGGTTGGTTTGTCATTTGTTCTAAGGGCATACAACTAGGTATTTCTGACTTCTGCTAGTAACAATTTTCATTGAATCTTGAAAAGGAAAACTCAACAAAAATGCTTTGCTTTCATTGGTTTAGATGTCTCTGATTTTTCCCCATTGAGTATAAGAACTTAGCTGACCCCACCAAGTGGGATAAGGCTTTGTTGTTGTTGTTGTTGAGTATAAGAACTCACTTTAAGATAAAAATAAAAAAAATAAAAAATCCCTAGTATCATATCAGAGTGGCCACTTTCTAGGGTATCCCCTTTACCTTTTCTTTGTTGTCCATTAATTACATTCATCCAATTGAATCTAGGAATAACCATTAAACATATGCATTCTGAAATATAGAGCTTATTTTCCATTTCGATCTGCACTTAGGAAATGGTGTTGAGGAGTAATTCTTAAAAGTGAGCAAGGTATGAACCAGAAACTTTTGCCAGGATACTTTGTATGCTAATATTTTAGTAGCAAATCCCTTCCTTTAGTTTTGTACCTTGTTCAATAATTTTACATGTGCTTTTCATGATTTTCTCTATTTGGAGTCTAGTGAGAAGAAAAATTATTATTTTGATAAGGATAGTCCTGGACTCCTGATCACTCTCTAGGTGAATTCCCTGTTCACGCTAATTTTTCTCATCAGAAATTCACAAAGCACATACTGGTTTTGGTGCCTGGTCCAATAAGGAAACAGATTTTTTAGCAATGTTGTCACTAGCAGACCATATCAATCCTATTTTAGTACTTCTTTTATTATAATTACATTTAATGAATAGTACATGAATTGATTTGGAATGACCAAAATACTAAAGATTTGATTTTCTTGTTTCGTATTTTTGCATCAATTTTTGATAAGAAAAACAAAAAAGGGCATTTGCAAATTACTGTTGCTAATATGAACATTTATGTTGAATGCCTGCCTCTTGGAGGGGGAAAAAAGTGAAAAGTAGTTGAGACTGAAGCATAAGCTATGCTGAAATGGACATTGATTAGGAAGTTGGTTGTGAAGTTGGACATCGTTATCTCCTTTGTAAGTCTTGATTGCCAATGTTTGAATGCAATAAAACTATGTTTTCATTTGTATTTATTTCCTGTATGTGTATATTAATTTCATCCTATCAATATAAACTAGTCTCTGTTGATACAGCTTTTACACACGGAATTCATGCAATCTTTATCTACTTTCTTTCCACTCAACAGGCATTTGGCTCTGAAATATTATTGGTGCTTAGTAAAATATTTCTTTATCTACTTTCATTCCACTCAACATGGCATTTGGCCCTGAAATATTTTTAGTGCTTAATAAAATATCTTATTCTGTTTTGGAATTTGACCTTGAAAATAACTAAGATCAAGGATTATAAATTATAAACAAACAACAACAAAGCCTTGTCCCATTAGGCAGGTTCAGCAGTAGTGGCTGGAAAATGTAGTGTATATTTCGGAACTTTACTGAATAATTCCTAATCGTGGAGCTAATTTTTTTCAGTAAATCTTTTTTGTTTCTATCTATTTCATGTTCTTGTGCACAGATGCTTTTGTCATTATTGGAGCTCTTCCAATGAGTTCCTCTCCGTCTTTAAGTTCTCCATAAATTCACTTTTGTCATTCACCATGCAATTTTTGCTAAAATTACTAACTTCTTTTTTATGTACTGAAATTGGATGAATTCTGTATTTTATTATTTGTTTGAATTGAATAGAAGTATCTAAGTTTACTTGTTTGTCTATGATGAACAAAAAGAAGTATCACTAAAGACCTATATATGTTCTATTTTAATTTTATTTTGCTATTAAAAAAATAAATAATTTGTTTTGTTGAGTACGTTATCTGTTTGATTTGGTTACAAATTGAAACAGGTACTTGACTCGAAGCCAAAGCAGAATTTAGCTAGTGCTTCGAAAGGTCCCTTATATCATGTGTTGTGTTAGAAAAATTTAAAATTTTCAATCTCATATTCTTTATTTTGCTTTTCTTTGTACTCGATAATCTCTTACCCAAATTGGAAAACAATGTCTTACTCATGAAATTTGCATAGTTTTATACTTTGTTTGATATGTATAGTAGATTGTAACTTCATAATTTTGTTTTCAAAATTCAGAAAATGAAAAATCATTCAACATAAGAAAATTCCCAAATTGCTTTATGCAGTCTAATGGATATTCCTATGCACTAGATAATCATGGCTTCTTTCTTTTCAACGCTTCTTTCTTTGCTTCATCCAATATCTCCGGTAATCCGCATGTTATTTCTGTTATACTTCCCAATGTTGTTTAAATCATTTGAAAGTTCTAATTTTGCTACTTTATTCAGTTGTATGTATTGGTGTTGTTTGATTGGTTGTGTGTCCCTTTGATGATCTTGCTTGGTGTATTGTAGTGTTTTCTGTTTCTTGATTCTCAATGAAAAATGAAAGCTTGACAATTTTCCTTTCTCAATTAGCTGTTAAGTTCTAGTTTGATATGATAAACATAGTTGAATCTGTTTTTACTCTTTGTTGAGTTGTGTTGAGTTGAGTTCAGCTTAATTATGTTATTCTTGGTTGCCAATGATTACGTAGCTGGTTTCAAGTCTGGATAATCAAGGAAGATTTTAGATGAGATTGGAGGAGGATAAGTTATCAGAGAGAAAGTAGCAATAGCACATGTTGAAGAAAAATATGTTGTTCAGATGGTTTTATGTATTTTCTTGGAGTAGAAACAAATGATAAATTTCCCTCCAGAAAATGTTAATTTTTTGTTACACATATTTCAAAACTGATGCAAGTGTTTTATTTTTTGTTTCTTAATACAGGTATTATGGACATATCTTTGTTAAATGTGCTCTCCAATGGCATATCCTCATTTTTGCATCCATCATTTTCTGGAAATATGAACTCAAAACCTGTATCAATGTATTGCCAAAATGCAGAGCAGACACTTAAGTTGTTGAAGCCAATTATCGACACAAGTGTTCATTCTGATATATCTGCTGATGAAGAGATTAGAAAGTTATTTGAGGAACTTGGGTCAGTCTGTTGATGAGTTGAGGGAGCTTTTCGAGAATTGGCATCCACTATCCAGTAAATTTTACTTTGTAAGTCCTCATTAAATCCCTTAATTCACAGATAGAGAAGAGATATTTATTTTAAGGTGTGATCTTCGGTTTTGATTTTGGAAGGTAATGGAGGAAAAAGCAAGGGCTTGAAGTAATCTATTTTACTCTCTAAGACTTTCCTATCCTTCCAAAATTAAATTTTAGAACTCATAAAATAAGCTGAGCTTATATTTGCAGTGATTGATGAGTACTAACTGCTTTCTTGTATAGTTTTCCTGTTAAGTATGTGTTGATTATCATTATTTCCTCTTTCTTGATTACTCGGTGATGCAAGCTGAACCGTTGATAGCTAGAGTTCAGTCTATAGGGTTCAATATTTTGCAGAAGCTGAAGGCTTCACAGCAATGTCTACCTGATGATTTGGGGTATGATATGACATCAATCATTAAGGAAGCTATAAATGAACAACTGGAAGGCGAAGGACCAAGTTCTGAGATTCTAGCAAATATTGCCGAGATCCTCGACTTAAGGTCTAATCAAGATGTTTTGATTGAAGCTGTGGCCCTTGAAAGGTTGAAGGAGAATGCTGAACAAACTGAAAACATTGCAGAAGCCGAGTATATTGATCGAATGCATGAGCGAATCATCATTCTCAAGCAAGCTCAGAGCTCTATCCCGGATTCGGTACCTGCTGATTTTTGCTGTCCTCTCTCTTTGGAATTGATGACAGATCCAGTCATTGTGTCATCCTGGCAAACCTATGAGCGAGGCAGCGAGCTTTCATCAAGGACTGGATTGATCTTGGGCTCATGGTTTGTCCAAAGACTCAGTCAGACTCTGGTTCATTCCAATCTAATACCTAACTACACTGTAAAAGCATTAATTGTTAATTGGTGCGAAACAAACAATGTGACACTAGTTGATCCAGTAAAGTCCACAAACATAAATCAACTATCTCTCCTTCATGGATCTATTGAGTCTGGTTCAATCGAGGAATCAACTGTTAGAACTTCTTTCAGTGCAAACCACCAAGTGGAAACATCACCATTGCATCCTATTTCAACTCCAGAAGATTCCTTTAGTGGCGTGGCGTGGATAATGCACAGCATGTGGATCCTGTAAGAATATCATCTGCTAGCTCAGACGAAGAAAGTGTGGATTTAGTTTCCCAATCATCAACTTCACCATCTAGAAGGGAAGCTTCAATCTCAAAACCATGTAAGAACTGATTCTGATTCCAGTGAACACTCTAGTGAAAATTTTCATCAAGGCATACAGGGTGATTGCAACAATCCAAGAAAACTCTGTTACAGCACTTCTTAACTTATCAATCAATGACAACAACAGAGACAGGTGGTTGAGGATAACCAGATCAGGATAGGGAGGGCTGGGGCTATTAAACCTCTGGTTGAGTTATTAAGTAATGGAACTCCAAGGGGTAAGAAAGATGCTTCCACTGCTTTATTTCACGAAAACAAGGATCGAATTGATGGACCCTGCAGCTGGAATGGTCGATAAGGCTGTGGCTGTTCTAGCAAATCTGGCCACAATACTGGTGGAAGAACTGCGATTGGGCAGCAAGGTGGCATTCCTCTTCTGGTTGAGGTTGTTGAGTTGGGTTCTACTAGAGGAAAGGAGAATGCAGCAGCAGCTCTTCTACATTTAAACATGGTACTCCAAGAAGGAGCTGTTCCACCATTAGTAGCTTTATCACCATCAGGCACCGCAAGGGCTAAAGAGAAGTTTTCTCTTTATCTTCTTTGTTTTGTTACAAAATGTGGTGACTGAGATTTGGTTCTGTTTAGGCCCTGTCTCTTCTGAATCATTTTAGAGATCCAAGGCATGGTGGTGCTGTGAGGGGCTGATTCTTTGTTACCAACTTCTTCTACCATCCAAAAGGTTTTGAATGGACTCTTAAAGAATGTTGCTAATTTATATATTTTCAATTTCTTGTAAAGAGAATAAACATGGATTATATGTATCCTCTTGTAAACAAACCTTACAAATTATACATGTAAATCTTCCTTGTTACAAAAACATGATCTCTAGCTTTTGTTGCTGACTTGTACAAGTTGTTCAATGACATTCAGTTATGTATTAACTTCCAATTCAGTTAGCCAGGGATCTGATCGATCCGGACCTTCTCGTCATCCTTCGATTTCAAAGGGGCAAGGAAGCGCTCTTCAAGTTCTGAAAAAATTGTTGCCTTGATAACAGCAATAGAAACTAGAAAGCACTTTATACTTGGAAATAATTGAAAGTACTGGCAGGGAGCCAATACATGTAGTATTAAGATATTTCTTGATTCCCTATTGTTTGTATTCATTTTTCAATATTTGTATCAGTAGAGGTGAAGCTTCACACTAAGTAGCTAAATAATCGTTATGTTATTTTTCTACAATTTCTAAACCCCAAACTCAAATCCTAAACCCCAAACTCTAACCCTAAACCCCAACCCTCAACTCTCAACCCTAACCCCCCAAATTCATAAACCCCAAATCCGAAACACCAAATCCTAAACCCCCAACCCTAAATCCTAAATCCCAAACTATAAGCCCTAAACCCCCAACCTCCAAATCGAAATCCTAAACCCCAAACCATAAACCATAAACTCTAAACCCTAAACTCCAAATCCCAAATCCTAAACTCCAAACATTAAATCCTAAACTCTAAACCACAAGTCCAACCCCCAAACCCTAAACCCTAAACTACAAACCCTAAATCCTAAATCCTAAACCCCAAACCCTAAACCTTAACCATAAACCCTAAACCCCCAACCTTAAATCCTAAACCCTAAATTCCAAACCCTAAACTCCCAACCTTAAACC
Organism: Arachis ipaensis; assembly: GCF_059453495.1. Taxonomy (NCBI): domain Eukaryota; kingdom Viridiplantae; phylum Streptophyta; class Magnoliopsida; order Fabales; family Fabaceae; genus Arachis; species Arachis ipaensis. The sequence continues at coordinate 24,333,510 of NC_142441.1, read as the reverse complement.
CCAAACCATAAGCCCTAAATCCCAAATTCTAAATCACAAATTCAACCCCCAACCCCCAAATCCTAAACCCTAAATCCCCAACTCCAAACTCTAAACTACAAATTCCAAACCCTAAACCACCAACCCTAATCCCTAAACCCTATATCCCCAACCCTAAACCCTAACGGACAAACACTCGACGGTTAGTTAAAGTATTTAATTTGGCGATTATTAGTCATAAGACTATTGACTATTAAAGGTTTATCATATAATGAATATACAACAAGTTTACTAACAACTACACTTCATGTTGTTTTCTATAAATTTTCTTTTTGAAAAATGATATTAATTATTGTTTCAGAGCCAATAGGCAGTAGCATGGCACATTAACGAATTCCACCATTTCTATTATTTAATTCCTTGTTATTCCTACACTTTCATTATTTCATATTGTTTTTATTCAAAATGTTAATGGGCATTTAAGGGTCATTGCACTTTCATATCGTTCACTACATTCATTCCCTTACCGTCGGATATGCCCTGCACCGCTGATCGATGACATGGCCAGTTGGAATCCATTCATTTCATTACCAAAATTAAATCATAAATTTCATTGTCACGGTTGAAATTAAAGTAGCAAAAGAAAAAACCCAAGATAATTAAGTGCTCATGTATTTTGGACCTCAAATTTTCATCCTTTTGTAATTAACAGAATATTTAACAAATTAAAGCACACAAGACGAATATTCCTCTAATCACACATGACGCGACTGAAATAACGACCCTTTTTTCTCAGCCTCACTAGAATAATGATAATAATAAAAGATAACAAAGACAACAGATGTGGTAGATTATGTTGTTAAATTATTTTATTATTCTAGAAAGTAGTGTGATAGTTGACTTATGTTGAAAATGATATAGGAGTTACTTCGATTTATATTTTGTTTTGACAATTATATGCTCCATTTTCTGTGTTGAGTTTGTTCTTTCTTAAAAAAAAAAAAAGTAAAACCTGTTTAAGCTATATATATGAACACATCAGCCCCTTAATTTCATTGTTTAAATTTGCGTACAACATATAATTACGGATCAAGCGGCAAATTTTTTGCTTGAAAATATACTTTAAAAAAATAAAGATTCGTCACCAAAAGTAGTCAGAATTCTAGCTATTTCAAACACTCAAAGCCGCGTGTCCTTCTTAGCTAAGATTGTAAAAATATAATAATAACAGTGTGTTATTATATTTTGATTTAGAGGGGAATAGATTCGACTAAATTCAATGGATTGGCTCACCTTTGCATCATTATGATACTATATAATTATACCAATGAATTAATGATTTTGTTTTAAATACTGACAAGCCTATGATCTATATATTGTAAGTTTCAGTTACTATATTATATTAAAAAAATATAGAGAAATAACTTTTCTACACGTCAACATAACCCAACTCTATTATAATTTAAATTTTATAAATAAATAAAATTTTAAAAATTAAAATTCAAAATTCAAAAAAAATTATTTCTACATTTATTCTAATCACATTTATAATCCACAGTAAAAATAATTCATACAAAATCTAATCCCTTTCTATTCATTTGAAAACAGTCAAATCTCTTCCTCCACAAATCCGCCGTCTCCACGTATTTTCGACGCTGCCGCTCATTGACCACCATCGCATCTTTCGTCGTGCTGTGCGACCTTTTCCACGCATCTCGTCACCGTCCTTTTTTCGTCGACGTCGTCGCCCACTGTCCCGACGCATCTGCACCGCTGCGGCCCCCATCCGTTGCGACGCAGCCACCTCCGGTCCCCCATTCGCGATGCGCGATCAACTATTCCGATCCATGGCGACTCCTCCACTCGCGATGCGTGGCCTTCGTGGCTTCCTCCTCGCAACGTGCCACCACGAGTCTCCCACCGTACATGCAACACCGTCTAAGATGTCGTCGCCGGTCACCCTACGACTCTTCTTCTTCTCCTCTCCTATTTGGTTTTAAATGATCATTTTAACTAGTTTTTTTTCCTATGTTTTGTATATATATTTTTTTAGGATTTGGATGATTTTGGTGGTTTTTTTGGAGTTTGGACATTTTTTTTAAAAGAGAAATTAGAATTTACGTAATAAATAGTAAAAGATGAATTAGAATAAAAAAATAATTAATAATCATTAATATTGTATTTTTTTAAAATAAAATTTAAATAATTAATAATTAATGACAATTAATTAACATAAAATATAATTTAAATATATTTATTAGCTTATTGTTGGTTATACCTCTTAGTTTTCTAGTGAAATTGTATTATGTTATGTTACCACTAAGATTGTAATGTTTTAAAATAGTTTTTTCTGTTACTATTTCTAATAATGTAGTGTAGTCGTGTGTCATATGGTTCGCACAACCTTTTTCTTTAATTAGTTCTATTGCTTAAAATTATTATAGGTTAGTTCTGTTGCGTACTATAATATAAATGATATAAATAACGATTCATAATATGTTTGCATACATAATACATGTAATTAGGGATGGCAAAAATTTTCAGCGGAGCGGGTATCCGCGGAGATTTATCCGTTACGGAGCAGATTTGGGGACGATTTTATACCCGCGAGGACGGGGGCGGGAATAGAGGTCCCCATCCCGTGGAGACCTGTTTAAATCCCGTTTATGTAAAAAGACTAGAATACCCTTTATATATATATATATATATATATATATATATATATATATATATATATATATATATATGTCATATGAAGGAAGGTGAAAACTCTAGCCGTCACACTTGCAAAGTTGCAATTCACAATCTTCAACCTAGTCTCTGTCTCTCCGAACTCTTCACCAATCACCACCCTCAAACCTCAGTCTCTCGTCCTCTCTGAACCACGCACAGTCGCACCATCACCACCACCGACCGCCACCAACTGCCACCTCTCGCCCTCTCAGTCCTTCACCGCTACGGCGCTACCTCCCACCCCTCAGTCCGTCACCGTCACCGTCATCTTCACCGTCTTTGCGTCTTCGCCGGTCGTCACCTCTTCTCTAGTCGTCGCGCCTTTGCTTGTCGTCACCTCTTTGCCGTCGGGTAACTGGGTAAGGTATAGAACACTGCTCACACATGCTTTACTGCTGCTTCTCCTCTTCACTTCTCACGGTGAAACCATCAGTCTCGTCTCATCTCCTCTCCTCGAACATCGCCGACCGCCGATCGCTGACTGCCGCGTCTCCTCTCCTCTCCTCTCCGCCTACTGGATTTCTGATTTAGGGTAATTAGGTTTAGAGTTCTGAATTTTCTGATTATGATTTCTATTTAGGGTTGATTTGATTCTGAATTTTTTATTTAGGATTATTAGGTTATTAGTTCTGAATTTTCTGATTTTGATTTCTATTTAGGGTTATTTGATTATGGATTTTTAAATTTTGCTAATTAGGTTCTAAGTTGTAAATTTTTTATTCTGATTTTTATTTTGGTATTTTGATTTTTTCATAATTTTCTGGTGATCATTACCGAATCAATGTGATTCTTGAATCTAAGAGGTTTGCAACATTCATCCTAGTTTGATATCGACATGTAATATTCCCTGTTTACAAAATATTTAGAAAATTTATGAATTCCAAAAATGCTGTTTACCATTGAAACGATCACAGGCAAGATTTTTTTAAGATAAAAACAAAAATTTGTTGTACATTATCTCACGGCTTCAATTTTTCAATGAGCCACAAAATTGGTCCCTGATTATTACTTATAACATATATATTTATTGATTTTCTAATTCCGTTGATTTTCTTTGAAGCATGCTTAAAGAATATTCATCCATCTCTTCAGTTACATGTATAGCAATTATTAATTTCATGTATCAATTTTGAATTTTAGCAATTTTTTTCAATTTTTATTATTTTTTACTAAAATCCGCGGAGACCCAAGTCCCCGGCGGATACGGAGTCTCCGTTATCCGTCATGGGGATGGGACGGGGACGGGGACGGGGACAGATATTGGGGGCGGGGACATTTGCCATCCCTACATGCAACTGCATATGTATTTTATTTCATTTATACTGTAAATCTCAATTTATTTAGTTGAGCTGGTAGTCAGATTTTTAGGCAAAAATCTCGGTTATTAGTGATATCCCAAAAAAATTTTTGTCGTATGTAAATGAGATAAAAAAAGATACAAATTCGTAATTACTCTACAAATTATCTATTTTGATAAATAAAAAAATTAAATTATTTATTTAAAAAAATCTAAAGATGGAAGTTGACATATGTACATGTAAAATGTGAAAAATGAGTATGTATTTAGTAGTCATTTTTAGCGTTTTAAAAATTTATTAGTGGATATATAAATTACATTTAAAATCATTTTCGCATAGAATACGTAATTTTGTCTTATATTTTTTGGTAAAAAAAATAAATTTAATTTTGGACATGTAAAAAATAAATATAGTAATTTATACAATCATCCAATATATCAATGCATTTAAATGATTTTTTAAATAGTAAAATTATAAATTAATTACTTTTGTTAATGTGAACTAAATAAAATATAATACATAATTGATTGTCTATATAAAATTTTTTTATATTAATAATATATAAAAATTAAATTCACAAAAAATATATATTTAGCAAGATGATAACAAAGATAAACTTAAAAATAATATTAAAGTATTATTAATTCATTTTAGAATAACAAATTAAATACTTATTTTTTAAAATAAATCTTATAATTAAACGTGAAGGACAATGGACAGGAATTATGGTTTCGAATTGCAATAATATTACAGTTGTAATCGGCACTATATACAATTCCGTCAAACCGTAATTTTTCCGTTTCACACAATATATATGACTACAACGTAATTTTTCTTTTAGTTTACTTTATACTAAATTCCTTCTTTTTATTTTTCACTAATAATAAAAGATTAAATTCTAATTTTTTTTGTCGTAAAAATTCTGATATTATATTGAGTTTATCTATTTTTTGTTTTAAGGACGTATGTTAAGTTTATAAATTAAGTTTTTTTTTGATTTAAGAATTAAAAAAGAGAGTTAAGAGTGTGGAAGCGTAACTGAATTTGTGAGTATAATCGAAAGAGTTTGGTTGTTTGATCTTTCTCAATCAAAGCCTTTTGTATTCCTAATAAGATTGAATTGCAATTCTGATGAAAAAAAAAAATCTACAAAAATAGCTTTTTTGATGTGTTAGGAACCAAAATCGTGAAGTTACTATTTATATTTGAGTATACCATTCATTAATTAAACCCTAAATTCCAAATAAAATAATATTTTTAATTTTATTCTCATTTAATTTCAAATTAAAAATAATAATGACTTATTTAATTAAACATTTATAATAATAAATGAAATCACCGTTATATAAGTAATAGCTTAATTTATTATTATAATTAATATATGTATTGTTCATAAATAAATTTAAAAATAATAATTTTTTAACAAAAATTTTTAATACATTTATTTTATATTTATTAAATAAAAATATTTAAAACTTTTTAGTAATGTTAAATTTATTATGTTAGCTAAACCCTATTATATTATCAAATTATGTATCCTAAACATTTAAAACGGTGATTGTGGATTATTGGATCTAATTTATAATATTCGGATTTAGTGGCGGAGTTTGAAACAAAATTTTGAGACCATATTTAACATAAAAATTTAATAATAATATTTATATCAAAATAAAATTTATAAAAATATAATTATTTTTTAAGTTTGTTACTAATAAGATAATAAATAAATAATTTTACAGATAAAAAAATATAGAATAATTTATAATAGTACTCTTTGAATTTTTAGTGACTTAAATAGAGAGTGTTACTTGTTGAATAAAAAATGAAAAAAAAATTAATATATTTTTTTTTAAAAAAAAATTAATATATTTTTTTTAAAAAAAAAATATTCTAAATTATAATAAAGTATGAGTCAATTATTGAACTATTCTTTATTTAAAAAAAAAAAATTATTAATTTTTTTGTAAAAAATTTGGGAGGCCATCACCTCCCATTGTCTCAATTAAACTCCCCCAATGCTCGGACTGGATCATTTGTTCCATGATCAGTGGACAGCTTTTATAGAAGAAGACATGCATACGCTCCTTGATATGACTCTCAATGTTACTTCTCAAGAGTGCAACCTCTTCCTCATTTAATTTGTTCTTTTCTGTGGAGATCAGAAGACACTCATGTTGATTAGATTGTTATTATTTTCTTAATTATTATCCAGTAATCTTCACTAATATTTACTTTTATATATAATGATTGAATCTCTAGCTAATTATTTGATGTGTATATAACTATATATATACATATAATAACGACATGGGAACTAAAAGGTCTATATGAACGTAACTTTAATTTAATTTATAATTATTATATTGGCCTATGTGCATGTGCGTGTGGACAGATACACCCACATCATATATAGAATAAATTTCTCTTTTATGATTTATGTCTAAATCACTAAATCATATTTTGTAAGGTCTGTATTATGAAAAACACTAAATCATATTTATTTATTTATTAATTTTTGCAAATTGAATGTGTTTCTTTCAGAATTTTAGGGGAAAAAAAGGACTCCACTTTACTTATTTAATCATTTTTTCTGCATTTTTTTTCCAATATTCCAATTAGAAAAATCATTTTAAGGTTCTTTAATTTTGGTAACTATTATAGGATAGAAATATAGAGGCAAATTCAGATAGAGAAACTTCTGTAAAAAAATAAACATAAAAAATAGATAAAATAAACATAAAAAAATAGACAAAATGAAATTTATCTAATAATTCGTTAAGTGCTGTCAAATGGTAACAATGTTTCGCTAGGATTTTTTTATTTTTAACAGAATTTTTGTGCCGTCAAGGTCAACATTTTAAAAATTTTCTCACATCAATCATTAACAATTCTCTACTACATCAACAACTCAAAACCTCCTACAAGTCTACGTTCTTCTATCACACAGGATCAGAGCATGGAGGCTAGGAGGGGGAACAGACTAGAAAAGTTACCGGAGAACGAAGATGATGGTGAGGGTTTGATACCATTGAAGGAAGAAGATATAAGGAGAGGAATTTCGAACTGCATTGACAGTCTAATTGACAAACTGTTCGCTGATAAACAGTTCTCTACGGAGACAATGGAGGAAGCATTGCAGGCAATATGGAGACGTTCAGAGGGTTTTAGAGTTATAGAGATAAGACACAACCAATTTCACTTTTTCTTTGATAGAGAATGGGATGTGATGAGAGTGGAGAAGAGTTCACCATGGTTATTTAAGGATTACGCGCTTCACGTCCAATGGTGGAAGGAAGGGATGAAGGTTGATGAACAGAGAATTAGTATCATCGTGATATGGGCTCAAATTTTGGGGAGTTCCTGAAGCCTTTAAAACCTTAGAAGTGACTCATAAACTGGGAGGAGGATTGGGTAAAGTGGTAGATGCAGGTTTTTTTTTATGTTAAAGGGCAAAAAACCAGAATAATAAAGAAAAAAGTTGAAATAAGTGGAGAGCAAATTGTCAAAGACATTCTCAATATGATTGGTCTAGATAAAAACAAAGTAGAGGTAGTGGTACGATATGAGAGGTTGGGCACAATCTATACCTACTGTACACGAATAGGCCATGATCATAAATTGTGTCTCGAGTTCATGGAATATGCTAAGGAGGAGAGAGTTAATGAACATAAAATAGGAGAATGGGTGAGAGCCGATCAATTTTTGAACAAGGGTGGAAGTGAAGGAGAAAGACAAACCCGAGAAACAAACAAGACCCTAAGCCAACCAATCAGTAAGGTGCAAGAAACCGATGCCAAATGGCCTCATAGAGGGTTTTACTAGTCTCAGCTTCAAGGAGTCAGTGATGGGAGTAGCAAGGAATGGAGTACGAATAAAAATGACCAAAATGAAGGAAAAGAGCTAGATATAGGTAAAGAAAATGCGACACAATTCAGTTCAATGCAGTCTGGGATGTAGGACAAGACTATTACCTTAAACTCCTCTAATTCTAGTAGAGCCTTAATAGATAGCCTAAGAGATAATGTTCCTCCAATTCACTATGGCAGTCAGTTTAAGCGCCTAAAACATTCAGCTAGGAAGAATACTGAAGTTGTTGAATCAGTGAGTGGAGTTAAAAGGAGAGCAGAGAAAACAACAGAGAAATTATATATAGAAGTGGAGAGGGTGGAGGGTGCCAGCCGTTCAATGGCACTCTCAGCACCACGAGAATCCTTTCATGGAACTGTCGGGATTTGGAAAGACTCCTGACAGTTCATAATGTTAAATGGATGTGTCAATCCCACTCCCCCAAGTTGGTTTTTCTCTGTAAAACTAAAAATCAAACTTGACTTGTTGAACAGAAACTCAGATCATGTGGATTCACAAATTTTACTATTGTTAATTCAAGTGGTCTATCGGGAGGTATAACTCTGACAAGGAAGAACTTTATTGAGGTAAGAATAGTTGCTCAAAATTATTTTTCGGTGATTGCTACATATTTTCCTTCGGCTATATACTCCTCGAGCTCTGCATATTTTTCCCGGGCCTTGGTCAGCTCGTCCACGGATTGATCCTCTCCCCAAAGACACAGGTGTAGCTCTCCTCAGCCTTCTTTTTCAAACCCTTCGACATAGCCAGGGCTGCCTCCACCTATTTAGTTTTAGCCCAAGTTTTACCCAAGTCGGATAATAATGCATCCCTTTCCTCCTCAAGCTTCCTCTTTGCCTCCTTCAGAGAAGCCACCTTGGCCTGTGAAGCCACCAAGGAACTGTGGGTAGCATTCAGGGGATTCTTTTCCAACTCCCTGGCCAAGGCCGCACAAATGTCCGTTGTCTGAATTCCACCTCGGGGTAGGAGCTGGAGATGATTTTTGATGGACACATCATCCATACTAATGTGGGATGATGGAGAATATGTTTTTCACTCCAAGCAAGTCCGTCAAAGCTCTTGTCGTATATGCTCTCCAGCTCAGTAGTCTTCTGTCTTTTAGTATTCGGTTCAGAGGAAGAAGGAAGAGGAAGGACTGCGGAACTGTCCAAGGTGGAAAAGGGACGCTGGGACGGGTATAACCTTTCGAGAGGCTGACAAATTGAGTCCGACTTTGAGGGTGAAGACCGGGCAATAGTGTCACTAGCTTTCTTTAATTATGTGCCTCGAGCCAGAACGTTTTTTCTGGTGGCCTGAAGTGTCTTCATGGAAGGCAATTTAGGAGCCAATCTTTCTGCAACACCCAAATAAAGACACCTTAGTTGTCAACACAACCTTACAACCAAAATTTATAAGCAAAAGGAAGGAGGGCTACCTAGCTCAATCTAGAATTTATTGGGATCCCTTAAAAATTTTTTGGTGTCCAAATAAGGAGTTTGGCCCCAACACTCATGAAACAAGCCAACTACACTCTCCTCAATATCGTCTAAATCATCTATATTATACTTAACTATTACAGGTTTCTCTTCCCAGTACAAAGAAAAATAGGGTTCTTCGTTCTCGTCAAGGAAGAAAGGTTGGGCATCCTCAATGGCTCGGACTTTGAAAAAATAGTTCTTGAAATCATGAAATGACTCATCGAAGATAGCAAAAACTTTCCTCTCCTGGACAGCTCGGAAAGAAATCCAACCTAGTTTTTTAGAAGAACTAAAAGGTCTGGTTAACACAAAGAGGTAAAAGAAGACTTTAAGAGAAGGTCGGATATCCAGTTCCTGACAAAGAAGCTGGTATATTTTCAGAAAATCCCATGAATTAGGGTGTAGTTGGGTAGGAGCAACGTTGTAAGCCCAAAGGACATTAATTTCAAAATTGAAAAAAGGTAGTCTAACATCTAACTTAGTGAAAAAGCAATCATAAGCATAAAAGAAAGGGCGTTTTGACCTATCAAGTGGGAAAAAACACACCCTCTCCTTGGGATCAGCAACAATTATTTCATAGTTCCTCTCATCCTTCCGGTTTCACACAACCTATGGTACCTACGAAAGGTCTCGACATACTCTCTATCAATAACAAGGAAGGGAGTAAGAACCGATATATCTACTCAGGTCAGGTGAGATGGAACTTTGGTCAACATATTGTGAATTACAGATCGAGACATAAGAGCTATACCTACAAAATAAAGAAATCATCACAAAAGAATTCGGACACTAATAAACCCCAATTTTAGGGTTTATCTTATATTGAATTTAATGGATTTTATCAAATTTTCCCACATTTATTCACTAAAATAGCATGATTTTGTAATTCTCCCTAATTTGTGCTTAAGAGTGAAAACATGCTTTTTAGGCCTTTAATTAGATAATTTTAATTCACTTTAATTCCATTCGATGCCTTGATATGTTTGTTGAGTGATTTGAGATTCATAAGGCAAGGATTGGGTGGAAGAAGTGAAAAGAAAAGCATGCAAAGTGGAGAATTCCTGAAGAAATGAGCATTTGTAGAATTCATAGCGACGCGTGTACATGGCTCACGCGTATGCGTGATCTGGAAAATCGCAATATGACGCGTACGCGTGACAAACAGCACGTGACCTTATTAAAGGCAACACGCTGGGGGCAATTTCTGAAGCTATTTGATGCAGAATTCAAGAGGGAATAAGGGGGGAGCAATTAGTGTAGCTTAGGACTATATTTTAGCGTAGTTTTCTAGAGAGAGAAGCTCCCCCTTCTCTCTAAAATTAAGTTAGATTTAGTTTAATTTCTCTTAGATTCAAGCTTTAATTCTTGTTTTCATCTAGTTTCTTTTACCTTTCCTTGTTCTTTTGCCCTAATTTTCTTAGTTTATCTTGTTAATTTTTCATTTTGGTCATTTTTATGTTTATGAACTATTGTTGATTTTGGTTTTCATTTAATGCGATTTGATGTTTTATGTTCTTTTAATGCTTGTTTGAGTTAATGTTATTTATTTCTTGCATTGGGTAGTTTTAGATTTTATATTCTTGCAATTTTACCATGCTTTTCTTTTATGCCTTCCAAGTGTTTGATAAAATGCTTGGCTTAAGTTTAGAGTAGAGTTTTGAGCATTCTTGGCTTGGAAAGAGAAATTAGGCCATCTTGAGTTATTAATACCCAATTTAGATTGGTGATCTAGAGTTGTTAGTTAATATTATTTCCGTTGACGCTAATCTTTTGCAAATTCAATTAGTAAGTAGACTAGGACTTATAGATTGAGATTAACTAGTCTTATTTGATTTTCTCCCGATATTGGAGATAATGAAATAGGATTATCTCTTGATAATTAATGTGTCATGATTAATGACTATGATAGAAAGCCTTGATTCTCAATCCTTGCCATGGATGCCTTTTCAGTATTTGTTATCTTTAGTTGTTTATTTTAATATCTTGCCATTTAAATTCTTCCCCTTTTTATCAACCCACCTTTGTGAATCTCATAACCAATAATTGAACACTCGATTGTGATTCCTAGGAAGAACGACCTGGGACTAATACTCTCGGTTATTTTTATTGGGTTGAACTTGTGACAACCGAAATTAAACTTTGATTAAAGGTTGTTTGTCGGTTTGGACTATACTTGCAACGTAATTATTTTGTGAAAAATCCTAACCGACGATAACCTTCTTTCAAGTTTTTGGCGCCGTTGCCAGGGAATTACAATGTGTGCTTGTTATTGGTTATTGTATATATGTTAATATTGTGAATAACTTGATTTTTGGTTTGTTTTCTAGTTTTTGCTGGTTGTAGCATCTTATTTTTCTTGTTTCTTGTTAGTTTTTGACTTTATTTTCTCTTGCTACTATGAATTCTCACCATTTTGGCTATAAGTTTGGTTCAAACTATGTTGTAGGAAATGAAAGCTTCAATGAGGATATGCATCAAGGATTTGGGAATCAAATGTGGGAGGAGCCTCAATCATATAGACAACCTTCTTGGCAACAACCTCCTCTGGTTTCTTATGGGTACAATCCAACTCCTAATGCATACCAACCTAATGGATGTGGTGACCTTCATTGTGGTTGTCAACCACAATCACCATATGCATATGACCCTTTCCCTCAACATAATCCTCAATAACCTTACTAACAAGCCCATTCCACCATTCACCTCCATATGATTCTAATCCATACCACCATACCAACAATCATATGAACCACATCTATAGCCACCACCATTCCAACATCAATACCCCAAGAACCACCATCTCCATATACACCACTTCAATACTCTCACCAATATGAACCACCTTCCAACTATGACACCTTTCCTCCAAACAATGAACCATTTTTTCCACCACCGCCCTCATTGGACGAATTGCTCAAACCCCTAATGCAAGAACAAAAAGATCTTTATTCTCGTCTTCAAAAGCAAGAAGAAGAGGATCAAAAGAAGCTAAAGAGGTTAGAAACCTTGATGGCCACCATAACCGAAGCCGTTCACCACTTAGTCTCCCTACGTTCATGCAATCAAAGTACTCCCATTGATAAATATGGAGGATCAACAAAAGAGCATAGTGAGGAAGTGAACTTAGAGCTTCAAGGTGAAGAAAAAGAGTTGAGGCAAGAATTACAACAAGAGGAGGAAGTCGAGATCATTAGTACTGAGGAAGTAGTTGGAGAATTGAGAGAAATTGATCAAGAAGTGGATTCCATCATTAGTGAATTTTTGTCCACATTGATCAATCCCCTTGTTGATCTTGTTGAACCCTCCCCTATTGAATTTGAAATGGGTGTTGATGTAGATCTTACACAACCTCTGAGGTACGATTTGAGTGATGGAGAGGAGCTAGAAGAAATTGGTGAAAAAGAGGTTGAATTGGAAGAAGCTTATCAAGTGGTTGAGGCCCTTCGAAGAGGATGGACGGGAGTGGAATTTGCTTTGTCAAGATCATTGGAAAATCCTCTACCTAAGTCACCATCTATTCCTTCATTTGAGTGGATAAAACTTATTTCTCTTAGCTTTATTCTCCCACTTGAATTTGATTTGCTTGAAACGGATTGCCAACTTAGGGCGCTTTGTGGAATGAAGCGTAAGAGAAGGATGTTTGGTGGTTGGCGTTGTAAGTCTAGGCTCATTATAGTTGAGGCTTCAAGGATTAGATGCAAAGGTTGGACTAGTGCTCAATTGGATGGGTCTAGGAGGATAGTTTGGTGCCTAATTGAATTTGGCTTGCTTACCACCCAGTTGGAATTGTGATGATCAACTTAAAGACGGGTGTGAAAACAAGATTTAGGATCCCGGATTACAAGAAGAGGATCAATTTTGGGAGCTCCGAGCTTGTGGAGAACTTCACCAAGGTTTGGTTCATTTGATTGGAATTTCTGGCAATCATTTGAAGTCCAAGTATTGGTGGAAGTTTGAGAATGAATTCAAGCATAAGCCTCCTTGATTAGAGCTGCCTATAAGTCCAACTTAACGACAATAAATAAAAGTGCTAGGTGGGAGACACCCCACCATGGTAACATCTTTCTATTTTTTTTCTTTTGTAAATATGGGTAAAATTAGTTTAATTTCATGTTTAGTCTTGTTTGTTTGGTTTATTTGGTAGTCTAGGGTATTAAATAAGGTTTGGTGGTGTTTAGATGGCTGTTTGGCTGTTTAGAATGCTATGTTTGGTGCTAAAACTTGAAAAAATTTGAAAAACAGAGCACCCAGCCACGCATACGCGTGACCCCAAGATTCCAACCTCTCACGCGTGCGCGTGCCTGACTCGTACGCGTGACCCCTGAAAAATCACCATGCGGGAATGGTGCGTGAGTGCTGCTGCTGCATGACTCCAACAGAGAGTTGTGCGTGAATGGTGCGGACACTGTGCGTTTAACACAATTTTGTCCCACGTGTATGCGTGCCCGACACGTACGTGTCACCCTCTATTTTCACCTTCTCACACCTACGCGTGCCTGACGCGTACGCGTCACATCCTATTTTCCTATTCCACGCCTACACGTGCCTGATGCATACGTGTGACACCACTGTCCTGTTTCATACACTTCTTTTCTTCCCTTCTCTCCATTTCTTTTCTTCTTCTCTCTTCTCTTCTTTTCTTTCCATCATTCAACCATCATCCACCACCACCATTCACCATTAGTTAGTTGGTTTGAATTTTTATTTTAGTAGATTAAGTTGTTAGTTTAGGTTATATTTTCATGCTAAGTGTTGGATTATTAATTTGTTTTGCTGATTGTGCTGAGATATTGCTGCTGATTACTGATAGGATGCTATTTTGGCATCATTGTTGTTAATAGTCATTGTTGGATTCCTTCACTGATGTTACAATTCGTTACTTGGTTTTGAATTTTTCATGATTAACATTTCTGAATATCAAGTATTTATAACATTGCCTTCAAAACACTCTACCTCTTTTGAATTGCATGTTTTGGCTCCCATGTAATTTGAATTCACTATCTATTGTTAGGCAATTGTGTATTATCAATGTATTTTTTGTTAGGTGATGCTTGTTTATGATTGATCTTTATTTACGTCATCTAGTTCATGCATTGAAATTTTGGAATTGTGAATGTGGATGGTAAGCTTACCTAGTGACATATTTTTGAGCTTTTTAAACTTTGTGGACCATGTTTGTTATGTGATGGATTTTAACTTCTATCTTGCTTTTCCTAAGTTACATAGCAACCATGTATCTCACTTTATGTCGATTAGGTGATGCAAAAAACAAAACTCAAAATGTGTCATTGATTGGTGTGTGAGTTCTATATTTTCTTTGTTGCATTAAATTCTCTTACACATCAACCAATGTCCACACAATATCCATTTCAGAATTGCTCGATTATTGGCTTGAGTACTTTCATGCTTCTTTATTGCTTGTTTGCTTGTCTCAACTTACAAGTTTTCTTTGAAGTATATCAAGCACACTAGAATGAGTGAAGTGTATGCTTTCTTTTGTGTACTTGTGACATAGCTTTTAATGCCAGTGTGTGTGTTCTAAACTGCATGCAACTTAGAACTCACACACTATTTTTTCTTAATGTCACACTAATTCACTCACTCCATTTTAGTGGTTCTTACCTCATTCCAACAATCTACGCTTTCTTGCTTTTGCATTTTCTCATCTTACGGTGTTATTTTCTATTTTTCATGGATGATTCACCATAAACAACAAGGGAAGCGGGAGAAAGAACATGCAGCAGCCGATTGATCCACCAGCTGAAGGTGGCAACCCGTGTAGTCACTATACCCCCTTGCTCATCTTTGAATGCATCGAAAACGGTGCAAACTTTTAAGTGTGGGGAGATCATTCGACCAATCGGCCAATCGTAGGTGACAATTTCTAATCCTAACACTTTTATATTTTATTTTATTTTATTACTATGTCCTTTAAAATTTTTAGTTGCATTTTCTTGGCTTGCATATATATAATAAACTTAGTCAAAATAATGAAATTTTCCAAGAAATTTATCTATAGGGCACCCCAATTGATTTGAGTAAAAAAATTCTCGTTGAACTTGCTTGAATTATATACTGTGGAACATGTTTTTCAGCTAAGAATACATAAGCTTGTGAGTTCTTGAGCCTAATTGTGTGGTTACATCATATAACCATTATTTTTCTTCTTGTGTGTATTATTCTCTTTCTATGATTGTAATATTTGATTTGTTTGATTCTTTATGTCCATTATTTTGTGTATGAATGCATTTATATGATTGATGCCTTGATTTCATTTGAGCTCACTTACCTAAATGGCCTTACCTTTTACCTACCATTGTTAGCCAACTTTGAACCTATGTTAATCCCCATTTGTTCCTAATTTTAGCACATCACTACCCCTAAGTGAAAAATAATAAATATCCCTTGTTTGGGTCTTTGATTAGCTTAGACTAGTGAGAGTATGTATCATTCAAGTGTGAGAAATTTGAAAATATTGGGTGAGATAAAAGTGTATTTTATAGTTTTGTTGAAAATTTTAGGAATTGGGTACATACTCATGCATTAAATGTTTAAAACCATATGCATTAATGCTTTTGTATATACCTTATTGTGAAAAAAAAATAAATAAAGAAAGAAAAAGAAAAAAAATATAAAAATAAAAAATAAAGAAAAAGAGAAAAAAAACAATAAAAAGGGGACAAAATACTCCAAAGTTAAGTAATAATGAAAATGCATACGTGATATGAAATGAAAAGAATGCATGAGTGTGTGAAAAAGTGAAGAATGGGTAGTTAGGTTTGCTTTGAATTATATAGGTTGTTATAGTGTTAGGTGAGAGTTTAAGTTAATCAAATATTCAAATTTCAAGCTCACTTAGCCATATATATCCTTACCTTGACCTTAGCCCCATTATAACCTTTGGATAAGTCCTCATAATATTTGTATGCATGCATTGAATAATTTTTTATTGTTAGATGAAAAACAAATCATGTAAAGTATGATTAGAGGAGAATTGAGTGAATCAACCCTATACACTTGAGCGATTAGAGCGGATACATATCCGGTGAGGGTTCGATTGCTCAATTACATGTTTTCACCTATGATCACCTCTTATTCTGCAAGTTTATAATTCTTTTCAATAACTCTATCAATTGTGGATTTGTTACTCTAGCCCTTGTGTTCATATATGTATTCTTGGAAATTGATTTATTTTGACCAAGTAGTTGCATGCATTTAGATAAATTACATTTAGATAGAGTGCATATAGATAGTTTGTATTGAATAAATGTTGATACCCCTTGTTTCTTTCTTGAGTTTAGCATGAGGACATGCTTGGTTTAAGTGTGGGAGGTTGATAAACCCCAATTTTAGGATTTATCTTGTGTTGAATTTAGTGGATTTTATAAACTTTTTTCACATTTATTCACTAAAATAGTATGGTTTTGTAATTCTTCCTAATTTGTGCTTAAGAGTGAAAACATGATTTTTAGGCCTTTAATTAGTTAATTTTAATTCACTTTAATTACATTAGATGCCTTGATATGTTTGTTAAGAGATTTCAGATTCATAAGGTAAGGATTGGGTGGAAGAAGTGAAAAGAAAAGTATGCAAAGTGGAGAATTCATGAAGAAATGAGCATTTGTAGAATTTATGGCAACGCGTGTACGTAGCCCACGCGTACGCGTGACCTAGAAAATTGCAATATGACGCGTACACGTGACCGACGCGTATGCGTGACAAGTAGCATGTGACCTCATTAAAGGCAACACATTGGGGGCGATTTCTGAGCCATCCAAGCCCAAATCCAACTCATTTCTGAAGCTATTTGATGCAGAATTCAAAAGGAAACAAGGGAGAGCAATTAGTGTAGCTTAGGACCATGTTTTAGGATAGTTTTCTAGAGAGAGAAGCTCACTCTTCTCTCTAGAATTAGGGTAGATTTAGGTTAATTTCTCTTAGATTCAAGCTTTAATTCTTGTTTTCATCTAGTTTCTTTTATCTTTCCTTGTTCTTTTGCCTTAATTTCCTTAGTTTATCTTGTTAATTTTTCATTTTGGTCATTTTTATGTTTATGAACTATTGTTGATTTTGGTTTTCATTTAATGTGATTTGATGTTTTATGTTCTTGCATTGGGTAGTTTTAGATTTTATATTCTTGCAATTTTACCATGCTTTTCTTTTATGCCTTCCAAGTGTTTGATAAAATGCTTGGCTTAAGTTTAGAGTAGAGTTTTGAGTATTCTTGGCTTGGAAAGAGAAATTAGGTCATCTTGAGTTATTAGTACCCAATTTAGATTGGTGATCTAGAGTTGTTAGTTAATATTATTTCCGTTGACGCTAATCTTTTACTAATTCAATTAGTAATTAGATTAGGACTTATGAATTGAGATTAACTAGTTTTATTTGATTTTCTCCCGATGTTGAGATAACAAAATAGGATTATCTCTTGATAATTATTGTGTCATGATTAATGACTATGATAGAAAGCCTTGATTCTCAATCCTTGCCATGAATGCCTTTTCAGTATTTGTTATCTTTAATTGTTTGCTTTAATTTCTTGCCATTTAAATTCTTGCCCTTTTTATCAACCCACCGTTGTGAATCTCATAATCAATAATTGAGCACTCGATTGTGATTCCTAGGGAGAACGACTTGGGACTAATACTCTCGGTTATTTTTATTGGGTTGAACTTGTGACAACCAAAATTAAACTTTGATTGAAGGTTGTTTGTCGGTTTGGACTATACTTGCAACGGAATTATTTTGTAAAAATTCCTAACCGATGATAACCTTCTTTCAGACACCAAACAAAGGAAGTCAGATTTTTATCATCAAAACGAAAAATACAATCTTAAAAATGGTTTTTCAACAAAGAAACTCAAGATACCTAAATGGCATCACTTTTGAACAAGCAAAAGCGACACCATTTGGAGACAATACAATTATAGTACATAGCAACAATCTCAAGCAGCGACAGTTTCAAATAGCTTCAAGACACAATAAGTAGCTAAGAAAATGCAAAAGTCTCTGTCACCAACAACATTTCAAATCACTATTCAAAGTATCATTCAAAGAAAGGAAATACAAGTACTACCCAGAGCAAATCGAAAACAGAAAACGAGAAAAAGCACCAACCTTGGTGAAACGCAAAAGGAGAAGGGCATGTCAAACAGATAAAAACACGAACGATCCTCTCCTAAAGTACGAACAAAACCCTCTAAAAGCTTCAAGAAAGAGAAATCTTGAACACTGGCATTTATAAGAAACAGAAAAGGAAGAAAAGGGAAAGAATGAAGCATTTATAAGATACAAAGGGAAAAAAAGAAATTTTGCACCCCTCTTTAAGTGCCGCACATAAAACCCAAGGAAACTGCCGCGTAATGTATGCCATTTCATTAAAACGATGTAACGTTCTAAAATTTTTCAAAACACGTTAAGTACCCGACCTCTTGAAAGCGGCGTACCCGACGAAGAAAACTGGAACCACAAATGCTTGAACCCGACTCCATGAAAAGCTCGGATTCGAATAGGGACACTGTTCATACCCTGGTCCAAAATATAAAGTAAGACTCAATAAAGATAAATACCCACAAAAAAGGTGGCTCCTCTCTACCTGCCCGACCTCATAAGAGGTCGAGTACGACGACAAAAAGATCGACTCTGCTTATTTAAATAAGCAACCGAACCCTAAAATATCTCGTACTATCTCTTTACTCTATTTAGAAGGAAGATCTCAACAAATTCCCAATATAAAGGGAACGATCATCTACCAATAATGGTGGAACTACTCTAAAAGGTGGTTACTTCTCATACTATAAATACACTGACATCCCTCGGTATATTCAAGTCTCAATCTACTAAAAACATGCTCAAAGCCCTTGCTAACTTAAGTATCAGAGTCTCTTGCAGGTACCACCCCCACCTCCTCACGCGAAACTTGAACGGCAACATCTTAGCACCATCACAAGTTAGACGCTACCTCAGAAGGAATCTGGACCTCACGTTCAAGCCCAAATCATTGTTACAAGTAACTCTCCAAACAAATATTTTATAAAACAAAAAATTATTGAATTAAATATTTTATTATATTCATCTAAAAAAACAAGAATACAAGATAGGACAAAACAAAAAGTCTTATCATTATTGTTTCTATTTTAAAACAGTTATTATCAACCACAACGTATAAGACAAAACCAAGGATACTCCAAGTTAAACGCCCCTAGAGAAAACAAAAATCTTAATATTCTTATTGGGTAAAACTTTCAGTAGATTCTTTAATTCGAAAACATTAAGTAAAAACGGTCAACAGAAAATTTATTTATATGTTCATTCTAAAATAAAAATTGTGATGACGAAAAATCATACCATTCTCAATTTCACAGTAATAAATTGTTCTAAAGGCAGAGTGTAACAAAATGGAAGCCGAAATTAAATATCATATCATATCATACTCAATTTCACAATAATAATTGACAGACGAATTTATACTATATGATCAGGCCCACGGTGTTGGTTGGTGTGCCATCGCATCAAAATCAAATAATTCATATCAACGAAAATTCAAGGAAACCCTAAATGTTGATTATGTGTTAGAGATTATTTTAACCAATATTGGATTTCAATTGATTGTGGGTCTTTTGATTTATTAAATTTGGTTGAATAAATAATTTGGACACAACTACTGATGTAAATTAGATTTTTTTAAATCTACATAACTAGATTATTATACATTTGATGTTCTAAATTTCTAATATTTGACGACCTATTAATTATTTAATTTTAACATCAACATATTAGTGTAAACATATCTATAAAAGTTAATTAATTAGACACCAAAAGAAATTCTATTAAAATTAATTGAATCTAATTCATCACTTTAAAAATTAGTTTGAAATCATTGAGAGATACTTTTTACTTACAAATATTTTAAAAAAGAGACCTGCTACATATACAAGTCTTTTTGGCTTACAAGTCTTACAAGTTGGCACAAGTCCAACAAAAAACACGCATTACACTCCCACATTCAAGAGTAAATAAACGCACGTTATTCAACCACTTCCTGTTTCCAAAGCGCGCTACTCACCATGCATTATAAACGACTCTTCTTCTTCTTCCTCCATGAAAACGAGTTTCTTGTCAAATTTGAAGATAATGGAACTTCAGAAATACACCCAAACGATTACCGAAATACACTCAAACGATTACAGAAATACACCTAAAGGATTACAGAAATACACCCAAACGGTTACAGGAATTCACCCAAACGATTATAGAAATACACCCAAAGGATTACAGAAATACACCCAAAGGATTACAAAAACTACACCCAAAGGATTTAAGAAATACACCCAAAATTCGTTAAAGTACACTTATGCATAATTCAAAACTCTTTCTCTTTCTCCTCCTCATCTTCTGCTGCTGCTTCTTCTTCAAAAACGATTTCAGAGCTTGATGTCAAAAAACAATGGAAATCGAGAATAACGAAAAAAGAAAACAGAGAGAAAAGCACGTAAATAAAGAAGGAGAAAGAGAAGACAAGAAATGAAAGAAGAAGAGAATAAAAAGAAGGTGCAGTGAAAACGTGCAGTAACGGTTGAAGAAGGAGAAAGAGAAGGCAAGAAACGAAAGAAAAGAAGAAGAAGAAGAGGAAGAAGAAGAAAAACGTGCGCAAGAAGAAGAAGAAGGTGCACTTGTAAAGACTTGTATAAAAAAACGCTTGTATGTGGAGAATTTCTCTTTTAAAAATCATATCTTTAAAAAATATGAGACTTGACATTTTAATAAATGCTAGTGTGTAAATATTAAATTTTTTTACATATATAGTTAAACAGGTGTCAAGATTTTAGAGTGTTGTGGCATATAAATTACTACCGTAATTACTGTACTTTAAAAGTCACACTTACACATTCATATTTTTTTTTATAGTAATAAGACCCACACATTTTGAAAAATTTGTTTTTCTTGGTCCCATATTTAATTTTGTTCATTGTTAATCTATTTGCTAACGAAAATTAATTACTAAGATTAATAGAAAAAATAAATGTTTCTAAATTTTATTTATGTTTTTTTATTGTCGTTGTTTTTTATTTTTTAGTAATTAATTAATAAAAGCATTTCTCTAAGCAAATTCATTTGCTAAAGACTCAAATAATGAAATCACTCTTAAAAGTTATATAATTTCTAACAAAAATAGCTAATTAAACATTTAAATGTACATGTATTTATACTGAAAAAAAATTAAAATTATGTCTAAAAATTATTTACTAAATCACTTTATACTATTTTGATATGGATAATAAAATTACATAAAAAGATGAAAATAAATAAATGATATATAAATATATTATCTTAACTAGTTTAAAAAAACTATTTAATACTTTATATATTATCTGAATTAATTTTTAATAAAAACTAAAAAATACTAATGACTTCATTCATATTTGATAAGTTAAATAAACTTGTCTTTTGAGTAATTAGCTATTATTATTATTATTATTATTATTATTATTATTATTATTATTATTATTATTATTATTATTATTATTATTATTATTACAGCCAAAAACTAATATTAATATGGACATATTAAACTGATACTAAAAAAAAAAGAATAAAATTAGATTTATTACATGATAATAAATCACAACATTAAAGAAGACATATGACAACTTTTCATAATTATTTAATCAAAATATGTTAAATTACTCAAAAATCTTTATTATTAAATAACTAATTAACTAACATTATAAACATCTACATGTTCTGATTATTGGATTTTTTATTTAAATAAATTAAAAAATGTACTTATGATAGAAATAAATAATTTTAAAATTTATTATCGAAATCTATTTTCCAGTCTTATCTTATTTACAGTGTAAACGAGATAAGATATTTACATGTGACACGTGTATATCTCTTTTACAATATAAATGAGATACGTGCATGGATACGTGTTAAATTAATGCGTTTACAGTGTAAAAGAGATACAGTAGGACAAATCTTCAACAGCTATAAAAGGATGTGAAATTTTTGGCATTCTCCACAAACATTTCATATCTTATTCTCCCCCGTTTTTCTCACAAAAAGAAGGAAAAAATATCCAGTAATGGCGGATATGTAGTTGTGTGTGTTTATCCCAATTGTCGTATGAGAAACGGCAACAACGAGGTGATATTTGAGTGTGAGAATCAGTTACTGTTGCGCACTCGACGTGTAAGTTCGTTGTCTGAGTTGAAGAGTTTGATATTGAGCAACCTTGGTAGCACAGGAACGAGAGAGGTCGGAAGGGTGGGGTATAGGTTGCTAGCACCGTTGGGTAATGGAGTTCTCCAGTTTTGACTATTTCGGCTCCTGGGGGACAAGCATGTGCAACTCATGTTTGACATCCATGGGAGAATCATGGCGGAACAAGTGATGGAGCTATCCGCCGAGGTTGGAGATGTTGGTGGTGGTGGTTCTGTACACTCGACCTATGTGCAGGACGACCGACCTCTCGCACCACCACCAAATCATGTCGCCATTCTAGTGGAAGACATGGAGGTGGGTGAGGAAGACTCCGACGAAGAGTATGTTGCCGATAGCGCCGATAGTGATTCTTCTGAAGGGAATGATGAGGAGGAGTTTGTACCAGAGATGCCGGCCTAGACAGCAGTGTTCTATGTTTTGCCTCTCCCCACCCGATTCTAGCACTATCAGTTGTACCAAGTCACTATCATACGTTGGATCTGGAGGTCATGCATGAGAGAACTCCGTTTTCCAACACCGGAGAAGTGGATTACAACCTAGACGGTGGGGTAGAGTTTCAGGTTGACCACAGATTAAAATGCCGGGATGCAGTGATGCAGGGTGTGAAGAACTACAGTATTCGCAGAAGTGCTGAGTACCGAGTGATCGAATTGGACCGATTAAAGTACCTTGTGCATTCCCGTCAAGCTGCAAATGGCTATCCATGGAGTCTCCATGTTGCTTTCCAAAGGAACCTCGGATACTAGTGAGTTCAAGTTTAATTGAGGCGTACTTACTCATTTATGACTGCTATATATTGAGTAGTTTCCAACCATGTATACTTTATTTCGTTAGGGAGGTTCGGAGGGTTGGTGGAGCACATACTTGTTTAGCACCCACCATGTTACAGGACCATCGACAGTTGGACATCAGTCTCATCTACAAGGTCATCTTGCCGTTGATACAGTCCAACCCATCCGTCAGCATCCCTGTCCTGCAAGGTGCAGTTCGACAGAGCTATCACTTCAAACCCTCCTACAGAAAGGTGTGGATGGCGAAGCAAAAGGCAATTGCTCAGATATACAGTGATTGGAAGGAGTCATACAACAAGGTGCCGAAACTACTTCAGTTGTTGCAGAGTTGTTTCCCGGGAACCATTTGTGAGCTAAGATTCGTGCTATACTACGACGGACACCTTCTAGTCCACGACTGTAGTATGTTCGACAAAGTTTTTTGGGCTTTTCCATCCTGTGTGGAGGCTTTCAAGCATTGCAAGCTGTTTCTTTCTGTTGATACGGTGGGGTGTTGCTTATTGCAGTGGCACAAGATGGCAACAACAATATCCTGCCTATTGCTTTTGCCATTGTAGAGTCCGAGAGTACGGAGTCATGGTCATTCTTTCTTACTAATTTGGGACGACATGTCACCCCACAGGAAGGCCTGTTGGTTATTTCTGATAGATCACAGGCTATCAAGATTGCACTCAGCACCGATGAAAGTGGTTGGCAACCTCCTAAGGTGTTCTACGCTTACTGTATTAGACAGATGGCCGTAAACTTCATGACTCATTTGAAGTCAGTCGAGGGCAAGCGATACCTTATAAACGCCACTTATAGTCCAAGCATGGATGGGTACGAGTGGTACATGGATACCTTGAAAGGTTTGTCGCTGGGAATCGTAGATTGGACTGGTTGTTTCAACAAGGAGATATGGCTGCAACACTGCGACAGTGATTAATGGTTTGGTCATATGACAACAAATCTGTCAGAGTGCATCAATGCAGTTCTGAAGGGTACACGGTGCTTGCCAAGTTCTACCATTTTGCGCATCACGTACGAGAGATTGCAAAAGTTGTTTATCACAAAAGGCAGGGAGGCGCAGTCACAACTGGCAGCTGGAAATTGCTTCTCCTAGAGGCTGATGGCAGCCATTGAGAAGAACAGAGAAGGCATCCCGAAGATGCGTGTTACTCATTGTGATCGGCGGGCTTCCGTATTTGTTGTGGAGGAGTTGGAGCTGCTCGAGGATTGGTTGCAACATTCCTTCCGAGTTCAGCTAGCAGTGGGTACATGTGAATGTGGCCTCTTTCAGACTCTCCACTACCCATGCCGCCATGTGCTTGCCGGGTGTGCCGCCGCGAGCATCAAGTGGGCTCCGTATGTTCATCCGGTTTACAGGTAGGAGGCTGTTCAAGGTGTACGAAATGGAGTTTCCAGCGATACCGGACGAGTCCCTATGGCCGGAGTGGTATGGACACGGCTTCGTCTTAACCCACTCATGCGCAGGAAGGCTATTGGGAGACCCGTGTTTACTAGGTTCCAGAATGACATAGATGAGGTCGAGCGCCAGGAGAAGCAGTGTGGCCTCTGCAGGCAAGCTGGTCATACTAGGAGGGCTTGTCCCAACCAACCTACAGACGAAGCTTAGGGTTGATAGTCCTTTCTTTATTGTTGTATCCTTTTATTGTAGTTGTTTCGTTTTATTATGGTTGTGTTCTTTTATTCTATGTTGTTTCATTTTATTCTAGTTGTATACCTTTTTATAGTTGTTTGTTTTTAGAAGACTTATACTAAACACACTTAGTGGTTGTTGTTTACATAGTATATATGTAACTGTAACCGACTTGCCGAAAGGATGAACAATGTTGTGACAAATATAGTTTACATTCAGTTGCATCGCACCCTTAGAAGTTCCTCCAAATTTTTTCTTAATAAAAATAATGGACATAATAAGGGACAATACATCAACAAAACATATAAGCATCGAGTATACAAGAGGCCTGTCATATACTGGTACATAAATATAAAAACAAGATACTCGACCTAATAAACAAGCAACACTTATACAATACAAATTTAATAGTCTAGGAAATAAAGTCAACAACAAACATAAGCCATCACCAGTAGTGGAGATCCTGATAGTGGAGCCTATGTCCAGTACCACATAGCGGAGACTGAGTCTGGCGCTGAGGTCGGGCTGGTCAAGGATTTGCATGAGGCATGGGCTGGATAGCAGGATCTTGTGGAATCTGTGAATGCGGTGGCAGAGGTGGGATATAGTAGCCTCTGGAGTATGGAACGTGGGCATACTAGTGGACATGAGGCTGAGGGTGAAACGGTGGAGCTTATGGAGGTGTCACCTGAGGCCGTGACGAAGTTAGCAACAGACTATAGTCGTATGACGGGGGTGTCGCATACTGGGCACCCGGTCTGACCCCTACCCCGTATGACAACCTAGAGGTAGGAGATATCTGTGGCATCCAGGCTGAGGTTTGTGTGGAAGCAGATGGGTGCTGATACTGTCCGACCCACTGCTCCCTGCCAGTCCAGAACTAGTTCGCGAGGCGTTGCATCAACGCCGAGTCAGCGGTATGAAGCTAGAAAGCATCCTCGAAATATATCTTCTCAACTATCTACTCCTCCTAGCTGCTGGAAGGGCCTGCATCATGCTAGCCGGGCAGTAATGTGTCCCAGATGGCCCGATATTGCGAACCTCCCGAACCGGATAGATCATGCGGAGCGAAGGGTGGAGGAGGTGGAGGCGGCTGATGGGGAGGTGAATCATGGCCATCTGAGGGGATGTCTCCGTGGTCCTCATGTCTGTCAAACTCTACCTCCTCGTCAGACTCTACATCCAATCGCTGCCCTCCGAGGCCTGACCCTCTCCCTCCGAACCCCCACGCCTGGTCTGTGCTCTCTAGAACCCCTCTCCCTTTTAGCAGGCCACCAGGTGTCTGTCCTGACCTCCCTCGCATGCCTACACTGATCAGGAACTCCTCGAGGAAGGTGGAGATCGTCCCTCGATTGGCTGGGAGTGGGCTGGTAACTCGGCCAGCCTCGGATCCTCCAGTACATCCTGGCCTGCCAGGTGCCTCACCTGGCAGGCGCCCCGCCACCAGTCATAATACTCATGAGTCGGCCTGTAGTCAAATGTGTGCTAATTAGAGATCCTGTAGCCAGACTCAAAATGTGTTCTCCAGCCGCTATACCAATCGTGAAGTCTATCAAGCCACCACACATCCTCGTCCTGGCTAGTGGATGTCAGGAACCTGTCGAAAAAATAAAAAAAGTAACTAATCTGACGGGGTCACTCACTACCTAATGCAAGATGTTAAAATTGCACGTGTTATGGTTATAATAAATTAAGTCTACACTCAGAAAAAACAAAGATACATAAGACAAAAGTCGGAACCTGTCAAGGTTGACCGGGCGCTAGGCACCAGCTGCTCTCCATTGAACTGGCACTTCACCCAGTCAACCTGGTGAAACTAGATAATGTTGAAGCAGACGAGGGGGACGATTGATATCCATGTCCCCCACTCTTCCTCCTCGACTTACCAAAGGGGGCACAGAGCCTGCAGATCAGGGTCGTCGTACGGTGCCAGACAAACTGAACCAACAGTTATAGTATAGAATAAATAAATATTTGATATCCCAAAAGGTAAATAATGTTCCAAACCAGAAAATTCAGTAAGTGCGTACTTATAGCTAATTTGCATAAAAAACAATCTACGTAAAGGACTAAATTAAAAAAGTGGTTGTATCAACCGTGGTGCTAACCTCGTCGAATTGTAACCGATTTATCGCCACCCTCCAATGCAGAACCCTCGTCTCATGCTGGTCTCTGCTCTGCTGCTACAATCCTATCAACCTGACACCAATCAAAAGAACAACAATAGTTCATTATGCAGAATATCATAAAAGGTTACAAATTGATAACGCAATAAAGACATAAGCAGTTGTTACCTCGCAGCCATAGGATACATGAAAATTATTCGCTCTGGTGGACTCCACTGAAGAAATCTCTGGTATATCCAGGCCAGCATAGCCGAGTCCCAAGACAACGTCCGGCATTGCCCAAAGACCTGAAGCAGCGACAGCTAACGCAGATGAACCAAGTTGTTTGACTTTTCCGTCATTAGATAGCCTTCGATCAGTAACATGATGTAATACTTAGCATACTGTCGGAGGGTCTCTGGGTCGTCTGTCAGTGGCATCTGGCAGACACAGTCCCGCAGCCATACAAGCTTCAGCGAGAACGACTCCTTCCTCTGCACCGCCTGCTGTGGAACCACCAGATGCTTGGCACCGAGCAGCCGCTCCACCAACTCCCACATCTCCGTGTGGTACCACCTGTGGAAGTCATGAAAGCACCCCCAACTGGGTCACCGTGTGGGCGTATCCCGAGGTGGTATGCCACATCTTGCAGGGTGATAGTGGCCTCACCCCACAGGAGATGGAACATCTGAGTCTCCGGATGCCATCGCTCCACGAATACCGTAATCAAGGAGTTGTCGAATGTGAAATCCCTAAGAGGCACCGTGTCACCAAATCCAGCCTCCCTCAAATACGGGACGATGGCGTCGGGTGGAAGAAGGGTATGGCTCACTCGCCGGGGGAGGAGAAGGCGAGGCCTCTAATAAAAAAATATATATTCACAATTATTAAAAAATAAATAATTGGATAGGTCCATCAACATAGCAAACTGTTTTAACTATTCTATACATCTGCCTAATAGAATCTTACACGTATATACTAATTGGATTTATGTCGGCACTACATTTTTGGTGACTGTGTACTTTCTTAACTAATACACATTTTCTCATTCCGTTACGTGAATTTAAAACATTCAATAAAGTTAATAACAACATAACCAACAAAGTCTGACTTAACTTAATAATCTAATTATCAAACTTGGCTAGTTACTAACTAAATTAATAATTATGTAGTAACAACCTAATACACAAAAAAAAAAAAAACTAGAATTCCAAATTTCTATCAGTGACCTATTTCTAGTGATACAAACTGTACACACACACACACACCCACACGCATACACACGCACACGTGTTCACACACACGCACACGCACGCACGCACGCGCGCACAGTCAAGATAAAAGTCAAGATAATAAAACTAACCACAAAGTCCTCTACCCCGACGTAATGCCAAGTCTCATTCAGCCTGTTGATGTCCCGATCGTTATCATTTACGCGCGCCATCATCGTATTACTTGATAATATGGATAGAAAGGGGTAAAAAAGTGGGAAAAATGATCGAAAAGTTCAAACTAGGACCCAGAACTTTGCTGTCAACGACATATATTTATAGCCGTCCACCAGCCTTATCTCGTTTATAGTGTAAATGAGATAAGCATGCACGTATCTCGTTTACACTGTAAACGAGATATACACGTATCACGCGCACGTACCTTATCTCGTTTATAGTGTAAACAAGATACGTTCAAAATTATCTCATTTACACTGTAAACGAGATAAGATTGAGAAATGGATTTCGATAATAATTTTTAAAATTATTTATTTCAACAATAAATATATTTATTTAATTTATTTAAATAAAAAATCCCCAAACTATTTTCTACAAAATAAATTCTTAAATTTGCGTGAGTCTCAATTCTGCAAGAAGTGTTGTCTTTGATTTTCGGACATTATGACAAACTGTATTGTAAATTTGACACCTGTTACCATATGTATAAAAAAAATTTAACATTTACATATTAGCATTCGCCTAACATATTTGCCATTAATTATAGTGGTTAGGGCAAAGGAAAAAACTTGTCCTGGGTCACAATAAATAATTCCCAAAATACCTATATTTTCAAATAATATAAAATTTTTCATTCTAAACAAAAAGTCATATTATTTGTAAAATAAAAAATAACTACCTCTTTCTAATATCCTTTTATTTAATTTACACTGAAGTAATACTTCGACCAAGTATCATGATTTGCCCAAATGGTTGATGAGTGAGTGGCGTTCTATTCAAATTTACCAATTTAAAAACAACATTGCTCACGCCACTTTTTCATTGATTTCTAGCTAGTTATACTTCATAAAATATAAAAACGGAAATATTTGATAACTAAAATAAATTAATAAAAAATAGTTAAAATTTATCTTATTTAATATTATTAATTATTATAATAATTAATAAATATTAAATAAATCAAATTATGAAAATACTACTTCATTCATAATAGTATCAAATTAAATATATTTCAATTTGGTAAATTTATAAATTCTCTTACATTTGAAATCCATTAAATTAAATTCTTTAAAAGAAAATCTGAAGACGAATATAATACAATGATGTTTGGAAAAAAACAAAAAATTAATTTAAATAGCCCAAAGTTACTTTTTTAACGTTTATTAGTTATTGTTAGAATAATTATATAATTCTAGATGTAATAAGATGTAATAAGTGTATAATTAATCAATTATAAATATTATATGCATAAATATATGCATGTTAAATTAAATAAGGTAACTTTAATTATATATATATATATATATATCGGGCCTGCTACACATACAAGCTTACAAGCTTACAAGTTAGCCCAGCCCAAATACAAGTCACGCGCATAAAGAGAGATTACATGGAGCGTCACCTTCACGCGCTCAACACTCAAACGGTTACGTATGGCAAACTCTTCCACTTCTTCCACTTCTCAAAATGCTTCGAAAACAAGGAAACCCTTCCATTTTCGAGCGAAAATCAAAGTTCAAAATATACAAGTCATTGTTCGAAGAAACCTCCGTCAAAACACCATCAAACTCTCCATCAAGAATCTGAAGAGAAAACAAAGCAACAATACTCAACGTAAGTTCATTAAGATTCCTGTATATTTTCCATATTACAAACTACGTTTTACTTTCCTTCTACGTCGTTGTTCTAGGGTTTACTGTTATTCTTGCTTCTTTGTTACACTGTTCTTCTACGTTGTTGTTCTAAGTTATCCTGTTATTCTTGTTGTTCTAGATCTTCTGGTAACTGATTTTTGGGGGGTTTATTCCGTAGATTGGGAGGTGTATACTGCTTGACCTTGTAATGTGGCTTGATATTGAAGCATGTTTGAGTGATATCTGACTGATATATATGGATACTATATCTGAATCATATCTATGGGAGTATCTCAGTGTTATCAATGGGTGTATCTGATTTTTACATATGGGTGTATCTTACTGTTATCAGTGGGTGTATCTGATTCTTACATATGGGTGTATCTGATTCTTATATATGGATGTATCTTACTGATATCTTTGGGTGTATTTTTTGTTTCAGAGAAAATGGTAGCAAGAAACCAAACAAAAGACCTTAAGTGTGCCACACATCTCCTAAGTGATAAGTTCAGAAACATGAGTGAGGAGAAGAAGGCGATTGTGAGGGATCTCGGATTCGGTGGGTTGATGCACATCCCACCACTGAGGGTGGATCACCAACTGTTAAGGGAGCTGGCAAACAACTTCAAACTTGGGGAGAACAGACTGAAAACAGGATATGGTTCTTTCCAAATAACACCAAAAACAATAGGTCATGCGCTTGGCATCAATGCAACAGGTAACTAGCTTAAAATTATAGGTGTATATTAAGTTGTTGCTTGGGTGTATTTGAACCGACTTGGATACTTTGTTGTTTTCCTTTTTGTAGGAGATCTATTTTCTGAGAAAGTTGAGTATAAGAAACTTTCTGATGATGACAAAATAATTTTTAGAAGATTCCAAGGTAAGACCCTCAAAAGTCTTACCGATGAGATGATGGAAAGGCAACGAAGAGGAATGCCTGATGTTCAAGAGGATATTCATCCTCTATATATAGATGGCGTTTCTTTTGCCAACGACGATAAACAATATATCGCATGTGCACTTGGCCCCAATTTTTAAGATGGACGGCATATCGGAGAGAAACTGGGGGGTGGGGCATGTTTTGACCTTCATGGTCAAGGGCATCACAGACTACAAGGAGAAAAAGAAGAAGGCAATTGATGGCTGCCCTTCGCCCTGATGATAATTTACTTTCATCTTTCAAAAAACAAAGGCAAGAAGAGGGCTGAAAGACCACCAAAGCCCTGGATTGCCAACTGGACTAAGGAGCAGTTGGTGGAAAGAATGACTGCAGAAAGAGAGGAAATTTTGGTAAGTAAACATAATATGTTGCTTGTATTTTATTTACCTGAATGCTGCTAGCAAAAATATCTAATGTTTCAGGGGATTGTGAAGATGACGGAGACAAGAGTAAGAGAAAAAATGAAAAAAGAAGAAAAAAAAGAAAAAAAACAAGAAATAAAAAAAAAAACAAAAAAGGAAGGCGAGTTCAACATCGTCTTCGGAGAAAGAAACAACTACTGACAGTGACAAATTTCTTTTTCGAGTTGGGTGTATTTTGTTGATCACGTTGGGTGTATGTAGTTTACTAAGCTGGGTGTGTTTCGTTTGCTGCGTTGGGTGTATATTGTATATTCAGTTGGGTGTATCTTGTGCATTCATTTGCGTGTATTTTTTAGTATGTTCTAAATAATGATTGTTTGCCTTCCAGAATAGACTCCAGAAAAAGAAAGAAGAGTCAAGAGAGGTCCGATTCTGATTCAGAATCTGAATCTGAATCAAGTGATGAGTAATGTCCTGAAATTATTACTCCTTTCTTTTGGCTTCATTATTAAGATTTCGTGTATTAACTGAAGTGTCTATTATTAACTTATAGGAGCGAAGAATCATCACCGGTGGAGAAGGAAAAGAAAAAGAAAAAGACAAAAACAACACTAAAAAAGTAAGCACTTCTTTGAATAATATTCTGTGATAAAATTAATTTTTTATTTCTGATTGGTTCTCTTTTTTTTCCACCCAGAACACAACCAAAAAAGAAAAAAGTTGTTGTGGAGGATTCACCTCCTGAAGAAGATCAATACTTTGATGGGTACAGTACCTCGTAAGCTATATTAGCGTCTATCATCGTAATTATTTTTGTTAACATCTTCTTTTATGAATGTAGTGAGAGATATGAAATATCAAGTGACGAACTAGATGAATGGCTAAGGCAAAACGTTGATAAATCTGCTGCAGAGGGGTATGTCTTGCTGGGCTGTCTATTTCAGATTTTGGTGTGTTTTGTATGCTAATAATTGTTTCTTGTTTCGCAGGGAGAACCAAGCTGACCTGCGATCGACAGAAGGTCGCTATGTGTCCTCTGAAACGTAAGAAGCTTTATTTAATAAAATCTTGTTATCATGATTTGGGTGTATTTTGTGGAAGCATTTCGGTGTATTGTGTTGATCAAGTTGGGTGTATGTTGTTTATTAAGTTGGGATATTTCGTTTGTTGTGTTGGGTGTATATTGTCCATTCGGTTGGTTGTATCTTGTGCATTCATTTGAGTGTATTTTATAACCTGTATCTTATTTTGTCTGAATAACATGAAATCTGTTTTAGAATACCGGCTGTGAACTTAGGAAGTGATGATCCTTCCTCTCAAGGACGCACAGAACAGAGTAGTGTAAACCAGCCGTCACAGAGCATGTAATTTCTTTTTCAAATAACCGTTACTTTTGTTCTTCTATTACCCTTCTACTTCTAATTATGTATATATTTTTTTTAGAAAAAAAAGCCCTTTATTATTTTATTCAAGAAAAAAAAGGCAGGAAAAAAAAGCAAAAACTGCAAGTATGTAAGTTCTCAAAAAACAAAGCCTGTCTTCTTTTTGAATTGTTCGGGTGTATTTTTTGACTTTCTTTGGGTGTATTTTAGGTTGAGTCTGGCTGATTCGAATATGATGGTTGTGAGGGAACAGACACCGTCGGAAGCGCTTGCAATGTGAGTTTTCCAATAATATTTCAACCTTATAACCTTATTATTTTCAAAGGTGTTGTTAACCCTTCATTTTTCTTCTTGTTTAGAGTCCCGATTCAGGTTTTTGCGCCGGCATCCCAAATAACCACTGAGACAGATTTTGAACCAACCCCTATGCTACAGATTAAAGGGACTACAGAAACGTAAGAAATAGTATTGGGTGTATATTTGTTTAGAGTTTGGGTGTATATTTGCTAACAGTT
The DNA here is from genome assembly GCF_059453495.1 of Arachis ipaensis. Lineage (NCBI taxonomy): Eukaryota > Viridiplantae > Streptophyta > Magnoliopsida > Fabales > Fabaceae > Arachis > Arachis ipaensis. Next base: position 24,300,130 of record NC_142441.1, on the reverse strand, counting down.
TGGGTGCATATTGTTCATGATTAGCTTTTTTTATGCCATGATTAATTTTGTATAACTGTGCAGCACTCCTGAAACCCCCAAACAACTTCAAGAAACCACACCCACGCTTCCCCCAGCTCCAACTAAAATGTAAGTTCATCAGACTAAAATCAATCTTTGCTTATCATCCGTATATTCTTATTCTTACTCTTATTCTTATACATCATGACGCACTCATCCAGCCGCAGAAGACGCTGCTGCCCTGTTGATGATGGCACGGACAGCAACCTATGTTCCTAAAACAGATCCAGGGGTGCCATCATTCAGCCTTGGATTGACTGGTTCAAGCCAGGAGGGGGCATCAACGCAGGAGACAGAAAGGGCAAAATCTCCTGAAGCTGCAAATTTGCTAGAACAATTGGACGATTTGGTCCAAAAATAGCAAGCAGTGCGGCGAAGGGAAAAAACAAAAGTCCACAAATTCAGAGGGAGACTGGGGGAGAAAGTTCTGCGAAGTTTGAAACTCCTGGGGCAATAAATCAGATTACGGATGATATGAAACAAAAGTGCTACATCTGGGGGACGAGACTGAAGGAAGACGCAGATGGCAATACTAACGAGTATGAGGAGATGTGCACTCTCATTGCCCAAGATGAATACATTTTGATGAGAATGCACCTTGCATCCCTCCAGGCAAAAAGTGATATAGAATCTCAGGTAATATTAGAATAACATTAATGTTTTTACACCAAAGTCAACTGCAATGTTTATTAATGTAAAATTGATTTCGGCATATATTTCTAGATTGTATCTGCCATCTGCCTCATCCTCAACCAGAAAAATGAAAAGAGGTTTCAAGAACAAATATACTGTCTCCCCCCCCGATATTGTGGTAAGTGTTACTTCTACAAACTTTGGGTGTATTTTTTGTATTGAATTGGGTGTAATGTTTACGTTCCACTGGGTGTAAGTTGTGTATTTTCAGTATTTCATTTCTTGTTTCGCAATTCTTGCAGAGCATGGCACTTTCGGATCACCCAGAGGGGGAATTCATATCACCGAAAACGAATAAGGAATTCAGGGTGGAAGACTACCCGAGTTTTATTCCCTTCATAGATAGAAAAAAATTAACTTCGCATCCATATGTAAGTTTTCGTTTGCTAAATTTGTTAGTACGCTTATTTACTTATATGCCAAATAAAATAACACACTGTTGAAATGTGGCAATCCTTCAGATTTTTGCACCTGTTTGCCATTCGGGGCATTGGTGGTTATGGCTGATAAATACAACAAAGCGGAAATGTCATATACTTGACCCGCTACACAAAAAAGCTCCAAGCGAAGAGAGAAAGCAGATTAATAAATTCACTGTAAGTTGCCTCTGTCTTCTTTACTTTAATAGATAGGTCTATTTCTTTAGTTGTGTTGGGTGTATGTTGTCCATTTAGTTGGGTGTATCTTGTGCATTCATTCGGGTGTATTACTGATTTGTTTTGGTATTTAAGGGATATGTATTTTCAAGATTGAGAGCATATGCCGGCGGGGAACCTCTGCAGAAAGACGAGAAGGAGAAGGAAATTAAAGCATCATATGTTAAAATATCAGGCCAAAAAACAAGGTATAAATTTGTGACTCTGAACATTAAACTTTCCTAAATGAGATTTGTAATCTATTTTCTTCGTTTTCAGCTATGACTGCGCTATCTACGTTATGCAGTGGCTTGAGTTAATTGAGCCGGAAAACATTAAAAAGGGGAAGTATAAATGGGATAATTGGAAACAGGTAACTGTCTTTAGAACTATATAACTCTGTATTACTTTACTGAATTAATATTACTGTTTAAACAGAATATACTTTTTAATTGTAGGAGGAGGTGGACCACTATAGAGTGGAGTATGCTTCCTGGATACTATTCAGTGAGATGAATAAACAGAGAGATCGGGCAATTAGAGAGAGTAGTGCTATAAGGCTGTCGAAGCCATCCTCTGTATTATTGAGTCCGTTTTGTCAGATAAATTCTGCTGATATAGAAACTGCGTAATCCAACTGCTGGGTAGTTTGTAAATTGAACAAATGATGTAAATATTTGCCATTTATCAACAACTTCTATTCCATGTATATTTTTTTCCATAGTTAAACTATCTGTGCTGTTAAACTGTCTGTGCTATATTCAAAAGCTGTATTACAGGTGGTAAAATATGAAGGAAAAAATCAAGGCATATATAAACGCAAATTATAAACTGTTACACCCAACGCAAGTCAAATAATACACCCAAGATTGCATAAAATATACACCCAAACTGTATGTGCTGTATTCAAAATGTATGAATTACATGGACTAAAATATGAAGAAAAACATCAAATCAAATATACACCCATAACCTGCGAATTTTTACAGCTTTTGTTCTATATGTATCTATATATGTGTCTATATGTAAATTGTCAATGAACAAAAATACACCCAAAAGAACAGTTCTTTTACACCCATATTCTCTAAAACTATACACCCAAAGAGTTATCCCCTGCTGCTGGTACCCTGAACTGATAATTCATAACGTGTGCTTGATATTGGCTGGAATTTGAATGCACTGCTGATGCAGCATCAAACAGGTTTATCTGAATATAACATTCACACATTAGCTAAACTATTAACGAGAAAAATAAACTCAATCGCCACAAATTTAAAGAACATTACTTTTACCTCGCTTAAAACTTTCGTCTTCTTCTTCTTTGTGGCATTTGCGATCTGTTTGTCCAACTTTGAACCTAGCCTGTTTTTTGGACGTCCTCTTGTTCGAATCCTTGGCGGTCTTTGAAACTCGTTAACGGATTCCAAGTTGGCGTCTTCGTGGGATAAAGAAGATGTCCCCTTCCTTTTGGCTTTTAATGATTCCATCTCGGCCATGACGTTATCGTACGCACGGTGCAGAATTGCAGTCAGCTCATCCGATTCGGAGGCAAATTTGCAAATATTTTGCGAACGAAAAACCAATTGGTCGAACCTCTTGCTTCTTGGCTCCATCAGTGGCTCGTCGTGGCTGCTCTTAATGTGTGTGTGTCGCCTCTTTACCTTCTTGCTCCATCATTCCAGTATATATCTAGGTGACACTTGGCTTACTTGTTCGAAGCTTAACATGCTTAGTGCGTGACGGCACAGTATCCCTCTCGACTCGAATAATAAGCATTGGCATTTTACCTCGGCTGCAACTGAGTCGTAAGTAACCACGAACTTGTTGAATATTGAGCTGGAAACTTGTTCTCCGACTTCGTATACTGAATAGCCTAGAGTGGAATTCTTTAATCTGGTGATGCAATTCGCCTTTCCTCTGAGTTGCGCTTGGACTTCCCTAAACTTTGCATGAGTGTACACATCTTGAAAACTGAGCTTCAATGGAGGATTTGGTTGCACACAGTATGACCGTATGAAAATCTGCAGCATCTGATTCTCTCTCTGCTTGCTCCCTGCTTCTGAGGCAATTATCGTATTGTTTGACGAACTGAATAAGCGAGCTGTTCCGGGTGATATACTTGTTAAAAAATGAATGCATGCTCTCGCTCCTTTGTGTGCTTCTCATCCCTGCCCAGAACTGGTGATCCAGATAGATAGGAACCCATATGTGACGGTCTTCGTACAGATCTGCATAATACACCCAAACACAGACTATAAATACACCCGAGGGAACATGCAATTTACACCTCTGCTGAAAATTTTAAAAAGACATTACCTGAAAGCCACTTGTTGTCTGCAAGACCAAAATTCAGCAGAAAATCATTCCAATTCCTATCAAATGAGTCTTTGCTATGAGAGTTCCAAACAACTTGGCTCATTTCTTGTTCAATATCGGCATGTCCCTTGTACCCGTTTAATTTGCTTGGAATCTTCTTCATGATGTGCCAAATACACCAACGGTGAACTGTTGTTGGCATACAGGCCTCTAAAGTCCTTTTCATTGATGCGCACTGATCGGTTAAAAACCCTTTCGGAGCGTTTCCTCCCATGCAATGAAGCCAGCATTGAAATAACCATTTGAATGATTCAATTTCTTCGTTCTTCATCAAAGAGCATCCGAGAAGTGTTGACTGACCGTGGTGATTCACCCCGACAAAAGAACCACAGACCAAATTATACCTGAAACAAATTACCATAGTCCAGAATGCAAAATCATTAGGTACACCCCAACAAATGCTTCGTATACACCCAATGAAACAGCCAATATATACCTCTGCTGCGAATTCGTAAAAATAAATTAATTTAGCATCATAAAGAGGGGCAGTTAGTTACCTGTTTGTATTGTAGGTGGTGTCAAATGAAATGACGTCTCCGAAATACTCAAAGGCGGCTCTGCTTCTTGCATCGGCCCAAAAAGCCAGCTTAATCGATTGATCCTCCTCAAGTTCGAGCTCAAAAGGGAAATTCGGATTCTTCTCTTTCATTCTTAAGAAATATTTCCCAAATTCCTTTGCATCTTCTTGTTCGGAAACATTCCGCACTTCCCTGGTAATGTAATTCCTCACGTCCTTTTCGATAAAATTTAACTCGCGGTGACCCCCGGCAGCCGCAACAAATGATTGGTAGGTTTTGCTTGGTCTGATACCAGCCTCCTCGTTATTCTCTATCGTACGACGAATGGACATGCTTAGTTCCCTGTGCTGTTTGAGCATCTCTGCTTTACTTGGACAGCAGGGGTGTGAATGATCCAGCACAACCTTTGAAATGATCCAAGCACCGACATCCTTCAATGTGTGTATATAAATTCTTGCTGGACAGTTTAAACCGGCTGTCGGATTGGTCTTCTCGGTCGGAGATATTTTAGATTTCCATTTTCCCTCTCTGCTACATGTAATCAGTTGATTCTTAATCTCGTTTCCCTTCCTATTTGTGCACCGAACTCTTGTTGAGAAACCTGCAGCCTTGGCGTAGTTCCTGTAAAATTTTTCAGCATCTTCAAGGGTGGTAAAGGTCATTCCAACCTTCGGAACAAGCTCGTCATCAACAACCGAGAGAGGCTGCACAATACACCGTGTCAGAAACTGTGAATACACCCATAGATATGATTCAAATACACCCAATCATGCCTAATATGATACACCCGAACCGCAACAACTCAACTACACAATGACCTTTAAAGCCATAAACTGTAAATACACAGGCTGCAGAATACACCATGTCAAAAACTAAAAACACACCCAATCATGTCTGATATAATACACCTGAACAACAACAACTCAATTAAAATAACAAAAAACCAGTAAAGTGTAGATACACCCACACTTCTAGCAAAAATACACCCAAAAAAAGACCTGATCTACACCCGAGCGTCTGCTATAAATTCCAGGTAATTAATCACAACTAATACATTGAATCGACAGATTCATGTTAACGTGTTAGTTTCACAGTCAATGTTCAGCAATTTTTCAACTACACAATGCTATACAAATTACTGAAAGAAAATTCATACTAATCCTATGTAAATCAAACCTCAGGAACTTCGTTAGATTCAAATTCATAATCCACTTCGCCTGGATTCAGCTGACAATCTGAGGTTGAATGATCCATTATCTTCAAAACGAGTTCAAACTTTGATTTCAGAAAACAACAAATCAAAATAGAAAACGAAGCTCGAGTTGCAGATAGAGAAAAAGGTAACGTAAACGAAGAACATACCAGTGAGAAAAGGAGAGGAAAAGAACGATGGAGAAGAAGGAGGGAAGACGCGCGAGAAGAAGAACAACCAAATCTCAAAATAACGAAAACGAAGAAGGAAACAAATATTTTAAATTTGGTAGTTAGATATCACGGGATCTTATATAGCGCGTGTAATCAACGTATGTAGAGCAGCGCGTATTTTGGTTTTATTGTTTAATGAACTTGTAAAGCATACAAGCCCTATGCAGAACTTTTCCATATATATATATATATATATATATTATTGAGTTTAAAAATATTCTATCTTTTATTGTGATGAAGAATATTTAGTTAGGTTAATTAAGTTTGACCCAATTAGTTTTATGATTGATTGTATATTTAAGTACTTTAGGATTCAATATTAGTATTGGTGGTGATTTGGTTATTTGTGGAAAGAATAAACTTTCAAGAGCAAGATTTGACGTGGATTTAGAAGAGATTGCAACCACTATATTAGTAACGGAAACAATCATGGTAATTATGAGGATTGATTTGGACAGCAACGACCAACAAGAATAATTAGTTCCTAAAGGGAATCAATCATTAAGAAAATGCAAAAAAAAAAAAAAATTAAGAGAGATAATATGCATCTTGAGGGTCACTATTCTTTTTTATTAGATTTTGATTGGATGATTCAATTTTAGTTTTGGAGTCTTTCTAATGATGAGAAAAAGGTTTATGTGTCTATGAGAGATTATTTTGAGAAAAATTCTATGAGTGAAAATGCATGAATTAGAAAGAAAAATCTAAATAATTTTAGTTTTTGTCTATTTTTTTATCTTGGCATTTGTGAAGTTTGAAATTGTAGATTCGTTTGTCTTGGTGTATGTTTGTGAAGCTCAAAATTATAGTTTCATTTGTCTTGGAGTTTGTCTATAAAGCTCAGCATTGTAGCTTCATTTGTCTTGGAACCGATTCGTTTGTCTTTGTCTTAATCTTAAAATTAGTGTTTGTAATGAAATTTTACCATAATTGTGGTGGAGACTGGATGTAGACCTCATTACACTTTGGGATTAAACCATGATACATGCTGGTGTCACTTTCTTATCTTTAAACTTTTGCAGTTGCAAGGGACAAAAAGAAAAACAAAATCTCTTACTTGCTCAGTAACACGTTTCATATTTGAAAAAGTGCCTTGATTCAAATTTTCCTTTCTCAAGGCACATAAAATCTACAATTGGCATCACAACTTAAGCTTTAGTAGTCATGCTTAATAGCTTGGAGAAAAGATCAATGGCAATTAATCCAAAGTCTTTCAACCTTATCGAAGGACAATTCTACCACTGTCTGCACTATTTTAGTGGAACCAATTATTCCTACTGGAAGAAGAGAATGAGGATCTTCATTCAATGAATAGATTACAATTTCTAGAAGATCATCATAAATAGAATTAACATTCCAACAAAGTTAATACTCGAAGGTCAAGTTGTTCCTAAGGAAGACGAAAAATGGATAGAAGAAGAAAAGAAAAAGGTAGAGTCAAATGCTAAGGCAATTAACATGATACACTGCACTATAAGTATATAAATATACAGAAAAATCTCCAAGCGTAAAACTGCAAAAGAAATATAGGAGAAGCTTCAGGTGACTCAGAAAGGAATCAATCTAATTAAAGAAACTGACACTAACATCCTGATAAAGGGGTATGAATTATTCTTTATGAAAGAGGAAGAGTGACGATCAGATTTCTGCCGGTAAAGAAATTTTATAAAATTAATCGCGTTGTAAGTATAGCTTCGAAACCAACAGAGAATCCTTTCGTACAAAAACTTTAGTTGTCACAAGTAACAAAACCCAATAAAAATAAATAACCGAAGTATTCAAACCTCGGGTCGTCTTCTCAAGGAATTGCAGGGAAGTATGATTTATTATTGGTTATGGAAAAGGTAGAATTTTGGGTTTTTGAAATAAGGAACAAGTAATTTAAATGACAAGAAAAATAAATTAATAATAATAAAAGCTCTTGGCAAGATATAAGAATTGGAATTTCTATCCTAGTTATCCTTATCAGGTGTGATGGGAATTGGATTTTAATCTCACTTAGTTAACCCTTACTAAAGCAAAGGCAAGTCAAGTGGACTAATTAATCTGATCCTCAAGTCCTAGTCAACTCCTGTGGAAAGACCAGTTTCAGAGCGATTCAAATCAATTAGCAAATCCAAATTCAATCAACAGCTGAGTTTGATAACTCAAGTGTTACCAATCAATTAACCAAAACCAAAAGGGGAGAAAATCTACTTGAATAAAAATAATTTGGATAAATCGAAAACATCAATAACATAAATAGAATAAAACGATCTTGTATCTGAAATACCTCAATTTATATTAATTAAGAAAATCCTAACATGAATGGTTCATAAGCCAAATTGAAAAGATAAATAACAATTAAAGTAATAGAATAAATAAAAGTAGAAAATAAATTAAAGGAACATTGAACCTGTGATTGAAGGGAAGTAGCCTAAACATAATAGAAATCCTAAATCCTAATCCTAAGAGAGAGGAGAGAACCTCTCTCTCTAAAAACTATATCTAATCCTAAAATTGTGAATATGAAAGTTGTATGAGTTGTTGCTTGATGAATGGATGCATTCTCCCACTTTATAGCCTCTAATATGTGTTTTCTGGGCTGAGAATTGGGCCAGAAACAGCCAGAATTCGCTGGTTGCGAATTCAAACACGCTGATTTTCGTCACTGCGATGCGTCCGCGTGGAGCACTCGTTCACGTCATCTAGCTGTATGGCCACTATGAAAAATTATATATCAATTTGAAGCCCCAGACGTTTGCTTTCCAACACAACTGGAACCACATCATTTGGATCCTTGTAGCTCAAGTTATGACCGTTTTAGTGAAAGAGGGTCAGGCTGGACAGTTTTAGCAGTTCCTTCAGTTTCTTGTATTCCTTCCACTTTTGCATGCTTCCTTTCCATCCTCTAAGCCATTCCTACCCTGTAATATCTGAAAAAACTTAACACACATATCACGGCATCGAATGATAATAAGAGAGGATTAATATTTGGTAATTTAAAGGCCCAGGAAACATGTTTTCAATTATAGCACAAAATCCGGAAGGAGAAAGTAAAACCATGCAAATAGTATGAATAAGTGGGTAAAGAGTTGATAAAAATCACTCAATTGAACACAAGATAAACCATAAAATAGGGGTTTATCAACCTCTCCACACTTAAACATTAGCATGTCCTCATGCTAAGCTCAAGAGAAGCTATAAGAGAGTGAAGGGGAATGATAGAATGCATGAAATGCAACCTATCTTTATGAATGCGACTACATGAAAAATATTTCTACCTACTTGGTTAAAAGTAAATAAATCTTTCAAGAACAAATATGAACTGGATTTCACTAATTCAAATCATAAAATAAGGTACAAGTAAACTTGCAGAAGAAGATAGCTCATGAAAGTCGGGAACAAAGAATCAAGCATCGAACCCTCACTGGAAGTGTATGCACTCTAATCGCTTAGGTGTTTAAAGTTTGATCTCTCAGTTCTCTACTAATCTTGCTTTCTAAGGCTTGCACTTCATCTAATAATCAACATAAATTTAATGCACAGATACACATATCAAGATGTCTTTTAAGGGTTGTAACGGGGTTAGGGTCAAGGTAGGATTGTATTTGGTTAAGTGGACTAAAATTTGAATCCTTAACTAACTTAAACTTTTTTCCCTTAACTTAGACAATCCATGTAATCATAATAAAACATCTAACTATCCATTAACCATGTTTTCCACATATTCATGCATTCTAATTTCAAGTACAGTACATATGCATTGCTACCAACATTTATTTTGGGGTATTTTGTCCCCTTTTTATTATTTGCTCTTTTTCCTTTTTTTTTTCTTTTTTTTCTTTTTCTACTTTTTTTTCTTGATAATAATTTTTTTTTCTTTTTCAAAATTTTTTTTTCAATGCATATGATTAAGGTATTGAATGCATAAACATGTTCTTAACATTCTTGTTCATATTTTCTCAAGAATACACAACAACCAATTCTCAAACCAAATGTTTTCAATCCCAATTTTTTCACACTTAATTCGTGAGCATTCTCACTAGTCTAAGCTAACCAAGGATTCAAATTAAGGACATTATTGTTTTCCGCTTAGAGTTAGTGATGAGCTAAAGTAAAGAACAAAGGGGTATAATAGGCTCAACATTGGTTTGCAAAGGATAATGAAAGGTAACGCCATATGGGTATGTAAGCTCAGTGAAACAAAGGCCTCAATCATGTAAGGGCATGCATACATCAAATCATGGAAATATAGAATTAAGCAAGACAAAGATCACAATTTTAGAGAGAAATATACACACCAAAAATAAAATATTAATTGATAAAATGCAACCGATTCAATTAGGCTCAAAATCTCACTGGTTTTATGTGTTCGAGCTCTAAACCATGTTCCAGTATAATATTTCTTCAAACAAGTTTAACAAAAATTTTAATTCAAATT